>NC_134402.1:304539823-305173989 GCF_038048845.1 Mixophyes fleayi | reverse complement strand
CGTATCCCCCATTCTTAAGAAACCTAATCTCGACCCCACTTCTCTCTCGAACTATCGCCCCATATCTCTTCTCCCTTTTGCCTCCAAAATTCTCGAGAGGCTCGTCTGCAGCCGTCTCACCTCCTACCTTTCTGAATACTCCCTCCTTGATCCTCTCCAGTCTGGTTTCCACCCCCTCCACTCCACTGAAACTGCCCTGGCTAAAGTCACCAATGACCTCCTCTCTGCAAAAGCCAGGGGCCACTTCTCCCTTCTCATCCTCCTTGACCTCTCTGCAGCCTTTGACACCGTTGACCACCCCCTCCTCCTTCACACCCTCCAGTCTTTCGGCCTCTCCGGCCCAGTCCTGTCCTGGTTCACCTCTTACCTTACTCACCGTTCCTTCTCTGTCACCACCTCTGGGTCTCTCTCCCCCCATCCACCCTTCCAGTCGGGGTCCCTCAGGGCTCTGTTCTGGGACCCTTACTCTTCTCTCTATACACCTCCTCCCTGGGTGAACTCATCAGCTCCTTCGGCTTCAGCTACCACCTTTACGCTGACGACACTCAACTATACCTCTCCTCTCCTGATCTCTCTCCCTCCCTCCTCTCTAGGGTGTCCGCCTGCCTCTCTGCCATCTCCTCCTGGATGTCCTCTCGATTCCTCAAACTTAACCTTGCCAAAACTGAGCTCATAGTTTTTCCTCCCTCTCATACCCCATCCCCTTCTGACCTCTCCATCACTGTCGACAACACCTCTATCTCCCCTGTCCCCCAACTTCGCTGCCTTGGTGTCATCCTCGACTCCTCTCTCTCCTTTGGCCCCCATATCCTCTCTCTTGCTAAATCCTGCCGCTTCCAGCTGCGCAACATCGCTCGCATCCGGCCCTTCCTCTCCCAAGATGCCACCAAATGTCTTATCCACTCTCTGATCATCTCCCGCCTGGACTACTGCAACCTCCTCCTCACTGGCCTCCCCCACTCTCATCTCGATCCCCTTCGATCCGTCCTTAACGCTGCAGCTAGGCTTATTTTCCTCTCTTGCCGCTCCTCTTTTGTCTCCCCCCTCTACCTAGCCCTTCACTGGCTCCCATTCCCCTTCAGAATCCTCTTTAAGCTCCTCACACTCACCTACAAGGCCCTCGCCAACTCCACTGCGCCCTACATCTCCACCCTCCTCTCTATTCATGCTCCATCCCGCCCTCTCCGTTCTGCCTCTGACCGTCGCCTCTCTTCCCCCCTTATAACCTCCTCCCACGCGCGTATCCAAAACTTCGCCCGCGCTGCCCCCCTCCACTGGAACAAGCTCCCTCCCTCCATCAGAACTTCCCCTAATCTGTCCAGCTTCAAACGGGCCCTAAAAACCCACCTTTTTCTTAAAGCCTTTCTGTCTCCCACTTAACTTCCTACCTTATCTTCTGCCTCTGTCCCCCTACTCTCCCTCTCTCCCCTGCGTCTCTCTGTCTGTCCACCCCTCCCCTTAGATTGTACGCTCCTCTGAGCAGGGCCATCTCTCCTCCTGTTTCCACCACTTCTAACTCTGCTCTCCAGCTACTTAGCCCTCCTCCTCGAGGGTCCTCCACCCCACGTCCACTCTCGCTCCCTCCTCCCCCCTGGGGGTCTCCCTGTCTTCCGCGCCCTCCATCTTGGGCCCGTCGTTTGCGGATCCTCCCTCCCCCTTCCCCGCCCTCTCTAGCTGTGCATTGAGCGTACTGAGTTGCTGTGTTTACTGTACTGTGCTGTCTCCCATTGTATTGTGATTTTGTTTGTCTCTGTACAGCGCTGCGGATGCCTTGTGGCGCCTTATAAATAAATATTAATAATAATAATAATAATAATAATAAAATCAGCCCTGCTGGCCAGATCAGAGCATTACTTGCTAGATGCTGGCTATATGCAGAAATATTGTGCTCATATGTAAATTATGCATTAGGGGGTCACACCAAGTCTAGTAGGTGGCCACAGAGTTTTTTGACACCACAGAAACAGGGTGTTAGTCTATACTTTCAATAGGACACCTTTTGCACAATCCACGTACAAGTTATACTCTAATCTTATATGCATGGGGGTGGCATGTGGGGGGGTCTGAGTGGCATGTGAAGGGCATATTGGGAAGTCTGGGCACACACTATGGTGTTTTCAGCAAATTATCGGGTCAATCAGATGATAAACAACTGATTGACCCGATATCAGAGTAGTGTGTACCCTGCAGCAAGGAACAACTGTCATTCCAAAGGACATAATATTGTTGAACAAGAATTTTAAACTGAACTAAAAATCTTGTTCAATGATGGAACAATGTAGTTTCTATTCTGCAGTGCGTATGTACTCTATAGAATTGGAACAACAATTCAGCTATTTACCTCTTGTCTAACAGCTGGTGCCTGGGGGTCCTGAGGCGCTGTGAGGGTTTCTGCAGTAACCAGAGTCTGGGCTCAAACTTGATACTGTATATTCTTTTTTCCATTAATAAAGTTCTAACATCATCAAAATAATAGATGTCACACACAATACTAATGCTGATATTGGACAGAATGTGCGCACTGCTGTGTGTCCCACTGCCTATTTTCCATCATCATAGTAATGTGCAGACAATATATAGTATAGCTACTTAGCCTGGGGGGTGAATGGGCAGTTATATATAGTGTGGCTACTAACCCCAGGAGATGAGTAGGCAATTCCATCATCATAGACATGTGCAGACATGGCACCAGCCATATTTGTTAATGATAGACACAGGATGGCATAGTTTCATAACATTCTCTAAATGACTACACTGCTCTTGGACCAGATGAAGACCACAGATCTGAAGGTAAATCGTCTACAGTGTGTACACATGAATCGGCATGCTGATCAGGATTTTTTTTTCCTGCCGTTGGTAAAATTGCTTCAACTATTGTGTCATTAGCATTTGTTGTAGTGTGCACCCAGCCTAAGGAATCTATCAATGAGCATCTACTGCTTATGCAAGCTGATCATGATAATTGTCATCAGTAAAGATCTGTTCAGGACAGAGGAAGCTGCCTGTATGTCTAGATGACAATGGCTACATGTGTGTATGTATATATATATATATATATATATATATTTATATATATTTATTTATATATATTGTGACAAAGGGAGTGGTTTTCCACAGGCTTCTAAAAGAGGGGTTAGGTATTTAGTTGGCAATCTACAGAGAAAGATTGCAGAGTTACACATTTGTACAATAGTGCACCTAAGTTAAGGAGTTACAAGTGGAGGACATATGTGTGACAAAAGAATAGTAAACAGTCTGATTTAACTTACATATTTTGAAGTAGTTAAAATGGACCTCTTTCCACAGCTAGCAGCCAGCTGACAGGGTGTGTTTGCAATCAAACAGACCACCTGCAGAGGACTCCTTTTAAAAGACACGGTGGAATTGTCATCTGTCCATCAAGTTAGGACTGTGGGAAGATGGTAAACTATTCAAACCTTTTTTTTGCTTTTGTACAATATGACTGATGCCAGACAGTGGCTGGTGTCTAGGGAGCTGATCTCTGTTACTTTAGTAATTGAGTCACAAGAAAGTGTGTTCAACTTTATATTATGAATTACTTTGCCATCCTGACAGTAAAAAAATTACGCAACCTACGTAGACATTAACATGGAGCAAGTTTTGAGAGCTCTTATGTATGTGGCCGCTGAACAGCAAGAGCAGCAAGCTCAGCTACGATGACATTTTGACTCTATTTCAGTTCCGAGGATGCGGGAAAGTACCAAGCTGGCTCAACTCAGTACTTGGATTTTGGATGTTCGGGTGAGCTCGGTTTTCAGAAAATTGAGCCTGAGCATCCCTACTTATAATATCTCATGTAGAGGTATCTGGGGGTTTAATTGGAAGAGTCTAACATGGGTTCTATTAACTAATTGAAGTCAAGAACTACTATCAGGGTTCCTTCTTGGAGCAATTCAGTTTGCTCAAAGATCCAAGATATAAAACTGTGTGACCCTGTTTGGGAGCATACATTTTAACAAAGGTGAATAGTTGCTTGAAAATCTTAAACTTGACATGTATACCTCTGCCATCTCCTAGGATGGAATTGAAATTTCTAAAAAAGGTGTATGTTTAAATATTAAAATATCTTAGTATTTACCTTGTTATTGTACAATATGGGCCTGATTCATTCAGAAACGCAAAATTAACGTATTGTGCATTTTTTTAAAATGTGCGCACAATGGACATGTGCACGGCCATATTCACAAAGAGCAGATGTAAAAATACATCTGTTGATGAATATGGGTCTAGGTCTGCTCTGCTCTAATAAACAAAACACTGCAGGATGCGTCCATTACATATATGGAATATAAAGTCACAAAAGAACTCACACACAAAGAAAACTTTTCAATTATTGCCACCTGTTACTAATATAGCCAATAATGAGAAATCATTAATACATTTAAAACAAAGTTTATCTTAAGGTGGGTCTCTAAGACAAAGTCAAAGCCAATTTGTTTCTCCATGGATCATTTGTAAGAGCATGCATTTCTTCTCTGGAATATGTAATCCTTTAGTATTAATGGAGATTAGTCTTAGATGGTCATCATGTAGGGACATTTAATACAGTTACAAATGGCTTGTTGGACATACCTTTAACCCAATTCTGAGAAGTATCTTGTGGGGATCAGGTTTTATAAGTGGCATTAGTGTAATTGGGAATGGGAATAAATAATCAGAATCAACATGATAAATATTACTCTCATCTTATGAAACATGGGTATGAGATTATAACCCATGTTATATACCAGTCACACAGATATATTGACTCGTGGATGTGTGATAACTGCAGATGCAGGCTGGACTGGGGGGCAGGGGGGCATACGCCCCCCGGACTGGTCCCATAGTGGGCTACCTTGGGCTGGGTCACTGTGGCACCTGCATTTTTGTTCCTTTAAAATTTTCCTTATAAGTTGCTGAGTCCAGTCTTGCCCCCCGGCCTAAAATTTGTCAGCCTTCCCCTGGATAACTGCAATAATAATTATAAAACATTTTTCTATTTTTTTAAATGGAGATTACTAACATATGATATCAGTTGCCTAACAATATCTAAAAATAATATACCAATGTTAAAGAATATCTGGTGGCAGCTAAGAGATCATTATATCTTAAAGTTATATTACAATAACTAACTATACACTCAAATAAGAATTATAGAAAGGATGTAGTGTTCAGGCAATTGATTGTCAGCTTCTAATAAACAGAATTAACTTTTTACTCTGTTTGTAAAATAATATGTAATTAGACAAGTGTCCTGAAACAATCTAACATTAGACAAGTTAGACTCTCCTGTAACCACCTTATTTATCACTGCAGCTGGCTTGTTTTTTGTTTTTTTTCCGGCGAACTGACTTTTCTTTATGTTGTACATCTGGTGGAGAAACAGAATTGGTAGTTTCATGTTCTCGAGATCTACGATGTTGCAAAAGTTATTTAAATATTCAGGGTCTTTCAGGAAGGCACATTTTCCATTGTGTTCAACTTGTACACTCAAAGAGAAACTCCATTTGTATTTGATATTCTTGTTTCTAAGGGAATTTATAAGAGGGCGCAGTAAGACAAATCCTGGTAAATTTGAATCCTGTGGCTAACAAAGTCTATTCCTTCTAGATGTCTGGTTCTTTTTATAATCTGTTCTTTAATATTATAATAATGTAATCTATATATGATATATTTCTGTTTGAAGATCTTGGGGGCAATTGGACCTTAGTGCCCTATCAAACATGATTTGAGTGTCTGGTTCTTGGTCTAATATTACGTTGAATTATTTATTCAGGACATCTATAATCCCTAACTTAGCCAATGTGTTTTCTAATTCTTTTTAATTCCTGTGTAAAGTCAGAGTTTCTTTTTTTATTTACAAAACAATATCATCATGTCCTTCTTTATTTTCTTTCAGAGAGGTAAGTGACTGTTGCATGGGTTAAGTCCGACTGAAGACTAGGGGCCTGATTCATTAAGGATCTTAACTTAAGAAACTTCTTATTTCAGTCTCCTGGACAAAACCATGTTACAATGCAAGGAGTGCAAATTAGTATTCTGTTTTGCACATACGTTAAATACTGACTGTTTTTTCATGTAGCACACAAATATCAACTTTAAATTTCAGTGTACAAATAAGCTATCAAGTATTTGTGTGCTACATGAAAAAACAGTCAGTATTTAACTTATGTGCAAAACAGAATACTAATTTGCACCCCTTGCATTGTAACATGGTTTTGTCCAGGAGACTGAAATAAGAAGTTTCTTAAGTTAAGATCCTTAATTAATCAGGCCCTAGATATCACTGTTCTGACCCTTTTTTTTACAAGACTTGAAAGTCCTGCTTTCTAGGGGGAGATTTTAAATATTGAAATATTATTCCAAGATCTACTTTAGCAGGTGTTACATTAGGTATTTCAGTTGAGGTCTCTTTTTGTAATTCCTCTATCAGATTCAAAGTTGAGTAGTAGATATTGCATCTTTATTTGGCATTGTGAGGTAATGAAGCATATCAGATTTCTGTGAAGTCTATCTTGTCTTTATAGGTTTTTTTTTTGCTGTACCCTTTGTATTTTTTCCCATTTTGATTTTCCAATACGGGTATAGTACAAAAACGTATTTAGACGTATTCACCCACTCACTCTAGCATCCCCCAGGTCTGGTAGTCCTGTTTGGGGGTGAAATTTCTGCATTCTTGATCGTGCGTGCGGTCATTTACTCAGGAAATGCAGCGCAGTATCTAACTTACGGATGTGTGGCTCCACACCCGCCTCTTCTTCACCTCTTCTCCTTCCTCTGGCTTCCTCAACTGCCCAGACCTGTCAGATTCAATGTGGGGTACACTACTCGTGGTGCACAGTAAAGGAGGCGCCTGGTTCAAATTAGCTTACCCGCCTGCATTCTATTCCTGTCTTTTCCTGTCTCCATTTTTCCCTTTTTGTGCCTCTGTCCACCTTCCCATGTGTGCCTCTGCCCCCTGTCCATGTGTTCATTTGACAAAATGCCTATGTGTGCCTCTGCTTCCCTGCCCATATGTGCCCCTGTCTCCCTGCCCGTGTTTGCCTCTGTCCCCCTGCCCATGTGTGCCTCTGCCCCCCTACCCTTGTGTGCTTCTGTCTTCATGCCCATATTCGCCTCTATCTCCCTGCCCATGTGTGCCTCTGTCTTCATGTCCATGTCCATGTTTGCCTCCGTCTCCCTGTCCATATTCGCCTCTCTCTCCCTGCCCATGTGTGCCTCTGTCTCTCTTTTTGTCTCACAGTTTGTGTGCATGTTTCCCCTTGCCGCTCCAGTCCCAATTGTTCCTCCTCCATTTTCTCCCATCAGCATTTTACTATGATATGAGATTTATATATTTATTATTATTAGAATGCCGTTTTCCACTGTTGACTATGGTCTTATCCAAAATTCTTAATGTCTACTTATGAATTGAGTCTATGTTTCTTATATGTATTTCTGTTTATGTGTTTGTGTTTGCTTTTAAGATAATTGGTTCTCCTTTTGAATAGTTTTCTGTCATCGCCATGATTATATTGTATTGAAATCTTTTAGGCTCCTTATCTGCGCTATTCATCTTTTTTGAATTTTTATAGATACCTTAAAATATTGGCTCAGTAAGTGGCTTCAATTCAATACTGTGAACTGTCTCTGCTGGTTTTGAAATTTGTGTTGTAGCTCTTATTGCTGGCTATCCCATGGTTCCCAAGGGATCCCAGCGCTAAATTAAAGGGTGCCTAATATGCATGCAAGTGGTTCTTGTTTTAAATTTAGGTGCTTTAGTGGGGTATGCTCTGGTACATATGTAGGTAAGTGAAATAAACGTAATTACCTTGAGTGGCACTTTGCTCTGGGTCTGTTATCGTACTTGCCTGAAATCCAGACTCTTGGGTTCGTTTCTGGTTTAAAAAGATGTGATGTACACTATGAATTATACAGCAGAGGCAAAGCAATTTGATGGATGGGTATGGTGTTATAGGTAAATAGGCTAAAAAAATTGCACTACACTAAGATGTGGGTTGTTTCTTGGTACATTCCAAAGGTAATATATAACATGTAGAGTTTATTGAAGCGATCTGATGTGCTGTGACAATCTCAGTTAC
Organism: Mixophyes fleayi; assembly: GCF_038048845.1. NCBI lineage: Eukaryota > Metazoa > Chordata > Amphibia > Anura > Limnodynastidae > Mixophyes > Mixophyes fleayi. The sequence goes on along the minus strand of NC_134402.1, from coordinate 305,165,908 downwards.
GGGAAAGCCGCAAGTTCCCTGAGTATGGTTGTCCCAATAAATTGTATTGTGGAGGAAATGGGAAGGTGATAATTTGAGAAGAAATAGGATTGAAGAGGCAAGTTGTGGGGTGAGATGAAAAGTTAGTGTTAGTTACAGAGAAAAATGAACTGAAGGTGGTTTGGAGAGTGTATAAGAAGGTGGGTGGGTAGGGGGGGTGGGGTGTAAAGTAGGTATCATAGTCATTCACTGTGTAGTAGGTAGTCCCTATGGGCAAAGAACCAATTTAGAGGTGGCAAAGAGATGTAAGGGTTAGAAGACTTAGGGGTCTGCATTAAAGTGCGATGAGCCATTAAAACGGAAAAAAATCAGGTTTCTCCGTTAAATGGCTATTGCTGAATGCATGAAGATCTTATGGCCAGAGAAATCAAGGATTTCTCCTGCTATAACCCACTTAAGATTTGTCTTCGTATTACCCATAGATTAATATGGGAACTGTGAAGTTCTACAATGCATGAAACTTTGAAAAGCTTTGCATTGCGCATAAAAGTAACGCCATCTCAGGATGGCGTTAGCTGCATTTTCCTATGGGATTCTGCTGAAGCCTCTCTGGTTACTCAGAATCCGTTACAGTGAAAGTGCTGTGCGCATGTGCTTGGCTGCTGTTAAACAGGAACAGGACTTTACAGAAGCGGAATCACTTTGCTGGGTATCCCAGAGTAGCCCCGGCATGATGCATTCCAGCGGTGCTTAAATATGCATCGCTGCGATTTGCAGCAATGCATATTTAGTGGCACCACATTTAGACCCCTTAATGGATACTAAAGAAGTCTAATAATTGCACACAGAGCGTCAGACTCTCCGTCCCCCACTCAGACTGCATTTTGAAACATACAAAGTCAGAAAAGTGATACTGAAATTCACAGAAAGCTCCTACAAAAGGAATTTCGGAGGATCACACTAAAGAAGAAAACACGTTTCCTAGGCAAATATAAGCTTTATTAGAAATATTGTTTAAGACTGAAATACAGCTTATTAGAAGAACCATCAATGTTTAATTGAGATTGCTGCACAGTACAGACAATTGCTATTTTCAGACAGAAACTTTTGCACCTAATGTTACTTAAGCCATCCTTCGAAACAATCACAAATGTTTATCATTGTCACAGCAACCTTTACACTATCTATAAGCAATGGGTCTGTACATGTTGAAACTCTGAACTTCTTCTTTATTTTATCACTGCAATACAAAACATCAGATTGTTTTGCCATCAGACTTATGACCTAGTTGACATCCACTTCAGAGTTGTCACTGCTTAATATGAGCCACAATAACTACACATATAGGGAAATTAAATAAGCTTTGTAAAAAGCAATCCATAATCAAGGTGACTTTTTTCTGTGTTTGTGTCTAGTCCTAAGATGTCTTAATGAGCTAAAAATAGACTTTCCTCATATTGTGCTAGAAAAAATTGCAAAATAGGCTCAAATATGTTTTACATTATGAGCAATTCAAAAAGATGAAAATGTCACAGTGAAAATGTCAAGTTAAAAAAGCCATTGTTCATAAGCAGGCTGTAAGAGCTATGGATATTTTGCAAAATTATTCAGTTCCTAAAATTGTTGTTTCTGAATTGTGCTAGCAGATAAGAGTAAATAGGAACATGTTAGTGCTTTTGTTGTGACTTTTTTAATAAGCCTAATAGTGTTAATTGTGATATTTTCTCTCACTGCAACATAAGTAGTCACAACACATACTAAAACCCCACAATTATCACCAGTAGCTGCAACTGCAACATGAGTTCAAAGAAAGAATACATTTTTAGGCTACTTTTTCCTACAAGACGTACCCTGCCACGAAATGCTTTGCCATAATTAGCTACACTGCCTGGAAAACATCTTTCTCCTCTGTCTCACCAATATTTTTCAGGGCCAACATCATCTTCCTCTTCAGGACAGGGACCACTCCCCTATTGTACTCTTATGTTTGCTGTTCCCCCCAATTTGTTTGTGGTGTAATGACTTGATTTGTTTTGTTGTGCCAAATAAATAGACCCATGCACAAAAACATCCTCATTACCCAAATTATCCTTAGGGCTGACTGAAACATTCATGTGAATTGGCAACAAACTGGTCCCGGTAATGTGTACTTGTGACAGGATGGACCGCCTATGCCACCCTGTCTGCTGTTGCTGGGAACCGGCTGGGCTTACTTTGCCACCGTTCCCTTATGTTATCCCAAATGCGCCCTCCTGCCGCAGTAGGAGGGGCTTACACGTGCTGACACCACTGGACTCCTTACCGGCATCCAGTACCGGGTTTCTTCTGGGTAACTGATACTATGAGTGTACCCCATTAATGGTGTACCTGGGCTGGTACTCCTGACCTCTTACTATGGATCAGGGAAGCTATGGATGGATCACCCCTGGCCTAACACACTGACCAGGGCTGCATGGGTAGCAGGCAGAGCGGTGGTACTGGAAAAGCTTGGGTCCAAACCTCAGAGACAGCCAGAGAACGGATTAGATTTAGGGTCTAATCTGCAGGTCACAGGAATATAGCGATATTGAAGATGTTTCCAAGCAGTTCTTTGAAGCAAGATGTTTACGATACATTACATGCTCAAACAGCTCACCTTTTATACAGTTGTGACATAACTCCTGCCAGTGGGTAAACCAGCCCCTTGGACCTAGCTGGCTCCAACCCGTCTAGAATATTCCCTCAGATATCAGGATGTAATCTAATTTTGCATTTAGCCATTGAACTTCCATATCAAATTCATTTTCTCAGATTTCCATCAGACCTCAGGATGTAATCTAGTTTTGCATCTAGCAACAATTTAACTTCCACATCACTTTGATTTCTTCAGATGTGCTGTCTCCATTGTTTAAAGCTCCTGTCTGTCTAACAGGACCTGCATTCAGGTAACGACCCCCTGTTGTGCGTTCAAGTGTTTTTCGACCAACTTTTTATGCCGAGTGATATTACATGCGATCAATGTTCCGATCGCTCGGTCCATGGACTGCATACACACTAGCCTTGTTTAGGACGATAAAGGGAAGAGTGGATGTCCCTTTAGCAACTTTTTACAGCCATGTTGTCGTGAGCAATGACTGTAATTTCGTACTCACTGTTGTGGATCGGTCGGAAGTTTATACACACTACAAAGTGGAAACGAGATTGGAACGAAAATATTAAACGGTACGACCAACCAAATGAGGCGACAATCGTCCATTTGGGCAGACTTTCGACCATCGTGTCACTGCACACACTGACCAGACTTTTGAACGAGCGGTCGTATGTCGGCTGTTTGAGCCGATTATTGTATGTAAACAGTGTAGTGTGTATCCAGCTTTACAAATGCTTATCAGAAATCAAACATATACCTCAGACATGAATGCATTTCCTCTAGCAAGGTTACAAACAAAAGCAAATCCCTTTCATGGCAATACATTTCCTACTAAAAAAGTGCAATACAATATCAAACATAAGTATATTTGCAATTATATACATAAGCGCCCTGCGCTATTTCCTTTAAATAAATTTATACCATAAGTTATTTATCAGTGATCCAGTCACAGTACTCTTACCTGGTTGTCTAGTGGGGATTACTACAATGTCCCAGGAGGAACTCAGTTGTGTTAGGCTGTTAGTCTTCCAGTTCGGAGTCCAAGGATGGAAGTTTGGCAACAACAGAGGTCCTCTCTGCAGCCAAGAAATGGAAAGAATGCTGCCTCTTGGTGCTTGGAGGTGACAGTAGACCCCAATGATCCCAGTGACAATGCCCTTTCACTGAGTTTACATAGGAGGTCTTCCAGCTCAGACTAACTGGTCCCAGTGCCTTAAGACTGCTGAGCCCCCTGACTTCTGGCTGCATGTGGACAATGGAGAAGGCACCCCTCCCTCACCACCACCACTCTAGTTAATGTAAAATGTCCAGACTAACCCACTGAGAAGACTCGGTCTGGATTAGTTATAGGGGTTTGGTCTAAGCATCCCCCTAACCTGTGTAAAAAAGACATTCATTTTTACACAGGTGAGTAGACCATTTAAATTACATTCTTGTGGTGTACATGTAAACACATGAAACAGCTCTTATAAGAACTATTGAGCCAATAATTGTTACTACTACTAAATCCTGTTTCTTCCTATGGTCACCCATGTCCCTACAATGCTGTGTTTTTGTGACCAACTGTATTCATTGAACCCAACATTTCTGAGCCAACACTCAGTCAAGTATTCACCAGCCCTGATCCACTGTACGTGGTCAGGATGGATTCAGCCACAGAAACCGCAAAATGGTGCTACAGCAGCTATGCATTGACCAAGCGGTATGAGTGGTTATAGGTGGAAGTGAAGGAGCCTGTTGGTTGCAGCAATTACCCTGCTACAACTGGGGTAACCACTGCAGTCTGAAGTTGACACTTAAAGGCATGGAGTGGCTGGCTTGGCCAAGCGGCACCAGAATATGTAATCAATGACAACTAGCCAGTGTAACCCCATAAAGGGGGGTTGAGCAAGATGGCAGTAAAAGCCCATCTCATTATAGTCCCTACAACTAGATCATAAATAAAGGACACATGTTTGGTATGTACTCAGAAGGACCTAAATTGTGGGACACGTTTCTGGGGTTGTACTAATTACATTGAAGTAAATAAAATAAAATTTATTGCCAAAAGTACATCCTATTTGACCCAGCTTGAATAATATAAAACACATTTGGGTAGGCTAAAAAATAAAAAAATATTCTCATTAATCAGTGGCATACCAAAAAGAACATTTTTTTGGTCATAAGGGGGCAAAAACTTAAGTCCATCACATGTTTGATTCTGTAGGCAGTTAATATTTTAACCATTTGCATCCCTCTGTTCAACTATATCCAATATTTCTTCTGCATTGACAGCAGAGGAGGTGCAAACAGCACTGTTTAGTTTATAATACAGGCTCTGATTACACAAAGTCTAGGTGCTGAATGCAAACAGACTTGGTTCTGGCTATTAGCATATGTGTTAAAAGGACTTTGCTTTTCAAATATCCCACATTTCAAACCAACTCATGGATCTGGTGCAGTGCTGGTGGGGATGAGCACTCCAGAACTGTCTTCTGCTAACTTAGTTTGGTGACTAAAATTGTAATTTGTTGGAGGTTATATCCTTTAATATATATGTACAAACCAGTTAGCCTTTTCTCAGCATGTAAAACTAACAACAAAGACCAGTTTCAAATATATTTTTCCATTATGTGCAACACACTACACAAAACATGTGTACTCTTGATCAAGGTCTTAGGGGCAGCAAATGGATATGATTTATCTTTTTGTTTTATTTCTTTTTTTTTTTAACAAGAAAAGATTTTTATTGAAAGTGCCAAGTTTTTTATAGTGTGTTGAATCTCTTTCTGTTCACGTCATCCAATGTTTCAATATTTCTCCCCTAGGTTTATTAGTATAGTTTTATAGTCAAGTATAGTTTTTTTTATATTTTTATTTAGTATTATTGCTATGTTACTATTTTAATGTTTTTTTATAGCTTTATCTAGTATAATTACTATTTTACTATTTTAATGTTTTTTTACAGTGTAACCTGATCAGTATGTCATTCGTTTGTAAGGAGCCCCAATTCTCCCTAGCACTGGACCGTGGAGAGCAGACCATAAATAAAACAGGAACATACAATGAGGACAATATAAATAAAGACATGACAACAAAGGGTAGGTAGAGTCCTGCTCATGAGAAAGCTTACAATGCAGTAGGAAAAGGGTACAACTGAGATAAGAGTAGCGAGTGTGTCTCAGAATAGAGATTAGGACAGGTGAGGGTGCACCAATGTGCATTATCCAAGTCGGAGTCATGCAGGATGTAATAAAGGGATGGATTTTCTTGTAGGCAGGAGTAAGAGATGGCTACCAGAGAGGAGGCACAAGTCAGAAGTAGATCTAAGAGATAGAGGTAGATGATGAGATAATGGATAAGAGATTTAATTGCATCTTGGGTAAGAAAAGGGTGTGTTCTAGCAATATTTCAAAGGTGGGGGAGACAGGACTGGATGAGAAGATGATGGGTGATTTGAGGGGAGTATTAATAGTAATTCTTTCCATGAGACTCAGGTGACACAGGCTTCATAGTAGCAGTTGATTGGCCATCTATTGTAGGCACCAGCAGATGTAAAGCTTGTAAATGCAATTTTGTGATAAGGAGTTAAAGGTAGATTTTTCAGTATTGCATGGCAAGCACACTCTTCACGTATTTTCTTTATTTGGTTTGTGTGCAGGAATGTAGATGTACAAATATTGTTTTTATGCTCCATCTTTCCATAAATATGTCTCTATGGGAGACATGAGTTGTTTACACATGACAGGTAGCCATAAGTGCTCCTCAGAAGTCTCTTCGGCTTCCTCCCAGTCTTCTCCCTACCAGCATTCTCCCCTATAAAGAAATGTCTGATAAGAAATTAAAGTACTTTTACCTAAATCTGTCTTTGTTGTCTGTGCGTTTATTTTATGTTAGGGGAAGTTATGGCATGACTGACCATCAACCGTTAAGGCTGGATACACAATACAGAATTTTCCGACCAATGTGTTTTCTATAACGTTTGTACCAACCACTGAAGTAGTAAAAAAGTCACAATCAGCGTGCCGATTCATGTGTACACACTATACATGTTTTAAAAGATTTACCCTGAGATCTGTGCTCTTCATCTGGCATAACTGTCGGCTGAAAAGTTCATGACTCTGTAAACTCTAAGGAGATCCTGATCATCAGTGCATACACACTGCAGTATTGGAACGGCATTGGAACGATATTTATAGTTCTGCTGAACAATGAAATGAAACAGTGATTAGAACTTTGGAATGACTATCATTCATCGTTTAAGGGTACATACTAATGCGATATTGGCCCGAACCGTGGCTTATTGCTCGATTGACCCAACAGTTGGCTGAATAACCTGTAGCCTATGCCTTTTATTCAAGTTTTCAGTTTGATCAGTGTATTTGTGCCTTAAAGGTTATGTCCCAATCAGGTATTCTCGTTGTAAGTAGTCTTTGTGTGGCTCAAATGTATAAAATAATATTGTTGTATAGACTGCTTTTCAGTGTAATGAATAGTGTACATCAACTACTTACAATTAAGTAGTCTTAGTAGCTCTTGATTATGATGAATTCCTTATTGTGTCTCTGTCTGAATTAATCCTGTGCTGCTTGCCTTGGTTTTCTGTCTCCCCAGATCACGCTGTAAACAGGATATGTTTGTCTGCCAAGTTTGTTATTAGTTTCAGCATTTGTTCATATGAATATGGCACTTAATACAGTAGAATAAAAAATTCAGAGTACTTACTAAAGTGGATAGTGACCTAGATAGAGTTGTTCAGTCCAGTCCGCTATTTACGTTAAACCACCAGAGCTAATTGTAACTCCACTCAATTACATTTTATGCATAATGGTTAAAAATAGTAATTGTAGCACCGATAACATTGGACATTAATATAAGAAAAGTGCAAGTAAAAAATCTGCTAGTGCTACGGTATACCTCAACGCATTTTGTCCCTTTACAGGACATTTTCAAGAGTCATGATATAGTGAACATTGACTGTCTTATATCCTGTCTCTTATTTGGGGCAATTTGCTAATTGGAAATAGACCAAATCACCGGTGTGAGTCTACTAAGCATAACGATGGTCTCAGGCCTTTGTGTGAAGTATAAAAGAAAAAAAGTAATTTAAACAGAGATCAGAAGACTATTCTGTTTATCCAATCTATTAAATACTATTTAATAGCATTAATATTGTAAACTCTAATTATTAAACTATTGTAATCCTGTCCTTTTGATCTATCAATCTCTTTAGGGTTTTACTTTCACCATCATACGGGAATGCACATATGTAAGGTGCTTGCTGATTATAATGAAATTATTGACATGCATAGGCTCAGATTCCAATTTTGCAGTAAAAACTAAGTGTAAACATAGGTGGTGCTATATCACTAAATGTGTGTCTTAGCCCTAATTTTATAAAGCAATGTTTGCATGCTATAAAAAAAAAGATGTACATAAGTGTAATGTAATCTAAAATTAGGAGGGTATGACTCTATAATGAATATGCATGTAAATCATTAACTCATATTTTGAAATGTGACCAAATTACAACTTGAATGAATGTAAATATGCTGAATATTCAAAATATTGTTAATGGTAAATAAACATAGCACCAAACAATTATCAATATACATCCATGCTAGTTATTTAAAATAATCTTAGCAAACTGGAGCAAAATTAGTACATTGATAATAAACCAAAGACAAATTGAATGAATTTGGGTACAAACCTTTTTATATAAAATTAATAACTTAAACAGCTATTAAAACCTAAAACATTATGTATGTTCACAAATGTTCTCTTTGATTTTTCCCTTAAAGGTTCTAGCTTAATTTATCCTTGTTTATAAGGAACTCACAAGAGGGTAACTTGCATATAAAAAGTATACGAAGTTCTTTAGGTTGTATAGGTGCTAAAAATTTTAATTTGACGATCCAGGAGACTTCTTCATTATTGATTTTTTTTATAAAATCCCCACCGCTCCAATTTTTTTTAACATATGAAATAACTAAAAATCATAAACCTTTTGGATCGTTATTATGAGTTTTGGAGAAATCCTGAGATACACTATGCAGCGAAGAACACCTTTAAATATTTTTTAGGTGTTCCACTATTCGTGTTTTTACATGGACATTTTCATAGATATATGACATTTGTTGAATCACAAGTCATAAAATATTTTATTTCAAAGGATTCCTGAGTATTAAGGAACATGTTGTTTTGCTGCTTCTGTAACTAATGTGATATAATTTTTGCACTTACCACAATGGAAAAAGCCTTTAGTGGGTATTATATCATTTAACCAAGTAGTTTTATTCTTTATTAATTCTAGAGGAATATGGTTCTTGGTGATTCTGGAACTCAGATTAGGAGCCTTCATGAAAACAACATTAAGTTGTGTATTTAAGATGTCGGGTAAAATGTTATCTTTTTCCAAAATATGCCAATCTCTTTTCAAAATCTGTTTCAATTGGTTAGATGAATTTGAGTACTGTGTAATGAAACATACTTCTTGTTTTTGTTCTTGGATTTCTTCCTTATGTTTGTAGGTAAGTAGATCTTCCCTCTCTATTACAAACTTCCTCCAGCTCTCAGTCTGGTAGCCTCAGGTGTGCAATTACCTAACACACTCATGTAGCTACTCATTCTGCAGCTCTAATTGGTGCTGCTGCCTTTATAAACCTTTTCCTGGCAGCATACCAATGCTAATGATAGTTCCTGCTTGACCTGGTGTGCCTTGTATCATGACCTGTTCTGCTATGACTGTTTGACATAGATTGTTTATAGGAATTGCTGTATTCTCCACTTCTGACTCTTGGCTTTGTTAAATGGATTTGCTCTCATATGTCTAACTGCTCTGACCCCTGGCGTGTTTAAAGTATTCCATTGTCTTCTCTACTCTTGATTCCTGCCTTTCTGACTCTGAGTTCTGCCAAATACATTCTGGAGACTCACTACCTGTTACCATAAGCGTGCCAGACTACTCTATATTAACCCTTGCCTTTCTGACTCAGAGATATTCTATTTTTAGCCTGGTTGCTCACTGCCTGCTGCCAAGTGCTGTCCACTTCATCAGACAAGGTCTAGACTACTCCACTTTAACCCTTGCCTGTTTGTCTCAGAGTTCTGCTAATATATCCTGGTAGCTCATTTACCTCTTATGTTCTATCCTCATCCACAGGCAGGTGCTAGGTCAACAAGTGCTACCACCTGAGTCTAATTCCTGGGAACAACTGAACACGGTAGAATGCTGCAAATTCCTCTTGGAGGGTGTTGCTAATGGTGATCATCTCGCAACACAGTTCTAGGACTTGATTATTTCACGATATTCTGTCCTTAAAAGTATGTAAATCTGAGCAGTTTTGTAATTTAAATTATCCTTCCGATGTACTTGACAGCCAATTAGGATGGTGTTGACTAGTGGCCAGTATATATCCATTAACATCCACTGGCTTCTGGAATGTTTTTATTTTAATCTCGTTCTTCGATCTCCAAATCCAAAAATTCTATTATTGTTTTTACTATATTTAGAGGTAAATTTAAGGTTGCATGAATTCTAATTACTGTACTCCTAGAATTGTATGAAGGACTTTTCACTCCCTTTTCATATCATCAGTACATCTTCAATTTAGCGTTTCCAGAGCACCAGGTTTGCCCCAAATTCTAGAGCTGATATTATGCGATCTTCTTCCTATTTGCTCATAAAAAAATTGCTGTAAAACTGGTGCCCAGTGCTATACCCTGTACCTGTAAATAGTACTTACCCTCATATCATACATAAATGTGCCCAGAATAAATGTTGCACTGTCCATAATAAAGATCATTTTCTCTCATCTAATTACTCTTCCTTCTTAAGAAAATGGTGTATGTTATTAATACCTATTTCATGTTGGATGACTGTATATAGTGCAGTGACGTCGCTGGAGACCAGCCAGCTACAATGTTCCCACTTAATCTTTTGTAGTACATGTTGCATTTGTGTAATGTCTTTTAGAAAAGATTGTTGCTGTTTGATGTAAGGTTAAAGGGGTAAAAAAAATTAGGCAGTTGTGGAAAAAATTCTGTAAAGTAAGAATGCTTTCAAAAATAGAAGTGTTAATGGTTTATTTTTATCAATTAACATAATGCAAAGTGAATAAACATAAGATAAATCTAAATTAAATCAATATTTGGGGTGACCACCCTTTGCTTTTAAAACAGCATTAATTCTTCTAGGTACACTTGCACAAAGTCGGGTATTTTGTAGGATTACAGTCAGGTGTATGATTAATCAATCATACCAAACAAGTGATAATGATCATCATTTTCATGTAGGTTGAAACAGAGTCATTAACTGAAACAGGAACAGCTGTGTAGAAGGCTTAAAACTGGGTAAGAAACAGCCAAGCTCTGCTACAAAGGTGGAAGACAGTTTCATGTCACAGGTCATGCACAATGGCAAGACTGAGCACAGCAACAAGACAAAGATTTCAAAGCAGACTGGGGTTTCAAGATGTGCATGTTCAAACTCTTTTGAAGAAGCACAAAGAAACAGGCATCGTTGAGGACCGTAGACACAGTGATTGGCCCACAAACTTAGTGCATCAGATGAAAGACACATTCTTCCCTTTGAAATCGGAAGATGTCCAGCAGTGCCATCAGCTCAGAACTGGGAAAAAACAGTGGGACCCAGGTACACCCATCTACTGTTGGGAGAGGTCTGGCAAGAAATGGTCTTCATGGAAGAATTGTGCCCAAAATCCATACCTTAGGTGTAGAAACAAGGCCATGTGACTCAACAGAAACATAGGAACTGGTGTGCAGAAAAATGGCAGCAGGTGCTCTGGACTGATGTGTCAAATGTAAAATATTTGGCTGTAACAGAAGGCAGTTATTCACCAAAGGGCTGGAGAGTGGTACAATAATGAGTGTCTGCAGGCAACTATGAAGCATGGTGGAGGTTCCTTGCAAGTTTGGGGCTGCATTTCAACAAATGGAGTTAGAGATTTGGTCAGGATTAAAGGTGTCCGCAATCCTGAGAAATACAGGGAGGTACTTATCCATCATGCAATACAATCAGGGAGGCGTCTGATTGGCTCCAACTTCATTTTGCAGCAGGACAACGACCCCAAACATACAGCAATGTCATTAAGAACTATCTTCAACGTAATAAAGAACAAGGAGTCCTGGAAGTGATGATAAAGAGCCCTGATCTCAACATCATTGAGTCTGTCTGGGATTACATAAAGAAACAGAAGGATTTGAGCCAGCCTACATCCACAGAAAACCTGTGGCTGGTTCTCTAAGATGTTTGGAACAACCTCCCTGCCGAGTTCATTCTAAAGCTGTGTTGCTAGAATTACATTTATCAATATACTAATTGCAGCAACTAATTTATTGGGGTAAGAACTATGGAAATGGCTATAGTTTAATGTATGAACTGCATCTGTATGTGGCACTGACATGTAGGACATAGGAACCACAAAGCAATAACAAAGCTAGCAAAAGAGCAACTTGCTAACAGTATCAAGATTGTTCAGTACAGCCAGATGATGAATGGCATTATCTGTTTAAACAGAAAATTACAAGGAAATATGTTCCAAAAAGCAGCAGTGGCATAGTTGATCAGCCTCTGCACTTGATACACATGAATGTCTGTGGACCAAAGAGCACTGAAACCCCTAGAAGAAAATGTTCTTACATTCATCGATAATTAGTCAATATTATCAATAGTCTGCTAATTAGATCAACTTTTAGAACCAAGCTAATAGAGGTCTTCCGCCTTTCCCGTAGAACTAGAATTGTTTGAGGTACACGGATGCCCCCGGGACACAAACGCTAAGGTAGTAGAAGCTTTTCATTATAGCCGTAGCACAGGGTATGGGAAACTGGAATACTGGAGGCAGGAACCATGGAGAGACCATGGGTCAGTAGCGAGCAGGAAAGTCTAGGAACTGGCCAAAAGTCGGGGCAGGTAGCAGACCCGAAAAAACAGAAACAGGCAGTTGTCAAGGAGCACAGGCGTTTGAGTAGACACAAGCCAAAAGGTCATTAGAGGTTAAAAGGTCTAGGACTGCAAGATATCCACAGGATAGAGCAAGTCAGCAGTCTGTGCAGCGCACTAACGCTATAACCGGAAGGGAGGCTAATCCCTCCCTGCCTTAAACACATAGAGTGGCCAATCAGAGAGTGCCATGCAGAGAGAACAATCAGTCTCCTGGCGTTGACCTTTTTGATAATGGAAAAGGGTCCAATGAATCTAGGCCCCAGTATCTTACAGGGTTGTCTGAGCCTAATGTTCCGGGTGGAACGCTAGACTTCATCACTTACTTTGAGGGAGCAATTCTTGTGATGACGATCCAAAAAGAATTTGAAGCGAAAAGAGGCCTGGAGCAAAGTGGAATGGACCTTCTTCCAAATAACTCTGAGGCCAGAGGCTGTAGGATGTATACCAGGAAGACCAGAAGGAGAAATGGCAGAAAGAGAATTGGCACTGGAATGAAACTAAAAATTACAAAAACATTGACACATGCAGGTAGAGGAATGACAGGCATTATTATAGGTGAAATCAGCCCACAGGAGCAAGGAAGAGCAATTGTCATGAAATTTGGAGATGTATAGCTGAAGAAATTTTTCAGAGGATTGGAAGAATTTCTTTGGTTAACCCTTTCAGTTTGTCTGTTTGATTGCGGATGATATGCAGGTGATAGGCTGATGTTGATGCCAAGGAGTATCCTAAACTGAGCAATGAATTGAGAGCCGCAGTCAGAGACAATATCTTCAGGCAGGCTGTGGAGATGAAAAATATGCCGGATGAACAGTGAATGTTTTGGCATTGGGAAACTTAGCCAGGGGAACGAAGTGGGCCATTTTACTAAAATGATCCACTACCACCCAGATGGTATTGTGACCAAATGAATAGGGTAAATCTACTATAAAGTCCATTAAAAGATGTGACCAAGGTTTAGTTGGACTAGGCAAGAGCATAAGTTGAGCCAGAGGGTAGCTTATGGCGCATTTGTTGCTGGCATAGTCCTCACAGGAGGGAATTAAAAATTTTACATAGGAAGACATGGAGGGCCACCAGATGATATGTGAAAGGATCTCAGTGGTCTTGGAAATGCCTGGATGTCCAGCAATTTTATTTTCATGGGCTTCAAACAATACCACCTTACTGAGATGGACTGGTACGTACAACCTGCCTTTAGGGTCTTTGGGGTACCAGTTTTTGGAATCGTTGAAGAATCTCCCTGAGATCTTGGCCTAACATAACGTGTATTGAAGAAGTTGGAATGTTATGAAGAAGTTCAGGCAGTGGAGAGTGGCAAGAAACAACTTTGGGTGAGTGCATCGGCTTTGATGTTCTTAGAACAAGGTCTATAAGGAAATGGTGAACTTACAGCGGGTGAAAAACAATTCCCAGTGTGCCTGCCTCGATTTCATGCATTTAGCAAATTCTTATGATCCATAATGACAGAGATGATATGCACTGCCCCTATAAGCCAGTGACGCCATTCTTCAAAAGCCCATTTTAGGGCCAGAAGTTCACAATTGCCCACATCATAGTTAGCCTCAACTGAAGTAGGCACATGGATATAACTTGTGGTCACGAGGGTCCTCTTGAGACAATATGTTACCTGCGCCAATATCAGAGGCATCTACTTCCACCACACAGGGTAAGTCCAGATTAGGATTTCTCGGCATGGGAACAGAAATGAATGCAGCATCAGGGGTATCTGCTCCCTTGCAGGTTAAGGCAGTTATTGGTGTCACCAGATCTGAGAAGGTATGAATGAATCTCCAGTCATAGTTTGTAAAGCCCAAGAATCTTTGGATGGCCTTCAGATTGGTTGGCCGCCCCCAATCCAAGATAGCTTTAACCTTACTAGGGTGCATAGAAAACCTAGCAGAGGAAATTACATATCCTAGAAAAGAGACCTTCTGGACTTCTGAAAACTCTACATCACCAAATAAAAAAAAATCAGTTTCACCTAAGCAACAAGCTCATGCATGGCAAACCTAGCAAAGTAACATTGAAACCAAAGTAGGTGATTGAAAGTAGCTATTGAAAAAGTAGAAAGAATAGTACCAACTCTACTTTCAGTTAGAAGATCCACAATATGGAAAAGACCATTCCAGGCAAAGGCCAATCCTCAATGGTCAAACAACACCAGAACTCTAGCCAGAGTCCTGTAAGGGGATGAAAAAGCTGCCTATTCAGGAGAAGCAGAAGTGCTCATATTATAAATAGTTTCAAGTGGGGATGTTCGAATAATGTTTATTCATATATATTACTGTACTGTGGGCCTGATTCATTAAGGATCTTAACTTGAGAAACTTCTTATTTCAGTCTCCTCGACAAAACCATGTTACAATGCAAGGGGTGCAAATTAGTATTCTGTTTTGCACAGAAGTTAAATACTGACTGTTTTTTCATGTAGCACACAAATATCAACTTTAAATTTCAGATTACAAATAAGCTATCAAGTATTTGTGTGCTACATGAAAAAACAGTCAGTATTTAACTTATATGCAAAACAGAATACAAATTTGCACCCCTTACATTGTAACATGGTTTTGTCCAGGAGACTGAAATAAGAAGTTTCTCAAGTTAAGATCCTTAATGAATCAGGCCCTGTGTGTGTTATATAGTTAAGTTGCTAGCAAAGTTTAGCCAAAAAGGCATAGAAGTCAGGAAACTAGAAACTGACAGTTGGTGAAATGTATGTTGCTGCGGTGTAAGAAGCAGCATATAATATTTTCTCTGCAATAAAAAATTATCTCCTTTATTTTTGACACATATAGTCAATGTCCTGAATTACCTGCTGCTGATAATTACAAATTCATTTTTTGATTGTTAGAGGATGGTACTCCTGAAATCCTGCTGCCAGGTGTGGTGCAGATGTTTAAGGGGCATATTCAATTGTCCCAAAGTTCGAGCGGTCAAAAAATATTACAGTTAATACGGTAATCTCTCGCTGGATTTCAGCTCGCAGCTCCCTGAGCTGCGAGCTGAAATCCAGCGAGTAAATTACCGTATTAACGTTTTTTTCGCGCACGGTTACCGTAATATCGGTAATCGTGCGCGGTCCGCGGGATTTTCGGCGATCCCGCCGACAATTGAATATGCCCCTTACAATAGTTCTCTGCATCTATAGTTACTCTACCCAAGCTGTAACCACCCCAATCAACAGATTAAAAAAAAATACCACCCCTGAAATTCCAGCACAATCAAAATCATCAAGGCAGAATCCATTGCTCCAAAAAAAATAAAAAAATAAAAACCAAGGCAAAAAATGAGAAGTGATTGCTCAAGTGAAGGCAGATAGTAAAAGATTCAATGAGCCTTAAATGTCTCATCAAAAATGCTCATGAAAAAGATAAACAATGTACCTGGACCTGTTCTTTTTACAGAAGTTTCCCCTAAAGCAACAATGAATTTCTCTGTAAGCTGATTACTGTATTTGGTGACAGAAATACCGTGTATGACAGCGTACCAATGCACTTCAGTAGGAGAATAATTCATTTATGTCTACAATTAAAAGGTTACCTTGATAGCATGACCAGAGATGGATTAAGGCTTTGGAGGTTCCGGGACACTTAAGATTGGGGAGCCACTATGGTGTAAAAATAAGAGAACAGTGCCATAATTTAAGCATAGTTACTTACCCAATTTTGAGTCACATGGTTCTCAATATAAAACACTATTAAGCCCCTTGATGATCTAAATTAATAATATTGCCACCTTGATGATTGCAATTCATAATAGTTCCCTTTTTATGATTGTAATTAATAATAGTGCCCCTTTGATAATCGCAATCAATAATGGTTCCCTTTTTATGATTGTAACTAATAATAGTGCCCCCTTCATGGTTGTAATTAATAATAGTGCCTCTTTGAGTATTGCAATTAATAAAAATGCACCAGTATTGATCTAAATTAAAAATAGTGGTAATTTGATAATTGCAACTAATAAAAGCCCCTTTATACTTGATTGTAATTAATATTAATGGACCCTTGATGAGTGTATTTAATAATAGTGCCCTCTTAATGAAGGAATTAATAATTGTGCCCTTTTGATGATTATAATTAATAATATTGGCCCCTTGATGTGTGTAATTAATTATAGTGACCCTTTGATTATATACTTATCTTAGACCTCTTCTCCCTTCTATCTTCTGGCTGCCTTAAGCGATGCAGCAGTGACGCAATAACACTGCTACGCTTATGGGAGCCAGGAGCCACTGCATAGAGTCGCGTCCAGGAACAGATGCCATTGGGGCTGTTAAGGCAGCAGTAGCTACTGCCCTGGCAGAACTTGTTCCAGGACAGATGCATCATCCCGAGGGGGCTACTTGAGACAGGGGGGGGCCTCAGGGCACATGTCCCTTGCCCCCCCCCCTTAATCCGGCTGTGAGCATAACTAATGCAATGCAGGAAATGCAGCAGATGATGAAGCTTGAAGAGACCACCAAATGATACATATTGAGCTATTTTGGATGTACTTTGCTAATCTTGTCCTCACCATTGTTCTTGGATTTACATGTTTTTACAATTGTTTGGTAGTTATAGTTACTTATTTTCTGGAGGGAATCCAACTTCAATGGTCTTATCTGGGACTCAAAAGTAAATATTTTTCTGTTGCCTGGTATAAGTATGGTAGACTGCATAAGGATAATGGATTCTCCTCCTAAAACCGGAGGCTTTACAACCATTTTCTATGTATTTATATTATAAAGTGAGGTGGTTTACAAGCCTGGAGTACAATGAGAACGTATTAAATTATTTCACATAATTAATGCACAGTAATCTGTATAAAAGTAATAATGGGAAAAACCTAGAGATTCATCATTATTTGCATACGATGGGTGTTGAAAAAAATGTTTTGTTTGTGAACAATAATACTGTGCATGAGTTTCAGTTTAAATAAATATTTGTGAGATATCAACATATTTATTCAATTTACAATAAAAACATAGATGTGTAAAATGCCAAAATGTTAAATATTTATGGAAGTGGGGCATCTTGCAAAAGACAGATACATGTTTGTACATAAAAGAATGTGAAATTTTATTACATAAAATATATGCTTTTATATATATATATATATATATATATATATATATATATATATATATTATTATCGTAGATGTGTAAGGCGCCACAGTGCTCCGCAGTGCCCTACAGTGGGGAAAATAGTACATACATAAGACACGGACATACAAGTTACACAATATA
Source organism: Mixophyes fleayi (assembly GCF_038048845.1). Lineage (NCBI taxonomy): Eukaryota > Metazoa > Chordata > Amphibia > Anura > Limnodynastidae > Mixophyes > Mixophyes fleayi. The sequence goes on along the minus strand of NC_134402.1, from coordinate 305,148,123 downwards.
AACGCAGACATGAAAGCAAAGGGTATGAAAGACCCTGCTTATTATAGAGCTTACATTCTAAATATTTATATATTGTAGAACAACCACCCTTCTGACACCCAGCAGACATCAGTCACAAACAGCTTCTTGCTTGAAATCAACAGTGCTTTATTGTTCACATCACAATAAAGAGAAAACTCTCATTAGGATGATACCAGTAAACAACATCACATTGCCTACACCTTCTTGTGAACTTAATACTAACTAACACAGTGCAGCTCTCTAACCACTGGCTGATTTGTTCAGCATCAGTCACAATGCACAAGTGCACAACTCAGATTTAGATACCATAAACCCCACCCTCCTCCGACTGTGTCATGCCAGTTGTTCAGATTGCTGTATCATAGACAGGCTAATCATTCGTGACAGGTGGGTTTTCGGAGAACGCCTGAAGGTTTGAAGACTAGAGGAAAGTCTTATTGTGCGAGGGATGGAATTCCACAAAGTGGGTGCAGCCCAAAAAAAGTCCTGTAGCTGGGAATGGGAGGATGTGATGAGAGTGGAAGAGAGACGCAGATCTTGTGCAGAACGGAGGTGAGGAGTTGTGAGATATTTTGAGACAAGTGAGGAGATATATATCGGTGCAATTTTGTTGATGGCCTTATATGTTAGTAGAAGGATTTTATATTGGATTCATTGAAAAACAGACAACCAATGTACAGACTGACAGAGTGGCTCAGCAAAGGAAGAACAGTTTGCAAGGAAAATCAATCTAGCCGCTGCGTGCAAAATCTATTGTAGGGGTTTGAGTTTGACTTTGGGAAGACCAGTAAGGAGAGAATTGTAATGAGGGAGATGATGAGTGCATGCATTAAGGTTTTTGCAGTGTCTTGCATGAGATATGTGCATATTCTGAAAATGTTCTTTAGATGTATGTAACATGATTTAGATATAGAGTCAATGTGGGGAACAAAGGATAGTTGTGAGTCAAGTATTACACCTAGGCAGTGAGCCTGCCGGTGGGATTAATAGTCATATTATTTACAGAAATAGCAATGTCAGGCAGGAAGCTTCTGTTTTTGGGTGGGAACATTATTATTTCTATGAAAGATTTGTAAGTTTAAGTTGGCGAGAAGACATCCAATATGAAATGGAAGAAATACAGTCAGTAACGCAAGACAACACAGATGGTGAGAGATCAGGAGAGGATAGATAGATCTGTGTATTATCCACATAGAGATGATACTGAAATCCATAAGAGCTATTTAGTTTTCCAAGAGAGGTGGTGTAGACATAGAATAGCAGAGGACCTAGGACTGAGCCTGTGGTACTCCAACTGATAAAGAAGCGGAGCAGAAGTGGATCCAGAGAAATTAACACTAAAAGAGTGATTAGATAGGTAGGATGAGAACCAAGATATGACAGTGCCTTCAAGACCTAGGGATTGTAGTGTTTGTATGAGGATAGAGTGATCAACAGTGTCAAATGCAGCAGAGAGATCCAGGAGAATTAGAAGAGACTAATGGCCTTCAGTTTTTGCTGTGATCAAATCATTGACAACCTTGGTCAGCGCAGTCTCTGTGGAGTGTTGAAAGCGAAGGCCTGGCTGAAGAGAATCCAGTAGGTTGTTTGCTATAAGAAAGTGTGTGAAGTGAGTGTAGGCAATCCTCTTGAGGAGCTTGGAGGAGCATGGGAGCTGAGAGATGGGGCGCTAATTTGAGAGAGAGTTTGGATCAAAATTTTGTTTTTTCAAAATAGGAGTAATCACTGCGTGAATAGTGATAGAAAAATACCAGTAGAGAGAGATTACAGATTTTAGCTATCCGGCTTGAACTATCCTCAGGATATGTGATTTCTGATAATGCCACCAATATTGTGAGAGCATTACAGCTGGGTCAATTTCATCACACTCTCTGCTTTGCTCACGCAATCAACTTGGTGGTACAGAGCTTTTTGAAAAATGACAGGGACATGCTGGAAATGCTGTCTGGGGCCTAAAAAACTTTGGAACATTTTCGGCATTTTGCAACAGCATGTAGGAGATTGCTGCAGCTGCATGAACAATTTAATTTGCCCTGCCAACTGAAGCAAGAGGTGGTAACAAGTTGGAATTACATACTTCTGATGATGGAGGAACAGCGAAAAGCCATCCACGCTTACTCAACAAGCCATGACATTGGGAAAGTAGGGGGAATGTACTTTAGCCCAGTGCAGTGGAGAATACTTTCTGAGTTGTGCAATGTGCTGAAACCATTCAAAGCAGTCACCTGTGAAGTGGGTTCAGACACTGCTAGCTTGAGCCAAGTGATTCCCTTAATTAGACTTTTGGAAAAGCAGCTCGAACAATTGAAGGAGGAGATGAAACAAAGCAATTACACTAAGAATATCGGACTTGTAGATCAAGTACTTTATTCGCTTCACCAGGATCCAAGAGTTATCAAGATCTTGAAATCGGATCACTACAGTTTGGTGATTGTGCTTGATCCTAGGTTTAAGAGCTGTGTCTTCTCTTTTTTTCCAACTGATCCAGATTTCAAGAGATGCAATGAGCTCCTGGTGAGCAAGTTGACACCTCAAGTGGTACATGGCATGACAATGTCTCCTACTTCATTTTCTCAGGCAACTGCTGCTAGGAAAAAACTTTTCCAAGAGACCCAGGAATGATGCAGATGAGAGCACAACATTTTGACATCTGGTCTGGTCTAAAAGAATTGCCCAAAAATCTGCCTTAACTTCACCTGATCCAAATATCAACATCCAAAGAATGGTGGAGGATTATTTTAATGACAGTATACAAATAGACATGTCAGACAGGCCCTTTGCATACTGTGAGGAACAAAAGGCAATTTGGAGACCCATGTACAAACTTGCTTTGCAATACCTAAGCTGCCCACCATCCAGTGTGTACTCAGAAAGAGTTTTTAGCACAGCCTGGAACCTTGTCAGCAATCGGCGTAGGAGGCTACTTCCTAAAAATGTATAAAAGATGATATTCATCAAAATGAACTACAAATTCCAGGAGGAAGGCCTTTACCGGCAATGACGTCAAAGTACAGAGACTTCTGTAATGGTGGATTCCAGCGGTGATTAATTAATATTGTGTGAGGATGTTGTACACACTGAATTGGATGAGGATGAGGCTGAGGGTGATGACAACAACATTTTACCACTGTAGAGCATTGACAGCACTATTAGCTTTCCTGCCTTAAGCCCATTGGTAGCTTGTTTTGTGGGGTTCCAAACAAACCAAGCACTTCAGCCACAGAAGTGGCAGTCCTCGCTGAACTGCTTGGTTTGTTAAACTGTACATGTCCTTTTTATAACATCTAAGATAAGGGTGGAAGGAAGGGCCCAAGGACAATTCCATCTTGCACTACTTTTCTGCAACTATTGTGTGGCAATGTTTCCTACATGTGATATAAACTGCTGTGTGTTTCTGTCATTGCTCTGGCGATTAGTAACCAGCCAGCTCACTGCAGTCTTAGAGTTCATTGACAGCATGGCACTCTGGGGGAGCCCAAGGTCCAGACTGGACCACCAGGGAACGGTAGGAACATATCATCTTTATTAAATAAATGAAATAGATTTAAATAGACATTTTACAATCCCAGCGCCTAGTGCCCGGAATTAACCCTTGCTTACTTACCAGCGCTGCAGCGCCCATAGATTAAAATTCTAGCATTCATTTATTTAAACATATGTTTACTTCTTGGCTTCAAAGAATGAACATTATTAAGATGAATACTCCCAAGATTCTATTTTTACTTCAAACCACTCCAACATTACTTCCAAATTCCGAAATATTTTTGAAAATTATTAGAGACTTTGTATGGAGAGGGGGGGGGGGGGGAGCTTGCTTTAACGTTCTGACTAGTTTTCAATGCAGCCTAGTGACCCATATACAATACACAGAACATTTCAGTGCTAATGCAGGTACCCCAAATTTCTGTTAACATTGTAATGAAACCCCGCTAAATCTCTAGAGGATTTTTGATGCAGATCATTTAAAATCTCTAGTGGCTTTACAATACAGACCAATACAGACTCCACAGACCTATGATGGATTTACTATATAAACAGCAGATGTCTGGTGGTTTTACTATACAGACTCCACATCTCTAAATCCCCTTCCCCCTCCCTCGTTTTGTTGTTTACTGCACACCCCAAAACAATGGTACCTTTTTTGGAAGTGATATATTTAGATCTTTAATATGAAGTAATAAATATTAATGAAGATGTATGGATATGTAATACAGATCCACACAAGTCATCATGGTATGAACATTAATAAATAATCAAATATTGACAGATATAAATGAATTTTATTAAGCAAGATATACATTTGAAAGCCCTAATAATTGTTTAGCACATTACAATACATTGTTATGTTTCATTATTTTAAAGATATAGTTAAGAAAGTTTTAAAATTTAGAACTAATAAAGATTCCATTTTTATTTATACACATTTTATTTATTTGGAGTGCCCCATTCAGAGGTAACATTTTTCATCACACCTGCTCACAGCGATGTGATTGCTGGTAGTTTTATTTCCGCCATTACCCTCTTACATGGCACTACCTGATAGTGTGACAATTGTTAATAGCAGATAGAAGTCTGGCTAGTAATCAGCCTGTGAGGCCATGGCTAATCTGGACCACCACTCACTCACCAATAAACATATTGCTCTGTAAACTAAAAAAAAGTGCAGAGAGGAAATTGACGATGAGGTAACCAACACATGGCGCACTATCTGTTCTCTGAGACTCCGACATCTAAAAATGCTGCCTATTAATGGAATCTCAGAACACTGACTAAAGTTCCACAAATTGGCAGGAAATAAATACTCTCTCATTTACTTAAACCTCCCTTTCCAGGCCTACTATAACAAATATAAATGTTACCACACAAGGACCTTCATCAATTTTCATTATTTCTGTGTGACCTTTCTTGATTAGGAAGAAAGAAAGACGAACATTCTCAGAAGTGGACTGAAAGGAGCAGTAACTTCAGCAGAGAGTTGAATTTATATTCCAGACTTGGTGCACCCAATGGTTTTCTTCTAGGAGAGAACTTTGCATTCTGGGACGTCATATTCGGTTATAATCTACTATTTATAGTTGCTGAATAGTAATAAATTACGATTTATGGAGCTTTCTGAATTGACGTTTTCTGAATTGAATGTAATTCTACTTGCTAATGGACTCATTTGATTTGATCTCAAATGCAATATTCCACTATAATTTACTACAGTAAATTTAAAACATTATAACAAAAAAATACTGATTACCAACAGTTAATGTAAAGCAATGAAATGTTATGATATGTTGGTCACACATAGACCAACCTCATGTCACCTGCCAAAGTGGAGTGACCCAGCTGACTGATGCTCTGGCCAAACAACCAGATCGCTAATGTGGTCGCTAGATGACCAAAACCTCAGCCAACAACTGTTATTTACTGGCTGGATTTTTGGAAATGCCCAAACATGATACAGTTCATTTCAATCAGATGATACTTGGGCCTGCTAATCATTTTAAAGCCACACCCAGTCCTATATAGGACTGATTTTTTTGTTATTGGTGTGGGTGCAGGCGCCTTCACAAATATGTGTATATATGAATATGCAAAAAAAATCTCTATGTTTATAAAGTTTCTGAATGCCAACCACATTGAACTTCTTCTTTGAGATGAATAGTGCATATATTCTGCTTGTTGTTTATTAAAGTTCTAGGCAACTAAGCTTTTGCCAATATCTTGAATGTCATTCCTTACAGGCAAACCTTGCAAAGCCACTAAGTAACATGAGAGTCACAGTAAAAGAAAATGTTTGCAATCCCTCCTATTGCAATATGCTGCTCCCCGAATCAGCTATTCTACAAATTATTTCATTCAAACTTAATGTTATAAATGCCCTCAACCTGTATGAATCCTGCATGAAATAATATTCAGGAAATCCATCATTAACCTTTCAAGTTAATCCATCTACAAATCCACATTTTGTATTTTCTGTTATTGCATGTCCATATTATTCAAATTGAAAGCTGCATTATTTCTAACGTATTCCCTATTGTCACAAAGCCTTAAAGCATGGCACATTACTTTTCAGCAATCTGGAATATAAATCAAATGCCAGCATTTGACATAAACTCAGAATAGAGGAATACAAAAACAAGGTTCTATGGTGCACACAACATTTCATATATTTAAGCAATCTCCTGTATATCCCCAGAACATACACCTGATTGTGTGCTATGGACTAGTGTGTGACAGTGCTGCCTATCCAGAACGACTGATACCCAATCCAGTGGAATAGCTGCTAACGTTACTTGCTGGCAGGCATGTAGACCTGCTTAGTGGCTTCCACATGGCTGATTCCACAAAATACTGCCAGAAAGTCAATCTATATGATAATGAATAAGGATGCGGCACTGCATTCCTTCATTTGAAAAACCAAATACTATTTAAAAGTATAACAAGTACATAGCAAGAAAACTAATGCCTTAGTCCAGTGGTTCCCAAACTTTTGCAGTTCGCGGCACCCTTAGAGTCTCCATAATTTTTTCAATGCACCCCTCCAAAATAATTATCGAGCAGTCCCGCTTTATAAGTAGTTAAAAAAACGTAATAAGTATTTAGGTCAGGACAGAGATACTTATTTAGTTGTATGCAAAAATAATACACATAAATCCAAAGGAAATTAATATTTTTATATATATTTTTTTCAATTATATTTCTGTCAAAGAATAATTTACAGCTAACACACACTGTACCCCATTCATCTCCACACACTCTGTGCCCTCCTTCATCTCCGCACCCTCTGTGCCCTCTGCATCCACACTCTCTGTGCCCCCTGCATCTACACTCTCTGTGCCCCCTGCATCCACACACACTGTTCCCCCTGCATCCACACTCTCTGTGTCACCTGCATCCACATACTCTGTGCCCCCTGCATCCACACTCTCTGTGTCACCTGCATCCACACACTCTCTTCCCCCTGCATCCACACACTCTCTGCCCCCTGCATCCACACACACTGTGCCCCCTGCATCCACACACTCTGTGCCCCCTGCATCCACACTCTCTGTGCCTCCTGCATCCACACACTCTGTGCCCCCTGCATCCACACACACTGTTCCCCCTGCATCCACACTCTCTGTGTCACCTGCATCCACATACTCTGTGCCCCCTGCATCCACACTCTCTGTGTCACCTGCATCCACACACTCTCTGCCCCCTGCATCCACACACACTGTGCCCCCTGCATCCACACACTCTGTGCCCCCTGCATCCACACTCTCTGTGCCTCCTGCATCCACACACTCTGTGCCCCCTGCATCCACACACACTGTGCCCCCTGCATCCACACTCTCTGTGCCACCTGCATCCACACACTCTGTGCCCCCTGCATCCACACTCTCTGTGTCACCTGCATCCACACACTCTCTGCCCCCTGCATCCACACACACTGTGCCCCCTGCATCCACACTCTCTGTGCCACCTGCATCCACACACTCTGTGCCCCCTGCATCCAAACACATTGTGCCCCCTGCATCCACACACAGTGGCGCACGCAGGGTACTGTACAGCAGCCGCAGCGCTGTCAAAGAAGCGTCCGCGGCAGTGCTGTATTGTAGTATAATACAGCACTGCCGCGGATGCTGCTTGACAGCGCCGCGGCTGCTGTAGAATTCAAACGCGCCGAAATGGAGCTCCATCTCGCAATATTTTTTTTTTTTTCCGGGGGGGGCGGAAACCCCCCCTTCTAAATCCTGCGTTCGCCCCTGACACTCTGTGCCCCCTGCATCCACACACTCTGTGCCTCTCTGCATCCACACACTCTGTGTCCCCTCTGCATCCGCACACTCTGTGCCCCCTGCATCCACACACACGGTGCCCCCTGCATCCACACTCTCTGTGCTACCTGCATCTACACACTCTGTGTCCCCTCTGCATCCGCACTCTGCCCCCTCGCTCTGCCCTCTCTGCATCTTCGCTCTGCCCCCTCTGCATCCGCACTCTGCCCCCTCTGCATTCTCACTCTGTCCCCTCTGCATCCGCGCTCTGCCCCCTCGCTCTGCCCTCTCGGCATCTTCGCTCTGCCCCCTCTGCATCCGCACTGTGCCCCCTCTGCATCCTCGGTCTGCCCCCTCTGTATCCCGCCGTGGACAGGAAGAAGAAAAAAAAAAAAAAAAAGAAAAACTTACCAATCCTGCAGCGTCCAGGACCCAGCATCCTGCCGCTTCTCACTGAAGATGTCGGGCGTGATGACGTCACGCCCGACATTCAGTGAGAAGCGAGGAGGGAGGAGGATGCTGAGTCCTGGGCGCTGCCGGATTGGTAAGAGTGAGTGTGGACAGAAAAAAAAAGTATAAGGACTACAAAAAAATACAAGCCAGCCCCATCTGACCAGTATACAATGCAGTTTTATTCTGGTGTTCAGTGTAAGATAAGATGCAGCATCCTCAATGATATATAAAATATAACACAGAGCCTCACCCCCACCCCGTCCCAAAATTAAGTCCAAAATACAATGCATATCCCTTCTCTAATACAAAGATACCTCTGATGTCCAAAATACAGTGTATATTCCCCACTGTAGTGTAATAAATAGTGCATCACCCTCGCTATATGCAATGGATAGTCTCCTCTGATGTCCACCATACAGTGCATAGTCCCTTTAGATGTCCTGTATATACTGCATAGCCCCTTCTGATTTAGAGTATACAGTGCATAGTCCTTTTTGGTGTAAAGTACACAGGTACAGACTACTGATACTCAACATACAGTGTATATAGGCATCTTTGATTTCAAATATACAGTACATTACTAGCTGTGATGAACAATATACATCCTAATCCTCAACAATATTTATTTATGTTGCACCACAGATTCCACGGTTATGCACTGTCTGCAATACGGAAAATAGAAGCAAATCCCTCTTTTACGTCCAGCATACAGTGCCTAGCCTCCACTGTATGTAATCAACTTTTGGTGGGGTGCGTGGTGGTTACTTCCAGTTTATTGCTAATACATGAGAATAATTCACAGTTTTACTGTTCTAAGCAAGATTGGCAGCTGCAAAATCTACCAACAGTTGTAGCAAGCAATCATTTTTTTTTCCTGGCAACACTTTCAAATCCTTTTCAAACTAGCGAGAAATAGTTACCTAATAAAACGTCACAGTGATTTCAAGATTAGTCTTCCCCGAGGCTGTATGAATGCAAGTTATTCAATAATTGCCTATGATTAAGCAGCTATGGAGCATTGCACATTTCTTCTCATGTTTAAACTTTTCATTGCTGATCACGTGTACATTTCTTCTGCTCATTAGTTAGTTTATCTATAATCTCAAAGAAAATGCATTCTTTTCTGGAACTGCTAAAAATAACATATTAGAAACAAACCAAGTGCACATGCAAATGTATGTAAATTAATGTAATCTCTGTCAACTGCTTTCTGTAAATATAATAACAGTTAAAAAAAGCTGTTCTTTATTTCCATCACTCAGACTGAGAAACGAGTATTTATATCCGTAACAGCAGATGGAACATTCGTTAATGGTGAGAAGCAGTTTATCCTGTCAGCCACTAGAGGGTTTCTACAATATCAGCTATGTACTTACTGTATTTTTAGAGAAGATTACCACTTTTAATCAAAATCCTCCTGTTGGTGGTAAGTGATTTGTAAGCATTGTTGTTGATTCATCTGCTACTCTATGGTTGAAAAGCATAGGGGTCTATTTGATATGGGCACAGGGCCATCTTAACACCATTATGGCCCCCGGGAAAAAGCAGTTCACTTGGGCCCCTACCTACACAACCACTCACACAAATAAAAATGTAAATTATCAATAAAGTTAAGTTTATATTTATTGGTACCTGCAACAAAAATCAGTGTCTAAACATTAAAAAACATGCTGTACAGCTGTGCCTTGATACATGGGTGAATAGATTTTTTTTCTGTTGGGCCCTGCCTATGGGGCCCCTATGCTCGTGGGGCCCCTGGGCAACCGCCCAGTGTGCCTAGGGGGAAAGACAGCCCTGTATGGGCAGCTATATTGCTGTGCTTATAAACTATGTAGCACTTAACCTCATGTCTTATAGATTGTAAGCTTGCGAGCAGTACTCTCCTACCTCTGTTTGTATTACTCAGTATTGCTTTATTTCTGAATTTGTTCCCAATTGTAAAGCGTTTCGGAATTTGTTGGCGCTATATAAATAAATGGTGATGATGATTTTGTATCTTCACTTATCGCAACTATACAGAATTTTGAACTGCCGCTATTTACCATGCCGTGGCTGCTCTAGGAGCCACAGAGAAGACTTCCCTCCTCCGAGATGATATTTTCCTATTCAACAGCAGTCAAACACTGTCTTTGATTGCTCTATTGTTAACCCTTTCATAATTTACAGAAGTCCCTCTGGAGAAAACCTACATTTTCTCTGGAGTTTTAGCTCATTGCAGGATAATAATTAGACCATATAATTTAAATGCGTCAACATCTCTGCAGCACTTAGGGTTAACTGTTAACCGTGCAGCAATTATGTTGCAATAATATAAAAAACGATAACAGTAGTCATGTATGTCTGCCAAGTTGTATTATAATTAATATTAAAGGGAGGCGAATATGAACGAGCAGAGGAGCCATACCTAATCTTTTATTTTACAGCATATGTGGTGCAGTTATACAAATAGAATCAAGAAGCTGCAAATCAGGAAGGTGAAGAGACAAGTTCTCCTGTAGTAGTTTTCCAAAATAGAAAAATGTATTTCAGGTCTCTGTCCATTCCTCAGGGAACATTGGCTAATTTGCCAAAAGCCGTGTAGGAGAAGTTAATCTGATTGATTCACGGCTTCTTGGTTCTTCTTATATAATTGATATATTAGAGCCAAAAGAAGATCTACAATAAGCCTACACCATTCATCATATAGGTGATGCCCGAGGGCTGAACCTTGGACTCTGTTGATGTGGTGCTATTCACAATACAAGCGGGATGCCATATTATAAACTGTGTCTATATAAATAATAAGCTTAAAAAAACTTGTGCCTATTTAGGAACCTCTGAAGAGGTTTTTTCATGGTAAATCCAGTGAAAACTGCAGTTTTCTGAGGATTTAAGTAGATGCCTATGATTATCAGAGGTCCCAGCATCTTCTATCATAAATGCAGTCCCCATAAGTAAAAAAAAATGCCCTATTTATCAATCACCGAAATTCAGAGTTTGACCCCGAGAGCTGTCATTCTATCCTATGGAGAGCTCCTCCCCATCGCAAATTGCGCAAAGGCAATTGCCAGTGTCGGACTGGGCATGAAGGACCCACCGGAGGACTGCAATGCTAGGGGCCCACCAGAGGGGGTGTGGCCAGCCATCATAGAGGCGAGACCAGACACAAAAGGGGGAGTGGTCAGCCCACAAAGGACAGCTAGCACCAGGGCCGCTATCAGGGGGGTACAGAGGGTACTGTTGTACCGGGCCCGGGCTCACCAGGGGGCCCGGTACAACAGCGCAACACAAACTTACCTGGAGGCACGCTGTCTTGCAGTCCGCTGGTCTCCGCTACTCTGCGCTGATGTCTTCAGCCTGGCTGTCACCATGATAGCCAGGCACCAGAATGCGATCGCAGGGGTGGAGGAATCATACCCCTGTGATCATGTGATCTGGTGACAGCCAGGCTGAAGACATCAGCGCAGACCAGCGGGCTGCAAGACAGCGGACCCCCAGGTAAGTTTGTGTTGCGCTGTTGCTCATGGGGGTGGGGGCATGATTTCTGATGGCGGCCCTGGCTAGCACCATAGTGTAGTATATAAAGAATGCAGTGTGTATATAAAGAGTACACAGTCTTGACCTGCTCCTTAGATTGGGCAGAACAGTCACCAAAAATCAGAATTGTCCCACTAGAATCAGAACATTTGACACACTATCCTACCTGTTCTTGTCACTTCCACCACCTGTGGCTGCTGGTTTCTTTAGTTGCGGCTTGATCCTGGAATGTTGGGGACCCTGTTTTGAAAAGAAAATGGGTACATTTAGAAAATTCCAACCAGCCCCGGCGTTAAATCAATAGGACCCACAATTAATACTTAGGCCTTCCTCCAGCCCCAACATTAAACTAATAGCATTCCCATTTAATAAATAAACCTATTCTCTCCCTCCAAACAGCCCCAGCAATAAATGAATAGCATTTACGTATAATAAATATACCTATTTCCTGCAACCATCACTGCCATTAAATAACGGCAACCGGAACGTCACTTTTGATCTCCACGTCCCGGTTGCCTGGGCAACAACAGGGACGCTTCAGGTTCCCTGTCGTGGCACCCGGCCAGCTGGCCAATAGGCGGGCGTGCGCACGCAGGGTAACTTAGGTGGTAGCCAATCATGGCTATCTAGATTATCAGGAGGCAGTGTCTTTGGGTGGTCTGTTTATTATACAGCTGAACACTGCATCACTATTGGCCACCGGGTACATTATCTATTAGGCCACTCCTCTGGACACTTCTAGGGGCTCTTCCCTGATTGGCTACTTGGACTATTTAAGGCAGTGAGGACTAAGCCTCACTGTCGGTTATAGCGTCCTGTTCTCAGTTCTGCTGCTTGCTTGTTCTCTCTCTGCTTGGTGTTAAAACCTGTGACTGACTTCCCATGTATGACCCTCGCTTGTTCCTGGACCTTGAACCTACGCTTCTGACCCTGACCATTTGCCTGAATACCGGATTCTGCGCCTCCGCCAGTGCCCCTGACCTTTCGCTTGTCCCTGGATTCCAAATCTGTGCTTGTGACCTCTGACCTTGGCTACTCTGCCTGAACCCCATGCTGCTGTCCGCCAATCACTCCACTCCTGGCTTCTCCTTAGCCGGTATACGATTCTCGACCCTCTGTCAGCCTGCAGCCAAGTCTGTCCCCACCTCTAGTGGCTCCAGCGAACACCAGGCTTTCGGAGTAGACTTCAAGTTTTATTGTGCTGGCTAGGGAGTTCCTAACAGAAGGGGTGTAGTTGGACTGCAACAATGTTTAGCTACATGGTAACATCCACATGAATGCCAGGACCCAAGGTTTCCCAACAGAACATTGCCCAGAGCATCAAACTACCTCAACCTGCTTGCCCTCATCCCATAGTGCATGTTGGTGCCATCTCTTCCCCAAGCACCCAGCTGTCCACATAATGTAAAAGACAATGTGATTCATCAGACTGGGTCACCTTCTTCCATTGCTACATGATGCAGTTCTCACTCTCACGTACTCATTGTAGACGCTTTTGGTGGTGGACAGAGGTAAGCATGGTCCCTCTTACCAGTCTGCGGCTACGCAGACCCTTACACAGCAAGCTGTGGTGCACTGTGTGTTCTGTCACTTTTCTTTCATAGCCACTATTTACTTTTTCAGTAATTTTTGCTACAGATTTCTATGGGATTGAACTAGATGCGCTAACCTTCGCTCCACATGTGCTTCAATGAGTCTTGAGCGCCCATGACCCTGTCGCTGGTTCATTGGTTGTCATTCCTTGGACCATTTATTGGTAGGTACAAACCCACTGTATATTGGGAACACCCCACAAGACCTGCTGTTTTGGAGATGCTCTGAACCAGTCAACACAATGGACATTGTAATAACATAATTAAAGTTCTTCACTTGTCAGTGGTTTTACTGTTTTGGCTGGTGTGTGTGTGTGTGTGTGTGTGTGTGTGTGTGTGTGTGTGTGTGTGTGTGTGTGTGTGTGTGTGTCGACTTTGGTTCTGTAGGATAAAAAATAACAATTATAAAATGCTGAGAAGGGGATGAAAGAAATTGGTTCGGGGAGAGCAATTGGCCATGTGTATATGACGCTGTTACTAGAATATCTTTATATAGCAGCTGGTAGCAGGTAGTGGGAATGATGCATCTGACCGTTTCCTGGAACACTCAGTGACTGTATGTGATGATCAGATAATGTAATCCGTACAGAGGTAACACAGACAATGGCCACTAATAAAGCGTGTCACACTTATAGCTCAATCAGCAGAGGACGTTACTAGTCAGTTTAAAATCCTCTAGTGTTGTAAACAAAATAAACCCCTGGAATAAACAGAAGATATTTCTTGACATCTTTATCTTCCCACATAGAAACAGAAATCAGTCCACAAAACTGTCTGTGCAAACGAATGTTTTCCACGCGTGTTGCGTTACACTCGCGTCCCACACTACTATATTTTCATTCATTTGTTACTCCTAGTAAACAAAGCCAGACATCATTCTATCTACCACAGTACACCACCCGCGCTCGGCCGGCTGCCTGATTCATTACAGAAATGGAAACGATTCCAGATTGTGTCAGTGCCACCCTCGCTGTGACTGAGTAACTGACTAATTGCGCCGTGTCTAATCATTCCGAGGTCTGGTACCGCGTGGAAGGGGTTAAGCCGTATTTCTGTCGGCCAGTTACGTAAATGCCCCCCCTCCTCCTTCTCCCCCCGGCTCTGGTTATGCAACACACAGGACAAAGCTACACGTTCTACAGTAACACAGTGTTCGCAAGCAGAGTTCTTAATTCTAGCTCCACGTCCCGCCTTCTGTCTCCAACACCTCCCGCTCATTGGTCGCCGGCTCACAACGCCGGCGACCTGATTGGCTAGGGGAAGCTCCTGCTTCAGTCAGAGCAAGCCTGGAAGTGCACAGAGAGTAACACTGAGGAGTATTGACCTACTAACACAGATCTCCACAGCAGCAGCAGCAGGCTGCAGTCTGGAGCGGGACAGTGGCTCTTACACACTGCATAGGAGGCGCTGCTTCCCCAACTCAACCTTCTCTTTCCTTTCTTTTACAATTTGTTATTACTACATCCGATCTCATCAACTTCAGCACTTACAATCTGGATAGTGAAATGTCCTCAAGGATACCTTTTGGTTTAATGCTGACCCACTAAGGTAATATTGTGGCTGCCATGCTAACATGCATGATTCCATACCTCAGCTGACATGTGTGGTGTCTATGTATCAGCATTGTATGGTGTGTGTGAGATTGGTGGTGATTCAGGTTGGACCAGGGAGCAGTGATGGCTGGAATGCACGTATACTCCAGAAAGGGACTTTTGCTCGCTTTGCTACATTCTATTGTTGCGTAAATATGTCTGCTTTACTTGAATGGGAATGAATGTGACAGTGAGTGACGAGGCGGCTATCTGATCTGGCACCCATCAGACCTGTTTGTAACAAGCATTCACCGCTTCATAATGTAACCTTAAGTTGTTATTAAGGATGCTGAGCATATAAATGTAAACATAGAAGTAAACTGTGATTTATCACACGTGTTTATATATATATATATATATATATATATATATATATATATATATATATATATATATGTATGTATGGACCATAGGTGGATCGTTACAAGATATATGAGATGTGTGTAATATTTAGTTCTTTTGTTGTCTGGAAGCCGGGGGAGGGTTTGTGTGACTTGTTCTCTCGTACATTACATAACCCATGCTATGTGTACAGCGCTGGGAGGCGGCGGGGGCTCCGGGCTGTTGTTCTACGTATCGATTGTCTCATTTGGTGCAGGGGATCTATCAGTTAATTAAATCCATATCCGCCTAGCAGGGTGTAATAATCCTCCACATTAAAGGGTTGTATAAATATCGTGTTCAGATTGCATCTACAATGCAATCCTCATTTATAAATATTATAACTGACGTATCCTTATTTAATTAACTTGTCAGAATTGTTTACTGTGAGACTAAAAAAACAACCACATGAAAGTAACGCAGATTTATGTCTTTTGCTTACAGTGTAGTTACCTTTGTGATTATATAAATGTAGATACAGTGTTAAAAAATGAAAGGTAGATGATAGATCGATCTGTCTATTTATCGATCTGCCTGTTTAGAAAGGTTGATAGATCGATCTCTATCTGTCATATATCTTTCTAGCTATCAATCTGTCATCCAGCTATGTATCTATTTATCTATCTATCTATCTATCTATCTATCTATCCATCCATGTGTCTGTCTAGTATCAGTGATGAGACACAGGAGGTCCCTCTCCTACAATCGGCTGGGTGTCACTGGTAACAAGCTCATCGCACACACGAGTTCCTGGAAATGTTGTATTATGTAACCTCAGCATTAGCTGGCAGCCCTGGCTCTGTGTGAAAGGAGAGCTGATTATGCGTTTTTATAAGCTGGCTACAAAAGAAACTAGGACAATCTCAGCGCAAAATAAAAGACAGGGGAACAAACTCATCCATGTGGGGGTTTTTTTTTGTAACATTTGTGGATAATACTCTGAGTGGAAAGTAGACAATGACTGGTGAGATCATGTTCCTGAAGGACTGCCATGCTGTGTAAAAATAAAATGGGTCTATATTTGGCTTAGTGTTACAAATCTGCCTGTGGATTGGTGTGTGTGCTGTCCCCGTGCTTCCTCAGTCAATGACAGTGTGATTAGGCTTATTTAGGGTATTATGTGTGTAATAAAACCATTGCCAAACCTAACAAGTCGTATGCCCAGGCTGCTAGTTATTGTATTCCAGCCATACTATTGTTCTAGATACGTGCGACTAGATCCCTCTCATTATCCTCACATTACTACACTTTCCTTAACTAAGTACCTTCTAATAGCACAATTTGCATGGACTGAATGTTGTGTATCAGTAAAATAAATGTTGGTCCCATCATGTTATTGCTGAGCTCCGTGTACTTATGCATTCGCCTGACGCGCTGTGAATGTGACATGCATGTAACATTAGCGCAGACAATGCCCTTGCTGGGGAATAAATAAAGCAATACATGACAATGAGAGCAGCGCTGTGTATGTGGCGGCTGCTTGTTGTGATTGAGGGCTGAGCACGTGAATGGGAGGCGGCCGGGCTCTGCATTCCTTTGTTCTCCTGCAGGGACTCATACGGCCGGATCCCTGCTATATGTTTCGGTTAGGGGCTTAGCTGATTTTTTGGGCGTAGGACTAATTGCCTTGAACTTGTATTAGACATATAAGAAAGAAAACATAAGGCAGTTCCGATTGGAGTGTGAATTTGCTCTTCTGCAGGCTGTCTTCTGTTATGTACACATATTTCTTCTATATCTATCTATAGATAGATAGATATGTTGCTTTCCAGAAAGGCAACAACTGGAGAGTCTCAGGTTGCCTAGTTATAGGTGCATATTTT
Organism: Mixophyes fleayi; assembly: GCF_038048845.1. NCBI lineage: Eukaryota > Metazoa > Chordata > Amphibia > Anura > Limnodynastidae > Mixophyes > Mixophyes fleayi. The sequence continues at coordinate 305,130,994 of NC_134402.1, read as the reverse complement.
TACTTCAGCATACCTGCTTGTTTATTATTCGGACACTGGTAGTTTTTACTAGATGATTTGTCTGATATTCTGTATTGTTTGAGGTGCGTATGGCAACAGGTCACAGACTTATTCATACAGTTAGGGCTTATTCACACTACTCCATTGAAACAACTGCTATTTTATTGCATGAAAAGGGCATTGATATAGTTTTATATTTGTATATGTGTTTACTAATTTTGTATATATTAAATATGGGTATATTACCAGTGTTTACAGGAAGACAGGTATTATGACAGGCAATTGTTATGACATCACACATAAATCTACACCAAAACAATGGTATTCACTATCAAATTGACCTTTTGTCAACCTATGATGAAGCAGAGAGTGAACCCAACGTTGACATTACCTTCTGCCTCTATGAATAAACAGAGTATACATTACACTTTTTTTATTTATATTTCCTGTACATTCTCACACAGCTAACAATTATACACCCTAATAAAAGGTTCTTTTTTGTGTGACAGCCCTGCATAACATAATTTATTGTTTGTCAGCTCTACATGCAAGCTCTGGAAGGGATATTTCTTGCCCCAAATGATTATAGGGTTTTTTTGTACCATTTAAAGATAATTGATTTAGAAAAACAGCTACCAGTTAGATTTAGACCCTCATGAGACTCGCAACACATTGTCCATATTCCCAGAGCTATTATTTTGTTGCATAATAATTATTTCATGAGAGTGTCACCTATCACATGTCAGTGCTGGAATCAAGATCAACCAGTTGTCCTTAGGAATCAGCCTGTCCTTTATGCTCTTGTTGGAGCAATTATTGCTTCTTCTTTTTTAGAAGTTAATGTATTTGTGGGTAAATCTTATACCTTATTCACCTCATTGGTATTTTAAGTTGTCGCTCATTTTCATTGTTAAATTTATCAGCACAAATATCTCTTACATGTTCTGTATAGTTTGTAATAATTAAAAAAAAAATGGCAGTAATTACGTGATCTACTCAATGTTTGATGCAAGGTTTGTATTTTTAAAGGTGGAAGCTGACATTTTTTCCAAGTGTAGCGATGTTTTATTTCCAAGCAATATTGCTGATATAGTGTATATAGTTGTTATTGCCTGGGGAAAAATAGATTTCAGAGCTGTTCCCTAATACTGATACGTATTATGCTGCAATATGTACTTTATTAGTCTGGTTAATTTTTTTTTCCCAAAAAGTTTATTTTTATAACATTTTAACTTTATGTAGGTTAGCAATACTCTGATGTTTGATGCTGACGTAACTGGATAAAACTCTGAATCCTTCATACATACAAACTATACTATAATTAATATTTTGTCTTATATATTCATACTTTCTAAGTATATCACACAAATTTACACATGGAGCTATGAATGTTATGTAAACACCTTAAATGTGATTTCCATTGAAAGAATGATCATGAAAATGTATCTACTGTCCGTAAATTAAAGAGGCAGCAAATGTCAGCATAGGGATAAGCGGGACAAGCTGCATATTTGATCTGTCTGCAGTAAAATGAAACCTCAATGTGAAGCCTTTCATTTGTATGCTATATAAAGTCTAGGCAGCTAATACATTAATGTGGTCTGCTGGATAGCTCTAGTCTACTTTGGAGTGCTTTATAACTAGTCCTGACATAGCAGGCTGTGTAACTTGCTTGCAAGCATCCATTTTCCATTCCAGTCTGTTGGTTACTGCTCAGGATCACCCTGTGCTAATCAGTTTTGAAATATGATCTTGGAGACAGGATAACACTGTTTGTTTGCATAGAGCGGGCAAGGCAGCCCTGGAGGAGGGAGGGATGCTTTACCAGTCACGTATTCCCAGTGTTTGTGTGTAGTCGTTCATTAACATTGCAATCCACAGAAGAAGGAAAGTGTTTGCTACCCCCATAAATAACATTTTCCAAGTTTAAAACATATGCAAACATTAATAAGTTATGATAGAATTAAAAAGTAGAAAAATATTTGAAATATAAATATATGAAACAATATTTTTCATCTGTGGCCTATAAACATAGTTAAAGGTCATTGTTATTATTTTTCGGATCCCCACGCAGCTGTTTAAACTCTGGTCTGGTAATCATGACTCAGTGGTAGTAGTGTATTGGGTAGCGCTAATATAACAGATTTGCCCTACTGCAACTCCACACAACAAGTTTGGATTGCATTGATTTAGCAGCATGCTACGTCTAGGAAATTAATCTTGTAAATATTCTCAGATGACATGGAATATACTGTTGACTCCAGGGGCTGAACATTGAATTGCTAAGCCCCCTATCAAAGTTAGGGAAGGGACGCGGCATCTCCGCTCTCATTTCCATGGCTTCCTGCTCTGTCCTCAAAAAAGCAGAGTGGAGGCCTCATCTGAGCATGCACAATCTGGCACTCAATGAGCATGCACCCCTCACAAGGGGTCTTGGGGAGAGCCAGTGCCTTAAAGGGGGAGGGGCTGTTCCTGTATTTCTGCCCTCCCCATTACCTCAGGGCCCTGAAGCCACGCCCTTGGTTCACTTATACACTTTCAGGTTAAGCCCAAGACATATGGTCAAGAAAAGTTTTGAATACTTTCATTTTTAATTGCTGATTAACTTAATAAAGAAATCATTGTAAAGGGAACGCGGGATTTCCTTCTCCACTGGCAGAACTGGTTTGAATTTAAGAACTGTGAGGGAATTCTGTTGTCATTCTATGACTGTTGAACCTGCCAAAACTTGCTTCCTGCCAGGCTTCACTGAAGTTCCATCAACTTCAATAATGCTTTGTGCCTGGGTAACACTAAGGTGAAGAGAAAAATGACTACATTTTAACAGGGATACACCTACCCGCTTACTTGTTGTTATTCAAAAATTATTTTGCACACCTGTAGGGAATCCTGGCCAAAGTATCTCCAGAGTAGGCGTTAATTATATTTACTCACAGCAACACAGTATTTCAGAATAAAGACCTATTACTTATAAGCGTCACCTGTGAAACCAATACCTTGTTTATAGATCTTGCAATTAAATAGGCAACTGTGGAATTTGTGTTGTGACCAGATCTACTCCTTTATGTGTGGAGCTGTTTATGCAGATCCAATACTTCAACTGTAGCATCCATAAAAATAGAACCATTCCTTAGGTAATCAGCTAAGATTACTTGACATAGCATGACATTTATATACCAATTCTCAGGACCTAAAGTATTCCATTATATATTTTAATATTATATTAATACCCCACAGATAATGAACACTATCAATGTGAACAAATCAATTATTAATAGTCTTTATTCATATAATGCCAACATATCACACAGCTCTGTACAGAGAATGGTTATGCATTCACATCAGTCACTGCTCCAGTAGAGCTTGCAGTCTAAACTGCCACACACACATAAACACACTACAGCCAATTTAGTTAGAAGTCAGTATGTATTTGGACTGTAACCAGAGGAAACCCATTAGCACCCAGAGAGAACATGCAAACTCTACTCCCTGGTGAGATTCGAATCCAAGTCTTAGCGCTACAGGGCAGCAATGCAACACCTAACCTATGTCTGTCATGTAAAATGTACTGTACATTTTTATTAAAGTATTATTTGCATTCTGCCCTTACTCATTAACTATTTAATTTCATTTGATAGAAAATATGAAAAGTGATGCTTCTTTTTTCCTTATTAATATATATTCCATTCCTTCTTTTTACCACTTTGCTTTCCTAAAACTTGAATATACTTACATTGCATATTTATGCATCCCATAGATTGTAAGCTTGCAAACAGGGCCCTCTTACCTTGTCTGTCAGTATTATTCAGTATTATTCTATTACTGTGTTTGTTTCCAATTGCTGGTGCTATATAAATAAATGTTGATGATAAAATCTGTGCCACAAAGACCAGAGTTACAAAAGATGTGTCTCAGTTTATTACAATAATTATTGTAATAAATGTAATTGTTCAGTACAATAATATACACCATGATAGAGCATTATGGTTATTCATTGTTGGCACACACAATGTAGTTTTGCATGTTCCAATGTGATATTGCACACGCAGAATTAGAATTAATTTACAATCACACCTTTTTTGTTTAACAGGCGCGTATAAACGTATCACTCACAAATCCTAATTTGTTACACCATCCAGTGGAAATGACCATTATGCCAAGTCTCTTGTTACAGAGAAGAAGGTCAAATCATAAGAATTGCATGCAGGGAAAGAGAAGTGGTACTGTGCAGTTATTCAGTATTGAAAAAAAGCGTACATTTGTAGGAATAAATATTTTCAAGGGAAAAATATGGGACTGCTTGCATGGAGTTATACAGTATAACCTGAACATCCCATGATCATACACATATATCATAAAACACACCCCAAAGAGTCTGCTACAGTGCTACCTACCAAGTGGCATTCATTTCACACCTATCTACTTTTCTAAACTCTTTATTTTCAAACCATAACATAGATACATTGCAACATATAGAGAAAACGAATATCCATTGAAAAAGAGTACACATACTCCAAGTGGTATGTATTTCAAATATAAAAACAATAAAACAAACAGCATCTGAAGCATAGGGTAGATGTGTGGTGTGCTGAACAGTCACAGGGTTTTATTTTTTATAAGAGATCGTGGGGATGAGAAAGGTGCTTAGTGGGAGAGGGGGGAGGGGTGGGGTACTGAGAATGGGGGTGGGCGAGGTGAGACACCTGTCTGCTTTTAATGTAGGCATTAAAAAAAACATGAAAAGTGCATTGCAAATAGGACAAACCAGAATCAATTGTACTTGCATTCTAAAATGTTATAGCATAGCAGTCCCTATTTCTCAAGCATTAACGTGCGCTACTGGTAAAATAGATTGTATTGGTAAAAGCACAATGCTTGACGTATATATGGAAAACACTTTGAAACTCATGAAAAAAAACACGTTAGTTTTTATACACTGTTATCCCTTCTTCCAGCGCATATGTGTGAACGTAAATGACACTTGCTAGTAGATCTTATGGGTTAGTCAACAAGAGTCTCATCAATGATTAATTGAGCAGGCATATTTAATGTAACTCTGTGTTAAACTTATCATGCATGGTACTATCTGCCATGTAAATTAGCACTTATGACCTCATTAGATGCAGTGATATGAATTAAACTCAGATAAGGACAGTAATGCTCCAGGGACAAGTTGAAGAGATGTAGTGTTCAGCAAACGCTCATTCAGTAATGGACCTGGTAAACTTCCCTAATCGTGCAAGATTTGAGTTTCAGCTGTTGCTACATTTCAGATGACATTAATTCAGGGAAATGATCACTGTATACTACCTAGTAACATTACCCTTTCTCACCAGTGATGAATGTAATTAAGCATGTAAAAAAATTTTGGGGTAAATATTGCTTTTCAAAAATCGTCTGCATTCTGAAGAATATCACATGAGTAAAATATATCCATATAACTGTATGTCATACTGCAGAGTGAAATCCTGTGTGTCACAGTGCTTAGTAAAACAAATACTTTGATGTGGTGCATTTTCTATGGTAATTTCACATTTTTAAACCAGAATTTTAGTCCTGAGTAGTCTATGCTTGGACCTCAAATGTCAAATGAGGGTATTTCCAGGAGTACTTTAACCCTGTATTTTAGTTCATTTTATTTGTTGCTTTGCTCGTAAAACGGGGAAAGTAGCACCTTTCGGTTTGTAAATCTGCAAAAGGCTTAGAAGATGCAAATATGTTTTATTAGGATACTACACTGCACTAGTTATACACCATTAAAGCCATCTGAGAAGTTTGAGGTTATTTGTGTACTCAATGACTTACATGAAATTACACTCCGGCTTGTGGAAATGATTTCAAATGTCATCATTGTTTGATTTCAGTAACACACAAGACTTTAATTCTTAATGAAATGAAAACTTTATTTAAACTTGTATAGTTAGGATGGACAAGTTAAAACTTTTCACATTTTAACTGTGTTCCACAGTATTATTGACTAGAACTGATATCTTCCAAAATATTATCACAAATGAATTGTATCTGTATGTTAGAAAAAAAACACTTATTGCACTACATATAGGGGCTATGAATTGAAACTTATGGGGTCTTTTCTTGGAAGTAAGAAAAGTGGAGATGCTAGTTACATAGAATGAACACAGCAGATGCTATTAAATTAGGGTAATATAAGTTCATATTTCACTATACTAAATGACAATGTACAGATTTGATGTTTACATTGTATGTTGTGTAACAAGCTGTATATGATTCTAATGTAAAGGTTTAAATATTTGCCACTCACAACATATTCTGGCAAATGTGTCTTTTGGCAAATGTGTCTTGACTAAGTTGTGTACTAACAATGTTTTGTTTGATGTCACCTACAATAGAAATAGAAAAACAAGAGTTAAAATAATAATATATAATAGTAATAATAATAATAATAATAATCATCATTTATTTATATAGCGCCACTAATTCCGCAGCGCTGTACAAAGAACTCACTCACATCAGTCGCTGCCCCATTGGAGCTTACAGTCTAAATGCCCTAATATAGACACACACTCACACATAGACACAGACAGACAGAGAGGGAGAGACTAGGGTCAATTTTGATAGCAGCCAATTAACCTACTGGTATGTTTTTGGAGTGTGGGAGGAAACCGGAGCACCCGGAGGAAACCCACGCAAACATAATGTAACTGGCATAAACACAAATACATCTGAAAGTGTATTAGTTAAAGTGGATAATTTAAAACAATTATATTTATATATTATATTTATCCGTCTGTCCATCCATCAAAAAAAATAAGAGGACTGTCTTTTAAAATACCTTCTGCTTACTTCAGTTTCCATTCCTTTTTATTTTAAATTGCTGAAATTCCTACATAACACTGACAATATGGAGGGCCTTCCAGTAAATAGGCATATAAATGATTAAAACGTATGTGTACAGTAAATATTTAGCACTATGGACAGTGTGTAATCTAGAAATGTTAGATCATGTTGAGTGTTAAATCATTAACACCTAAAAGCAATCTTATGTCTTGCTGTCCTGAATTTCAGATTGTAACACCTAGGGGCTTATGTTAAGTTGAAATTGCATTTCTGGCGTATAATACACTTTATTACTTCTGAGCAAGCACACAAATCGCTAGTTACTAAAATGGTGTGTACAAATACTCGGATTATTATACGCCAGAAACGCAGTTTGTGTTCACCCTAATATTAGCTCCTAAGTGAGTAACACAAGTCATGTCAATCTAGTAAGTGGACATGAGAAGACCCAGCCCTATTTCCATGTTACTGTAGTACCAGTGTCTTGGAAAAACAGAGTTGAGAATTGAAGGCTGAAAATAAAATCTGTGCTATACTTACAGACGTGCTTGTCTTTGGTACATGACTATAAAGATGAACTGTGATTGCTGCAGCCCGCACAACCTGTATCATTTAGAAATAAAATTACTCTGTCCTTTAGGCCTGCTTCAGAATTGCATTTTAGTGTTCAAAAGCTGGCCAAATATTTTGAAATCCAGCTTAGGTTTGCAGTAAAATATCCGAGCGGCCCCAGTTTCTGTATGTGTATGCATATTACTTTATCCGCTTGGTAATTTAGAGCCTTTGTTGTAAAACATAATGAAAGTACTGTTGAAAGAAATGCTTTTATACTGTTTGAACTGCTCTTACTGTCATTACCACAAACTAAATAAAAGAACAAGCAGCACTGACATGTGAAGAAGGATTTAGATCTGTTTTATGAGGAATCACTGCAGTAAATGATAATCATTTATTTACATGTTAAATCCAGGTAGGTTTTATTTTAGCACAATAATGATAATTTCATTGCTGGAGCTCATGTGTATTTTATTTTGTAATAATCACTCGGGTGACTATCAGTGAAGCACATATATATGACAGAAGGATTAGCACAAATGGTATCTAAGCTGTATATATAGAAAAAACTTCTTATAATGCATTTTAGAACTACAATCTTATAACTGTCATCATTGTAACTGTAGTGGTAAAGTAGCACTTGTCAGAAACATCTGTACCGTGTTGTGCAAAACTGACACTAAATGAACATTGCATTGTATTTAAGTAAACAGTATATTTAGTGCTTATCTGTTTATTATGCTGTTGTCCAGAAACAGTGACAATTATTGTGGGGTGCAGTTATTTCCAAGCCCACATGCTATAAAGTGAAATTTGTTGTGACAAAACATTATATCCTATACATTTGTGTATTATTCTAATTAGGTCAATTGAAAAGTTAAATGAGATTACAAAGATTTAAAAATTATATTTTACAGTCGGTTTTCTCTCATCTCAAGACTAAAACAAATAATGGTAATATTGTCTAGAAAGTGTTACATAAAAAGCTAAGAACACAATCAAATCATAAAATTAGGTCACAATTGTTTCCATGAATGGAAATACATGTGACACACTATGAGCAAGTTGTTTGGGTGTAAAACAAAGCTTAAAATATAAATGAGGCATCATGCCACATTCTAAACTCATTCGTCACAGGGCATGTTGTGGGTATCAGAAGTGACATGGTGGCACCTGACATGCAGTCAATGGCTATTTACAGCCAGAGTGTTACAGGGCAAATATGTTTAAAGAACCATCTGATAAGTTAATTTATTCATATATCTGTTAGTAGAACATCTCTATTAACCCTTAGTAACCAAACACATTTATACATCATTTTTTATGCATTTGTGATGCTTTGAGGTCATAGGGATTCTTTTTTGCACTACCAAAGTGAATTTGATTGTTTATGGGGATGGGGGGGGGGGCACATAGAACTTTCTTTGGTAGCATACTATGGATCACAAATGTTTTTTTGTCTGTCACTACTACTGTCAGTGTAAACTAGGTGTAACAGTGACTGTTAATCCCAAAATTATTAAATTAGTACAGGCTACTATAGGAGACCTCTTACTCTCGCTGGGCCTGCCTGGTAGCAATGTACTGCTCTACTAACATGATAATGTGATACCAAAGAATGTCCCCATATAATGCATAAACACCAATCGTTTTTATATCTCTATTAACAGTGCATATTTTGTGTTAATTTTTAGTCCCAGTGCTTTTTAATATTGGCACACTGTTAATACATGAGGTCCAGGTTAGCATTAAAAATTACCTTTTTACATTGTGCCTTATGTAATAAACTTGTATAAAAATGGATTTATTTCTGTGCCCCGTCTCATGGGAGTGGCCATTTTTGCACTGGTGGCAGTTTCTCTCGAGGCATCCGGTATCTACCACACCTGATAAAGAAAAGACATTTTGTAAACCAAAGATTGGCAGTCCATTGAGTCTTGAACCATTTTAAAATCTCGCTTATACCATATCAGAAACAGACAAAGAGAGGAGTTGTGCCAGATAAAACATGATTTATACATTTTTAACAACTGATTACTCTTAGTAATAGTTAGCTTTTAGAATGGCTTCCAAGACCGCAAAATATTAAGATATTCATTTCCGTCTGAGCAGTACACAGAATATAATATATGGATCAGAACTAGTCTACAAAAATTGTGTTCTGCTAGCATTACCGTTTATTTCAAATACAAGTAATATTTATAACACTTCTTATATGGATCTCCTTTAATGCCACTTGTTTATTTGTACACGACCAATCCTTAATGGGTTTTTTTGTAAAGCTTTTCTTCAAGTGTTTTTATTACAAAGAGAAAGATAAAATTAGATTAATGAGCCATTGAAAATGAGTGAAAAGCTAACCTTGTTGGCTGCCTGTGTGTACTTTGGCAGCATACTCAGTGAGTTTAGCTGGCGAGATATATTTATGTGAACAGTTGTTCTTTTACTATTTTTGATTCACTGAAAACCTAACAAACCATGGTGAGTAAGCCACAAACACAGAAGCATCATTTTTCTGCCAAGCATAGAGTCACAGTCAGAAAGTCATCCATTTCACGGACTGGCTAAGTATGAATTGCCCGTGCACGGATATCACGTGATCACCTGTTTTAAGCACCTAGCAGATTTCTGATTAACGCCTAAACAAAGATATACCCTTCTTTCCTTTATGGTGGGCTAAGCAAGCTGCGGCTCCCCAGCCGGTGATGAACTATGATCTCAGTATATTGGCTATAAGTAGCAGGGCCGTAACTAGGGATGGACGATAGGGGCGACCGCTCAGGGCACAACTTTGAAGGGGTGCGCAGTTAAAACTTTAAGTTACGGCTCTGATGAATAGACATTTTTAATTGTAGTTCAAATTCAGCTAGCATGGGTTATTTGTTGTGTCCCATTGTAGGTTATTTCAGTTTATGTTATTTTTGTGTGGATGGACATACTGCCATATTTCTTCAAAGCCTGTATTTTCTATGTAAAAAGCATTGCAGTTAAATAATCACTAACATGATGCTAAAGGTGTAAATTAAATAATGTTAATGAAATTAAAGTTATACATTTTAACTTCATAGGACTACACATGCTAAAAATAATTTACATATGCCTGTAGCTTTCTGATTGTAACAATTTCTATGATAAAATATACAGGGCAGAATAATAGCTCCCATTATATTTCTTTCTACAAAGGCTGACAATCTTAAATTGCTTAATTGAGATGATTGTTGGCTTAGTCCATATGTTCAAATGCAAGTTCTGAAATAAACCCAAGACTGTCCACATAATTCTTCTGGCTTCCGTCTGGTCATCACTCCATGCATGTCTAGCTAAGACATTGATCACTGGACTGTGACATATACGAAGTACCTGAGCATGGAGTAATAAGAGAGTTGGAAAATCTGCAAAACATTTATTGAAGCATAATATATTTCTTGTAAATCCCCTTACACTCGTTATTGTTTTACTATGTGCAAAATTGAGCAATAGGAGTGTCAGGCTGAAAGGATCAGCTGCTATTTTAAAGGAGTTAAAATAAGATTTATATATTTAGATATTGTTGTTTTTTTGCAAAATATATGGTCTTATCAGTCATAGGGGCTTTTTTTCTCCACCCAAGTTCACTTTTTCCACTTCTCTTTGAATATGAAGTACCAATTAATCATTCAGCTCAGTCTTTGTTCCTTGTGTTCTCTGCAGCCTCAGACAAGAGTCATGCAATGTCGCCAGCGAAGTGTAGCATGTTGAAGCTCTGTTAAAACAAATCTGTATTTACAACAAAATATTGCTGCATTTGATCAGAGTTCTATATGAACCACAAACATGACTTTTACAATTTGGCCTGTAAAATTGCGGAAGTGTTTGTGATTGTGGTTGCACTAGCAAACCAACACTTCTGCAACTAAGTGGAATCTTAACTTCTTCCTTGCAAGAGGGACTTTTAGCACAAGTCATAGATAGACACTGCAAAGCCCCGACGTATTGCTTCAATGAACTTCTAGTGCATTAATCTGGTCGTTAGTATTTCTTCCATATTTAAGTATTAAAATATTTTTGTTTCTATTTTGCAGGTGACAAGGGATATACCAGGCACATTCTGAAGATGGTCACACACTCACTTCTCCAAGGTTTGCCAAGAAATATTGACAGCAGATGGAATTTCCTATAATTAATGTATTAATGTTGACACGGTTTGAGGAGAAGCAGCGTGAAATAGTTCTCTTCAGCGACTGTGGACTGTTTCTAAATCCAGTTGGTGCTAATGCAGCTGAGGAAAATGCCTACCATTAAAAAAGAGCAGGAATGTGCTGATTCAAGAAGCAGCATGGAAAACATACTTGTGCTTAATTCTAATATGCCTGACATGTCTGAATCAATGGACTCCAGTAATGATATGTTGTACAACGAGGGGATGGTCGGGAAAAACAAGTCCACATCATGTCGCAGGAAAAGGGAATTTATTCCTGATGAAAAGAAAGATGCTATGTACTGGGAGAAAAGAAGGAAAAACAATGAGGCTGCAAAAAGATCCCGAGAAAAACGCAGGCTAAATGACATGGTTCTGGAAAATAAACTAATTGCATTGGGAGAGGAAAACGCAACCCTGAAAACAGAACTGCTGTCACTAAAGCTTAAATTTGGTTTAATAAGTTCCACATCATATGCTCAAGAAATACAAAAAGTTACTGCAGCTACAGCTATGTATTTTCAGGAATACGGAGCTGCCAATTCAAATGGAAGGTCCTACTCAGAAGACCATGACATTCCTCTCATAAGCAGTAGCTGTATTTCTGTCATCAAGCACTCCCCACAGAGCTCTATTTCAGATGTGTCTGAGGTATCATCTGGAGAACATGTCCAACCAAGCTCCATCCAAAACAACTGCAGAACTTCTGAAAGTAAGTTTCAAATGATAAAGCAGGAACCCATGGAAATAGAGCGCTTTTCTCGGGAGCCTAGAGAAGAAAATCCTTCCTACACAACATCAATCTATCGGAATTATATTGGAAGTACATTTTCTGCGTACTCACATTCACCCCCTCTGCTGCAAATTAATAGTTCCTCCAGCAACTCACCGAGAACATCAGAGGCCGATGAGGGTGTGGTAGGAAAGACTTCTGATGTGGAGGATGAGCAACAGGTTCCTAAAGGTCCTATCCATTCCCCTGCTGACCTGAAAAATGGTCATACAACAGTCATAAAGGTCCCAGAGGTGAATTCCTCAGCACTGCCCCACAAACTGCGAATTAAGACAAAAGCTATGCAGGTTAAAGTGGAAGCACTGGAAAATGTCTTTGATGCCACACAAAAACTGCCCTTGCCAATTGACATGTCCTCAAAAAGGCACTTTTCACCCGAACAACATAGTAGCGAAACCCTGGTACATTCATCTTTGTCCCCTTTGTCAGTTCAAGTGACTAATATCCCAGACTGGCCAATAAAATCAGGACAGTGGCACCATAGGGAACTTGATAGACTCCCAAATATTTGTAAAACTGCTGGAATTGTTGGAATGACAGACAATGTCTACAAAGCTCCTGAGCCAGAGAGCTTGTATTTAAAGCGAGGTATAGCAAATTTATCTGCTGAGGTTGCCTCACTCAAAAGACTTATAGTTACCCAAGAAATCTGTACTTCAGATTCCAGTTAAACTACTACTGAAAGTAAACCAGATGCTTAATGTAAAGGGTGTCGTTTGCAGTAAATTGATCTGTTTTGTAAAATGCTCATTTTCACTGGACTTGTGACGTCATTTTACCGTTCTGTTCACGTAATGATGTCTACTAAATATTGTCTCTTTTGTGCACAATTATTCTGAAAACTAGATTGTGTTATGATCACTATGCCTTGTGTACAGTTACGTAGCAATTGCAAGGTTGTAAATATTTTAAACATTATTTTTGCTGGTCTGTTATAAACTGTGCAAGTTACCAGTTATAATAAAGTATTGGTGACAAATAAGGGACCTCGCTCTATTTCAAGTGTAACCAAGATGGTATGTGTGTTTACAAATGTACCAGTGCAAAATTCCTCAATGTGTACATGGAATTTATGTAGTTTTGTGTCATGTATATGTGACACATAAGTGATTATTGAATGGTGTAACAGTTAACAATTACCAGCTGATGACTTGGTTATAAAAGGCAGAATTGTTATAAATATTGTATCCTTTGCTAAATTTGCTGCAATAGGTCTGCTCAATAAAGTGAAGCAAAAACCACTTGCTATGATCATATTTTGGGAGAAATCCTGACAGATTATCAGCTTCACTTGTTCCTGTCATCAATCTCAGGTCAACAATATTAAACCTGCGGATGAAAACATGAATCTAACAATGGTAGAAAATGAAAGTAGGTCTCAATAAATACTAGTATCAAGGTAATCCATAGCACTGAAAGGTTTACTAATGGCTCCTACCGTTTGGGTGGTACTTGATAGATATAATTATAGAGCTTTTATATTTTGAAATGACAACAAATGCAAAAAAAAGGAGAAAGAAGTGTTCCCTAAGATTACAGCAACACGGCAATAGAGAAAAATAACACAAGAGAACAATACATTGCTAGCATGTCATTGTAAGAGGTGTTATGTATAAAAGTAAAATGCAAAAATAGGGAGGAAAGTATAGAGAGGGGGGACCCTGGAAAGAGCGAGTGGACACCAGGAAACATCAACTGATATATAGGTAATAGTAACACATATATCTAGCTCAGCGTAGCGTATAGAGTGGGCTAAGTGGAAGCACCAAGTTGTTACTGAGTAGGAGGAAGGAGAGTGAAAGGCAAACCCTGGCTAAATTGAAACTGTCCCTAAATCACTCAGATTGTTTTGAACTTAGTGAAAGTCAGAGGTATAGAAGAATGTGATATGCATAGAGCCATTCATTTAGAACTCGACCACTGATCACAAAACGGACTTCCAATGTAAACATGGTCCCAGGCTGAAAAGATAACGTCTGCCTTAATAAATGTTATTTATATAATTTTACAAGGTTTGACTAGTAGGATAGGGCCAAGAAATGCAGATAAATATAACAGCCATGGTGCAGTTTCTTAAAAATAAGAAGAGGGAAGAAGAGTACAATTAATGTCTTTTTAGTATCTATTAAAAGTATTCACTCCCTTTGGTATTTTCTTTTCTTTTCTTACATCATGTTATCAAAATGTATTGATTTCGGAAATGCTACCACTAATCAGCACAAAATGTGATGTTATGCACAAAAACTATTCAAAAGCCTTTTCTTATTTAATTAAAAGTACAAAACAGAGAATAATTGAGTGGATAGGCATTGAAGCTCCCTGGTTTTAAAACGTGGCAGAAGCCGCAGTAACAGGTGGTAGTCACTAATAGCTTTGCACGTTTGAAAAATGCAATTTTCACCCATTTTTCTATGTAATATAGTTTGATCTCCACTCCAGTGTGAATTTGCTGCATACTTTGGGTCATTGTCCTGCAGGAATATAAGTCGTCTCTCAAGTCCTAGGACTCTTACAGAATAAACAGGTTTTCTTCTAAAATGTGTCTAAATCTTGCTCCATTCATTCTGCCCTCTATTATGAAAACTTTTACAGTCTCTGGAGCAGAGAAGCACTCCCATAGCATTGTACTTCACTGTAACAATAGTGTCCTTGGAAATATGAGCATTGTGACTCTTGCGTCAAATAAAAACCTAGGTGTTGATTTGCTGTAACTTTTAAAAAGGAAAATTGGAAGTGGTGATCACAGTAACCAATTCTAGTTATCATGCATCTATGACATTACAGAAAATGATAGCTAGAATCTGATTGGTTGCTTTCGGCAACACTTCAATTTTTCCTTTTTAGGTTTTCCAAATTTTACCCCCTGGTGTTGAGGCCAAACAGTTTACTCTTTGTCTCATCAGACCATAGCATATTTCTAAATTTGATATGATTGTCTCACACGTACTTTCTCCACTTGGTATGAGGGTCTCGCACATACTTTCTCCATTTGGTAAGAGGATCTCACAAGTACTTTCTTAATTTGGTATGAGGGTATCGCACCTACTTTCTCCATTTGGTATGATTGTATCAGACGTACTTTCTCTACTTGGTATGAGGGTCGCACTCGTACTTTTTCCATTTGGTATGAGGGTCTCACACGTACTTTCTCCACTTGGTATGAGGGTATCGCACATACCTTCTCCATTTGGTATGATTGTCTGACACATACTTTCTCCATTTGGAATGAAGGTCTCACATGTATTTTCTCCATTTGGTATGAGGGTCTCACATATACTTTCTCCATTTGGTATGAGGGTCTCACACGTACTTTCTCCATTTGGTATGATGGTCTCACACGTACTTTTTCCATTTGGTATGAGGGTCTCACACGTACTTTCTCCATTTGATATGAGGGTCTCACAAGTACTTTCTCCATTTTGTATGAGGGTCTCACGTACTTTCTCCATTTGATATGAGGGTCTCACTTGTACTTTCTCCATTTGGTATGAGCATCTCACACATACTTTCTCCATTTGGTATGAGGGTCTTACATGTAATTTCTCCATTTGGTATGAGGATCTCACACGTATGTTCTCCATTTGGTATGAGGGTCTCACACGTACTTTCTCCATTGGGTATGAGGGTCTCACACGTACTTTCTCCATGTAGTATGAGGGTCTTACACGTACTTTCTCCATTTGGTATGAGGGTCTCATAATTACTTTCTCCATTTAGTATGAGGATCTCACACGTACTTTCTCCATTTGGTATGAGGATCTCACACGTACTTTTTCCATTTGGTATGAGGATCTTACATGTACTTTCTCCGTTTGGTATGAGGATCTTACACGTACTTTCTCCATTTGGTATGAGGATCGCACACGTACTTTCTCCATTTGGTATGAGGATCTCACACGTACTTTCTCCATTTGGTATGAGGGTCTTGCGCGTACTTTCTCCATTTAGTATGAGGGTCGCATTCGTACTTTTTCCATTTGGTATGAGGATCTCACACGCACTTTCTCCATTTGGTATGAGGGTCTCACAAGTACTTTCTCCAGTTGGTATGAGGGTCTCACATATACTTTCTCCATTTGGTATGAGGGTCTCACACGTACTTTCTCCATTTGGTATGAGGATCTTACACATATTTTCTCCATTTGGTATGAGGGTCTTACACGTACTTTCTCCATTTGATATGAGGGTCTCAAACGTACTTTCTCCATTTGGTATGAGGGTCTTACACATACTTTCTCCATTTGGTATGAGGGTCTCACACGTACTTTCTCCATTTGGTATGAGGGTCTCATAATTACTTTCTCAATTTAGTATGAAGGGCTCACACATACTTTCTCAATTTAGTATGAAGGGCTCACACATACTTTCTCCATTTGGTATGAGGGTCTCATAATTACTTTCTCCATTTAGTATGAAGGGCTCACACATACTTTCTCCATTTGGTATGAGGATCTCACACATACTTTTCCATTTAGTATGAGGGTCTTACACGTACTTTCTCCATTTGGTATGAGGGTCTCATAATTACTTTCTCCATTTAGTATGAGGATCTCACACGTACTTTCTCCATTTGGTATGAGGATCTCACACGTACTTTTTCCATTTGGTATGAGGATCTTACATGTACTTTCTCCGTTTGGTATGAGGGTCTCACACGTACTTTCTCCATTTAGTATGAGGGTCTTACACGTACTTTCTCCATTTGGTATGAGGGTCTCATAATTACTTTCTCCATTTAGTATGAGGATCTCACACGTACTTTCTCCATTTGGTATGAGGATCTCACACGTACTTTTTCCATTTGGTATGAGGATCTTACATGTACTTTCTCCGTTTGGTATGAGGATCTTATACGTACTTTCTCCATTTGGTATGAGGATCTCACACGTACTTTCTCCATTTGGTATGAGGATCTCACACGTACTTTCTCCATTTGGTATGAGGGTCTCGCGCGTACTTTCTCCATTTAGTATGAGGGTCGCGCGCGTACTTTTTCCATTTGGTATGAGGATCTCACACGCACTTTCTCCATTTGGTATGAGGGTCTCACAAGTACTTTCTCCAGTTGGTATGAGGGTCTCACATATACTTTCTCCATTTGGTATGAGGGTCTCACATATACTTTCTCCATTTGGTATGAGGGTCTCACACGTACTTTCTCCATTTGGTATGAGGGTCTTACACATATTTTCTCCATTTGGTATGAGGGTCTTACACGTACTTTCTCCATTTGATATGAGGGTCTCAAACGTACTTTCTCCATTTGGTATGAGGGTCTTACACATACTTTCTCCATTTGGTATGAGGGTCTCACACGTACTTTCTCCATTTGGTATGAGGGTCTCATAATTACTTTCTCAATTTAGTATGAAGGGCTCACACATACTTTCTCAATTTAGTATGAAGGGCTCACACATACTTTCTCCATTTGGTATGAGGGTCTCATAATTACTTTCTCCATTTAGTATGAAGGGCTCACACATACTTTCTCCATTTGGTATGAGGATCTCACACATACTTTTCCATTTGGTATGAGGGTCTTACACGTACTTTCTCCATTTGGTATGAGGGTCTTACACATACTTTCTTCATTTGATATGAGGGTCTCACACGTACTTTCTCCATTTGGTATGAGGGTCTCATAATTACTTTCTCCATTTAGTATCAAGGGCTCATACATACTTTCTCCATTTGGTATGAGGATCCTACACGTACTTTCTCCATTTGGTATGAGGATCTCACGTGTACTTTCTCCATTTCGTATGAGGGTCTCACATATACTTTCTCCATTTGGTATGAGGGTCTCACACGTACTTTCTCCATTTGGTATGATGGTCTTACACGTACTTTCTCTATTTGGTATGAGGGTCTTACACGTACTTTCTCCATTTGATATGAGGGTCTCACACGCACTTTCTCCATTTGGTATGAGGGTCTCTCACATACTTTCTTCATTTAGCATGAGGGTCTCACACATACTTTCTCCATTTAGTATGAGGGTCTCACACATACAGTCTCCAATTGGTATGAGGATCTCACACATACTTTCTTCAATTAGTATGAGGGTCTCTCACATACTTAATTTGATATGAGGGTCTCACACTTATGTTCTCCAATTGGTATGAGGGTTTCACCCATACTTTCTCCAGTTCGTATGATGATCTCACATGTACTTTCTCCATTTGGTATGAGGGTCTCACACGTACTTTCTCCATTTGGTATGAGGGTCTCACACATAGTTTCTTCTTTTAGTATGTGGGTCTCACACATACTTTCTCCATTTGGTATGAGGGTATCACACATAATTTCTCTGTTTGGTATGAGGGTCTCACACATACTTTCTCCATTTGGTATGAGGGTCTCACACATAGTTTCTCTATTTAGTATGAGGGTCTCACACATAGTTTCTCCATTTGGTATGATGGTCTCACACATACTTTCTCCATTTAGTATGAGGGTCTCACACATACAGTCTCCAATTGGTATGAGGATCTCACACATACTTTCTTCAATTAGTATGAGGGTCTCTCACATACTTAATTTGATATGAGGGTCTCACACTTATGTTCTCCAATTGGTATGAGGGTTTCACCCATACTTTCTCCAGTTCGTATGATGATCTCACATGTACTTTCTCCATTTGGTATGAGGGTCTCACACGTACTTTCTCCATTTAGTATGAGGGTCTCACACATGGTTTCTTCTTTTAGTATGTGGGTCTCACACATACTTTCTCCATTTGGTATGAGGGTATCACACATAATTTCTCTGTTTTGGTATGAGGGTCTCACACATACTTTCTCCATTTAGTATGAGGGTCTCACACATAGTTTCTCTATTTAGTATGATGGTCTCACACATACTTTCTCCATTTGGTATGAGGGTCTCACACATAGTTTCTCTATTTAGTATGAGGGTCTCACACATACTTTCTCCATTTGGTATGATGGTCTCACACATACTTTCTCCATTTAGTATGAGGGTCTCACACATACAGTCTCCAATTGGTATGAGGATTTCACACATACTTTCTTCAATTAGTATGAGGGTCTCTCACATACTTAATTTGATATGAGGGTCTCACACTTATGTTCTCCAATTGGTATGAGGGTTTCACACATACTTTCTCCAGTTGGTATGATGATCTCACACATACTTTCTCCATTTGGTATGAGGGTCTCACACGTACTTTCTCCATTTGGTATGAGGGTCTCACACATAGTTTCTCTATTTAGTATGAGGGTCTCACACATACTTTCTCCATTTGCTATAAGGGTCTCACACATATTTCCATTTTGACACCTTCCCAAAGGCACAGGTTTGTGAAGTGTCCCAGCTATTGTTGTCTCATGGACATTTTCTTCCATCTCTGCCATGGATGACTGTAACTGTCAGAATTGCCATAGATTTCCTGGTGTCCTCACAGTACCTTTCTTGCACAGATGCTTAGATTTAGTGGTTAGTCTACTATAGACATTCACAGTTGTTCCAAATTCTGTCTTTATCATTGACTTGACAATGCTTTAGCGGATATTAATAGTCTTTGAAATCTTGTTATGTTTTTATACCGATTTGTACTTTTCAATAACATTTGCTTTGATTGTTGTTTGATCTTAATGATGAAGCCCTTGTTTGGAACTGTACTAAATGTGTCACTTCTTATACTTTTTAAAATTAATTTAAACACTTTAATTGTGCACAAATGGACTCCAATCAGTTACGTGACCTCTGATGACAACTATTTCCACCAGGGTTTATTTTTGTTTAGTTTACCAATCTGGGTGAATACAATAAATTATTCTTTGTTATTATTTGAAATTAAGTGAAACCTTGCTTTATAATGTTACCATACATGTCATTTTGTGCCTATCAGAGATAAGTATTTCAAGTCAAACTATTACTAGATCAAGCTTAATGTCTGATCCAGTCAGACTTGAGATGTTGTATGAAGTCATAGTGAGAAGCTGAAAGGGTGATTAAACTATATGAGCCAGACTCTTAAACAGAGCTAACCAAAAGGAACTAAATGGTGCAAAAATATAAGACTAATTACTATGGGATTGATTTAAATCAGAACACAACTTGTACGTAAGTTGTGATTTAAAAAAGAGCACGAAACTTAAATGCAGTTCTGATCAGATTCATACACAAGCGAATCTCAGGATGCATTTACGATTTAAATCTAGGTGTAAGTAGTGCACTCTGCCTAAACGGTACTCGCCATAACAGACTTAATAGAGAGCAGTATACGCACAAGCACAATGTGCATGCAAAAAAATTCTATTATACAATAAATGAGCAACTCTAAACAGTTTAATCCTTAATAAAAATATGGTTGGTTTAAATTTTTGTTATTTTTTTTTTAGATATTTTTTTTACATTATATACATAAATCTACATATTCTTAATGCGTGCTGTACATACAATACCTTTTGTGATCTATGTTACTTGCATATGCATGCTCTCTACAAGCTAGTGGCATGAATATGTGCAATTTCCCAATCAAAGATTATGCTGTGTCAGTCATCACTATCAGTCGGCACTTACACCTGCCCTGTAACTGGTGATAATGATATGAGAGAAACAAACATACTTAAGAGAAACACAGTTCTTGAATCAGGCACATTTACGTCATTGGCGTAATATCCGTTTCTGAGCACGCACAGAGCTATATCATACAGCACACAAACGGAGTTGAGTCAGGCCTTGTATATGTAATTTGGCATCTGGAATTTTTTTCCTTGATGAATGTCCTATTCATTGGCCTGAAAAACACAACCTTAACTTTGGAACATTCCTTTGCAGGCACCCATTGTTGAAGGGTATCATAAGCAGCCAGTTTAATTGACATTCAGTCTGTCCTTTATCCTGAACAAAGATCCCTTATAGTTTCCATAAGAGCACAGAGCACTCACACTACATTCTTTAAAGTCTGATACTTTTCTAGTAGGCACACAAAGCGACATTTACGGAGAGCAAGACTTCACAGTGCAAGGCCTTCTTATGCACATACAACCTTTATGGTTAATGGATACATGTGTTCACAGACATATTGAAGATGGAAATGATCTATCTGATCATCTGATAAGCCCTATCACTGCAGTGTTGATAAATATGGGACAACAGCACTTATTGTGTCACCACTAATGGGTCTATAAGCAGCATAACATATACATTTTAATGCTTCTGTTCTGGTGCTGCCATCCTTGGATGGCATTACTAGACAAGGCTTCCATTGTGATGTTTAATAACTAACAACCCCCAAAGTAAAAGCATCTCTTGCCAATGGTTATTATTGTTAGTATATAGGGTGAAGCGAAAGCAAGCCCTATCACAGCTGACATTCCTGTTTTTATCCAGGCTTTTTTGCTTTGATGAATAGGCCCATTTTCCATTCTACAATTACTCTTTCGCCATCCACTTCTGGTGTTGGCATATTATATTCTGCCCCTTATGATTACTAAATTATTGGTAAAGGTGTGGAGTTTGTTGCCCAATATCCAGATACCCATTCTATATAAGTTGAAGACTAACAATTATTGTGACATTCTCGACAATTCTCCTGTTACTTTGGCAATTTAGCCTCTCTCTCCAACATAGACTATGATTTTGTATCCATGCTTCTTTAGCCCATGATTGTCACTGCAGAATCCATTCCTAGATGGATCTCAGACCACTGTTCAGTATTAATTGTACTACATTTTAGTGATCAAAAGCCTGAAACTGGTTTAGAGCTTAAATGGTCCCAGGACCTTATTAGAAATGCATCCACAATATTTCTTCTAGTTATTTGAAGCCTTCACCAGTGTCACAAGCTACTCGCATCCAGGCTGCCTGTGTGACAGCAAGGTCACCTAGGCAATGGCTGGGACACTCCTGTCAATTCGCCATGTCCCAGCACTAGGGCAGACTGCTGGAGCCCGTGTGCGGGGAACTAATTAAGCTATTAATTGCCTCCTGTGGCAACAAAATTAGGATCATCTCTGGTCTCCATCTGATTGGTCACCAGCACTATTTAAGGCGGGGAGGGCTTTGCTGACCTGCTCCAGGATTTTCCTGGGTATACACTGCTCATTTTTGGACTGACTTTTGTTGAGACTTCTGCCTGAATACTGGACTTTGCCTGTTTGCTTGTTGCCCTGACCTCTGCCTGAATATGGGACTTTGCCTCGGATCCATGACCTATTGGACCATTGCTGGAGTGGCTTCTTTCTCCCGGTAATCCTCCTACCTCCAATGCTTTTGTCTCTACACATAAGCTCCTACTACTTAAGAGTTAAAGACTTGGAGGCATCCGAGTACTTGTGAGCAATACTGCTCTATGGGAAAGGTGGCTGCGATAGCAAAGACCTCTACTGCCTGTTCTAGGAGTTCATGTTTGAGACGCTAGCCGTAACAAGCAGGGAACTTATTACTAGACAAAAAAATCCTGTTAAAGTTAATGCAAAATAGGAGGAATTTGTCCTGGCTACTACAGATAGGAAGGGAAAAAAGGCATATTTGCAAAAACCACTACATTCTAACCTCCAGAAGTGGAAGTGGCTCTGAAACGAAAATCTACATTTATAAACATCAGAAAGGTAAAAAAATATTCAATGATTTCATGAATACTCTGGTGAATGAGTTTTAGTCTCCTTGGATGGCAGTAAAGCATTTGATTTAATTTAATGGCCATGCCTTAAGACTCACCTGATCTCAGAACGCTTCCCACTAGGAAGAACCACTAGGCAGTTGTGCCCACTGTCCTCCATTTTGCGTGCATCTGCATAGTGTAACCGATGGCTCAAATCAGGTCAAGTCAGACATTCATGGCTTGTGGATAGTTAGGCAGCAGGAATTGCTAGGGTTATATACATTATGTTATTTTATTTTTGGGAGACCCCGCTCTTAACTCCAAGCTCTGGACATCCTAACATAAGCCAGCTACTGTAGATTAACTATGAACTGGGATAACTCTGTGATCTCCCTATAGATAACAATCTATTCCTGATGACAATCATGCTCTTAATAATTCAATGGGTATAAATGTTCATTTGCATGGGTATCAAGCTTACTCAATAGTCTCATCCAATTCTTAGTGAAATGATTCACTCATTATTTCACTTAAAAGATCAACATCTGATCCATGCTCTTCCTCTTAGTGCTTGGTCAGATTAATTTAACATAAATGCTGCTGTTATCTATAGTGCTATGTGTGGTACAGACATCCCAAGTATATTTACCCCGAAAAATAGAGGGTATAGTCTAAAAAATTGCTGATGTTCACCTTTGAACTGAAAACGCAAGACTTGGTGTATGGACTTGTTAAAGTTGTCTCAAAAGTTTCTACTTTCCCAGCAACAGACTTTAATATCCATGTTGATGGAAGAAGATATGGGGGCTGAGTCATTAAGGAAAGTAAGGCAAAAAAAGGAGTAAATAGTCTCGGAACAAACCATGCTGCAATGCATGGGGTGCAAATGAGTTTATTATTTTGCACATAAGTTAAATACTGGCTGTTTTTTAATTTAGCACACAAATACTTGATAGCTTTAATATTACACTGAAATTTAAAGTTGATCTAGGACATGCCCTACCCTAACTACATAGCTGTCCCCACAGATTAAATTTACCTCCCCCTCCAATGCAACATGGTTTGCCCAGGTGCAAAGTTACTCCCTTTTTGTGCTTCGGTCTGGTTAATGACTCAGACCCATGGACTTTTACATATGGAGTAATTCCCAGCTCTCTAGCTGGAACACCTTCTAGAGATGGTGGTCTAGAAAAGAGTGGGGCTTTGTGCAGTGGACTAACTCTATACAGAAGGCTATGTAACTAATTTTTATGCCGACTCTGCTTTGCTGTAAGATTTACAGTATATGTACTATCTGTTATCCTGTATGCCACACTGTAACTGCACAAATGCAACAAAAAATAAAAGTCAATCATCAAAATTGTTACCTGCACAAAAATAACTGGGTGTATATACAAGAGAACATTCGGCTAGATGTTCCTTATTGAAGCTACCCAGTTTTTAAGTTATATATCATGTCTATGTTTCCATGCCTCAAGTGACATACAGCTACAATGTTAGACTGCAGTAGGTAACAATATGACACATTATACTGAATAATATGTATAGTCATTTCATCCCCATTATTGTAGAAATCATATAACTGTCTGGGTAAATTCAATTTGAAGTAATATTAGGCTTATACTTCATGGCATATTATTTCCTCTGGCAGTCTATAAGATATTTCCTTCCTTGGGGATTAGCAAGCATTCCTGTTGATTCAGCTTTCAGATATCTATTCATGTAGATTTGTAGCCTGAGTTATTCATGTTAGAGCTAAATGGTTAATAATGTTTTGCACCAATGGTTGCGTCTCAAACAAACACTAGAGAAAGCTATCGAAAGTTTGAACTCAGTAAAT
The DNA here is from genome assembly GCF_038048845.1 of Mixophyes fleayi. Taxonomy (NCBI): domain Eukaryota; kingdom Metazoa; phylum Chordata; class Amphibia; order Anura; family Limnodynastidae; genus Mixophyes; species Mixophyes fleayi. The sequence goes on along the minus strand of NC_134402.1, from coordinate 305,106,240 downwards.
AAAGGATAATATTCTACTATATGTTGTAACATATTTCATATGGATGGCACAACCTTGTTTGACTATAATACATGTTTGTTCCTATTTCATAAGTTCTTTCATCATACATAATAGCTGCTGTTATTGTGCAATTGCTCTAGATGAAAGTAATTATGGTAATACTATACTCTATACCTTTTTGCTATCTGAATTTGAACTTGTTCTGTTTTGGATTCATGGCCTGCTACAGAGCCCCTTTATATCGGGCAGGTGTAAATTTGTGTTTCTGTATTTCCAATATTATGTACATTTCTACAATACATGTCGTACAATTCATTTGAGGTTTTAGAAATATTGCTTATGTGTATATTTACGTTGTCTTAGCTATTTTTAATAAGGTTTTAACAAGTTTCATAAAAAGTTTTATATAATAAAATGCTTGTATGGTATAATTTCAATGATTTCCATTGCTTTTTATAATTTAAATTTTAACTTGTCTTATTACATTCCTACAATGGTGTTTTTTGGTTTTTTTTTACTATTTGACTGTTTATTATTCTTGTAACCAAAAACACAAGTTGACCCCATATACAAAAGCATTTTGTAGCATTCACTAATGTGCATGTAAAGGTTTCACAGTAGTTTTTAGGATGTGTGGCATATAGCTAAATTCAAGCATTTTCCTGTGTTGTCTTTCATTTTAGAATCTAAATAGTAGGGACAGTCTCCTTTAGTAAAGTCACTAAGTGACTTTGGGGCACATTTAACAATATACGCAAAAAATAAAAAATAGTTTGCAATCTTTATCGCATTGATAAGAATTGAACGTTTTCTCAAATTTATTAAAAACTAACACAGGAACAGCAGTTCCGATAAACTGCTGTTCAATGCGATCCTGGGTGGCTTCTTCGTTTCTCCTTTCAAATCCTGTGTGTATGTGCCGATTGATAACTCGGGCATGCACACAGGCATCCACACAGCATTGACCCGAAGGACCTGGGTCATGTGATCAGGGCCGCCGAGAGGGGGGGGGGAGCGGGTACTAATTACCCGGGCCCGGGCATGTCAGGGGGCCCGGGCCCTTGCGCTGCTGATTTTTTTTTTTTAAAAACGTTTTTTTTCATTCTCTATTTTTTCTTATTTTTTTTTTGGGGGGGGGGCTCGGTCGTTGGTGGGGGGAGCAGGCTGGGATAAAAAAACAAAAACATACTCACCTGATCGCAGCGCTGGCATCCCTCCTCTCTGCTGCTCTGTGCTCCATTCAGACAGTCTGAATGCCGGGCGTGACATCATCATGTCATGCCCAGCATTCAGTCAGTCTGGAGCAATGGAGCACAGAGCAGCAGAGAAGACCAAGAAAGGAGACAAGGTAAGTGAAAGGAGGAAAACGAGGAGGGGCACAGAGGGGTTAAAAAATGGGGGGGGGGCAGCATGACAGAGGGGTTAAAAATGAGGGGGGCACAAAGGAGTTAAAAAACAGGGGGGGGGGCAGCATGACAGAGGGGTTAAAAAATGAGGGGGGGCACAGAGGGGGTTAAGAAACGGGGAGGCAGCATGACAGAGGGGTTAAAAAATGAGGGGGGGCATAGAGGGGTTAAAAACGGGGGGGGGGGGAGCATGACAGAGGGGATAAAAAATGAGGGGGGGCACAGAGGGGTTAAAAAACGGGGAGGCAGCATGACAGAGGGGTTAAAAAACATGGGGGGCATAGAGTGGTTAAAAACAGGGGGGGCAGCATGGCACAGTGGGGTTAAAAAACGGGTCAGCATGGCACAGTGGGGTTAAAAAATGGTAGGCAGCATGGCACAGTGGGGTTAAAAAGGGGTGGAGGCATGGCACAGTGGGATTGAAAAAAGGGGGGGGAGCAGCATAGTATAGTGTGATTAAGGGGAGCCAGATGAAGGGGGCAAAAGCAGCATGGAGGGCGCAGTGTGATCATAAGGCATGGCGATGATGAAGGGGCACATTAATGTAATATTGGAGCTGGAGGAAGGCCTAATTATTAATCGTGGATGGTATTGATTTAACGCCAGGGTTGTTTGGAATTATCTAAATGTAGCTATGGCCCCCAGTATTCCAGGATCCAGACAAGCCACAACTAAAGAAATATGCAGCAACAGGTCGTGAAAGTGAGAAGAACAGGTAGGAGAGAGCAGGACAGTATGTGAAATGTTGTGATTCTAGTAGGGACAATGTAAATTTTTGGTAAGTGTTGTGCCCAATGTAAGGTGGAGGCCAAGACTGAACTCTTTGTGTACACACTGCATTTTTTCTATACTACACTTTGGTGCTAGATGTCCTGAAAGTCAGGAGTGCTTGGACATATGTGACGCTCGGGCGAATTGAGAGCCTAGTGATTTTGATGTGTTAGCCACGCCCCAATGGCACATTTGCCACGCCCCCAAATGCATGACCACACCCCCGAAAAATTTTGCGCAGCCGTAATTTTTTACCATGCTCAACTATGAGGGGGGCCCCATGAATTTGTTGTATCGGGGACCTGAATTCCTCTTGGCAGCCCTGCATGTGATAGGGATGCACATGCACTGTAAAGCGCTGCTCTTCGGAGCAGAGCTTTACAGTGCTGAAAACCATCAGAAATGGTAATGTACGCCAGCCTGAGGTGGCGTACTTTACATATATAAAAGTTTTTACCAAAATTGATAAATTGCGGTACATAGCAGTCCCCATAGACATCTATGGGGACTGCTATGTATTTTGAAAAAAAATGCAAAGCAGCAGATATCTATAATATATGCTGCGATGCACCAATAATAAATTTGAAGAGTACTTAGATTTGCGGCTTTTCCCTGAAAACGGCTGTTTTCGGGGGATTTACAGCAAAACAATTATTGATAAATAGGCATCTTAATGTGGTCAGACACAAGCTGCAATCCTGCAGCTTACTTCTCACACTATTACATGCTCATTTCCTGTGTTAATCAGAGCTATAAATTTGGTCCTAGAACACATTTTGCAATAGTCCAATAATAGTCCTATGGGGTTTGATAGGATCATTATGGGGTATTGCGATGAGTTTGGAATCAGACACTCTATGATAGGTGGAAACAGTTCTTATGACTATTGTACTGCATTTGTCAGCTACAGGGAAGCAGTGGTTGGCTATTGTGACAAACAGCATATCATAGGAATATGATAGGTTTATCCAAGTGAATGGATCAAGACTAATTACATGCAATTTTCTTTCTGTGTAACATGCCACAGGTTGTGGTACCAAACAGTAGGAAAAATAATAGTTGCAAGTGAAAAATCATACAAGGAGGATTTAATATAATTGGATATATTAAAGAAAACATTAAAACTGCAACTGGTTTTAGATTATTATTTTTTTACCACTGTGTAGCCACATTGCTAAGTTACATTTAATAAACAAAACAACATTTATTTTACACAAGTAAAATATAAACACTATAAATTATTTTTACCAAGCCAGACATATCCAAAGCTATAACATTTAAAGTGTTGCTTACTTACATCCTATTTTTAACATTAAATCCATGTTTTGTTTTATATTAGAACATTTTAAATAAATAACATCACAAATTATGTTGGAATGTCAATTTGTTTTATTGTTTTATACAAAATGTTACACTAGGAAAAAGTGTCTTCCTAGTTTTTATGAGGACTACATGGTATAACCCAATAGTATACCCTGATTTTGAGGAAGACAAGGAGGAGATGTACTAATAGCTACACTGGTAGCTCATTGCAGGGTGTTTCTTTTACTGCTGTACACAGTGGGTTGAAGTGGAAACTTAGAAGTGGCAGTATGAGAAATGTGATGGGAATGTATCAATGGAATTTAATAGTTTTACAATGAAGGCAGTAGGAGACATGGCAGCATGGCATACCACCGTATACCAGCCCACTTCAACCACTGACTATATAAGTTTATGGGCACTACTATTAGCCTTGAAATAGTATTGTAAATTATTCCTGGTTGTGACATATTAGTGCATAACCATTATGGCTGTCATATTAGGAGGTACTACTACTTCTGGCATTACTGGGTACTACTATTATTGTTGGCATATTACTGGGCACTAGCACTCCAGCATTACTACTGCTGATGTATTATTGGGCATTACTACAATTACTTTCTTATTACTTGCCATAACTGTTACTGCTGGCATATTACTAAGCATCATTATTATTGCTTTACATATTAACAGAGATTACTATTACTGCTGTACCCACTACTAGGTGTCGCTGGTACTGCTGGCATACTCCGCTTTAACTAAGACTCCCAGTGCAGGATCGCAGTAACAGTCCCCATTGAGTCTTATAAATAAATTATAACAATAATAAAAACAAGAAAGAAAAGTAGGAAGAAGGACATGTAGATCCTTCTAATATTCATCAAATAGAAGTAGTTTTTTGCTTGTTACGGTTGTCTGTTAGTTTGTACAACATTCATATGTGTGTTGTAGGAGTATGAACATGCTGATCTTGGCTGTGTGCACTGTCAGGTGCAGGTTGGGCTGGGGGGGAGGGGGACATCTGCTCCCCTGGCAGGTCCCATTGTGGTCTACCTTGGGCTGAGTCACTGGGCCACCTGCATTTTTACTCCTTTAAAATGTTCCCAATAGGCTGCTGAGTTGAGCCTTACCCCCTGGGCTAAAATTTGCCAGCCCCCCCCCCCCCCCCCCTTCCCTGTGCTCTGTCCCAATGTCTTCTGAGAACTTAGCAATGTCCCTAACCAGCTCTAACAACAGAGCAGTGTTGAGAGGCCTGGGAACACCGTCTCTATCTATACAATGATAATTGAAGAATCAGAAGAGCACGCTGTACAAAAAGGTAGGAAGAGGAAGAGGGGAACTCCAGAGTAGGGCCCAGGAAGACTATAGCAATCCAGCATCACCTGTGACTGCCCTATTACAAAGCCGATCTGTGAAGGAACTCCCATTGACCACAGGATCTGCTATGGATGCAGCCCTTTGGATTTACTCCTTCAGCTGGTGGACTGGTAAGACTATCTTTAGGATTATCATATAAAAATATGGGTCCCCTAACTATTCTTTTTCACTTAGTAATGTTTTATTGACATTTTCATTCATAACACACCAATAACAATGAAATGGTCTTAGTATATACATTTTTATTGTAAACACATATTATAATTGAGCTTTAAAATTCATTTGGTAAATCTGGAGTGAGAGGAGCACTTTATGTTTGTCTTTCATTACATCCTGATTTGTTACAGAGAGGCATATCCAAATGTTTCTATTGGCCCACTAACCTCTAGTTACAGCCATGTTAGCACTTCTTATCTTTTAGATAATAGCACATAGATTAGCACATAGCTAATCATGGGCAGAGAACATATCATTTATACCTGCCTCAATCTGGACAGGGTTATCACACTTCACTCTTTGCCATTCAACAACATTTGTGTTCTCTGTATTCATATATCACACAAATTCTACACATACATACACACACATACATGTCAAATACAAGTAACTATAAAACATATGTATACTGTCTGCCTAACTCTCTACAAACTACACATTCATTATTTCTGGTGTAAGGAGGAAGTTCAGACATCTGTGATCTCCTTTACCATACCCTCCCTATTAAGGATGTTTTAAGGTATCAACAGTACGTAATTTCCTGGCATACTCCCATTGTGTAAAGATTTGCACTGGGGAGTTATTTGTCTCACAATTTACCTGCTCATTTACACATCCCTTTTTCTTTATGCCATGTTCCACTTCCTTTTTCTATATTTTCTCGTCATTCTCTGTTTTTATTCTGTATCTATGGACATCTGCACTATACCACTTCCTAATATATTTTATAAACGCTATGTTCAGTATAGTTCTTTATTTTGCAAACTTTAATAACAAAAGAAAGTTTTTACAAGAAATATATGAAAAGGTAAAAAAATGCTCAAAAACCTATTTCTATGCATGAAACCTCTCAATGTAGACATACACCAATCAGTCACAACATTAAAAACCCCTGCCTAATATTGTGTAGGTCCCCCTGTGCCGCCAAAACACCTCTGCCCCATCCAAGCATGAACTCCACAAAACCCCTGAAGGTGTCCTGTGGTATCTGGCACCAAAATGTTGGCAGCAGATCCTTTTAGTCCTGTAAGCTGCGAGGCATGGCCTCCATGGCTTGGACTTGTCCTTCCAGCAGATCCCACAGATACATGATCGGATTGAGATTTGGGAAATTTGGAGGCCAAGTCAACACCTTGAACTCTTTGTCATGTTCCTCAAACCATTCCTGAACATTATTTACAGTGTGGCAGGGCACATTATCCTGCTGAAAGAAGCCACTGCCATCAGGGAATATTGTTATCATGAAGGGGTGTACTTGGTCTGCAACAATGTTTAGGTAGGTGGTACATGTCGAAATAACATCCACATGAATGCCAGGACCCAAGGTTTCCCAGCAGAACACTGCCAGCTTGCCTTCTTCCCATAGTGTATCCTGGTGTCATCTCTTCCCCAGGTAAACGATGCACACACACCCGGCTATCCTCATGATGTAAAAGGAAATGTGATTCATCAGACCAGGTCACCTTCTTCCATTGCTCCATGGTCACAGAACTGGACCAGCTACAATGGGCTCATTTGCCCATTGTAGGCGCTTTTAGGTGGTGGACAGGGGACAACATGGGCACTCTGACCTGCCTGCGACTATGCAGTCCCATATTCAGCAAGCTTCAATTTGTTTTGACACCTTTCTATCATAACCAGTATTAACTTTTTCAGCAATTTGTGCTACAATAGCTCTTCTGTAGGATTGGACCAGACGGGCTAGACTTTGCTCCCCACGCGCATCAGTTAGCCTTGGGCGCCTATGACCGTGTTGTTGGTTCACCAGTTGTCCATCTTTGGACCACTTTTGGTAGGTACTAATAATTGCATATCGGGAACACCTCATAAGACCTGCCGTTTTGGAAATGCACTGACTCTGTCGTCTAACCAACACAAATTGGTCCTTGCCAATGTCACTCAGATCCTTATACTTGCCCATTCTTCCTACTTCCAATACATCAACTTCAAGAACTTCATGTGCTGCCTAATATATCCCACTGCTTGACAGGTGCCATTGTAATGAGATAATCAATGCCATTCACTTCACTTGTCAGTGGTTTTAACGTTGTGGCAGATCAGTGTAAAATTGCTCCTGCAGTTTCTCTCCCACCTCCTCACAACATCATCATACTGCTTTTGTAGCACTTTAAGATTAAAAAAATATGCATTTTTAAAAAACGGTAATCAAATAATAAATAGTTAATTAAATTAATAATGAAATAGAAGTATTGTATTGTAGGCAGCGAGAAACAGTGCTTTGTCTTTGGTGCACCATGTGTGATGTGCATATAGTCATATTGAGTACCAGCCATGGATAAATGAAGATCTATGAATGACTAGAGCCCCTCCACTAAATATACAGCATAGCAGTTTTAGTAAAATATAATATTTTTCAAATACACAACATAGTACCTTTTATTTGTACATTTTAAATTAGCCTTTTGGAGCTAGATTTTACAATGACTTGATGAAGGGGTTTAATACATGTGCCTTTTGCTAATTCTATTTAAAGGCATGACTAATAAGCCACTGTAAATGAGTACACAAAAAGCAAGGTACAAGACAGCTCATTGGAAAACATGGTGGTTTCTTGGAAATATTAGCATGTGTGTTTGTTTGTCTCGCTATTTATAGCAGGATAGTTTGTCTGCAGATTTTCTCGACCTTATCAAAGTATATGCTCAGTTCAGAGCAATTAAAAATAAAAAATAACCTAAACTTCACGACATGTATCCGTGCTCTCTCAGCTGAGACAAATACAAAAAGAGTGTTTCATCTATTACATTGATTTGAGGTTTTATTTTGGTCTCCTGACATGTTTGTTTTGATTCTTATTTTGCTGTTTTTTTCTTATCTACAGTGATGACATGCATAGTTATATTTGTATCACCCAGCTGTATATATAAGATTGACAATGACAAGTAGAGAAAAACGATAGGCACATTTATCATGAATATGCAGAAAACACACCTTTAAAGGGATAATAGTGCTAAAAATATAACATAATATATGCATGCAAATGCATTTACTGTAGAAAATTTTAGTCCTTTGACTATTGAGAGATAATCATCATCACCATTTATTTATATAGTGCCACTGATTCCGCAGCACAGAGAACTCATTCACATCAGTACCTGCCCCATTGGAGCTTACAGTCTAAATTCCCTAACATACACACAGACGGTCAGACAGAGAGAGACTAGGGTCAATTTTGATAGCAGCCAATTAACCTACTAGTATAATTTTGGAGTGTGGCAGGAAACCGGGGCACCTGGAGGAAACCCACGCAAACACGGGGAGAACATACCAACTCCACACAGATAAGGCCACACAGATAATACATTAATGACTTTTTGCTCATTTACTAAAATGAGTTGTCCACATTTGGTCAATTCTCTCTTAAATAAACCTTCCTCCTACATAAATAAAATGGGGGGACCTGTAAGGTCCTTCAGGAGGAGGAGTTCTGGCAGGTGGAACCCCCTTTTTTTTTACTATTCATAGGGGTTAGATTATGAAGGGCTTGCTCAAAAGTAAGAAAAATCCTTCTTCTTTGCTGCCATTTTTCAAAATGTCAATGTTGTTCTGTGTAAATTATAGGCAGTAAATAGATCCAACAAGCAAAAAAAAAAAGATGGCTTCTGAAACTATCACTTTGGGGTCAGAAAACAATCATTCAACTGTACTGTACCTGTGCTTAGAGTCTCGGAAGATGTCAATGGACTACAGCCCTAGCCTGCTTGGAAATAAACAATGTACGTAAACACAATGGGCTTATTTGGACCTAAAAATATGTCAGTTTCTTTGTATAAGATAAGGATTTATCTACTGTGCATGTGTACCAAAAATGCGTACATATACGTCCTTATGTAGACTTTAACGTATCATTGACTTTTACGTATCATTACATCTGTAGAGGCAGAACATAGGCAGGAAAGGGTGGGCAAGCATAAGCCATGCACAGTAAAGGCATGTTGCAACACAATTAGATGGGGACATGTCCACAGATAGGCCTCTTAGGAGGCGTATCTCTGGCGGGTGCACAATAGGCATTGATGATGATCAATTGATCACTTCAGATGCCTATAGAGATGTGTCTGACTCAACATATGCACATAAATACACTTTTTTTTTATTATGTCTCTTTCCCTACATAGGTATTGAGTGTATATGTGTCCATCTCTAACTGGGCCCCCAGGTAAACAAATATAGCATAATAAAACCCAGTTAAATCTAGGGATGTGCACGGGCGACTTTTGAGGTCTCGTGTTTTGTGTTTTGGATCCGGATTTTCTCGATGTTTTGGGTTCGGATTTGTTTCGCAAAACACCTGCCGAAAGGTTTTGGTTCGGATTTAAGGTTTTGGATTCGGATTTTTTTTGAAAAAAGCATAAAAAGTTAAAAAATTAAGTTTTTGGGCTTATTTTCACTCCTACGCTATTATTGACCTCAATAACATTCAATAACAAGCATTTCCACTAATTTACCGTGTATTCTGAACACCTCACAATATAGTTATTAGTCCAAAACGTTGCAACGAGCTATCTTTCTGGACTGCGTAGTGGAGTGGTCCCCACAATATAATAAGAAAACCATCAACTGGTCTTAATCGCACCAAAACATGTACCTGGACTGCGTAGAGGAGTGGGTCACCACGATATAAATTAAAAACCCTGAACTTGTATGATTCGCACCAATAATGTACCTGGACTGCGTAGAGGAGTGGGTCACCACAATATATATAATAAGAAAACCCTGAACTTGTATGATTCGCACCAATAATGTACCTGGACTGCGTAGAGGAGTGGGTCACCACAATATAAATTAAAAACCCTGAACTTGTATGATTCGCACCAATAATGTACCTGGACTGCGTAGAGGAGTGGGTCACCACAATAAAAATTAAAAACCCTGAACTCGTATGATTCGCACCAATAATGTACCTGGACTGCGTAGAGGAGTGGGTCACCACAATATAAATTAAAAACCCTGAACTTGTATGATTCGCACCAATAATGTACCTGGACTGCGTAGAGGAGTGGGTCACCACAATATAAATTAAAAACCCTGAACTTGTATGATTCGCACCAATAATGTACCTGGACTGCGTAGAGGAGTGGGTCACCACAATATAAATTAAAAACCCTGAACTTGTATGATTCGCACCAATAATGTACCTGGACTGCGTAGAGGAGTGGGTCACCACAATATAAATTAAAAACCCTGAACTTGTATGATTCGCACCAATAATGTACCTGGACTGCGTAGAGGAGTGGGCCACCACAATATAAATTAAAAACCCTGAACTTGTATGATTCGCACCAATAATGTACCTGGACTGAGTAGAGGAGTGGGCCACCACAATATAAATTAAAAACCCTGAACCTGTATGATTCGCACCAATAATGTACCTGGACTGCGTAGAGGAGTGGGTCACCACAATATATATAATAAGAAAACCATCAACTGGTATGAATCGCTCCGAATAATGTACCTGGACTGCGTAGAGGAGTGGGTCACCACAATATAAATTAAAAACCCTGAACTTGTATGATTCGCACCAATAATGTACCTGGACTGCGTAGAGGAGTGGGCCACCACAATATAAATTAAAAACCCTGAACTTGTATGATTCGCACCAATAATGTACCTGGACTGAGTAGAGGAGTGGGCCACCACAATATAAATTAAAAACCCTGAACCTGTATGATTCGCACCAATAATGTACCTGGACTGCGTAGAGGAGTGGGTCACCACAATATATATAATAAGAAAACCATCAACTGGTATGAATCGCTCCGAATAATGTACCTGGACTGCGTAGAGGAGTGGGTCACCACAATATAAATTAAAAACCCTGAACTTGTATGATTCGCACTAATAATGTACCTGGACTGCGTAGAGGAGTGGGTCACCACAATATATATAATAAGAAAACCATCAACTGGTATGAATCGCACCGAATAATGTACCTGGACTGCGTAGAGGAGTGGGTCACCACAATATAAATTAAAAACCCTGAACTTGTATGATTCGCACCAATAATGTACCTGGACTGCGTAGAGGAGTGGGTCACCTTAATATAAATTAAAAACCCTGAACTTGTATGATTCGCACCAATAATGTACCTGGACTGCGTAGAGGAGTGGGTCACCACAATATAAATTAAAAACCCTGAACTTGTATGATTCGCACCAATAATGTACCTGGACTGCGTAGAGGAGTGGGTCACCACAATATATATAATAAGAAAACCATCAACTTGTATGATTCACACCAATAATGTACCTGGACTGCGTAGAGGAGTGGGTCACCACAATATAAATTAAAAACCCCGAACTTGTATGATTCGCACCAATAATGTACCTGGACTGCGTAGAGGAGTGGGTCACCACAATATAAATTAAAAACCCTGAACTTGTATGATTCGCACCAATAATGTACCTGGACTGCGTAGAGGAGTGGGTCACCACAATATATATAATAAGAAAACCATCAACTTGTATGATTCGCACCAATAATGTACCTGGACTGCGTAGAGGAGTGGGTCACCACAATATTATTAAAAAACCCTACACAGGTCTGAATTCCACCCAAAAAGTTTATGGACTGCGTAGTGTAGTGTTCCCCGCAATATTATTTAAAATTTTTGCAGCAACAGTCAACGTTGTTTAATATCTGATACACCTCTATCTGGACTGCATAGTGGAGTGGCCCCGGTACCCAATTAGATACCGGGGCCACAATAAAATAAATACACCCTCAACTGGTCTGAATTCCACCAAACAAGTATCTTGACTGCGTAGTGGGGTGGCCCCGGTACCCAATTTGATACCGGGGCCACAATACCTCCTCCAATTTCCAAGTGTAGTGTTTATAACATCTTAACACTACACTAATTCTAGCACGTCAAAACCTCTTGTTTTAAATAATGACAGGGCATTTAACTTTTGATTTAATTTATTGAATTTGTTGGCATTTTCATTTACTTTTTGAACATGGCAAACGACTGTTGAATGGTCACATAATGCCAAAAATAAAGTTGCAAGATGGAATTGTCCTTGGGCCCTCCCACCCACCCTTATGTTGTTGAAATAGGACATGCACACTTTAACAAACCAATCATTTCAGCGACAGGGCCTACCAAACAACTGTGGCTTAAATGATTGGTTTGTTTGGGCCCCCACACCAATAAAACAATTCATCTCTCCCTGTACAAACTAAACAGGCTCTACTGAGGAAAGATGTCGTCCTCATCCTCAACCTCTGATTCCTCTCCCCCTACAGTGTATACTTCCTCCTCACACATTATCAATTCGTCCCCGCTGGACTCCACAAAAACAGTCCCTCTGTACTGTCTGGAGGGCAGTGCTGTACTTCATTGAGTAATTGATTATTCATTTTTATAAACATCATTTTTTCAACGTTGTGAGGAAGCAACCTCCTTCGCCGCTCACTGACCAGGTTCCCCGCTGCACTAAAAACTCTTTCCGAGTACACACTGGAGGGGGGACAACTCAGTTAAAAAATAGAGCCAGTTTGTACAGGGGCTTCCAAACTGCCTTTTGGAGTTCTAGCACGTCACTACCTCTAGTTAATTTAGATTGCAAGGCTTGTAAATATAAATACTTTGAAGATAAAAAAAAGCAGGCTGCACAGACTGTGGAGCTAGAAAGTGAAATTAAATGGACCACGTTACTTTGGTGGCTATCTATGCCTCCCCGCCCTACACTTGTAGTTAAATATAAATAAAGCAGCCTGCATAGACTGTAGAACTAGAAATTCAAATATACAAAGAAATGGACAAAGGCAGTTTGGTATCTGTCTGCATCAGATCCCCTCTCCACTAGGAGTAAAACAGAAAACTTTTCAGCCGTTATATAATCTAGAATATAAATAGAAATTGAGAAAGGCAATTTGGTATCTGTCTGCATCATAATCATCAACATCCTCCTCAGCGCCAGCTACATCAATATCCTCCTCCCAGTGTACAATATTCACACCTTCATTAGCCAAATCTGTAACTGGACTGTGGGTGATCCTTCCAGCATATGCAGAGGGCGTGCTGCAAATGCTGGATGGAGTCACCTCTTCCCGTACAGTGATGGGAAGGTCAGGGTTCACAACCAACAACACCCTTTGACTCGCCTTGGGGATTTGTGATGTCATCTGTTTAGAAGGCAGAGTTCTTTGCTGTTTTGTTGTTGTTGCTGACAGCATCTCTCTTAAATCTTTTGTAGGGGGGGGGAGGAGGGCTTAGATCCTTGGGTGAAGCTGGACCACTAGTCATGAACACGGGCCAGGGCCTAAGCCGTTCCTTGCCACTACGTGTCATAAATGGCATATTGCCAACTTTACGTTTCTCCTCAGATGATTTTAAGTTTCTCTATTTGCTATTTTTTGAGAACTTGGGCTTTTTGGATTTTACATGCCCTGTACTAGGAGATTGGGCATCGGGCTTGCCAGACGACGTTGATGGCATTTCATCATCTATGTCATGACTAGTGGCAGCAGCTTCAGCATTAGGAAGAAGTGGGTCTTGATCTTTCCCTACTTTATCCTCCAAATTTTGGTTTTCCATTATATGTAGCACAAGAGAGCGTACCCCTAAGCCACACACACTCGGCAAAGCCTTTAAAAATTATATGCGGCACAGGAGAGTAGCACTGGACTTATACTGCTGAATCAGTGAACTTTGTAATAGCAGTACCACTGGACTTATACACTGCTGAATCAGTGAACTTTGTAATAGCAGTACCACTGGACTTATACACTGCTGAATCAGGGAACTGTGTAATAGCAGTACCACTGGACTTATACACTGCTGAATCAGTGAACTTTGTAATAGCCGTACCACTGAACTTATACACTGCTGAATCAGTGAACTTTGTAATAGCAGTACCACTGGACTTATACACTCCTGAATCAGGGAACTGTGTAATAGCAGTACCACTGGACTTATACACTGCTGAATCAGTGAACTTTGTAATAGCCGTTCCACTGAACTTATACACTGCTGAATCAGTGAACTTTGTAATAGCAGTACCACTGGACTTTTACTGCTGAATGTGTGAACTTGGTAATATTGCAGTACCAATGGGCTTATATACTGCTGGATTGGCTTTGCAAATTTGGTTATAATTATTTTTGTTATTTTTTTTTTATAACTTTTTTTTTTTTTAAAAAACTTGGGAATAATGGGGAAATAACTATGCCCTTAGAAGCACAGAGCACAGGACACAGCACCACTGGACTGAACAGGACACAGCGCAGGACCCAGCAGCACTACTGAACTCAGCAGGACAGAGCACAGGACACAGCACCACTGGACTGATACTGCAGAATGTGTGAACTTTGTAATATTCAGAACCACTGGACTTTTACTGCTGAATGTGTGAACTTGGTAATATTGCAGTACCAATGGGCTTATACTGCAGGATTGGTTGTGCAAATTTTGTTGTAATTAAAAAAAAATGTAATTAGTTTTTTGTATTTTTTTTAAATAACTTTTTTTTATTTTTTTAAACACTTTGGAATATTGGGGAAATAACTATGCCCTTAGAAGCACAGAGCACAGGACACAGCACCACTGGACTGAACAGGACACAGCACAGGACCCAGCAGCACCACTGACCTCAGAAGGACAGAGCACAGGACACAGCACCACTGGACTGAGCACAGCACAGCACAGCACAGAACTTAACTGAACAGCACAGAATTTAACTGAAGAGCACGAGATATAGCAGGACAGAGGACCACCTAACACACCCTCCCTCTACCCTGATCAATGCCCGAGTGAAGATGGCGGCGACTAGCGGGGAATTTATAGGATCCGAGTATCGCGAGATCCGACAACGGGATTATGAGTCAGAGCCTCAGTTTCAGATTTGAATTTGGCGCCAATACCCGGATCTGTCTCGGATCCGACTCGGATCGGCAACGTTCGGGTGGGCTCGGATTTCATAAATTCGAGTGCGCTCATCTCTAGTTAAATCACAATATTTGTAATATGATTCGGATTACGCCAGCTACTCACAACTAAAGTTTGATTTTACGTTTTGTTTTCATTTTAATACTACAACAAAAGGCAGGGGTAAATGTTTCAAGCTGCGAGTTTCTGGCGGTTTTGAAAAGTGAAGATGTTGCCTATAGCAACCAATCAGATTCTAGTGGGTAAATGTATCAAGCTGAGAGTTTTCCGGCGAGTTTGAAAAGTTGAGATGTTGCTTATAGCAACCAATCAGATTCTAGCTATCATTTTACAGAATGTATTAAATAAATGATAGCTAGAATCTGATTGGTTTTTCAAACCCGTTGGAAAACTCTCAGCTTGATACATTTACCCCTAGGTGTCATTTTGTAAAATGTACTAAATAAATTACTAGACTCTGATTGGTTGCTATAGGCAACATCTCCACTTTCAAACCCGCCAGAAACTCGCAGCTTGATACATTTACCCCCCAGTGTCAATTACTTAGAACTTCTGCACATAAGGGTTTTCATGTGTTATGGAACATTTAAAAACATGTTAAGTGCAGTTGTAAAGTAACAAAGATATGAGATTCATGATCCGTATGGAGAACATAATTTCAGTATACACGTGTTCATAGTGAGCATTGTTGAGGCAATAAAATGCACTTGTTGTAGTGATTTATTTTATCCTACCTTCACCAATAATGTTTGTGTGCATTGACAGCACATTCTCTATACTGATTAATAATTTCTAATTTTGGTGTGCTCAAACTGTGCTTATTATACATATAAACAATCTTAAGCCTATGAAATATGTCCATGTGCAATGTCCCCTCTACATTGACTGGTCTGGAAATTAAATCTAATAGAACTCATGCCGCGGTGCTGAATTCAGAACGTGCTGTTCTGTAACCCTGCACAATGGACAATTCCTAATTAGTTCAGTCGTTTTTACATCATTCCGACTAGAGGTAACAGTGCTTACATGCCGTCAAATTCAATGAAACACATGTATATTTTGAACCGAGTGCTCCTTTCATTTATTGCATTTTCTAAATGCTCTATTTCAGAACCATTAATGGTACTGTTTGGGTAGGATTGGCAACACATAAGGCCAAAAACAAGCAGTTAACTGTACAAAATTGGGCGGTAAAATGTGGAAAGTATTAAACATTTAGCATTTTGCTCAGCTTTAAATTTAATCTATAAGCAGCAACATAGTTCCATTTTTTTTTTTTTAAATCCTTCTCTTGGCCTGTAAAAAATGGAATTATGCAGCAAAAAACAAGCATGCAGATAGATTTCTACAATAAACAGTTTTCCGACAGAACCACAACCCTGAACCTTGAGCTTTAAATGACAGTGTGGAGGAACAAATTCTCCCAGCAGGAGGGATAGTTAAGACATCTATTTCCCCATTGCCGCTAATGTTTGACCACGATAAGTTAGTCATAAAACACACTTGAACTTAGAGTGCAAAATATGGAAAGAAAATTCCCTCCTCCATTCCCTGTGGCCTTGGATTAAAAAAAATAAAATGTTAGTAGCAAACCGATGAGGCATGTCATTCAGGGGCATGGCTGTGTAAGTGGGGAGGGATTTGATTCCGCTCCAATAGGTTTGGAGGAAAGGGCAGGAAAGAGTAAATGTGTTACAGCAGCTTTATTGTAAAATTATCAAATTGCATTCATATTTTCCATGTCGCCACTTTTAAATTTCAACTCATTATATGTAATCAAAAGTGTATCTATAACAGTTATAAATCCATGTTTAGTCATATCTATAAATTATGCACAATACTGTTTTCTGTCTTATACCGCTTTCATACTGCCGCCCCGGCAATATCCCGGGTTTATCAAGCCGGGTTTTTGCCGGGGCTCGGAGCGTCTCAGCTCAGAAACACCATTCATACTGCACAAGTCTGTGCCCTGGCAATTTGTGGGAGTCATTACCAGAGCAGTTTTCATTGGCTGAAAAATGGTGATGTCATTGAAAGGTGACTGGATTTTTGACGCATAAAGATGATGCAAAAGTGGGTGGTGATTGTTTACCACATTATTTTTCATCATGGCCGACGGCTCACTTTTGTGGGATATCCACGGTGTGCACTCTAGTGCATGAAGTCACCACGGCATTGCTGGAAGCCCTGTATCATCGCTTAATCTCCTTACCACAAGGTCAGCGCCTGGATGATACAATTGCAGGATTCCTGAAGCGTGGGTTTCCACAGTGTGCTGGAGCCATAGACGAGACACACATCCCCATCATTGCCCCCACAGACAACCATGCGGATTACTACAACCGCAAAGGCTGGCATTCCATCATTCTGCAGGCTGTGGTTGACCACAACTATTGGTAAGCATTTTTTATGGGTTTTTTTTATGTGACTGTGCCATGTGTAATGCGTATTGTAAAACATTGCTATATGTATTTTTTTATGTCAGTTTCACAGATGTTTTCATCGGCTGGCCTGGACGTTCCCATGACGCCATAGTTGTAGCAAATTCAGACCTTTACCAAATTGCTGAGGAAAGACAAGATGGCTGGCTGTTCCCTAGAGAGGTAAATATAGGTGTAATGTTGTATGATGTTTTTGTAATTGAAGCTTATATACTATTGTTTGCTATCAATATTGTATGTATTTACTGCCCCTTTTTATATATATAGATGTACTACTTGCAAAATGCATTTTTACCATATAGTACCAAGTGTACTGCGTTATGTGACCAATATTTTTAACCTGGTGACGTGAAACTGCATGTTTTTACTTACAGAAATTCTACGTTTGTTGATGGACTCCAGTACTTTTGAAGGAGAGCGCACCAATACCTCTGCTGAACTTATTAGGACCACCCTCACTGACAATTTGACCTCAATTGTGTGAATGTACCACACAAATGTAAAAGTAAAAAAAAAATGTTTATTTCACATATTGTATTTTGTTTTGTACATATTTCCTCATATGTCTCTTCACAAAAATATAAAATGACACAATACAAAAGTGCTTACTTGCATGTAGAAAAAAAATAAAAAATATACACAAGTAGTAAACTGAAGACACAAATGTGCCCAAACAGTAAGTGCAAATTTGCTTTTCACGTAATATGTGAAGCTAACGGCGTGTTTCCAGATCACACGTAACATACATGATAACAATTAATTGTTAAACAATTGTCCATAAAACATGATTATTACAATTGCCGATATTGTGGCATTTCTGGTTGTGGAGTGGTTTGGTTACCAGGTGGGTATTCTATGTTGGGGTTACCCATAGGTTGAGTATGTTGTGTATTCTGTACCGGGTTTGGAGGGTTATTGTTGCCTAACATGGGTTGCCCCCGCTGGTACATAGGATAATGTCCGTCATAATAGTAAGGACTTGGAGGAGGTGCCTGCACCCGTGAGAGGAGTCTGTCCATGAATCCCATCATACACTCATGATTTTCACGTAACACGCGTTCCTGCATGTTCATGATTTGCATGAGGAAAGAGTCCTGGAGATCCCGCTCATTGTCCATGAAACGCTGCAGTTGTGTATTCTCGTGTTCCCTCATGTTGCTCTCCATCTCCCGCAGTTGATCCATCATGACAGTTGTCATTGTTTTAGTTGCTTGCTCCATTTTGTTGGGCCTTTTGCGTTTTTTAGGAACGTTGTAAACTGTACGTAGAAAAAAACACAGTAAAACATACATTAGAATATATAATGTGGCAGAACAAAAAAGCAGTGTTGTAAGCCGATATGTGCTTGAGGCCTCCTCCCTCTTGCCCAGTAGTTTTGCACTGCAACATATGCGTGTTAATGTTTTAATACTTTGTAATATATAATATTTGTCTTTTGGGCTTTTTGTTGATATAATTCTCTTTTTTAAGTTATGTAGATATACTGGTATTTGGCTTGCATTTCTGTTGATATAGTTCTCTGTTTTTGGCAGTTATGTTTATACAGTTAATTTTTTTTTTGCCAATTATGTAGATATATTGGTATGTATATATAGGGGCACATTTATCATTATTCACATAAAGTGAAAAGTAGTTTTCAATCCTTATCGCAATGATAAGGATTGAACTACTTCTCACATTTATGTACAGCCGTGCAGAGAAACAGCAGTTCCGAAAAACTGCTGTTTCAGTGATAAAAAAAAACATACTTACCCCCCTCTTCGGAAGCGCTGTCTTCGGGTCTTCTCTTCACTCTTCAAGTGCGCATGTCCAGTTCCAAGAACTGGACATGCGCACACAGATCCCCTCTCTGTCTTTGCAACGATAGTTGCAGAGAGAGAGCGCTGAGTGACAGGGAGGGATCATGTGATCCCTCCACACATGCGCTGTACAGCTCTGCTCTCCGGAGCAGAGCTGACAGCATTAGATTTCCTCAATTCGGATGATGTACGCCAGCTGCAGCTGGCGTACATTAACATGACAAGTTCCCGAAAAAAATGTTTTTTCGGGACTTGTTAGATTGCGGCCAGGAGCAGTCACCGTTCTGTTGAATGGTGACTGCTCCCAAAAACGAAGAGGAGTGCAAAGCAGCAGATATCCATGATATCTGCTGCGATGCCCCCTTAATAAATTTGCGGAGGACACTGTGGGACCCTAATTACCCGTTAAAAGCACTATCGTGCTTTATTAAATATGCCCCATAGTTGGTTATTATGTGAGATTATTAAAGATACTTACTGTTGGAGCGTAAACTGGGACCTGGCATAGACTCTGACACCGGCACTGGTTCTGGCTGCGTTTCTTGCGAAGTATCTGTAACGACTTGCGCAGCAGGGAATGGCTGTGAATCGTTCAGTGCGTCCCAAAAAATGTTGGTGTCATCTGTTGTGTCTTCTATAGAATCTTCTATTATTACCGTTGCGGCCTCGCTTGTCTGTGTGCTCTCTGGTGGTGTTGGTATAGCCGCATCCACATTGCTAGAAGATGACAGTGTCACAAAAGGGCCAGTCCATTCTTGCAGCGCCACTTTTGCGCCTGTTGTGGTCATGGACTTTAGTGTACTGCTTCCTCAGGGACTTCAATTTGTTCAGGACTTGTTGCTGTGTCCTCTTTATGCCACGTTGTGTGAGTATTTTGGCGATGTTGTAGTACACTGTGGCATCCTTCACAGTCCCATTCACTTGCCTTCGAATTTCTTCCTCCCCTCTGACATTCAGCAGCTCACGCACCTCTTCCTCCATCCAGTGTGTCATAATTGCTGTTAATACACACTTTTTCTGTGAAATAAAAGCAATTTTCTCCAACAAACTCTGATTCTGCTTCAGCTTGATCTGCACTCCACCATTTCTCCTAAACTCCTTCTCCAATCTTCCACAGGCTCTCACCGATGACATCATACTCCAGAGACAGGCAGACAGCCAATCAGCTTGTTTTCTGTGCAACCGGTTGAAAAACCCGGGTTGCACCATTCATAGTGCAGGCAACCCGGGTCCGATCCGGGAATTACCGCTCGATAAATCCCGGGTTGAAGACCCGGGTTTTTAGACCCGGGATTTTTGACTTGTACCATTCATACTGCACCAAGACCCGGGTCGATTGAGCTCGCCCCGGCAAAAACCCGGGATTTTGGTGCAGTATGAATGGGGTATTAGGGGTATATTTAACAATACCATTTTTTTTTGGCACGGTCATTTCACCTATTTCCTATTTCCTCTATGGTCATTATTGCAAAGTGGCCACCTATGTGATAGTAACCGGAGGGGAGAGTAGGAAGATGCCTCTACCACAATGCTCTCCCCATTGGATTCAATGGCCATCGAAGATTTTCAGAACTTTTTCAATCACGGAACATATGGGGACTGCTATTGCTTACCATAACAGTGGGACCACAGCAGATATCTCCAATATCTGCTTTGATCCCCTAGTAATAAATTAATAGTATACTTAAAAATTCTGTTATTCCTGAAAATGCATTTTTCAGGGGATTTTAAGCAAAACATTGCATAATATATAGACCCCTTAGTTGTCAGAAATGTGTCAATATTTTTTTTAAGCTCTTGGTATTATTGGTATTTAAACCATGACATGCATTGCAAATTAGAAAAAGAACTTGCATTAATATTCTCTGTGCAGGGCTGGTGGAATCTGATAAATAAATAGACACATGTTTATATAACAGCAGTTTTAAAGGAATCTTTCTATGAGCTCTAAAATTCCTCTGCAAGGAGAAGATAAAAATATACATCAACAGCCTCATTAGCTTTAGTTTTCTTCTGAGAAAGGATCAGCAGTAAGTATGTTAAAGTGTCAAATTGCATATGTTGGTATTTAACTTGAAATTGCAACAGCAGAACATTTTAGAGGGTCATGCAAGCTGATGACTGAAACATATGCAGCAATAATGCTAGCAACACAGTGACCTAAATGTACTGACCTACATTACATCCATTACTACAAGGCACTACATTGTGTAAGAGAGCCACAAGTCTACTCTCTGCAAATGAGCTTGTAGTAAAAGAGTGAACAGGTGTAATTAAGGTTAATCGTATACATAACTAACAGTGTATTCATTAAATGCCAGAAATTGTGTCAGCTTGTTGTAGAAGGTTCTCCATCTTCATACAAATCATTTTTTTTTATATTGATTTAATATAGTAATAGTTTTTTATATTTATTTTATGAATTTGAGACAGAAATTTGAGACAGGAAATATATTTTAAAATACTGTATATATGGCTATAATAAAAGTAAATGTGTTTTTTTTGTACTTAGCCGATAACTAAAACTAAAATACGTATCTTTAAATAAGAGTTTAAGGTTTGGAGATAAGGATTTGATCATGCGGGACCAGATATCCTATCAGTTATTCTATTGGAGTGCATTACAGGGGACCTTTCTTTGCTTCGAATAGTCAAAAGTAGCTTGCAGTGAGGTGCAATGCCAAACATATTAAATGTTGTTATTAACACAATTCTTTTTTTATATGTTGCATATAAAAAACTTTTTGCAATTTTGTTTTTTAGAAATAAAATATCTGGGAAATGGCAAGTTTTGTCCTTATATAGCAGCAGAAACTGTCAAGCAGTAAAAAAGTATTTTTCAAGAATCAAATTTGTTGATATGTTTTTAATCACAATGATAATAATATCCTTGTTTTAATCATTGTTAATAGCTCTACAAAATAGACCACTTTATTAGATATAACTTCCTAATGGTTATTATTATTAATTTTTATTTATAGGGCGCCACTAGGTATCAGTAGCGCCGTACAGGGACAGACAGAACCACAATACAGGGTGAAACAGCACGGTACAGTTAACAAAAAGCACAGTAACTCGGAAGCTCAAAGTACAGCTAGATGACAGGTAAGGGCCCCGAGCGGGGTAGAGAGAGTAGAAAGAAGGCTGGAAGGGCAGAAAGACCTCCCGGAAGAGGCTAAGTAGCTGGAGTTATAAGTGGTGGAGAACAGGAGGAGAGGTGGCCCTGCTCAAAGGAGCGTATAATCTAAGGGGAGGGTGGACGGACAAACACGCAAGGTTAGAAGGAGGAAAGAGGGAGAACGGAGGCTGAGACGGGGAAGGGGGAAGAGGGGAGAAGAGGGGGGAGAGGAGAACGACAAAGAGGGAGATAATAGGGGTTAATTAATGGTTAATTGTTCTTCAATGTGCCACCAGAACAGCCTGAATTCATGCAAATTGGCACCATTAAGCCACCACCACCAGCCACCAATATTTGCATTGTACAGTATGGAGACATGTTGTTTCCACCATATCCTGGTCAGCATAAAACAATAGATGCAGGCATGATTCATTAATACTCCATTGTGTCCTTTAGCCCCTTGAAACTGATGAAAGGTGTTGAAATTGAGAATGTCGTTTGTTCTATTCCATCCATGACAAAAAAAAACAATGATTTCTGCATTTTAATATGTCCTTTTCCCTAGCTCTTTGTGCTATTCCGATTACCCCTTTCATTAAAAGTCTGCATCTGAGAACAGAAACACCAATGGATGGTGGACAATTCTCGATATACCCATAACCTTGTTGTGCTTGAAAATGGCCACAGTATTGCTG
The DNA here is from genome assembly GCF_038048845.1 of Mixophyes fleayi. Taxonomy (NCBI): domain Eukaryota; kingdom Metazoa; phylum Chordata; class Amphibia; order Anura; family Limnodynastidae; genus Mixophyes; species Mixophyes fleayi. The sequence continues at coordinate 305,083,202 of NC_134402.1, read as the reverse complement.
ATCCATATGAACTTATGCCCACTACTATGCTGCGTTCAAAGTCACTTACATCTAATTTTCTTGCCCGTTCTCACACACATGATCCATTGGTAACTGCATATTTGGTTTTGCACTGTCACTTATTGAGTAGCTACTTCAATGGAAAAGGCAGGTACACCTAATCATGGCCACTCATTGTATGTATTATTGTAAACAGTAATGCAATCCTTTAACCATATCCTGTCACTGTATGGAAATATTTACAGTGATATTATACACAATTTGGCACCACCAGAGGCGAGCTGGACCGGGGGGCAGGGGGGCTGTTCGGGCTGGCCCTCCGCCCCCCTGACCCCCCCCGTGGATGGAGTAATATCTTAATTTAACTTGTCACGCGATACGGCCGCGTCAGCGCACAGGCAGCCGCATCACATGACACACGATGCGGCCGCGCATCGCGTGTCACGTGATGCGGCCACCTGTGCGCCACCCGGGCTGAAACCTGCCAGCCCACGCCTGGGCACCACCCACAAACAATCGCTAACAACCATTTAGTCTGAACAAAAGTAGATTTGACTTTGATCAGACAGGCTATAAAATTTGCATACTGGTTATTCGGTATGATTTGCAAAATGTGACTGCCTTTTGGGTACCCATCTCAGCTGTATGTCTGGTTGTTTGGTGATTGATGCCCATATATTTTTGAGCTAAGGGGAGAACTCAGCAGCAGACAAGCTGTTGAAGAGGTGACTTATCAGGCTGACTTCACACTAGAAGGTAAAAGTTTGTGAGACTCCATATCTCTGCACTGCAGTTAGTGTAATTTCCACTGAAATTCTTTTTTTCTGACAGCTATAGCTGATATATTGAGGCATTAATTGTTATGATACTCAAAATAAGGATGAAGACAGCATTTGTTTTACTTAACTGCAGACAAGACTGTATTTATAGGTTGTGTTGTGCCAAGCCTCAGTGATTAAATATGCCCTACATTAGTAATAGTACACAATGTTCCACTCACCGCCTTACAGCATATAGAAAACAAATCTGAAATAACTGCAAATGCCAACATTAGAAAACAATAGGTATGAGGTCCCTTCCCCAAAGAGCTTACAATCTATCACATGCCATCATATTTTTGGCACTGAATCTTACCTCAAGGACTGGATTTTACAGAAAGGAGGGTTTACAACCACCTTAATATGTCCTGTCACTAAACAGAAAATTCACCACAATCATCCCAACTCAGATTATTGAACAGTGAGGGTCTCCACATAGGATACCCACAGAGCTTTCGTTAACCCCGATTACATAGGAATATGAAGAAAATGGCAGAACTTATATGTAACTTGCAGGTAAAAGAGGTTTAATCATGGTATTGAACAATTCACTAACCAACTCTAGTATGTTTCATCTTTAACTGTTACAACTCTGCCTGTTATTTGTATCTAGCAGCAGTACCTCATACCACCAGAGGTGCTGCTGTTCTGTTCCTGAACTTTTCTACATGCCTGAAGGAGTTAATCACCTTGCATTATGCCTAATTAGAACTGCACCTGTTGCACTGCTTTAAATACCTGCCTCAAGCTGTGCTCTGTGCAGTTCATCCTTGTATACCTGGCTGCTGCTTGTGTTCCCCCCTGTTCCAGTTTGATTCTGCTGATATTTGATCTCCCGTTGTGACCTTGGCCTGTTTACCGTTTATGCTTGTCTGCTCATGACCCCGAACCTTGCCTGAATACTGGATACTGCTTGACCTCTCGTTACCTTAGACCTTGGCCTGATTACCGGACTATGCAAGTTTGCTTGTGACATTTACTTTGCCTGGACTCTGTTTGCTTCCTGGACAAGAGTTTTGCATCCTGGAATTGGGTAACTCACCCTTCTTATCCCTGCATTCAAACTATATTAGCATTCTGTGGAACCTGTTATTTCTGTGTACCTTCCTGCCACACCTGTTCATGTTTATGTTGGGAGTTATACCTGTTTATGAAAACCTGCATGTTCCTGGAACTGAATCCTTGCTTATATATTTTGCTTATACCTGTTTATGAAAACCTGCATGTTCCTGGAACTGAATCCTTGCTTATATATTTTGCTGGAATAAAGACATTTGTATTATACTTCCGTGGCTGCTTGCTGAGTTTACTAGGAATTGTAACATTAACTACAAGTGATATGTGAGTGTTGTCTGTTTACTGGAGATCACTAGTACCTCAAACTAGTGTGTAAATGTCCTTGTAAGGACTTTTTGAGCTAATAAAACATCACTGCTTCAAGATCCTGCTTTGATGTCTACTTATTTGCTGTGATTCCTGTGACCTACAGATTAGACCACTCTAGTCCGTTATCCAGCTGTTCTGAGGTTGGGACCCAGCATCTAATAACAATGCTCTGCTCACTACCCTTCATCTCTGGACAGTGTGATAGGCCAGGGGGAACCATCCACAGCAACCCTGATCTGAAGGATGGGGTCGGGGTACCAGCTTAGCTGCCCAGCAAGGTGGTGCACTAGCAGCAACAGTTACCCAGAAGGAAGCAGTTCTAGGCATTTGTGAAAGAGCCTAGTGGTGACAAAGAACCCATCCTACTGTGTTTAGAGGGGCACATTTGGGATAAAGAAAGGGGATTGTGGCAAAGCAAGCTCAATCGGTCCCCAGCAACATGACAGGGTGACATAGGCGGTCCATCCTGTCACACAATCTATCTGTGGGTTTGCTCAAGGATTGGATGGGCTATTGAGTAGCAATATGAAGGGGTCCACAAAAACCACCAGGACCCTCTCTCTCATGCCACCTCATAAGGTTCCAATGGAGGAGTATGGAATGGTAGACTATTGATTTTATATCTTTTTGTCCAACCAAATTAATACAATTTCTTTCAAAAGGGAAAGTTTACAGAGGAGAATAAACAAGGTATGGCACTACAATGCCCCGCCATTTTATACAAAAAAAACCTTTGCTTTCCTTTTGCAAAACAAATGCTGAATAGTTCACAGTAATATTGCTTCTGTCTCTCCACGGACAAAAAAAAAATTGCTTCCTCAGCAATAGCAATCTCTTCACTGCAACTGACAGCATATACAGTTTGGTGGTAGTCAATATTTTGCACTCACCACCTTTTGCATCTGGAGGTTGGGTGGACAGCTGTGCATTGGCTGTCCTTGGTGACCCCACTTCTGGTACCACTTGCAACAAAACCGCACCCTTCTCCTGGCACTTTTGTCACCTTCTGTTGCAAGAATACCCAGTAGACATCAGCATTACGAAACTTCTTTTACAAGACAGCATATTTATTGTTGGCATCACAATAAATAACACTTCTGTCAGGATGACACCAGCAAGCAATACCTTTACTTGCACCTCCTGGTGACCCTAAACACTAACTAGACATAGCCCAGCTCAATACTGAATGGCCAACTAGTTCAGCGTCAGTCATATTTGACAAGAGCACAACTCCAGGTTAAATACACAGGTCTCCTCCCACAGGCTTGGATGACTGACAGGTGACACTCCCACCTTGTCTTTAAAGGATGGCTCCTCAGGTGTTCTGTAACGCCTAATCAGCACAGCCACCCCTATCAGCTCTGTGGATACAGACACGTTAAAGCATGCAAGTAAATTACTTTTTACATTTACTTTACAACATGTCTCTGACCTGTACATTACTGAACTTAAGCCCAGTGCTACACCTGTATATAACTTGGTCTGCAGCCTTTTACCTGCAGACAGTTAGCACCCTAGCTAATTCCACTATTAGAGGCCTGTGGAAAACCACTCTCATTGCCACACAACATATTAATTAAATCGAGTTTGCTCTCATTCTGTTCACATGAGAATGTTTCCGGTGTCATTTATGTAGCGTTCGCACCTTGCAAACACTAGTTATAAATAATATCACTTTTTGATACACCAAATAGCCAGTTCACAGGAATCATAAAAAACAGTTTATACAGATCTAGAGGCGGGAATCTGAACAAGGACACCTGGCAATCTCAAGGAACAATGACCAGAGGAGGTCAAGACCCTTTGAACTATGAATGATGACCATAATACTGTAACTGTGTATCTTTGAGATGTCACTGCTTTTTACAAATGTACTGTGCATAAATTGTTCACCTTTGCTTTGGAAATCAGAGCTTTCTGAAAGAAGCTTGTGTTAGTGCTAACAAGCATGTGCATATGCATACCAAACTTTGTCTTGTTATACTATTGCGAATAAAACCTATGTGTTTTGGAACCAATCGCATTGAAGAATCTTTATTTTATAAGATACTATGGACAAAACACCACGGCCATAGCCTCAGACTTGGTGGTAAATTTATCAAGAGTGGGTTTGAAAAAGTGGAAATGTTGCCTAATGCAACCAATCAGATTCCAGCTGCCATTTTATAGAGTGTACTAAATAAATGATAACTAGAATCTGATTGGTTGTTATAGGCAACATCTCTACTTTTTCAAACCCACAGCTTGAAAAATTTACCCATTAGAGTTGTAAACTTTAAATCTGGAAAGAAACCCATGTTCAAGTGCTAGCAAGAGGTACTTGCAATAAGTGGGGTGTAGAGCTAAGTGGATTGGACAGCGTGAGAAGGGAATAGTTTGGCAAAAAGTAATATTTTATAAGGACAAGCCCCAAAGGAAAGCTCAGTTATATTGTGGTTAGTTCTGATTTTAGTGGCCGGGGTTTCTATTCAGAGAGCAAAGATTAGTGGAAGTAGAGGGTACCCTCATCTGGTACCATTGTGGAGCTGAAACAATCAGAGTGCTGGCAACTCGTTGAGACAACCAAGGTGGGTATTGTATAAAGCATAAATATTTCATAGAAAGGCACACCGAAATCCATACGATTCTAATGTGGAAAACATAAATGACAAGGATATGTGGTCAATTGCTTTTTCAGCGTCTAGGGCCAAAACATCTGAGGGGATTTTGCATTTGTTATCATAATGGATGAGGTTAATGACTATAAAAGTATTATCGGAAGCTGGCCTGTGAGGGATAAACCCTGGTCTGGGTTAATCAGAGTGGGCAGAAACCTGTTGAGCTTCAGGGCTAGGATATTTTAAAACAATTTGATGTCAGTGTTCAAAAGGGACATAGGCCTTCCAATTGGAGAAAACAGTAAGATCTTTGGATCTTTGTCAGGTTTCGGGAAAACAACAGTTGTAGAGTTTGTCAAATTGGGGTGGAACTGGTTGTCTTTAGGATCTAATTAAAGAGTTACACAAACTTAGGGGCCAAAGATGGATTGAGAGTCTTGTTAATATATTTTAGGGAACCCATCTAGGCCAGGAGCCTTAGAAGGTTTCTGAGACTTAAGGGCAAATTGAATCTCTTCCTCTGAGATGTCGTCGCCTAGAGAAGAAGCTGCCGTCGGGCTAATTTTTACAAGAATGTGATTGTTTATGGGACTGTTCTAAACTTTGAATTTGGGAAACAAGATTATAAGCCTTTTCAGTTTGTCGTCTCTTACGGTGGGTAGAAAGTTTGATAATCTCACCCCTATGTAAATTTAAGTGTGCCTCCCAACTTGAGGAAAAAGTTAACTTCATCTGAAGTGTTAATTTCAATATATTTTGAGATTTTAGAAAGGAGTAGTGCTTTAAATTGAGGGCTCTTCAGGAGGATCTCATTGAGCCTCCAAGAGGTTCTACATCACTATGGCTGAGTGATAAGATCACGAGTTGGTATTAATAGAGGCTAAAGTTAATGAGGGGAGTAGAAATGCACAACATAGAAAAAGATCTATTCTAGAGTAGGAATCATGTGGGCGAGAGTAGAAAATGAAGTCCTTTCCAGTAAGGTAAAAAAAAATTCCAGGTGTCAAACAAGCTTGCCTCAGTCATGTTCTTAATAAGACACTTGGAACCTGGTGTGAGAACTCCTGAGGTCGCCGAACCTGAACTGTCTGGACTGAGATAGAGCGGGATTGAAATCTGCCCCCCCCCCCCCCCCATTTTAAAACTTTACAGATATGGCACTCAGAATGCTCGTGAAAAACTGTGCGGAAAAAAGCAGTGTGACCCGTGCTTATTGCATAAACATTAGCCAATGTTATATCTTGGGATCCTACCTTTCCTGTGATTATGAGGAAACACCTGTTGGAATCGATTACAGTCTCCGAGACTACCATTGAAACAGAGCGTTAGATCAGTATAGCTACTCTGTTGCGCTTGGTACAGTGGTTGGATTAAAGAGCCGTTGGACAGAGAGGGATGGGCCTAAACTTTAGGATAAGTTTTCAGCATGAAAATCACATCAGCATGAAGTTTATTAACATAGGTATGGAGTAAAGAACATTTCTAAGGGGTGTTGAGGCCTCTAGTATTAATCAATAGACATTTGAGCGGCATATAATACTCGGAAGTCAGAAAAAAGCAGTTTAATTAGAGTAAGTGGAAACTATGACTGTTTGTAGAGAGTATACCTGAGAAATATCTCGTTTGGAAGCTGGCATCTTCTCTATGTCGATATCTACATCCTGAGATACAGGAGGGGTGACGGAGATGTTTTTGAGTTTTCCTGTTTATCCAGAACAAGTAAAAAGATGAGTTACCTCTGACACATTGCTCTTTTCCTTCTTGACGTGACCTTCTGCATTGTAACAGCAGGCATACAAAGGAGGGTTACACGTTAGTAATGAATGAACTTGAAGTTAAAATAATGCTCTGAAAAGGCGAATGGCGTGAGCTATAGCAAAAACCCTACCGACTGCTAGATGAGCCCAGCAGTGGTCTGGGTGAATAATAACACACCCTTATATAGTATGGGGATAGTATGGAAGTGAGGTGTTTGTAGCAGACTGGCAGTCAATCAATAGGTACCCCGGGCGATTTTTGGTCGTCCCTATAGTCTGAGTCTTTCAGGAGAGAGTGGTAAAAGTCTGTCATGCAGGCCTTCTAGTGTATATGTCATGTGTCTGTTTTAAGTCTAATGAACTCACCTGAGGTGTCTGTTTTTTGGTGGAGCTATCGGTTTCTCACCGGGAACTGGACTGTAGGTGAAAAAGGACCCCCGTGCTGAAAGGACCTCCGTGCTGAAAGGACCCCCGTGCTGAAAGGACCTCCGTGCTGAAAGGACCCCCGTGCTGAATTTAGTCAGCGGTGAAGACAGGCAGCAGACAAGTAGAGCTCAAGATGATGCCGGTGATTGCACAGTCCTCACTGGTACAGGTAAGTCCAGAGTCCACGGTAAAGGCACTAGCGGTGCTACATGTGAGAGTTACTGAGCGGGCCGTGGTGGTATCTACTTGATTGGCAACAATTAAGATGGCCATCACTGGATTCCAGCTGATGGCCTTCTGACAGAAGCAGGTTTCAGCAGAAGCAGGCTGCACAGTGACTATCACAACTTCAAGGACCTCCAAAAAGACCGTACATTACACTTAATTTCAAGAAAAAAACAGGTCCAAAATAACTCCTAATATACACCCACGTGCAAACCTGTTCCAAAATTCCATAACATTGCCACTCAGACTTACCTCTTGCTCCAAAATATTCCCATATGCCCTCAGACCCACACTTGTCACAAAATGCCCTTAGGTGCCCACATGACACTCAGACCTCTCCACAAGCCACTTAGATCTCTGCATAAGCCCCTCACAAGCCACTGAGACCTCCCGAAAGCTCCTTACATGCCACTAACACCTCATTGCATGTCCATCCCATGCCACTCAGACCTCCCTGCGAGCAACTCACAAGCCACTCAGACCCCCCATGACCCTCAGACATCTCCTCATGCCCCTAACACCTCCTTCACCAGTCACTAACACTTCCCCCAATTGCCACTCACTCAACTCTCCACCTGCGCAGCCCAGCCAATAAAGGAAGGAGGGAGAGAACCTGGTGCAGGATGCACTAGACTAACTCCTCTTTCTCTGATTGGTTGTGCTGGGAGATCTCCCTGTAGTGTGGTCACAAGAAATGGAAGCTGGTTGCTCCCAGTCTTATTTTCTGCTTTATAACGAAAGTCAGGAATAGCCAGATGGGGGTTACAGGTGAAAGTTTGGCAGGTAGCTCTGGGCCGCCTGTTGCCCCCCACTTATCTTGAATGGACTGGATTAATGATTGATACAATCTGAATTTTTGTTATGGGCAAAACCTCCACTTTCCCTTTTTAGAAGTTTTAGTAAATCTGCCCCTTAGTCTTAACAGTCATGAAGCCAGAATGTGAAAGCCTCTAAATAACCAATCGTTGAGCTCACTGGTATCCTGTTTAAAATATGAGACACAGCATTAAAACAAATATCACTGGTTTCTTGACCCATGTGTGCCTAGAATTGCGTGGGGTAAATGCAAAAGGGTAACTTAACTTTCCTTAATTCTATTGTTATTGCTAATCCTACATAAATACTAAATATTAATAATCATGTATGCCTTGTTAAGTCCAAGAACAGTAGAGATATACAAAGTTTCATGACCATGCACCAGGGTTTTGCCATGGAGGGATAGTACTGGAATTTCTCTTTATAGTGATGTCACAGTCAAAGTCTTCTGATACAAACATCACTGTTTGGAAAGAACTCCAATACAAGAGACATTAATGAATATCTTTTTTTAAATGAATCAGCAGATTACTCCTTTATCCTGTGAACAGTTAGACAGAATTGACTCAAGTGACACAAACTAGTGGAACTGCATGGTTCAGCTAAGTGCTGGTTATATATCATCAACTTCTAGCAGTGATTGGTTTGTTATTTTAAATATTGTTTTATTGGATTTATGCTTTATCAGTAAGATATATAACAAATTGTTGCTATTGCCTCACACTTTATATGAAAAACATTAAAGTCTGGTTTGACATATAGTAACCCTAATTTTTCCCCCTTTTTTATTTTTATTTGACAGTCTTTTTAAGGAACTTGTGTGTCATTAATTGCTGCATTTATTAAATCAATACTTACATTGCTATATTGATCTCTTTAGCAATGAGAGAATGTGTTTTCTACTGAATTGTTAAATCAGCTTTTGAAAGCTATTTTGGTCAACTGTATGAGCAATTTTAGTAGTTTTTCTTTAAGGTTATGTTTGATTATATTTATGCAGTTAAGTTGCTCCTAATATTTCTTTAAAAATCTTATTCCAGTATTTTCATATTATATGTTATAACTGGTATCTTGTGTTAGTACTGTGAGAGATTTGTTTAGTATCTATAAATGTAATAGTCTGTAAAGTGTGATTAATTAAATGGAGCAAATACATTTCAGTTTAATTTGTGCTGTAATTAAAGAGTAAACCAATATGTAGTGAAAATGTTTACCAGCAGTTTTTCTATTTAGTTTTACTTTAAGTATAAGTAAATGGGAAAGACAATGGTAAGTGTAAGTGCTGGCATGTCAAAAACACTGCTGCTACTTAATGAATTCTACATATGCAGCAGAACTGATTATTTATATAATGACAGATTACTACTTAAATAATCAGTTCTGCGTATGTGTGGATCTTGTTACGTAACGGCAATACCTTACTTAACACCTTAAGTAACGCTCAAACATTACTTCAGGTTTAAGTAAGAAATGTTACGTAAGGTAGCTAAGCAGATGAGCACATCTACTCATCTTACTAGTTCAACATCTATGACTTTGTTCTGTAAGGTGCCCATACAAGGCCCTTAATTAATGAATTTTAGGGCATCACAATTTGTTCGGCATTGACAGCAGGGTGAACTCAGCACAGCCCAGATGACAGCACCAACATTCATGTGCTAGGGGACTTATCAGTTCAGCTTTCTGAATTCCATCTTCCATTTCTCTATCAGACTCTCTCTTTTCAGCTTTGTTCACTGAAGGATAAATAAAGTGGAGTTTATATGTGATCATGTGTGGGAACTTCTGGCCCGGTAGTTATCAATATCAATAACTGTACTTATTTTTTTTAGAATATGAGGGTGGATGTTATCTGGGACAGTTACTTAATCTATCTTATCTTGTTAAGGTGAAACAGCACCTCTTCCTGTGCTATACAAGTACCATATAATGGTTTGCACAGGCTATTGTTTCACATCCTATTTCCTAGCATTTTTCCTCGTTTGTAAATATAGACGAAAAAAACCTGTTTAAAATGGCAGCTCTCTTATTATCTTCTGCAAACATTTCTCCTTCTTTACCATTCTGCTATTCTTTTTTCAGCTTCAGTCTTTGATAACCCGATTTCCTTGTTCTGCAGCATTATTTCTATTTCCATAATGAATTTACAGTCCTTTCTACTTTTAATAATTTAAACCCTGTCTTTTTCCCTTTATTACTCCAATTATTTTATTAATGCCAAATTGGCTGGCATGTGTTCCTGGGATTTGTTGGTACACAGTATGTACTTGCAACAGTATACATTTAAAATATTTTTTGAAAACAACCCATTTGTACACCTTTTTAGTACTGGGTAGGATCCCACTTTGCCCCCAGAACAGCCTGAACTCTTCATGGCATGGATACAACAAGGTGCTGGGAACATTCCATAGAGATTGTGGTCTATGATGACATGATAGCATTACACATTTGCTGCAGATTTGTCAGCTGCACATTCATGCTGCAAATCTCCCATTCCTCCACATCCCAAAGGTGCTCTATCGTATTGAGATCTGGTGACTGTGGAGGTCATTGGAATTCAATGAACTCACTGTTTTGTTTGTGGACCCAGCTTGAGATGATGTGTGCTTTGTGATATAGTGCATAACCCTGCTGGAAGTAGCCATTAAAAGGGTTGACTGTGGTGATAAAGGGATGCACATGGCCAGGAACAGTACTCATTTAGGCTGTGGCACTTAGACAATACTCATTTGGTATTAAGGGTTTTAATTTGGGACAAGAAAACAATTCCCACACCATTAAACCACCACTAGCAGCCTGCACCATTGGCAGAGGGCAGGATGGATCCATGATGTTTACTCCAAATTCTGACCTTATCATCTGCATGTTGCTACAGAAATAAAGATTTGTCAGATCAGATGTTGTTTTTCCAATATTCAAGTGTCAAGTTTTGGTAAGCCTGTGTCACTGTGTTAGGTTTCAAGGTTACCTTAGTCAGTATTTAAGCCGGCCTCCCTAGGGCGCGGAGTCTAACGGCCCTCCCGGTCTTCTCCAAGAACCACCGCAAGGCAGGGTGGGTTTTGCTGCCGGAGAACCGCAGGTCGCGGCCCCCAGGTTAGGCTACTGACGTAAGGAGAGAGTTCTATGAGATGGACAGGCAAAGGCACGGACAGATCTACAGGGAACTGATGACCAGGTTCACTAACCGTATATCTGGAAGGTAGCAGCCTGGAGTGGAAGCTGGTTGGTACGCAGGAATCAATCCACGGTGTAGCACCAGGGGTGAGGCAGAAGAGTAGTCAGGAATACAGCCGGTTCGGTACACAGGAATCAGTCCAGTATGCGGTACCAGGATTTAGGCAGAAGGGTAGCCAGGGACACAGCCAGATCGGTACACAGGAGTCAGTCCAATATGCGGTACCAAGGGTGAGGCAGGAGAGTCTGGGATACAGCCGGTTCGGTACACAGAAGTCTGTCCAATATGCAGTACCAGGGATAAAGCAGGAGAGTAGTCAGGGATACAGCCGGTTCGGTACACAGGAGTCTGGAGTAGCAAAGGTGAAAGTACAAGGGAGATAGGAGCACAGGGAATGCAGCCAGATGCAGGTAACACGTTGCTCTGACACAGACAGTGTGTCAGAGCAGGGCTAAAGTAGGATTTGAATTCCCCGCCCAGAGATCAGCTGACCTCCGCCGGGAACTACCCGGAAGTGCGGCGGTACGGAGCGGGGGATCGGCGCTGAGACAGGTAAGCGCCGTGACACACTGTAGCTTCAGGTTCCTGTTCTTAGCTGACAGGAGTGGAACCCAGTGTGATCTTCTGCTGCTCTAACCCATTACCTTCAAGGTTTGACATCCTTGACTTAATGCACCTCCATTTTGTAAATGAGCTTGCTCAATGGAGTTTGTGTGGATAAAGTATTTGATTGATCGATTGAATTGGCTCTATACTTATGGATATTAATTATCCAAACCTTGGAGGAGCAATGATAACCATAAATTAAAACAAGGAACACTGTCAACTAAACAACAAAATGGGATATTTTAATCACATTAAAATAATTTTCTCTGTGGCAAGAGTGCTGTAGGTTTTTGGTGTGCACATTTTGATGCATCTGTCCACACTGAAGCAGGGACAGTCCCTTTATCTTTACTTTTACACAATAGGTTAAAAGTACAGCTTCAGATACAAATGGTTATTTGTTACAAGAGAAGTAATGTTTACAAGACACGTGTCTTGTTTCATGAAACAAAGCTCTCTTTCTCTTCTACTTTGCTGACTTGGCAATAGAGAGAAAGAAAATGACTGAAGTTGATCAGCCAATCAGCAAGCAGTATGGAAAACATAATTCTCTCCCAAGACTCTGACTCATTCTGTAAGCATTGGTGCAGTGGGAGAGGTCTGCTGAAAGGCTAATATTATTGAGAATATATTAAAACAGTTATTTGGGTTGCAGCTTCAGGTTCAAAGCCAGAGACAAGTGAGGTTGCAGAGAAATTGTGAGCAAAACGAGTTTCACAGTGGAACAGGCCATTTCACAGATGTGCAAAGTTCCGCCAATACAGTCTTTAAGTTCCGATTTTGCTTTGCCACTCTACAAAATGCCATTCAACACTGTATTTTTAAATTAATATTGTATTCTTAGCAATTCATTTTGTGCAAATGTTTGCAGCCAAATAGGGAACAAAGTGAATATTTTGCAGATCCTTTGGTATTCAGGATAAGCAAAGTTATAGTGATGTTTGCGGAAGTTGAGTTTCATAGTGGAACATGCCGTTGCGCAGAGGTGCGAAGTTCTGGGAATACAATTTTCAAATTCCATAATTGCTTGACCATTCCTAAAATCTGGCCGTGATGGGATTGTAGATGAAGTCAGAGCTCTATCCGCCCCCATCTAATCTCCATAGCTGAGCTCCCGCCTCACAACCCCTCTGCACCCTTCATTAAGAATTGGCAAAAAATCCCTATAATTTTCCCTAACAAATTGCTCTTGCTTTTACCCGGGTTAAGACAAATGTTTTAACATAACTCATTGTTGCTGTAGGCAGGGCCTGTGCTAACACTAGGTGAACCTAGGTAAAAATAATTCTTAAAAACCTGTCGCGGGTTCTCTAGACAACTTGATATGGGAATCCTGTAGCTGTACCAAGATAACACCACCTTTATCAGCAGGGCAGATGGAAACAGAAGGATCTGTAGCCAAAGTAGATAGCGTCTCCCGTCTGAGGTGCTCAGTAAATTATTTGCAGTCATATGAAGAAAAAAAAATAAAAACCTCTTTCAAAACTGTATTTTTACATATTAGGACATAATAAGAATCATCTAGGGGTAAATGTATCAAGCGGAGAGTTTTCCAGCGGGTTTGAAAAACCAATCAGACTCTATCATTTATTTAGTACACTCTACAAAATGATAGCTACAATCTGCTATAGGCAACATCTCAACATTTCAAATCTGCCGGAATACTCTCAGCTTGATACATTTACCCCCTAGTCTTCATCAAGTAATCATCAAATAATGAAGTGCACTTGATAAGCAGCACGTTGCTCAAATGACCTTCTGACATGTAAGTGATAAGAGCGTACTTGTTTTCACACATGGCTTTTTCATGTTGCCCTTTTCTATTGAATAAATAATAACAACATAAAATATGTTATCGGTTATTTGTATATGGCTACCCATTTTTTCTTTTTTTGTCCCTTTTGTAGAAATAGACATAAGGTTGTAAAATTACAGTAGTATTTATCAGCAATTTAAAGCCAGCAGTAAAAGTCAGATGTAGCACATAATTTCACAAGCTGACATAGAGCCAGAGAGAAAAAACATCATTGTCATTTGGATGTCAGTATCCTGAATGCAACATAAGAGTGAGTTACAAAAGCAACAGGATGCTTTCACATCTGGACAATGTAAACGTATAGCTAAGTAGCCAATTCAAAACAGTGCTACACATAAGTGTTGAAAAATAATGTGTATTAAGCTGACTCACTAACATTTTACCCATTATACTTTAAAGATAAAAATTGTTCACAAACATTTTTTAAAAAATAGCTTATTTTTGGTTTATTTACTGTTTAGTAGATTTTCAAGTAAATTTTTTATGTGTGACAGATCTTTTTTTTTTTTTTTTTTAATTCTGTATGTTGCATGGTCAACAGAAGATACAGGCCAGACAGTAATGGGACAGAGATATAAAATGGTTAAAAATACAAATAAGACGTAACGAACACCACATGGTATAGGTCCATATAAAACGAAAAATAGAGTGTATGATGGAATCAGAGATTGGCCCAGCAGGTACAAACTGATATGACCAGTTTTACAAATATGAACAGTCAGCAATAATGTAACATGAGACAGAGATAAGAATCGGAGGGACAAGGGTATTCAACTATTGGTAGCATAGTGGAACAAATACGTTTATTTCATGGGCATAACATAGCGCTAAACAGGCAGAATTAGGGGAAAATTCCTTCTCCAGGATTCTTCTTCAAATTACTCAAGTGCTATGCAACTATTTATCCCAAAGTTTAATAAAGTAGTTCTCGAGTTTAAGAATAACAAATATGTGTATCTCATACAAAGTTTGACATTATTATAGGGTCCAGTGACACATGTATAAATTTTCTTTAAAATATTTTGGTTAATCGTACAATATGCTGTCACTATACGTGGGCGCACTGTATGCACAAATCCCTAGGGTGAAAGCTAGTGGGTATAGAGATAACAGGCCAAATATTGGCAGGCTAGTACCAAGATTTGTGGCCATCTTCTCATACTCATGCAGAATATGTGATTGTCCCATAGAATGACTGATGTGATTCTATCATCAATGGGTTTGAGGTTGGGGAAGTCTGAAACACTTTACTTTTATCTTACTTTGTGCTTGCTACATTTTTCCTGATTTCTTACTATACATTTTTGTTTACTTTTTCATTACTCATTTTTTTTTTCTTTTAATTTTTTATTTCTTATTGCGGGTGACTGTTCAAAGTCACCCGCAATAAGTCTGGTATATGGCTGGGTACATATTACAGAAAATTTCTCCCAATGTAATATCACGAATGATTTTACCAACGACTGAAAGGCCCGATCAGCATGCTGA
This sequence comes from Mixophyes fleayi, assembly GCF_038048845.1. Classification (NCBI taxonomy): domain Eukaryota; kingdom Metazoa; phylum Chordata; class Amphibia; order Anura; family Limnodynastidae; genus Mixophyes; species Mixophyes fleayi. Next base: position 305,068,092 of record NC_134402.1, on the reverse strand, counting down.
TTCATGTGTCAGATTCGACGTCTGACACGGTTTACCATCCAATCTCTGATTTTCGTCTGTCATAGCCATCGGCTCAAGAGATCGTGACTCCATACACACAACAATATGCTAAATTAATTTAAATAGAGGGCTGAACTTGAGCGCACATGACACCCACAAACATACATCCAGAGGCAGGAAATGCCATCATCACCATTCATTCCATTGTTTGGCTTTGTGTATAGTGTATGTTTGGCAACCCTGTTCCCAACTGTACACTTGTTACGATTCAATGTAATGTAATTCCCACGTCAAATAAACAAAAAGCTTGTGTTTTTGCTTCTCGCCATGGCAGGAACGCTGCAAACACTGAACTGGAGGGAAAGAATACGGAAGAATCGGACCAAGAAGTGGTTCCAGAGGAGAGACTCCTTTTCATATATGCCCCTGCTACAGGAGATTTGGGACAACAATCTAATGATTTCAGGGAATTTCCTGCAGATGGATTATCACACATTCCCCCTCCTTTCCCAATGTCATGGCTTGTGCAATACGCTTGGATGGATTTGCGCTGTTCCTCCATCCTCTGCAGCATGTACACGGTGGAATTCCACCTAGTTACCACCTCCTGCTTAAGTTGGTGGCAGGGCAAGTTAAACTGCTCTTGGAGCTGCTGCAATCTCCTACATGCTGTGGCCGAATGCCTGAAATGACCTGAAATCTTACGGGCCACCGAAAGCATCTCCTGCACCTCGCGGTTATTTCGTAGGAAGCTCTGCACCACCAAGTTGATGGTGTGAGCAAAACAGGGAATGTGCTGGAAATCACCCAGCTGTAATGCTTGCACTACACCCATCCACCTCCGTGTCACCGTCATCTACCGCCCCCCTGGTCCCACCTCCCTCTTCATCGACAACTTCGCCGCCTGGCTTCCTCACCACCTCTCCTCTGACCTCCCCTCCATCATCCTCGGCGACTTCAACTTCCCTATTGACAACCCCACCGACCCTGCCTCCATTAAACTGCTCACCCTCTCCTCCTCCCTTGGCCTCACACAATGGACCTCCTCCTCCACCCACTGCCTCGGTCACTCCCTCGACCTAGTCTTCACCTACCTCTGTAATCTCTCTGACTTCTCCATCTCTCCCTTTCCTCTATCCGACCACCACCTCCTCTCTTTCTCTCTCTCCTCCTCTCCCACTCCCCTTCCCATGCCCACTCCTACTCACTCCAGGCGCAACCTTGACACCCTCGATCCTGTTACTCTGTCCTCTACTCTTGACACTCTCCTATCTCCCCTCTCCTCCCAGGCTTGCCCCAACCTGGCGGTCTCCTTCTACAACCACACCCTCACCTCTGCTCTTGACGCCATCGCCCCGGCCCACTCTATCAAACCCCGTCGCTCCCAACCCCAGCCTTGGCACTCCAAATTCACTCGCTTCCTCCAAAAATGCTCCCGGACGGCTGAACGACACTGGAGAAAATCCCGCTCCCTGGCTGATTTTCTCCACTTCAAGTTCATCCTCTCTTCCTATAGCTCCGCTCTCTCTCTCGCCAAACAATCTTTCTTTAAATCCCTTATCTCCTCCCAGTCCTCCAACCCCCGCCGCCTCTTCGTCACCTTCCACACCCTCCTCTCCCCTCCTCTCTGACCGCCACTGACTTTGCCTCCTTCTTCTCCTCTAAAATCGAGGCCATCCGTCTCGAAATCTCCTCCTCCCCTCACCCGCCCCCACCCTCCCTCCCTCTCCCTCTCGCCACCACTCCCTCTTCTCCTTCCGCCCCACTACCGGAGAAGAAGTCCACTCTCTCATCTCATCCTCTCCTCCGTCTTCCTGTCCCCTGGACCCCATCCCCTCCCACCTCCTTCGCTCCCTTTCCCCCGCCACCTGCTCCCACCTCTTCAACCTCTCCCTCTCCACCGGCATCTTCCCCTCCTCCTTCAAACACGCTCTTGTATCCCCCATTCTTAAGAAACCTCATCTTGACCCCACCTCTCTCTCCAACTATCGCCCCATCTCTCTTCTCCCTTTTGCCTCCAAAATACTTGAGAGGCTCGTCTGCAGCCGCCTCTCCACCTACCTCTCTGATCACTCCCTTCTCGATCCTCTCCAATCTGGCTTCCGCCCCCTCCACTCCACCGAAACTGCCCTGGCCATAGTCACCAACGATCTCCTCTGCCAAAGCTAGGGGCCACTTCTCCCTTCTCATTCTCTTGGATCTCTCAGCGGCCTTCGACACTGTTGACCACCCGCTCTTGCTCCACACCCTTCAATCCTTTGGCCTCTCCGGCTCCGCCCTGTTTCACCTCTTACCTTGCTGGCCGTACCTTCTCCGTCTTCACCTCCGGATCTATCTCCCCCCCCTCCTCCCTTCCAGTAGGGGTTCCCCAAGGCTCTGTTCTCGGACCCCTACTGTTCTCCCTTTACACCTCTTCCCTCGGTGAACTCATCAGCTCCTTTGGTCTCAAGTACCACCTCTATGCGGATGACACCCAACTCTACCTTTCCTCTCCCGATCTCTCTCCCTCCCTCCTCTCCAGGGTGTCCGCCTGCCTCTCCGCCATCACCTCCTGGATGTCCTCTAGATTCCTCAAACTCAATCTCACAAAAACCGAACTTATTGTCTTTCCCCCCACTCACTCCCCCTGCCCTTCCGACCTTTCTATCACCGCTCTCAACCCCTCTATTTCCCCTGTTTCTCAACTTCGCTGCCTCGGCGTCACCCTGGACTCCTCTCTCTCCTTTGTCCCTCACATCCTCTCTCTCGCCAAATCCTGCCGCTTCCAGCTGCGCAACATCGCACGCATTCGGCCCTTCCTCTCCCAAGATGCCACCAAAGCCCTTGTCCACTCTCTTATTATCTCCCGCTTGAACTACTGTAACCTCCTCCTTACTGGCCTCCCCCGCTCTCATCTCGCTCCCCTTCGCTCCGTACTCAATGCAGCCGCTCGGCTCATTTTCCTTTCTCGCCGCTCCTCTTCTGTCTCCCCCCTCTACCAATCCCTCCACTGGCTCCCCATCCCCTACAGAATCGTGTTCAAGCTCCTCACTCTTACTTTTAAGGCCCTCTCCAACTCCACTGCTCCCTACATCTCCAACCTCATCTCCATTCACGCTCCATCCCGCCCTCTTCGTTCGGCTAACGACCGCCGCCTCTCTTCCCCCCTGGTTACCTCCTCCCATGCTCGCATTCAAGACTTCTCCCGCGCTGCCCCCCTCCACTGGAACCAGCTCCCCCGCTCCATCAGAACTTCCCCCAACTTGTCCAGCTTCAAACGGGCCTTAAAAACCCACCTCTTCCTTAAAGCCCTTCAGTCCCCCACCCATTGACCTCCTCCCAGTCTCCCCCTACCCCCCTCCCTCTCCTACTTCCCTCTTTTTCATTCTCCTCTCCCCCCCCCCTCCGTCCCTGCCTCCGTCATCCCCATTCCCTCCTCCTACCATTGTGTCTCTGTCCGTCCTACCCTCCCCTTAGATTGTACGCTCCTCCGAGCAGGGCCTCCTCTCCTTCTGTTCTCCACCACCTTAACTCTGCTCTCCAGCTCTTTGTCTCCTCTGCGAGGTCCTCCGGCCCCTGTCTCTACCCCGCTGGGGGCTCTTACCTCTAATCTAGCTGTTCATTGAGCTTCTGAGTTACTGTGATTTCTGTTAACTGTACTGTGCTGTCTCACCCTGTATCGTGTTTCTGTCTGTCCCTGTACGGCGCTACGGATACCTAGTGGCGCCCTATAAATAAAAATTAATAATAATAATAATATTGTTGGCGTTATCCGAAATGACATATCCTGGGGAGAGTCCAAGTGGTATAAGCCATGTGTCAATCACATCTCTTAGTTTGTGTCACGGGCACTAGGAGGCTTTACCCAGTATCACCCACTGATGGTTTTATCAGAGCAGTAGAGTTGGTATATGATACTCTGATGGCAGGGTGATAATGGAACTGGAAACAGCAGATGGTTAGAGAATGCTCAGAAAGTCTATGACTAGCAGCACTGGTAAACAATAGGTAACTGAACACGAGGATCTGGATGGACAAGGGCACGTGAGGGTAGCCAGTGGTCTGCGCACGGCAAGTTGTACCACTGCTATAGTGAGAAGAATGTCCAGGAGTAATAAGGAGGTGGAAGTCAGCGGTCTGCGTATAGCAAGTTGTACCGCTGTCTGTAGTGAAGGAATGGAATCCAGGTGAAGGTAACGGGGAAGTCAGTGGTCTGCGAGTAGCAAGTTGTACCACTGCTTATGTGAGAGGATATATGCAACTGGTGACACAGGGAAACAGGAATCAGTGGTCTGCCTCTAGCAAGTTGTACCACTGAATATAAATGTGAGGAAGGACACGAGGAGATAAATGCTATGCAGAGTCTACACGGGTACACTGAACTTGATCCCACGTTGAACTGCACACAATGATAATAATGAATGAACAGCACTGCACAGATAAACAAAGTCACTCAAATAGTCCAGCAAAGGAAACACAGTGAATAATAGCAATAGTCTCAGAGGATGGAAACTCCGGAGGAGAACAACTCAGTCCAGATGGATATGCAATACACCAGCACAGTCAATGAGAAGTATGCATACCGTGGTTCAGATGAACAGGCTGTTACGGATAGCTGCAGGGATACCTGAGCGGCCGGGAACAGACGAGATGCGAAGTCCTTGCAGAATGGAAGCGGCAGGTAGGTGCAGCGCACTGTAGGTAGGCCAGCAAAGATGACAAATACTCAGGAAGCAGTAGTATATTGAATAGAACAGCAGGAGACCACGGGAGAGTTGAAGCGATGTAGCAAAGCTGGAAGCCGAGGAGCGTAGACTCGATGCAACAGGCGAGTTGACACAAATGGACACACTGTAGAAGCGGTAGGCAGCGGGTCAGCTGACGGCAGGTAGAATGCAGACTGGAGCGCTGAGACGAGCAGACTCTGTAGACACGCTGAAGTAGCGAACAGGAATCAGCTTGAACAGTAGCGATGTAACTCAGGAGAGTTTGCAGTAATCTGTAGCTGTAGATACACGGAGGCAGCGGATAGGAATCAGCTGCTGGAGTCACGATGAGACACAGGAGAGTTTGCAGTAATCTGTAGCTGTAGATACACGGAGGCAGCGGATAGGAATCAGCTGCTGGAGTCACGATGAAACACAGGAGAGTTTGCAGTAATCTGTAGCTGTAGATACACGGAGGCAGCGGATAGGAATCAGCTGCTGGAGTCACTAGGAACACGAGGAATAAAAGTGGTCTGGAAACCACAAACGGCAAACAGGAATCAGCATTAGCTAAACACACGAGGAGGCACTGGAACACCTTCAGAGACTCATGAGGAATGAGACTCCAAGATCAGGCCACGTGGTATTGACCACAGGTGCTTAATATAGGGAGTGTTGTCTGATCAGCCAATTAAGTTAAAGGAACAGAACTGAAGGTTAAAAGGGACTGCACATGCGCAGTACCTCATAATAATGGACGGACACGGTTCCTAGCTGCCTTAGAAGTAGCACTCACAGTCCGGTGAGTGACAGTTTGCGTAACAAATTGTCAGCTGTATGCCTGTTAGTGAAGCCGGTGATACAAAGAGTGGCCTGCCTGTGACAAATGTTACGTAGTGGTGTACATGCTGCTGCTGTTCCTGCTGGTGAAGGTGAATGACCAACCCAGTGGGCTGTCACAGTAATATAGTCTTTGGTTTGACCACTTCCACTTGTCCACATTTCTGTGGTTAAGTGGACAGTGGGCAGAATGGCATTTTTCAGTGCAATCTCTACGTTTGTACACACTTTTGGTATAGTTGTGGAATAGCTTTACGGGAAAAATTGTGTAGCGGAATTCTGTAACGCGGACACAAAACCTCAATTAACTGTGAAAAACCAGCTGCTTTTATTGTGGATATTGGACGCAGATCTAACAATAACATGGCAGCCATGGCGTCTGTGATTCGCTTGGCGACTGCTGTCATATTTGCTTCCCCTAGCAAATGATTGTTTCACAGTTAATTGTTGAAATGTAGGACTGCTCTCTTTCTTGGCCTTCCTCTGGGCTGACGATTCACCCCCAGCAGCAGCAACAGCAGTGGGACTAACACTTTCTTCAGAGGAATCAATAATAGTGCAGGAGTCATCCAGCCTTAATAATTGGGATGCAGGACTAACTCCGAGCGCTACTGAGGATATTGATGTGGATGGTGTGGTGGGTGTATTTTGTAGCCGTCGGGATGTCGGTGAGCGGAGGGTCCTAGCTGATGATGGAGTGCTTGTAATTTTTTTGGAAGAACTTTAAGCTTTTCCCAACACTTTGCCATGAACTCTCGTCAAATGGCGTAACATAGACGAGGTTCCAAGATTGTTAAGGTCCCTCCATCAACATCCTCATTAGCGCCCTCATTCCCTCCACAAATCCCCCCCTCACCCTCTTCTATTTCCAAAGTGGCATCCTCAATTTGTGTATCACCGGCTACACTCGGGCTGTTCAGGCACACATCAGCAGATCTGCTGAAAGGGTCCCTCTTTATGGGTACACTAACAGAATGCTCACAATTAGACATTCCACTGTTGGATGGACTCTCCACAGGGATTGGTGTCATTTGTGATTCAGAGCAAACATTATCCTCTAATGCCTTACTGTTATCTTGCAGCTCGGCTTTGACGCGTAACAGTAGTTGTGCAACACTTGTAGGTTCGGTAACATTTTTTGATCTGCCACTAATAGACAAAGGTGAAGGCCTCATTCTCTCTTTGCCACTGCGTGTATAGAATGGCATGTTGGCAATTTTTTTTTATCAACACTTAACTTGTCTTCAGTCACACTTCTTTTGCGCTTCAACACGGTAAGTTTTTTTTTGGTGTGTGTTTTTTTGACTGATTTCAAAAGACTGTGTAGTTTGACATCGCCTTTCCCAGATGAGGTACTGGGAACACTACCATCAGTACTGGTGACAGAACCTGGTTGCTGATTCTGCTCATATGTGGACTGCTTAGAATCCATTATGAGCCCAACGTACTTGTAGTGCTACAAATTGTTTTAGATACTGCTGACAAATATGACTTTTGACAGCCAGAAATATTAATGCAAAAGAATGGGGGACACCCCAAAAGCACTTGGAGTGCTAAATATTATATTTTTAGTCTGCTGAAAAATAGTTCTTTTGACAGCCAGAAATATTAATGCAAAATAAAGGGGGACACCCCAAAAGCACTTGGGAGTGCTAAATATTATATTTTAAGTCTGCTGACAAATAGGACTTTTGACAGCTAGAAATATTAATGCAAAAGAATGGGGGACACCCCAAAAGCACTTGGAGTGCTACATATTATATTTTTAGTCTGCTGAAAAATAGTACTTTTGACAGCCAGAAATATAAATGCAAAATAAAGGGGGTCACCCCAAAAGCACTTGGGAGTGCTAAATATTATATTTTAAGTCTGCTGACAAATAGGACTTTTGACAGCCAGAAATATTAATGCAAAAGAATGGGGGACACCCCAAAAGCACTTGGAGTGCTAAATATTATATTTTTAGTCTGCTGAAAAATATTACTTTTGACAGCCAGAAATATTAATGCAAAAGAATGGGGGACACCCCAAAAGCACTTGGGAGTGCTAAATATTATATTTTAAGTCTGCTGACAAATAGGACTTTTGACAGCCAGAAATATCAATGCAAAAGAATGGGGGACACCCCAAAAGCACTTTGAGTGCTAAATATTATATTTTTAGTTTGCTGAAAAATAGTTCTTTTGACAGCCAGAAATATTAATGCAAAATAAAGGGGGACACCCCAAAAGCACTTGGGAGTGCTAAATATTATATTTTAAGTCTGCTGACAAATAGTACTTTTGACAGCCAGAAATATTAATGCAAAAGAATGGGGGACACCCCAAAAGCACTTGGAGTGCTAAATATTATATTTTAAGTCTGCTGACAAATAGGACTTTTGACAGCCAGAAATATTAATGCAAAAGAATGGGGGACACCCCAAAAGCACTTGGAGTGCTAAATATTATATTTTTAGTTTGCTGAAAAATAGTTCTTTTGACAGCCAGAAATATTAATGCAAAATAAAGGGGGACACCCCAAAAGCACTTGGGAGTGCTAAATATTATATTTTAAGTCTGCTGACAAATAGTACTTTTGACAGCCAGAAATATTAATGCAAAAGAATGGGGGACACCCCAAAAGCACTTGGAGTGCTAAATATTATATTTTAAGTCTGCTGACAAATAGGACTTTTGACAGCCAGAAATATTAATGCAAAAGAATGGGGGACACCCCAGAGCACTTGTAGTGCCAAATATTGAAAAAAAGACTCCTCTATCCTCCTCTCTTCTCTATCAATTGTTATCAGAATTGTAATCAGAATTGTATTCTCTGTCCCTGGTCTAATCAGCCTGTGACTACACCCTGCTCTCTCCCTCTGTCAAATGGCGATGGATTGCTGTGGAGGCAGGTATTTATAATTTTCAAAGATCGCGAGAACCGAGCCCCGAGATCCGACGATGTCACGATGACGTTCGGCCTTGATATGGATTCCGAGCGGGCGGGAGAGTACAGAGCCTGCTCAGCTCGGTACTCGCATAGGCAAAGTTCGGGTGGGTTCGGTTCTCGGGGAACTGAGCCCGCCCATCTCTACGAGTAACGGAGGGGAGATTTGTGTAACATTACTTCCACTTTCTACTTTCTCCACTATAATAGACTTTCCCTGTTTATTCTTTGTATAGACAGATTTTGTTTCTCTATAGTCTTATTTCCTTTTTTATTTCTGTTAATTTGTCAAACATGAAGTTCTGTTGTCTTTAAGATCGCTTTCTTTAGGCTTTATGGTTGGATTACTATACCATCTTACCTTGCTATACTAACTATTCTGTCATAATTAAACCATAAATATCTCTGGAATGTTAGTCATCCTAAAATCTAAAGCCTTTGGTTTAGGGTGTAATTTCACAATATGTGTCTTTCAAAGCCAAAGAAAGTGGTTATCACTAGTATCCAAATTTTATTCATACATAGACAGATCTTAAGTTGTAAATAATAGTTCTAAAATATTTCTGTGATATTTCGTGCTCTTTCATACCATACATGCAGCACTTGGATGGAGCCCTCTCTGGATTAAGTTTCTATTTCATTTGTAGGCTGCTGTTTAACCTTTAGACTGCCAGATCAATAAACATGGAAGTGTCTAAGCTGTAAATAAGCTGTAACTTATTTAAAAGAAGAATTTCATCCATAGATATTTGCACACATAATTTTCTTTGTACTCAAAATAACACAGCACAGTACCGTTCAACCATAATCATTGGAGCTAAAGCTTGGATTGTAGAACTGATATGAGTCAGTGTAAAATAAAATTTGAACTTGGTGAACTTTGTTGTCTATTTCGATAAAAAAGTATAAACCATATTAAACTGAGTAATAACCATGTTTTCAGTTTCCCATAATTCTATAGCCAGCACTTATGACTTTTGAACTAAATGTTAAATCACATAGTTATCTGGAATCATTATTTGACTGAGCTTTATGGTTACACTTACAGTAACACTGATGTTTGATTACCAGATCCATTAATGATCACCATTTCCTACTTGTGGCACTGTCTACCTGTTAAGAGCAAAAGAGATCACTCAGGTAAGTTACAAGACCAGCCTGTTGTACTAGAATTCATGCACACTGCATGCAAATGTATTAACTTTAATGCAGTTTATGTATTTTAAATGTTTTCTGTTTTAAATGGCTGATCAGGGAAATGCTAATAAAAATATTGAAGGTTAGAGCTTATCTGCGCTCAGAGAATAGCACAATGTCAGCAGGGAGCTTGATGAGCTCCCTGCTATTTGCAGGACACACTGAAAGGCATTTGTGCCCATCATTCCTGGGCTTCCAACTTGAATTCTGCATAGATGGGAAGGGAACTCTGATATTCCCTACCTTTCAGAGCAGAACTGCAGAGCGACATGGTAAGTGAGGAGAGGGCAAGGTAACTTCACATCAAGGTAAGTGAAGTTTTGCTTCACTTCAAGGTAAGTGAAAAGGCGGCAAGGTTAGGTAACACAGGGTGTCCTACGCTAGAAACCGCAGGGGCACTTTCAAAATTTTGGTATGGGGTCCCCAAGTTCCTATGCCCCTTAACCACAATCTGGACTGAAACAATGCTATCTATTCTACCTTTCCATATGCTAACTATTAATATTTATTGAAGACTTTTTATTTAGACACATAACACAGCATGCCTGTCTCAGAAACTGTTATACCATAGCAATATGTCTCATAGTGCATCAGAGATTGTAAACCTGATTAGTTGTGACACAGTGTCAGTGTGATGTGCAGACAATGCAGAGCCAATCACAGGTATAAGGCGCATAACTCCTACATCTGTAACTTTTGCACCTGTCGCGCTATGAATGCGGCTTCAGCCCACTGCTGTTTTACTGGTTTTTTCTTTTTTTAAACTAACTTTATGAACAACACTGTATGAGCACACTAACAGCAGCAGGGTTTTGCGGAGACGACTAACTGACCGTGGTGGCGTTTCTGTGACGTCACTCACTATGGCTGCTCTGGCTGGCTTGAGGGTCCTTGGCTGCTGCAGCCGGGTAGCACGGGCTGCACACGCCGCCCCGTGGTTGGTCCCTCGCGCTCCGGAACACGGGGGGCAAGTGCAGCTGGTGATACGCATGTCCAGCGCTGGGGGGCGCCAGTACAGCTCGGAGGTGAAAAGTGAGGACGACCTGAGGGTCAGATACCTGGAGGGAGAGGAGAAAGGTAACGTCGTGACGTCATAACCGCGTCACTGCTCACTTGCTGCATAATGAAGGGAAATCCTGCAATTACATTGTGTTTCACAATACCTGCAGTGTGTGGATATTGTCATCCATGTACTTATTATTCTACCACTTGTTTCATCACGGGTTGCCTGCATGCACATCGTTAATGAGCAGCTTAAAGGGATTGCGATTGCTGCATAATAATTAGTAGCAATTATTAGGGCAAGTGAGTTCAAATGCTGTACTATTACTATAGACTGACGTTTGGTGACTGACTAAATAAATTTGATGTTGGTAGCTCATCCTTATATGGGTGGGCATCTTAGAACTAAAAAACACAATATTCCTAAGCTAGTGGTAAAACTGCATATACTGCATTGCTATTAATTAGGATGCATGTGTACATAACCGTGCAGCATACATTTGCAATAATTGCTTTACAGGAATGTGTATGTTTTGTTAGTTGTTTTTTTTTTTTTTGAGTGGTCTGGCAACCATCAATCTATATGAGTGAATATTGCAGAATAAATTAACTTATTATAAGGTTATTTGTGTAATAAATTCCATCCTCACTGGAAAGTGCATAAATCCTCTATCCTAGATTACTTATTCTGTATCCTAGATTCCTTTATTCATCATCTATGTTCTTGGAGGGGTAGCTCTTTTGACATTAGGTGGAGCATTTTTTTTTTTCACAATTTGTTCACAATGTTTTAATGATGCACTCCAGCCCCCAGAATGAAAATGTATTTAACAAGCTTTAAACTTTATTAAGTTGCTTATTAAAATACATTTGATTTATCCAGACCAGGATAAGTCAAATGGTGACCTATTATTCTCACTCGGATACAGAGACACTGTTGGCCTTACTGTATCTTTTTAGAATACTATATTACAATTGCTTATGATAATATTAACATTTCCCACAGTGCTGTTCATTAAGTAAAACAAAAACATTACCAGTGCATAGATGAACAATAGGAATGAGTACCCTACTCTCAAAGGATAACCAGCTAAGGGGAAAAATAATGATATACATAATATCTGGTACTCAGTGCATGGCTGGACAAATGCCAATAGAACGCAATTGATGGACATCTTCCCTGGCTTCTTAAGAAGATTCTGCTGACTCCTAGAAATAACTTCGAATCTTCCGAATTCTATTTTATTTTATTCACCTCTGATTTAGAGGTGATGAAATGGAGGTGCAGAATTGTTAAGTGTTATGTAATTCAAAGCATATGTCCACCTAATACTAAAAATGTATTTTTGGGTGGAATTAAGTGAGATAAAATAGACAATACTACTTATCTGTGCTACTGATTTGGCTTGTCCCAAGTTGCTGTAATGGTCCAAGCGCAGGAGATCCTCTCTCCTCCTCTAACTGACTATTTTCAAAACACATATGCCAGTTTGAGTAAAGTGTCTCCTACAGGGATGGGCTATGTCCTGTACTGGTTCATTGTAGCTATCTGGGTCACTCCGAATCAGGGCTTTGCAGGTAAGTCTGGTTTTGTATTTAATGTTGCTTAATGTCCTAATAAACTATATTTTTTTGTTATGGATAGAATTATAATTTAACATTTTTGTTTGTATCCTAAGAAAACAAGGTCATGATTATGTTATGTGTTCATATTATGAAGCAAATATATAGGCTAAGATCTTTTATTATCGAAATGGAATGCCATGCCTTTCAATGTTTGCAATTGTTGTGCCGTGTTCTCAGTGCACAAGTTATATGACAGTGTTCCAGTGACCTGTGACTCATTTCCTGTACACAATTGTCAGTTCACATTTTCTCCCACTTATTTTACCTTAGAAATGAAAAGGTTGTTACTTTGCCAAATTGAAATTTTAATATATTAGGGTAAAATATGTAAGGGTTAACCTAACTTTTCACTGCACATCCCAACTCCATTAAAACCTGAAGATTGGGCTAAAATCTTACATCTTTATGACATGACATAATGGGATCTGATGCAGGTCATAAAAGCTGAGCTGTTTGGATCCACCAATCAAGCCAGTAACTTTCCAAGCTTGTTTCCACATATGCTCTGGGAAAAGGGGTGAAAACACATTGGAAATTAAGGTGCACATTGTTGATGTATTTTTAATGTACTTTTCACGTATTGCACTTTTAACACTATAAGGGTGTGTTAATAATGGTGTTTCCTAGGATACTTCATAAAGTGTCTCATTTTGGGATGTGAATGGCATGCTTTCAGTGCACCAATAATATCTCAAATACATGAACCTTTTAGGTTGGAAGCATTTTGTATCAGAAATCCATTAGCTTGCACATTGCAGGAGAAGAGAGTCTGCTACTATGTTGAAGTGCATCCCTACAATCAGCAGATCCATCTTTTTTCCAAAAGGGTATCTGTGAATTGGTTAAGGAATATTATCTGTCATGTATTAGATGCATACATACCGGTATTATTTAGCTTGTAGTAAATACCCTCAACAGAAGTTGTCACAATAAGAAATCTCAACAAAAGATTTTTTAACACCAGGTATTCATACGAACATCCCTAAATGACTCAATAAGTTACAAGAATTCAGGATACCTAAATAATGCTAGCATTCTGAAGGGTTCACCCAAACACGTGGAAACATATCATTTAGGAAATAAGTTGTGTAAATATCAATTTAAGAAATACTAATAAAGATAAGAAATCTTTCTTCAGGTTCTTTATAACAATTGGCAAGTGAGAAGGAGAGAGGAGTGTATCATTATCGCCTCTTCTTTGGTTTTCTCAGTAGAGAGGGCCAGAGTGGTCCAAGGGAATCGCTTACCTGTTTTAATAGGGTGCGGTTCATGGAGGAATACCATTTTCTTTTGTAATCTCTATAGCTTGTAATTAAGCAGGGACTCCATATATTAGGAGATTTGAGCCCCTTAACCTTATATTAAATCTGTTTAAGAGCCATCATGAAAGATAAGTGAGAGAGCTTAGCTTAAAAACTAACCAATATAGTATGACCCTGAATGGTATAGAAGAATACGTGAATGATGACCCATAAGCTAATAGCAGTTGACAGCCTGTATGTTAAAATAGATACCCTCCGTTGGAACTTCTGACATTGGTATTGGCGCATTAATTATTTCAAATATGCAGGTTGCTGGCACTGCAGTGGATTCAAATATTGACCCTCCAACATCTATATGGGTGTATATGAAAATAAACATATAATGCAGACGTATGGGACAGCATCATGTATTACCTGAAATTTATTGAAGACATCTTTTTGATGTGAACGGGGATTTGCTGAGCAATAAATGAGATGGTTACTTCTTTGAATTCCATGAATTGCCCTGCACAATTTGTGCACCATTCAGATGTGTCCAAAATAGATTTTCTTGATGTTACAGTCTACCATAAAAATGGGGTAAGCATAATTTTGCAAGCCGATGGATTGTATGTAGCATGTTGCTTTATGCGATCAGGCATCGTGTTTACCCTTGTTGCTTTACGCGACCGCCATCCTGTATACCCTTATAGGATGGACTGGCAATCTTGCAATTTATGTGAGTTCTGCGCAATAATTGATGTATTGTAGGCTGAAACACAGCTTAAACAGTGGATCGCTTGCTTGCAAGGGGCTATTCTAGAGAAACACTACAGAAATGTCTGGATAGGGCATGCAAACTGTATCAACAAGGGCAAGTTAGAACGACAAAGGTAGATATGACAGCAGAGATAGTGGTGTTTAGGACTGAGTTATGTGACCACGGCAATAAAACAACATTGGTCTATAGTGGCATCTGACCCTGCTTTCTAGCAGTCACGCACCAGACCACAATTAATATGTTATTGAAGAATAGCTAAATAGTTGTTCCTGTCATCAGATATGAGGAGTGAATCCGATTAGGGCTCCAACATGGCTAGGTAATGCAAAGCCTGGGTGTTACTGGTGTCCCAACTGCACTACGTGTTGGGACATAGCATCTGGGACAAATTTATCACAACCTCAGAATGGAAATAATATAAAGATACGTTACAGGCTTATATTATTTTGGCTCATGTGGTGTACATTTTAACTTGTCTGTCAGGAATCCTCTTTTTAATTGCAGTACTCAGTATTCACTCTCACTGCACAGCTTGGCAAGCACAGCTGTTGCAAGGTTATTCAGTTGCAATCAGGTGTTTGCTGACATCACATAGGTGAGGAGTTGAACTTCCAAAAAGTATATAAACCTGCTCTGCCTGTCATTCTCTGCCAGAGTATCAGCTTTGCTGTTCTGAGTCCTGAGCATATTATTCTGTTTACTGCTTGATTTCTGATTACTTGACCCGACTTGTTCTTGACTTTGGCTTTTCCTGACTATTGATCTGCTTGCTGATTGTATTTGTTGTACCTACATCCTGCTGACCTCAGTTAGTCTGAATATTCTGCTTTCAGAGCTTCTTGCCTTTAGTTCTCCGCCCACCAAGCTAAGGGCCTGTTCGTGGGACTGCGACCTGGTTACTATATGCAGCCGAATTCTTCTGCTTTCAGCAGGTGCTGATGAAAACCATTAATAACTTAGACTTTGCACAACGGCTCTCTTTTAGATGGTGTTTGTTCCACAACCCAGAATCTGATACTGCCCTATTGATCTATGTAGGGAAGATGGCTATGAACTTTTGTGAGCGGGTGGCAAAACATAAATTACAGTTATGTTGTACACTAACTAGTGGTACTACAGGTAAGCCTGTTGTCAGGCACTTTTTGGATTTAAATCATTTACTATCTACCACTACACCTATATATATATATATATATATATATATATATATATATATATATATATATTATAACGTTTTCTAGTCATTGTTATTGTTTTGCTGCTTCTTAAAATGGAGCATTTGAATGCAAAGGTAAATGTGGTCACATTTCCCAAAACAATAAAGCACTAGAGATAAGTAAGGATAATAGTGAAAAGAAATAAATCCAAAGAGAAAAACTCCAATACAAAATAGAGTCCCACAAGTAAGACAAAGGGCTGAATAGCCCTATTGCCAATGATACCCCATGGAACAATAGGTTACCGCTGGCGAACCCCTCGTTGGCCATAAGTTTTGCTGCCAATGGCTTCCCCATGACTTTGAATGAATCTCTAAAAGGCTTTATAAACAAAATAAGAGAGATGAAAATATATAAAACGGCTGTCTATCTGTTAATCAATAGTTCCCAATGCAAAGTATAAAATCATAATTAAGGTAAAAATATAGATAATATTTTATTTCTTATAAATAGCAACATGCAGCATATCTGTGTATTTCATAAGCACATACAGTAATATCCAGGTGCTGATGTAATAAATTTATTACACCTCTCTTTCCCAATGCACTGTACACTCTGTAGAATCACTAGGAGAATGTTCTCTGTATATTTACCATTCAATTAATGGACAGCTGTGACTTAACCCCTTTATTGCTGAAGCTTTCCTCAACTCTATGCTGAGCCTATTTGGGCACTTTTTGGGCTGGTCACATTTCAATATCAATATCAGTAATTTAGTAATGTAGTACATGCATAAATTATACCTTGTTTTAATTTAATAAGATTATGAATTTTCAGAAAATACCATTAGTTTGCTTATACCTCCTGACACTGCAAAACAAAGTACCCAAAATGGGCAAAAAGTTTTTTTTAAAATTAAAATGGCAAGAAAGTGAACTAAAAGCAAATGTGTACATTTATTTCTAAACAACACCAATACATATTGTGTATTTCATGTTTTGGCAACAACCCACCTTTTCAAAACAGCAACAATTAGAATTCTACACATTTTCATAATAAAATCTGTACTTGAAAATGATAATGCATTTTTTTTGCTTATTTTCACTGTCTTGAATGACATGCATAAAATATATAGGAATATTTGAGCAGGTATGGGAGAGATCAGTGTATTACTGCAAGCTGTTATTATTATAATTATTAGAACAGGCTGATCATGGTTGGTGGAATTATACCTGTATTTGGGATTCTAAAGTATATGTGCACTTACAGTCCTATTTAAAAATGAATAGTTTGTATAGAGTATTCTACCATCCCCCATCCCTGGTAAGCTTAACACTTTCTGTAGTGTATCATGATCACTAGACAACAACTTCCCAGGGGCCATATAATTTGACAGAGGGAGTCTCTAGGAGCCAGGATGGGGAAATTGGGCACTTAATCACTGCAGGGGTTAATGTAAAATTTTATAAATTTTCAGTGCTCTTATTTTCTTTATCAATAGTTTTTCATTTAATACATTTCAGTTGAGGCTTGCAGTACTTCCTAGATGCAGAGCAAAGTCTATATATATATTTCCTGTCTGTTATCCATAGAATATTGACATATCTTTAATTTTATTAATAAGGGATTTTATTGATTTATTTGTGCACCTAATTATTTTTATATTTTCTCTATAAATCTTTCTGGTAGTACGGGAGCTTCTGCGGGTCACAAAGCTTACTGTTCCCCCAAAGTGTTGTATCCACTAGTATACTAGACATACTCTGGAGTATATCAGTGCAGTGGTAATGTCCTTTTATATGGCTAGTGTTGGTGGGTTATCTTATGGACAGCAGAGACACTTAGTTACATTTAGCTATAGACTTTAAATTTAGTCTGCATGCTCTGCAATTTAAAGGTGTAAATTCAAAGTCATTATATTAAATGAGTCAGTTAATACAGTCTATTTCAACACACATCAGGAGGTAAATGTATCAAACTGAGAGTTTTCGGTAGGTTTGAAAAGTGGAGGTGTTGCCTATAGCAACCAATTGGATTATATCTTTCATTTAGTAGAATGTACTAATTAAATGATAACTATAATCTGATTGTTTGCTATAGGCAACATCTCCACTTCAAACCCTCCAGAAACTCGCAGCTTGATGCTTCTGTACATTAGGACGTACATAATAAAAATAAATATAGAAATGTTTTTTTGATAAGCTGAAGACTGCAGAACTGTATATAAAATCAGGAATGAACAAAGAATAAATAGGAGAATAAAAATAAACTTGTGTTAGAGTATTAGTACAATATATTTGTGCATGATATAAAAGGCACTTAATTCATTACAAACAAGTACATGTGTGCAATATAAAATTGTATTAACTCTATACTATATGGTCCAGTTCAATAGATGGATTCATTTGTGGCACATTCAATGAACTGCTGTAAAACATGTAATAGTGGATAAATACTAATATGTATTTATAATAATAACGGATCATAAATACTTTCATAAAAGCAAAAATAATAATAAACAATAATTGATCATAAATTCTCTTGTAGAGGTATAGAAATTACTGCTGTGAGCGAATGTGAAAGCAAGAACATTTTATTTTTTTTGTATCTTTCTGACATTGATAGTGTGCATTAAGCCAGTTTCTACCTATGTCAGAAAGAGCCCTAAATCAATGTATATATTAAGTCCATGCGGGGTCAGAGTATTTATTTTGTATATCCATTTTGTTTCTTCGATTGATATGTTTGAGAACCCTTCCCCTCCATAATTTTTTAACCTGTTTATTTCCTATGAATGACAGTAAAGATGCATCTTGGTTGTGTGGTAAGAGGAAGTTATTAGTGACACTATGCACTGTAACTCCATCTCCATTCATAATATATTTTTGTGTTCAGCTGCCATGACTTTTAACGGTCTAATTGTGCAGCTGACATATTGTGGGCTGCAAGGCATGTACTCGCCTGTATTGTCCAGTAGACATTCGATGAATCTTGTTATTTTGACCCCCCTTACCCCTCCCTTGGTACAGTATCACTGTCATAGAACTGCACAGTAAGAGCTGGCCAAAATGACGCAAATTGCGGCACCACACTCCCCTCATTTGCCACTTGACTTGGAAGAGGATTGAAGTTGGCAAGTATGATGTAGGGGCATTGTTATCTATAAATGACAACTTTTGTGTAATTTTGTATGTGCGTTTGATGGTGTTGGAGGTGACCTCTTTCTGATGATTGTATCCTGTTAATCCAGTAGTATTGCAGCCAATTCAGTTATTGCAATGAGAAAACTACTCTGCTAGAGTAAGTATATTGATAGTAAGTAGATTGATATTTCTGAACACTGTATTTTTCTAGTTAAAGACGTAAAGCATTTACAGTACATTAAACAAACTGTCCAAACAATCTTATATGCATCAGGATAACCATTGTAGTTTTTTTTTTTTTTTTGGGATGGTACATGTTCATGTATATAGCCACTGCGCTAGTACCAGCTAGTCAGAGATTCAGCGATTGCAGACACTGTGCTAGTACCTGGCTCTAGTCTATTGATTATTACAGGATGTAGCACTATGATTTATTTTCTAGTTATCATGGTAACCTGGAAATTGGATTTTGATGAGCCCTGACATATCATTACAGTATATATATTAGGAATATCTGACTGAAATGGAATCTGTCTAGAAAAGTATTACAAGTCATTTATGATGGAATTTTATAAATACATTTTAAATAACATATTTAATCTTTTGTAAAATTATATCTGATCTCTAACCCCGGATAGAGTGTTCCTTTTTGTTTTCTTTGCAACGAATGCTTGTTGATTTTGTCTATATGTGACTGAAGTATATCATATCACTATCAGTCTGTGCCATCACAACTATCCATGAACTGACTGGAAATAATATGCCTTTACAACTCTTGGAAAAGTTTTAAAATGAGAAAATAAGTGCAAACAGGTTTATGACTTAAAAAAATAATCTGTATGAATGTATTCAAATTCACTCATTTTATCTATTCAAATAATATGATGCCTCTTCAACCAAAGAGCTCAGGCCAAATCATCAAAAACATCCTCAGGCCAGTATTCCTCCTCAACCACCAAACTTGAGAATTGGCAGTATGCATTTGAGTATGAACTGTTTTCCTGGCATCCGCCAAACTCCGATTCATCCATCAGACTGCAAGGTAATGATTTGTCACTCCAGAGAACACATTTGCACTGCTTCAGAGTCCAGTGGTGGTGTGATTTTTACCACTCCAGTCAACGTTTGTCATTGCGTGTGGTGATCTCTTAGGCTTGTGTGCGGCTGCTCTGAACTCTAATTCATGAAGTTCCCGATGAACAGTTCTTTTGCAGACGTTGCTTCCAGATGCAGTTTACAACTTCGTAATGAGTGTTGCAACCGAGGACCACATTCGGCATTCCTGTTTTGTCAGCTTGAGTAGCTTACCACTGTGCCATTGAGCTGTTGCTACTAGACTTTTCCACTTCACATTAACAACACTAACGGTTGACCGGGGCAGATCTAGCAGGGGAAAAATTTGAGGAACTAACTAATTGGAAAGGTAGCATCCTGTGACAGTGCCATGTTACAAGTTTCTGAGCTCTTCAGTATGACCGATTCTACTGCTAATGTTTGACCACAGAGACTTCTTGGTTGTATGGGTTCAGGATCCTCTCCATACTGTTCAATTAATTTATTTAATTGTTATTGCTCTTGGTAACAAGCAAACAACCATGTTCACTATTTATGTGGCTACATATCAGGAAATGTACTACAAATAGATGGATACAATTTCCAGTAGGTTATGCTTTTATTGGATCAGTCTGGAAATGTAGTCTATAAGCTTTAGACCCTCCAGAGGTCAGATGTATCTTTTGATGATGAGACTTCTACAGTGTGGAAAGCCCATGTAATGAATAGCTTGTATGACTAATTTGTTGTTGCACGGAAAGCTGTGAGAGTACATGAAATGACTGCTATCGTTTGAAACATAGTTTCGAGATGATAGAGCCTAGTTCTCACCAGTAAATTGGTGTCTCTGTCCAGTGATACAGACGGCAGCAGTCATTGTGGGTCCTTACCACGCTAAAGGTTGAATCAGATGATCATTTTGTGTATTGTACTAAATACATTATAGGCAACATCTCCACATTTTAAAACCTGCAGCTTAGTAAATATACCCCTTTGAGTCTTCAGATACTTTATAGAATGTCCCCCCCCCCCATATCCTGAATGGCAGTACACTACAAGTTAGCTTATCATTTTTCAAGAACCAGACAATGGAAGCTTCAGGGGAGAACATGATGCCTCTCCCCCCCCACATCCCCACAAATGTTGGCACTATCTGTAAACTTTTAGATTATATGCATATGTGGCTCCTGAGATTTTTCTATCCCTGACACGTTTGTGTTTAACACAAAGTGCATTGTGTTCTAATGGTATTATGGATAACTAGAAATTGAGTTTGTGATATATGGTATTTATAGAGGATGTATCTTTCTGTCGATTGCAAGGCCCCACTGTACCTGAGCAGCTATAAAATGTTTAGGCCAGGCACCCCATTACTAGGCCTTCCACAATGCATTTGCATACAGTAAAGCATGCGAATAGAACAAAATACATTCTGAAACACAAAAAGAACACTACCGTAACAAACGTTAGTAATTGCTGTGTTTGGTATGGTGACAATAGAATAATGGTTTTCAGTACAATGATAAACTCAGCAGATGCTAATAAAAAGACAAAAACAAAAACCTTATAAATTGATTTAAAAATCTCCCTGTCATAGTGTGAAACCAACCACAATCTGGTTAGCGCCACCCTGAGCAAACCAGCCTCATGATGAATAACTCTGGGACTCATTCTGGCGCTGCTCTGGCAGTGTGTACCAGGGTAATACGGAGTAGTTATAAAATTATTAAGTCACAGCAAACCCTGGCAGTCTTTAACTTCTTGGGAATACCGGCATTTGTACAATTACTAACATCAACATGTCTGTGGCTTCAGCAGCGTGTTGGAGCTTGTAGAACTACACACGCCAGTATGCTTTGGCAACCAGGGCCCGCTGGAAAATGTATTTCCACAATAGTATCTAATAATAAATAAATAAAAAAACACTTGATGCTGCCATAATTTTACGCCTACATTAGGACTGCAAAATTGCAGCCTACTCTAAATCAGACCCTTAGTGTACTGTATTACTTAAGAATAAAATATATGTACAAAATAAAGCAGCATATGTTCCAGGTTTATGTCAGGCATACAGCACACACCCAACCTGCTTATAAGCACAAGAAAAGGTTTTTAATATTTGTTTCGATATCGAAAAAACACATTAATTATTAGGTTTGATTTAAACATAAACTCTCTAAAATACAGATGCATCCTCCTGTGCGCAAAAAAGCAGTCAAAAATCCATTTTAAAATACGGCCACAAAATCATATAATATGTGCACAATCATTGGAGAAAGCACGTTCAGCTTTAGAGATGATTCCGCAATCATCCAAATAGAAGCGGCTAGTATTTGCACCAGTCCTCACACACCCACAAGTGATACGTCTACTGACAGGTGTACCTGCATCTCTGTAAGGGTCTGCCTCAGTCGCAATTATGCAAACACGTCCTTTGTTGTTTCTGACTGCGTTTGCCCATCAAGCCTCCATTCCGATCTCCAAACAAAAGGAGGTGCAAGTGTCAGATGCAACCAAATCTGCACATGGATGTAACCGTATTATCAGCATCGTTTTATTTATATGGTGCCACAGAAACCCATACCTCCCAACATTTAGGGGCAGATTCAATTGGCTGCTTTACTGTCAAAAGTAACGCGGTCTGTGCACTATTACTGACATTACGGTAATGGTGCACGTAATTATCATTAATACGGTAATTTCAGCGCTGGCCTTTTGCTCGTGGCTCAGGGAGCTGCAAGTAGAAAGCAGGCTTAAAATTACCGTATTAACTGTATTAGACTTAACGCCGTGTTAGTCACGGCTGAATTGACTTTGTCCCTTGGGGGGATTCCAATTGGCTGCGTTACTGCCGAAAGTAACGCAGCCTGCGCACTATTACCAATATTACGGTAATAGTACGCGTAACTGCCGTTAATACGGTAATTTCCACTTCGGCTTTTTGCTCGCAGCTCCCTAGGCTGCAAGCCGAAAGCAGCGTTAAAATTACCTTATTAACGATAATAGGTTTAACACTGCGCTACTTCAGGGGGCATTGCTTTTCCCCCTTAGAGTCCCAGAAGTAGAACATAATAAACCACGCCCCCATTCAGCCCAATCTCCGCCCACAAATGAGCAATTTAAAAATTCCACCAACTTTCCTGTTAAGCCCCACCCCTTTTTGTTGCATGCAAATCGGGATGTCCCTCCGAAATCGGGACCATTAGGAGGCATATTATAATGGTGCAATAAATTCTGTCTCCTGTAGAGCTGGATTACACATGTTCCACCTGTGCCCCCCACTCCATCTGTTTGCAGGAAGAAATGGAAAAAGTTTAGCCACACTGTGCACTATTTCTATATTTATCATCTATTTTTGGTTTTATTGCCCACTGATCTATTCACCAATTCCTCCCCCCTGTGTTGTACCCCAGATCTTGGCTGCCCACTATCCCCTATTGTCCCCATGCAGTAGTCTCCTCCTTTCCCTGCCTGTCATTGCCTCCTCCCTACCCAGCACAGGGATCAGTCCCAGATCTTACCTGTGCACTGTCCCGCTATAATCGGGACAATTGGGAGGTATGGAATCTACAGAACCACACAATCAACAAAAAATTAACTGAAAAAAATTACAGATGAGTAAGGGACAAAAAAAACAACTGAAACCGTAAAAATCAATACAAGAGACTATAGAGAAAGCAGCTACATAAAAAGACACAACTAGAACAAAGCAAACATTACAAAGAGGATGAGGAGATAGGAGGTAGAGAGGGTAAACTGGTGAGAGTTAACAGTCAAGAGGGGCAGGGAAGTAAATGGAGACTATAGAGGTGGAGTGAAATGGGGAGGTGGACCGTGACCATATGTTTTTTTTCTTTTCTTTTGTGGACATGTACAGTACAAATTTGTGTAAAGAAACGGGCATACGCCCATCTCTCTGCCTCTGTGATTTCCAAACAAAAGCATCTAGAGGCATACTTGATACATTTGTAGACATAAGGGCTATAGGATAATCAAAAGGTGTAGGAATTCCACTTTACATGGCCATTAGCTTATTGCACCATTCAAACCATTATGTAATATATATCTTGTTATAATTCTATCAAATGAATGTCTCTGTTTAGAAACATATGATTAAGCCTTCCAACCTTGAGTCTGACTTGTTTTTGAATTGAGTCTTCTTGTCTTTTTGAAACATTTGTACATATGCATGTTTTTTAATGGTCTTTCAAGGACTCCTACAGAGCAGTGAGTCACTGTGAGTACTTGTAGTAATCCCTATCTCAATGTTCTGTTCTGCCAAGCTGTACTATGGCGTAGGTAATGTTAATGGTATTAATGTGTCTTGTGGTTCTTGCTGTAGCTTTAGAAATATTTGATAAGAAAGGCAGCAAGTGTTACCAAAGCAACCTGATTATTTTTAAAGAACATTGCTATTTATAACAAATACTCAGATACGTATTTATTAGCCCTTGCTTTGTCCAAATTCATTCTGTCCTTACTCTGATGTACAAAACTGCTGTACAGTCTGCAAAGAACACAGTAGTCCAGCACAGTGTGTGAATTCTTTTAAGTAATACATTGATGGAGCAAAGCCATTCGATATAGTTCATGAAATCATTCTGGGCTGTGTTGTTTCATAAACGCTGCTGAGACCTATAGTTAGAAAGCACAAAACATAAAAATAAAGTATTGCCCCTATTACAAGTCTAAAAATACTCTTTCTTCGCAGCTCTACTTTGGGGTGAATTTTGATTATCCAGATAAAAAAAAATAAAAACACGTTTTTAAGCTAGTATGAAGGATGATCATTCACAGAACATTGGACAGTTGTGCTCCACGGGAGGTTTCTGTCCTCCCTGAGTTCGCCTTAGGACACCTGCGTTACGGTTTGACAGGTGTACCGCCCCAGTCAAACTGGAATTCATGATCTGCACAATGTGCAACAGTAGCTTTGAATAATGTTACGTAACTTTCACCTCATAATCTCAAAGATGCTGCCTATTTCCTGTTCTTCAGTATGAACATTTCCAAGAATTGTGCAACTTGAAGTGCAGGTCACAGAGTTCTACTTGCCAATAGAATTCAAATGAATTTGCTGCAAAGTTCAGCAGTGCAGTTTCCATTGTCATCTGTTAATAAGAATAGGAAAATAGAATTGATCATTTTTATTGGCCACTTCAACAAATTTGGGTTATGCCACAGGCAAAACTTGTCTTAATATTTTTCTTTGTTCTTATAAAAACAATAAGAAAAATGCAGTTGCCTGATAAATCATTTCTGACATTTGCAACTTTCAGTATGATCTATAGTAAATTTTCTTATTAGAATGCTGGAATTTGTCACGGTTTTAATATGTTTTTTCCTTTACCAGGAATTGTGGTGCTTGGCATAAATCGACCACAGGCAAAAAATGCCATCAGTAAAGGTCTGGTCAAATCGGTAAGTCAACTGTGTATTTTTTTTCAATTATACTGTAAAGTGCCAAAAACTGGGACTTTTCTGGAAAATCTGGGACACGAGTTGGCTTTATTTATGATTTGAACATACATATGAATGTGACTGCTTCATTTCTACTTTATTTTTAAAGTCCACTTTCAGAGAATTATAAAGTCACAGTTGTGCCTTTATAATATATAAGATTGACTGTAATAAATAATGTAATAAATCGCTTTCTGCCATGTTAATTTTGTGAGGGGGGTAGGGGGCATGGTGTCTGATGGGCTACATCTTAAAAAGTATTAGAGCTATAGAGCTGTTTTATATTATATGGGCAAATTTGTTTCTACATCGTCCTTGAATATGACAACAGATAATCTCTGTCTACACATTTTGTTGTTGTATCTAAAGGCAACAAAAATAAACATGTCTGACTGGAGTTGCCCTTTAAGGACATCTCTCACCAGATTAAAAAATGCCAGAATATAGACCTATGAAATACAGCCGACTGTGTCATCTTTCTAAATGCACATGCTCCACATTTAAAGCGATTAATGATATCATTTATGTCATTCAGTGAAGGCAAAACACACTTGATTATGAGAAACTTATGAATGATGATTATAGATAACTATGATGTACTCTGAAGTACAATTTGGAGCAAATAAAATTATTGTTATTTTGATGTCACCAAATGCAAACCAGATTATAGACAGTGCTGGTAAATTATGTTCCAGTATTTCAGAGTAGGAAACTGTGCACTATCATGTGATCTACGAGAGAATAATTCTAGGAAAGTTATTTTATTGGAATATAAGTAGGATGCTGCTCATCCTCTACTCAGTGATTCTGTTAAACAGGTTGATCACCTTTGGACAACCCAGCTCATAGGGCCCTCCTGTTCCTGTTACCCATACTTGCCAACAGTTTTAAACTTCTCTCCGGGAGATCCCAGGCAGGGGGCGTGGTTGGAGGGCGGGAGGTGCAGGGCACGGTGAATCACAGCATTTTGGCCCCACCCCAGCGACAAAATGCCGTTTTTGTCGGGGGGGGGGGGGGGGGGGGTTGGGGGGCAAAATGACGCAATTCACCGCAAATCGTGTCATTTTGACATAGAAGATGCCGTTTGCGGGATATTAGCCTGCTCTCCCTGAATTTCGGGAGTCTCCCGGACATTCCGGGAGAGTTGGCAAGTATGCTGTTACCTGCAGATGGAAGCCACTGTTAGCTGATATGTATTGTGAGCAGCATGGGGAGGATCAAATCTGTTCTCTTTCTCTCCTCTTTAATGACCCTGATTATGGAAGGGCACTGGGCAGATTTGATCCTCTGCTGTGAGTTTGCAGTGCTTATTGGCTCCCAGCTTGAGATAGTGGAAGTTTTGGGGAGGGCCTTACCATTTGCTGCATGGGAGGTCAGGTCAGAATGAGAGGGCATCCTCTTACAAAGTGTGAAATGTGATAAAATGCTTGAATAGGACAATTGTTATTGGAGTCCTATATATAATTATGCAGTTAATCAGTAGGTATATGTATGCATATTTTTGTCTAATCTAAATATTAAGAGCTGAATGTCCAAAAATATTCTTATTAAAAGAAATTACATATTTTCTATAATGATGCTAGTAAGTCTGCTTGCAGAGCTCACTGTTCAGTACAGTTGTCATTATTTCACTTTTATTATCCATAACTTCTTCATCTTCCAGACTTATGCTTTGATAACCTTAGCCAGGTGGCCAGATGTATAGTAATCTTCTTACACGTCGATCCTGTTCTTAAGCGAGTATACTATGAAGTTTTTTTTTTCTAGTCTTTCTGAATATAGATTCTGTTGCATATAGCATTCCTTGCTGTACTGTTCGTGCAACATTTTAAATTACTTCAACATGGGCTTTCCTGTTTTATAGATGATGAAGACAGTTGAGTCACTGAAGAGCAATAACAAAGTGAGGACTGTAATCCTACGAAGTGAAGTCCCTGGTGTGTTTTGTGCAGGTATGTAATTATATGTATAGCCAGTCCATCCTGTAAATGTTAGGAGTAATCATTTAATTATTGTTAAAGATCTAGTTGTATCAGGACATGAAGAATTGATTATTTTATCAGGTGTTACATACATCCTATTGCAGGTAACAAACATCACAAAGGATGTTGGATTATACATTCTTGTGAGCAGATTTCTCACATCATTTATCTCAATTTATATTCCCTGTATTGTAACCAATGTTTGTTTGATTTATGCCCCATACTGCACTACAGAGTATGTTGGCACTTTATAAATGAAATACGTTCTGTATACTATGGAGCCTGCTGAATCATGCTTTCAATGAACTCCTGAACTCCTCAGTGACTTCTACTGGCACACATCACATTGTCCGGTATATTAAGACTTAGCTAGGTGAGAACCATGTAGTTACCAGAATGTAGACAGTTTTCAACCTCCTCGTAATTTATGTTGGTGTGTCCGCCGTCAATACCCCCCACACACTTCCAGGACTGGGTGTGTCTGGTTAACACCATTCTTAGGCATGAACACTACATATAAATACCCCTCAGAAATTCAGTAAAGCGTAGTCGCTTTGGTCCTAATCAAGATTTCGTCATCATCAGCTATTTATATAGCGCCACTAATTCTGCAACGCTGTACAGAGAACTCACTCACATCAGTCCCTGCCCCATTGGAGCTTACAGTCTAAAGTCCCTAACACACACACAGACCGAGAGACTAAGGTTAGTTAAATAGCAGCCCATAAACCTACTAGTATGTTTTTGGAGTATGGGAGGAAACTTACACAAACACGGGGAGAAATACATACTCCACACAGATAATACCATGGTCAGCAATGGAACTCATGACCCCAGTACTGTGAGGCAGAAGTGCTAACCACTTCTAAGCCACTGTGTTTGCTACGTTTACATCTTTGAATGACTTGTTCCCATTGTCTAGCTCTGCGTAGACCCTGAACATTCCTTATATTACTTGCTTGCTGTCTATTTTGTCCTGAGACGCTAAAGTATCAAAAAAGAAATTTAATTTTTTTGTAAGATAATTTTGTGCTTACAATGTTTGTTACGATATGTCATTTTTATACTTGGTGCATTATTGTTTTCTAAATAACAGTGAAACCTAACTTTAGTTCCCCTGTGCTACAGAACTCTATGGGCCTGATTCATCAAGGCACATATTCTGAGCGCAAAGCGCGTTTAGTATTATGCGTACGTATGTAGTCTTTGCATACTCTCAAATTCATCAAGCACGGATCTCAGGATATGTGTGCTTTTTGAAATCGGGGGCCAGGTCTGCAGTGCTCTACTACACAAGACGCTGCAGGATACATCTAATACTGGATTATAAATTCGCCAAAGAACGCACAGGGAAAAAAATTTACAAAATTAAAGTCTGTTGTTATTAACATAGGCATTAATGATAAAACAGGTTAAAATATGTTTTTTTAAAAGTTTTTTTCCATGAAATAAATTTATTATTGTTAATGTTTAATCTTAATGTTGTTGTAATCTTAATGTTATGTTTGTTAATGTTTAATCTTAACCCCCATCTCCTCCCTTTAGCTCATCCTCCCTCCTATTGCCTCAACTGGCTCCTCTTGTGCCTGGTCTGTTTACCCTCCCTTAGGATGTAAGCTCGTATGAGCAGGGCCCCCTTCCCTCCTGTCTCCATACCTGTTCTTCCGCTCCGTCTTTACTGCATATGACTAGCCGGAGTTTCTGAAGTATTGGTACTTTTTGTTCATTGTTCTGTATGGTTTCACCCAGTATAGTGTACTGTTAGTACTGTGTGCGGCGCTGCGGATACCTTGTGGCGTCTAACAAATAAATGATAATGATAATAATAATGTTTACTGAGACTTAAATACATTTTTACAGTTGCTTGTGATTTAAAACACATGTTATAGCATGCATACAAGACTGTCATCACTACTGATCAGGACTTTGACTAGTCCTTTAGCTGGAGCAAGAGATATGGCAGAAAAACAAGTAACTCTGAGATGCCCAAAGCTGGATTCGGACGTGGCTGTGTGCGCTTGAGTTTGGCACACCCCTACTGTAAATTCACTACGGAAAAATGCGCCCTTTCCCTGCCAAGTTCACTCCCCGAAATTGTAGGCTGTAGTAAGTGTTCTTTGCGTTAGAAGACGCAGCGGGCAGGGCTGTGTTCACGGATGTATCTCCTGGTTCTGGGCATGCGCAGAGTGATTTTTTGGACGAAATTCTCAAAATCAGCAGATACGTGCCTTGATGAATCAGGCCGGATATGTTAGATTATCTGCCTAGATTAGATGGGTCAATGTGTTTTAATGATGTATTTGGTTGTTTGTTTGAAAAACTTAATGAAAAATTGCTCAGTTTAAAAAAAAAAAATGTTTAGATCATGTTTTATCCACTTAATATATAGGTGTCTACTTTGAGTTGCAACATGCTGGTATACTGGTCTCTCTGATTTCACTTTCTTCAGACAAGAATTAAGAGAGAGCAAATTTTGGGTCAGTTCTTCAAGTATTACAAAGTTTTCAAAGTATGTCAGCAGAAAAGTATGTTTCTGGATAAAAGAACACTTCATGTTTACTATTTGCAGGCCTTCTTACTGAACTTAGAGATGTATTCTAGGTCAGTACAAGATGACCAGCAATTTATGTAACACATAGAAGAGGATCTGGGGCACACTGTATGTTAGAAATTGAAACCTTTTTTTATTAGAAATGAGAAACTTTATTGTAATATTGTGTGATTGATATGCTGATTTCCTGTTTGTTTTCAAGTTAACCTTTGCCTGTCAATGTTCTGGAGAGGCCAGCAATGGTATCCACTAGGCATCCAGGCATGCTGAAATAAGACATACATATGTACCTCATAATAAAACTGTATGGGTGTTAGGAACCCCTCTAGCCGGTACAGCACAACCCGGAGTCTACTCTGCCAGTCAGGTGTTCACTGGAGCCCCTAGTGGTGGGGACAGACTGGGCTGCAGACTAGCAGAGGGTCGAGAAGTGCGTACCGACTAGGGAGAACCCAGGAAAGCGGAGTGAAGTCCAGGCAAGGGTCAAGGGCCGGCAGCAGACGGGGAATCCAATACACAAGCCGAGGTCAAGGGTCACGAGCAAACAGGAAGGTCGGTAAACACGCCAGAGGTCGGGGTCACAAGAAACACAGGCAGGGTCCAAATCCAGGCAAGGGGTCATACACAGGCAATCCGATCGTAATATCCACAGGACAGAACTGGGAACACAGCAGGTCAGCAAACTGGCAACAGGAAGCTATAACCGGCAGTGAGGCTGCAGACCTCACTGCCTTAAATGCATAGATGGCCCAATCAGGGCTTGTATGCACCCCTGCAGACTAATCAGCAGTACAGAGCCAGACCAATCGGGGCTAGTCCCTGACACACATAGTTGCAGGCTAATGCCTGTAATTTCCGCCCCCTGTATTAATTAGGCCACAGGCTGTGCCTGTTTTCGCGCATGCGCCCGGCTTCCAGCACTGCCGGGACGCAGCGCTATGTGAGAGGCGTCCGGCCGTTGCCTTGGCGGCAGCCGGACAGGAGGAGGAAATGACGTCCCCGTCGTCAAGGTGACGGCCAGGACGCCAGGGGGAGCCAGCAGCGAGCCGCAGCGGCTGTGAGTACCGCCGCGGCTCGTGACAATGGGAACGTGTTTGGCATTTTATTGGACTGAGCGCCATACTCCTGTCTACGGTCAGGTCTGGCAAATCTATATATATTAAATTGGACTTCTCCAAACATCATCACTTTTTCATCACTTGACTTATTTTGAAAGAAAATTATGTTAGTACATTAAACTTATAGTTTGTGATTTTATAGTGCAGTAATACAGGATGGTAGTGAAGCATATATAGAACATAAGGATTATTTCATTTGCATAAGTGAGTGAGTCTATGGACACATAGTTACCACTTTCATACTGCCGCCCCTGCAATATCCCGGGTTTTTGAAGCCGGGTTTTTGCAGCGTCTCGGAGCGTCCCAGCTCAGAAACACCATTCATATTGCACCTCGGACCCGGGAATTTCCCGGGTTGACCCCATTCATACTGCACAAGTCTGTGCCCTGGCAATTTGTGGGAGTCATCACCAGAGCAGTTTTCATTGGCTGAAAAATGGTAATGTCATTGAAAGGTGACTGGTTAATGCTGGAACACAGCATTTATATGTCTCATAATCTGGGGATGAGATGATTCACGCAATCAATATAATAATGTGTATAGTATTTGGGATCTAAGTACCTTTCTTCATCACTCAGCGACTGAGCTTATCATTCGGATTCCTGCACAATATTTACAAAAAGGTATGGTAAGAAGGTGTGACCAATGTGTAGACTGCAGCAGAACATACTCTCAGGCCAGCCTTCCAACACGCCTTGACAATTCATTTTGGCAAGATATTGTGATTTAAAGGTGCAGGGATAATAACTATTGGTGCTTAGAATTTAATTTTACTCTATGGTAATAAAACGAGGCAGCAACTTGACATGTACATTGAGCTTTCTTCTTTGTGACCCCTCTGTGGCTGAAGAATGAGCATTATACAGCTGCAGGGACTGGCTAAATGACCTTTAATTGTTGATGACCTTTATATACTACTTATATTCCAAATTTAGTGTACTTGTAGCTCTATTCTGGCTGATGTTCTTAATTTTCTCACAATCCAAACCCAATTACTACATTTTACTCTTTCCCCTTTTAATAAAGAATAAAGAAAACTGAGAGGTCACCTTCAGTTCCAAAAATGTATGTACACAGCACAGTAGAATCACTGTGAGATATGCTGCACACAGATCTGTACTATAAAACATACCCCTCACCATTGCCCCACAGTTTTTTATGATTCACTGACAGGCAGACAGCCAATCATCTTGTTTTCTGTGCAACCCGGGTTGAAAAACCTGGGTTGCACCATTCATAGTGCAGGCAACCCGGGTCCGACCCGGGAATTACCCCTCGATAAATCCCAGGTTGAAGAACCGGGTTTTTAGACCCGGGATTTTGGACTTGTACCATTCATACTGCACCCGGGATTTTGGTGAAGTATGAATGGGGTATTATTTTAGTCTATTATAGACATTTGTCACCAGTATAATGGAATGTGCATCCACCTTTGGTGCATTGCTCTGGCCTATGTTCACCTACGTAGCCGGTTGTTTAATTAGTGATATTTATTCTCTATTTGAACTGCTTAACCATACTCATAAAAAGATGGAAATACATGGCATAGCTTCTGTACTATGATGGAGTATGGTCCTATACAATATATTGACAAAGTGATGTTTCAGAGAAGGAGACATTAAGGAGGGAATTCAATTGGCGGCGAGATGTCGCAATGTGTCTCTGGAGCAGTCTGTGGAGACACATTGCGTCGGAATTTTTACCAGACCTCAGCTCATTTTCCCTCACATCCCATAGAGACATGAGGGAAAGTGACCAGAGATATCTTTATCGTGTTAGCCGGCAAAGTGCGCAGCTGGACATTGAGGCTGTTCACACTCTGTATTAGATTGTAAACAATCTATTACAGAATGTTTACATGCACTTTCAGAACACAAAATGCATCCAATTCTAAATAAGGTCCATAGTGTGTGCATTTAAAAAATATTATAATAACTTTTTTACAATTACCTTTTGTTCAGTGGAGCCAACACTCTGAATGTGAGGGTGATGTCTTCTCCTGCTCTCTGTGGGCTGTCAGCATGCTTAGATGAGCACTGTCCAGTCACATTAAAAGTAAGGCCCTCTTGTTAAGGGACAGGGTCGCCATTAGCGTCCTTAGCAATGCAGCGACTACTGCCTCTGCCAACAGTCAAGATGCAAGCTTCTATATTTCAGTCCAGCAGTTCACTTTCAGTCATATAAAGACGTATGAGACCGTTCTGGAGGAATGCCTGTTTGCCACAACATAACATTCCCTTCATCATCATCATCAACATTTATTTATATAGCGCCAGCAAATTCCGTAGCACTTTACAATTGGGAACAAACATTGATAAAACAATACTGGGTAATACATACAGACAGAGAGGTAAGAGAACCCTGCTTGCAAGCTTACAATCTATAGGACAATGGGAGTTAGAAACACAAGGGCACGTGCTACATCATATTGCACAATGGACCAGCTAGAACGCAAAGGTAAAAGTATTGAGTCTGCTGTGTGTGTTGCAATGTTGGTCAGACGGTTGTTGTCTTGCGTTAGCTGTGTAGAGGATGGTAATAGGGTAATCTAGGGAAATTAAGATGGTGGTTGAGGAATATCATAACCTTGTCTGAAGAGGTGGGTTTTCAGTGAACGCTTGAAGGTTTGAAGACTAGAGGAAAGTCTTACTCTGCGAGGGAGGGAATTCCACAAAGTGGGTGCAGCCCGGAAAAAATCCTGTAACCGAGAATGGGAGGATGTGATGAGAGTGGAGGAGAGACGTAGATCTTGAGCAGAACGGAGGTGTCGAGTGGGGAGATATTTCGAGACCAGTGAGGAAATGTATGTCGGTGCAATTTTGTTGATGGCCTTGTATGTTAGTAGAAGAATTTTATATTGGATTCGTTGAAATACAGGCAGCCAATGTAGAGACTGACAGAGTAGCTCAGCAGAGGAAAAACGATTAGTAAGGAAAATCAATCTAGCCGCTGCATGCAAAATAGATTGTAGGGGTTCAAGTCTGACTTTGGGAAGACCAGTAAGGAGGGAATTGCAATAGTCGATGCGGAAGATGATGAGTGCATGAATTAATGTTTTTGCGGTGTCTTGTGTCAGATATGTGCGTATTCTGGAAATGTTCTTTAGGTGTATGTAACATGATTTAGATATAGAGTTGATGTGGGGAATAAATGACAGTTGTGAATCAAGGATTACACCTAGGCAACAAGCTTGTGGGGTGGGATTTATGGTCATGTTATCAACAGAAATAGAAATGTCAGGCAGGAAGCTTCTGTTTTTGGGTGGGAATATTATTAGTTCAGTTTTTGAAAGATTGAGTTTGAGTTGGCGAGAAGACATCCAAGATGAAATGGCAGAAAGACGGTCAGTAACGCGAGACAACACAGATGGTGAAAGATCAGGAGAGGATAGATAAATTTGTGTATCATCCGCATAGAGATGATAGTGATACTGAAAAATACTGAAATCCAAAGGAGCTTATTAGTTTTCCAAGAGAAGTGGTGTAGATGTGGTAGATGTGGCTAATGGCAAACATGTTGAATACTGATGTTCTACAGCATAGCTTTGTGACACTTGTCTTGTAACATCCAGGGCTGGAATTATGGTTTTGGAGGCCCAGGGCACTTAAGACAGGGGTCCTTTATGATCTAAAATTAAATGCATAGACAAAGATAAACTGTGTTATTTTGTTGCCCTCATTTCTCTCTCATCATCCCCTCCATATCTCTTCCATTGCCCCCTCCATATCTCTCCAATTGCCCCCTCCATATCTCTCCAATTGCCCCCTCCATATCTCTCCAATTGCCCCCTCCAAATTTCTCCTATTGCCCCCTCCATTTCTCTCTCATTGTCCCTTCCTTATCTCTCTCATTGCAGCCCTCTACCTCTCATTGTAGCTCCTTCCCTATAGTCCTCATTACAATCCCCTCCTTATAGTTCTCATTATAGTCCTCTCCCTGTAGTTCTCATAGCAGCTCCTTTCCTATAGTTCTCATTACGGCCCCCTACCTATAGTTCTCATTACAGCCCCCTTCCTATAGCTCTCATTAGAACCCTCTCTATATAGTTCTCATTGCAGTCTCCTCCCTATAGTTCTCATTGCAGTCTCATCCCTATAGTTCTCATTGCAGTCTCCTCCCTATAGTTCTCATTGCAGTCTCCTCCCTATAGTTCTCATTACAGCCCCATCCTTGTAGTTCTCATTACAGCCCCATCCCTGTAGTTCTCATTACAGCCCCATCCCTGTAGTTCTCATTGCAGCCCCCTCCCTATAGTTCTCATTGCAGCCCCATTCCTGTAGTTCTCATTACAGACCCCGCTTCAGCGCATGTCGCTCACTTTTAGTTGTGATCGCCGGACTGTTCTGCAGCATCACTCGTCGCTGCTCAGACAGGAAGTGAATACACTTACTAACTGAGCTCTGGATTGTGAAGTCTCCTCATAGTGCTCAAACAGCGCTCTGAGGAGTCTGGATATACGGTTTCATAGTAGTTGTTGCTGATGTGTACCTGGCCAATTTTCGTGCTGCAGTCTAGAAAGAAAAACATGGATTCACTGTTGGCTACCTTCTTTGTGATCCCCCCCCCCCCCCACCCCCCTCCTTTAATCCGGCTCTGATAACACTCCCATAGAATGCTGTTTTATTGCAAATATCATTATTTCTAATATTTTTGAATGAATGTTTTAGATTTAATAATCATTTACATTATAATGTGCTTTTCACAGGATCCAGTCCATCAATTAAATAAGCATATAGTAATTTCTGCCACTTTCTTCATTAGCAGGTGTTTTTACTAAATGGCTATTAAGGAATTAAGCAATTTCACAGTAGATTTCTTTCCCACAAGACGTCATGAAACAAAAGGTGTTAAAATATGTACTTGTAATGCCAAAGAAGGATAACAAGATGTTTCAGGCATATGTTCCTTGTGTTTGTGTTACTTTACTTATTAATCAGGATCAAATCCTGCTATATTCTACTGCACTTCCAACAGCTGTCAGTCTGTCTTTTATGTGCTATAATCATTCTATCATTGTCTGATAACTGCCTGGAAGTGGACATTATAACCTGCACATCTGATTGCCCTGAGATGTTGCTCCTACATGCTGTAGTTTTCTGTCTCATCTATGTTATTCAGTGTATTAAGTTATTTTATGTCCTTCTCTGCTATCAGCTGTACTTTAATTTAAATAATAATTTAATTACTTTATTCCATGTATGGAATGCATAGTTAACTTTTAGTTTAGTTTTATGATTCTTCTTCTGCCTGGATCATAACATTATTTTATTTCAGCAAAACAACTCTTTGTACAGTTTTACCTTGACAAGAATATATATAGGATATAATAATAATAATAAGATATTAGTTTGGGTGCATTTTTGATAGTCATAAACAGTACTATTTAATTAATTTAGATGAAAGATTTGATCAACAGGCCATATGTCAAAGTGAATATAATCCCCCCACCCATTTCTAAATAAAAAAAAACAAGCCGCTTTTTTTATCAACAATAACATCTATTGAAAATGTTGTGCAGTTAGGGTTACAGAAAGGAAATAAGGGAAAGGTGAAGGGTGGGTATACACACATACATATATCAGACTGAAATATCTAATATATAAATGCTTAGTGGCGTCTGTGTGTGTGTGAAAAAAAAACAAAAACAAGTTGCAGCGCCACCTGCTGGGCAGAGTTATACACTGACCTACTAAATTCTTAGTGTGTGTGGGAAAAAAAATTCAAAAAGGGCTGAAATTTGGTAGGGCTCAAACTCATTTTCGTTAGTAATTTTACCTCATGAACACACATGTGTAGAGGCATGCGTTAGTGTGTGTGTGTGTGTGTGTGTGTGTGTGGAAAAAACAATTTTCTCAGAAAGGGCTCATCCAATTGACCTGAAATTTGGTATACTGACATTATTTGACAAAAAAATTAGAATAGTGAAGTCAGTTAACTTCCATCATCCCCCCTTCCCCCCGTGGGAGGGGTAGTAAAGGCTAAATTTACGAGTTGAGGGGTCAAACTCATTTTCGTAAGGTAATTTTACCTCATGAACACACATTAAAAAGGGCGCTTGCGTCGGGAAGTAACGATCTTCCCCTGAGGAGGCCTGGGCTAGGCCCAAATGCATGACAAGAACCTTTTTAAGATCTTAAGTATCTTGATTTGACTAGAATGCATGAGTATCATGCACGGGTTAACTTGTGTATATATATATATATATATATATATATATATATATATATATATATATATAGCTAGTAACGGATTAACTGGATCCAATACTAATCTTAATTGGCACAGGCTTACCTGAGGCACGGAGTCTAACGAATTCCCGCAAGGCGGGGTGGGCTTCGTTGCCGGGTGTCGCAGGTTGCGGTCCTCTGGTTCGCCTCAAGATGTTGTTTAGTGGGAGGCGGAGCGAGTAGAAAGCGTAGTCAAAAAGCAGGGACTGGTATGCAACGAAGCAATGCAGTACAAAATCAGTGGGCAAGCTCAGCGTGAAGAATATTCAGGTTCGGTACACGGGCAGGCGGCAGAAGAAGAGGACTGAGGAGATGCAACGTCAGACAAGCCAGGTCGTGGCCACCAGAAATCAATAGAGAGGTCAGCAAGCCTGGTCTGTACACAGGGGCTGAAGAGTCAGAATAGTAACACAGGCAGGAGTAGGTACACAGGAGTTAGACAAGGGCTGGAAGCCCAGAGATCCACAGGGGAACCAGGAGCCAGGAAGCAGAAAGTTGGTCTGACACTCACCGAGTGTGTCAGAGTGAAGTTTTATATAGCTAGGAGAATTCAAATTCCCCGCTCCGATTCAGCGAGCTGCGCTGGAACAAGGGGAGGTAAGTCCGTAACATATATATATAGATGTGTGTGTGTGTTTGTGTTTATAATATAAATATATATATATATATATATATATATATATATATATATATAAAATATATATGTGAAGGTTATGTGGAGATGCAAACGCTCTGCTCTAAATTGCTACACAAAGATCTATAAGCCTGAACATTAAACAAAGCGTGATGCTGCGACATGTTCTGTTGCAGTTAAGAACTTTTATTTATTGGTCCAAGTCAATGAGATGTGAATATGAGATGTGGAAAATGTGGAATATTCTCAGAAATATTGCAGCATGCAATAAACTATTTCTGAATAAATTTCTAAGTGCACAGATATATTTGAAATTAAAAGAAAGGCATGACAGTATACTTCATCCTCTTCTATCACATGCCAAATCTTTTTTGAGGGTGTAGAAATACTGTAAGGTTTTTGTTTTATTAGCTTATTTAAACAAAAGAACATCACAAACACCGGATTTCTACTTGTAGCAATTTCTTATGGTTACAGTTGTCAAATTGATTGGCTATGAATGTAGTGGCTTCATCCAAGAATAATTTAGACATGTTGAATCCACTTGTTAGCTTGCAGACACCTGTTATTACCCATAAACTAATAAACCATGTGTTTGTTTAATCACTAGCATTACTGCAGTTCTAGTGTATCTGCTTGGCATATGTAAGGTAGGTGAGTTGCCAGATGGTAAGACAGGGAACAGCTGGGAACACTATGTGGAATAGGATTCCAAAATCTTCCAGGATACCATGACCCAATTCAGGAGCATTCCACTGAGTGTCACTTGCTGCAACAGAAATAGTTTATTAACGCTTGTGGAAAAGAGCATGTTATCTTATATATTATACTTGTCTTCGATGCGTGATTGCAATGTATTCTATTCTATTTTATACTTTGATAAAGTGTTGGTTGTATTTTAATCTGCATATACATAATAGGATTTTATTTATACAATTAGTGTGTGTGTTATTGATTCATTTATGCACTAAAGCAAAGTTGTACGGTCAACGGATCTCTTGTCATGGACATTCACTCTTTTGTTATGCTACCAACATTCAGTCACCATACACACATCACAATACCTCCAAATGCACATACATTGTACTGAAGCTGAGACCTTTCTGCAGGTTACACCTCCATTCCTTAACCACAGCACTGCCTACACACTGCTCATACCTTGTTCAGTCTTCCAACAGCCCTTTCCTCCCTGCTGTAAAGAAAAATAATACACTGTAAAGGGAAATAACATTGGGCAGAATATAAGTCATTGTGGGGACTAACAGAAAATTTTCTTCCTGCTCAGATCACCTCTCCCACTGCACATTCTACATCCTTAACCCTATGTATGTACTGCAGAACTGCTAGTAACACACCCTCAGCTCTCCCCTCCTGAAATACTTTATACAAGAGACACAAAACAAACTCCCTTCCTAACCATCACAAGCTGTAGCCTAATACTGCAGCATACTGACTAACCCATATCAATCGCTTCATAATAACTTGTGCACAGTGTTCTCCCCAGAAAATTTTACCAGCCGGGTGGCATTAAGAAGCAGCCGGGTGGGGGCAGTTGTAATAGTTTGCAATATTAATGAAAAATGTTGGAAGTTGTTGCTCACACCTGCTAGGACTGGTCAGACCGGTGGTCTAACTCACACTGCTGGCTGTAGTACTTGTTATAATAAAATAAACAATGGTTTATTCTATTTTAATAGGACTCTGTTGGGCTCCAAGAGCCAAGTAAAAACAGCCGTGTGGAGCACCTGGGAAAGATGCTGGGGAAAACACTGCTTGTGCATGCCATTTTTAGTGCGTGACCTAAGGATCTATCTAGCTCGGTGATGGACAACCTGATAAGCTTCAAGAGCTGCATGTGCAGTCCTCTAATCTTCAAAGCAGCTTTACATTAACATTAATCTCAAAATAAGTTAAAGCAATACATTTGATCAAAGAGACACCACATGCTCTTGGAATACACCCCACATGCCTCTCCAACCCCTCATATCCCTCACTATGCCCACTCACCCAAAACACCTCCATCTGCCCTTTAGAACCCTATTTACCTCAAAACACCCCTCATCCCTCCCACTTGCCCTAATCAGACTTCTCATGAGGGCCATGATGACGTGGCATTGCACAACAGGAGGAGGGGCCTTTATGACGCAAATCACTCCACTATGTCGCCTGCACTTGCCCCTTGGAGGTCAAAAAAGTTTGGCACAGCAGAGAAAAGGACAGACAAATAAAGAAGGAGCAACATCAATTAGGAATTACTTTTCAACGTCCCAGTAAACATTGTAAATAAAATTCCACATATGTATTATTTAATTGCAGTCAATAACTCAAAGCATTGTCTGATATGTCAGTGAAATGAGAATAATTGTGAGCTTTAGAAAGAATAATGGGTATTAATGCCTCAGGTGTTTCAATTTTTAAATTAGGTCTGGTCAATTCTAACTTCTGTGTCAACACTCCAAGTATAACAACACTGCTTAAATAGCATTAAACCCAGAGATGATCAGCTTTCACTTTTATTTAATAAACAAGAAAAATACCTATTGTCATTGTGTCAATAATCACCCCTGGAGATTATGGATGTTAAGCAAGAAAAAAAGATTGACTTATAGTAGAGTTTTATGAAGATGTTTTTCCCAGGTTTTTTCCACAGCAGAGTCAAATATAGTTTTATATGTTGGAATGTTTTTGCCTTTAAATATTTTTAATAGGACTCAAAGTAATTAGTAATTGCCCTTATGTTAAAGCCTGCTATGTAACTCACTAAGCTGAAATGACTGGTTAATTAGGCCAGATGCCCAACATTGCCATTATGTGACAAGGAATCTGATGTGGGGAAATTAGCATTCTTCATCTGTAAGATTCTCAAATTATTTCCTGATGAGTTTGTCAGTTAACCATATGACAACATAATTTGACAAGTAGATTTTTTTAAGTGTCATTTGATTCTGCCAGTTAAACTGAAATAGTTTTGAAATACAAATATATTTTTACATTTTGGTTGATAAGGGAGTTTCAGAATACAGTGATAAACATAGCTTCATGAAGGATGCCTAAATTATTTATATCATGGCAGCTGAGGTTATTGAAAGGAATTTTCTGACTTGCTGAAGTTCCTGCTAGGACCAGATGGAAATTATTGCAGAGATGTGTCTGACATTGCATTGGAGTTATATTTGTCTATTTAATAGATCTCAATAAATAGGCATTTAAATAAAATGTATCTATGACTTTCCATGTTGGTCGTGCTCTCCTTGTGAATATTGTAATAGAAGTGGACACACAACTACTTTGATATTCAACCCTTCCCTCCAAATAAAAGATTGCATTGAAGATGCTTTCTAAATTCCAGTGGCATATCTATAATAGGTGCATTGCACCTCGGCCCAGAAGTCAGGGGGGCCCGCACAAGTCCCTAGACTCATGGGCTAAACCTTATGACAACCTTCTGTGCCCTTGGCATTGTAGCTTTGTGTTGTGTCCAGGTTTAACTAAAATAAACAACAAGTTGTCCTTAAATGACAAACCAACATGATATGCTTAAATGGTCATTTAGCATGCCCCTGAATATTTTTAAATGCAAACTTAATTCAATCTAGGAATTTAATTAGTATCAAGAAATGGAAAAACAAGCAGAAAAAATATGTATTTTTAGGAAGTGCTCCATTATTACTTATACACCAATTGTGACATTTGTATTTCCATAATAATAATTGATGAAATGACTGCTTATCCCCCACTCCTGATTCTTATTGGCTAACAATGGTTTCTGACAAGAGTTGCCATTGTATCTCTGTAGCTCTGGTATTTACAGTGAAATTTAGTAGTAGTAGATAAGTTATTGCTTTAGCAGTCTCAGGGCTAGATTTACTAAGCTG
Source organism: Mixophyes fleayi (assembly GCF_038048845.1). Taxonomy (NCBI): domain Eukaryota; kingdom Metazoa; phylum Chordata; class Amphibia; order Anura; family Limnodynastidae; genus Mixophyes; species Mixophyes fleayi. Next base: position 305,026,591 of record NC_134402.1, on the reverse strand, counting down.
CGGGTTTGGAAAAGTGGGGATGTTGCCTATAGCAACCAATCAGATTCTAGCTGTCATTTTCTAGAAGGTACTAAATAAATGAAAGCTAGAATCTGATTGGTTGCTATAGGCAACATCCCCACTTTTTCAAACCCGCAGCTTAGTAAATCTAGCCCTCAGTATTTCTTCGAGCACAATTATGTTATACTAGTTGTTTTACTGAATGTTCTAATGCTATGATGTATGACACATGTACTTTATTCTCTTCTAGTCATTCTTTGTTCTTACAGCTGGCTTGCTAAATTATGCCAACCTTACTGTTGAAAATAAAGACGTATATTCAGATACAGAATGATCATGGGACTTGGGCTTCTCCTGAAAAACTGCTGTTCCAGTTGCAGTGTAGTTTGCACTGCTTTCCTCAGACACTCTTAAGACATATTCGCAAGTGTTTCTCATGAAAATCCTGATCTTCTCCAGGCAACTGCCCCCTAAAATTGACTTTTCATATATGTGTATATATATATATATATATTTATATAAATTTTGGGAGGTGCCATTATGCATGATTCATTGAGCTTGTTATCATTTTAAGGCAGGCACAGACTGGCATAACATACAGCTTTTGTTTGTTAATCACATCAGAGCATGTAAAGGAAGTATATATGTAAGTATGCACAAACGACTCCTGACAGCAAATCTATTATATCATGTTGCAAGCAATTGCAGAGAGACCTAAAGCTACACATATTTTGTATCTGATTTCTGTTTAGTTTAATGTATTACATTATTATGTAAATGAGACGCATGAGCCTAAATAATGTTATATGAGTCTGAGGTTTTCCCAGTTCGCCCTCTCTAAAAGCAAACTGCAAACCATTAGCTATATTTATAAATACAATATGAAATAAAATCTTGAAAGAATATAAGTTTATTGCAATAATAAACTTGGGTGGTTTAAAATTTTGAAATTGATACAGGTGCATGAAAGTTTTTGCTGTCCATAGTTCTTAAATAATGCATAGCCACCCTTAGGGATGTAAGCTAACTTGGAAAATATGCCTGAATGTATCCTCCTACAATTTAGAAATGTAAAGTAGTCCTAAGTTTTGCCTTGTGTGTAAAGTAGTCCTAATGTGTAACATCTATCGGCTCTACAGCCTCTATGTTCTTCTCTGTTGCTGGGAACTGGTTATAGATTTCAGTGTATCACTAAAGAAGTGAGGTTTTGTAGATGCATTGGTATTGCATTGTACCATCATCAAAGTTTTACTCCTGCCCTACTGTTCAGGCTGAGTCACTGATTTGCAATAAGATGTTTGTGAGTTCATTGTTGTTGTCATAAATTCATGCATTTACCAATGATTCCTGCCCTGAACTTTTTCCTTAAGTCTCTGTTAGGATATCTAAGACAAAATCTGTGAGGTGTTGTAGTACCTCAGTCCTGTGTGTTCCGATTTGCTCCAAGTCTTTCATGTCCTCTGTTGAAGTCAGCTAATATACTTGTAAGCCTTATTTTTTTCTTATTACATATCAGTTCTAGCTTCTGACACTGGCCTTCAGCCTGCTATTGTTATCAAATTTTTGCACACCACTATGACCCGATTATCCTCTTTCACATCATCTAAAGTGAGCTAGCACAACCATCTTAATGATTCATCTGTGTCTTGGATATGTGATACAATTGGTAATTCGATGCTGCCTTCTATAGAACTGAATGCTCCACCTCTTCATGCGTCTCTCGAGAGATCGCTGTCCAAGCAGTTGATCAGCATTTACCAAAATGCATGTGTACAATCCCATTATGAGCTATTTGAATTGTATGAATTAGTATATTCCTCGTATTTTTATATTTTTAAACATTTCTTTATTTTCAAATGATTTGTTTTACGAGATTTGATTTTTTTTTTCTGTCCTGACACCATACTGTCATGTCAACTTTTCTTCAACACTTGTGGGGCAGCTAGTGTCTGTTCGTTCTTCCCAGTCTCCCAATACTCAAGTTTCGTTGTTCGTGAAACGGTGATTGGCCGACTTCAAACTAAGGGAGCTAGCTGTATTACCTTTCCCCTACTGGCCTCCCACCCCATAATTCAGGTACCTCATAAATATTTAGTGAAAAGAGAACTAGTCCTACTTGATATAATCTCTGAGGCATATAAGAGCACACCCAGCACTCAGTTTGGTCTAAAACCTTACCCACCCAAGAATGATAATCATTTACAAGGATGCCCGCTCAAGTCCGAATTATTACTGGACTGGCATTGCTGGATGCACCTCTCTTCAAGTATGGGGTCAAAGTACTTACGGACACAATACTCCTCAGGCAATAGCCCCTCACACTGTCTGCGAGCTCCAAGGTTAACACATTTTCCTTTTACCCCTGAATTAAATAGAGTAATTGTCTGCACCGATTGTGCTAACAACTTCTCCTTCATCTCCAACTCCTCAATATCACCACCTGAACCAGCCTCTGTCAACTGTTCAAAAATTGAAAGAATTGACTGTCTTGAAAAGAGAATGAGATGAGAGAAACACTGGACAGGGAAAAACAGGAAAAACTGCTGCTCCATGCTCGATAACAGTCTTTGCAAAGTCCTTGGCTCAGGTGTTGTTAACTGCGATATTGGGTCTCCCGGAACAGATTCACGAGTGTAATTGGAATCTTCTCCGGGTGTTGACTCCTTTGCAGTGGATGGAATGGGTCCAAGTGTCTCTCTGCTACTCCTTGGGATGTGATGCTGGTCATCAACACTTGGTACCTGTCTGTCAAACAACTTGAACGTAGGAAATCACAGTCCATAACATACTCTCCCAGTCCATTTTCATAACAGTTAGTATAACGTATCAGGAGACAGTGTTTTGAACGTCCTTTATTGCTGTCTCACTATTTGTTTTTCTTTACAAGATCTTGAGCAGTCTCTCCATTATAAACTCAGGGAAAATCAGAAGTATTTTCAAAAGGTAACAGGTTTAAGAGGTGGCTCAGGAGTGATTCTGATAGTGGGGAGGATTAGTGGCCAAAGCAACTGGTCACTCCAATCTAGTTTCAGTCATCATTCTATTCAATTTGTTCTAGCTAGTACCGTTTATTTTATTTTATTACCATTTATGGCTGATCAAAAGTATGTAACTTACTATCACTGCTCATCCATTATACCATTATCTAAAAGCTTTTACTAGTAAGAATGAATACCACTATCACCTTCTATATAACTCTAGGGCTACCATATCTACTAACAAAAATCTTGAATATGACACAGCAATATCGGAAACATTTCAATAAACCTTTACCCAGATATGTTTATTATTTATATCAGTACACCAGTACATACTTGAGAATCCTGCAAGGTGGCAATTGGATGAAGTTGATTTGTTTTACCTGGAGAAAGTCCGTCTGTAGGAGGGGTATGGGATGGCTCCATTGGTATTGTCTTCCTGACATTTTCTCTCAATCAAGTAAGGCAGGACATTGCCGTCCTACTAGCTTGAGAAGAAACGTCTGATGCATACCATTATGCTCTTACCAGCTTGCACATACCTTCTTTACCCAGCTGAGTCAGACCATGTGCTGCTTCAGCTAGGCCTGGAAGATACACTCTGGGAGCCACAGGTCTACCTTGTCCATCTCTGCAGGGTCCAGAGAACTCCTGATCACATCCCTTCACCTCCCAGAACGCTTTTTTCTTCAGAAAACACAAATCTCATATATTAGCTAATTCATGTGTGTTTACAATTTAACCCCCCCCCCCCCAAAAAAAAAAAAAACATGAAAAAAAAAACCCATTCATTTGTCGGTTGTCATGTTTAAACCTGCTGCCCACTTGACAGCTATGTCTGCCCTGTCACGTGTGTAAGCTTTAACCTAAATAACAACTACTTCAGTTGGTAACTGTGTCACTGTCACAAGTCCTTCATGTAATGTGAGTGTTCTACTCATGTACTGTTTTTTCATAAAAGTTACACAGTCGCCTCAATGTCGCCCCCTATCCTAGGAAAATACTGAAAACCAATGTATATCAATTGATTTACCCACTACCAACTCACATACCATTCTCAATCCCTCAAGTTCAGCTACCTGGCTAAGTGAGGAGGGCAAAGTGGTCAATTTTTATAGCACCTTCGTCAATTATAACAATATCCAGTACATGTCTGCCTGACTATGAAAAATCTAAAACATGGAAATTTTACATTTTCTAAAGGGTTTCACTTATGTCAGGTTTTTTGGCAAAAATCTTAATCAAATGTTCCACATAGTCATGCTTATCTGTATGTCTGCCTAATTCACCTTCAACTAGTCTCCTTCCTTCCACCCTTTGTGCATCTAAAGGTACACTTTGTTCAGGAGACATAAGTAGTTTAGGCATAACTTAGGAGGGCAGATACCACATGCAATCTATAAAACAAATCATATTTCCACACCAAAACTACTGTTTAAAATCAGCAGCTTCTATAAACATAAAAACAAAACCTTTAGCTACCTTCATGACTATGTCAGTGTAGTGTGTGTACCCCTAATTCTGTACGTTGTCAAAAATGTCTTCGTTCCGTTTGTGAGACAATAACTCTAGTATTGGACCTTTGGTACAGTGTCTATATATTTTGTATCTCTTTATAAGAAAAGAATGAGATACTGACAGAAATGTAAAGAACGGGAAATAAGACTGCAAAGAGGAAGACTAATACTGAAGTGACTTGCAGAACAATAGAAAATCAGAAAAACAGAGAAGGAGATTTACAGCAAAATGACAGCTGGATTGGGCACTATGGGGAAATGGCTCTACTATTTCACTAATCCCCTTAGCTATTAACTAATCTATGACCCCTCCGCCATTCCTATTAAGTTTAACAGGGAGTTACATCACCCATCCAATCCAGTGTGGTCTATCGTTAGCTCGTATGGAACATGGTTTCTATGCTCACAATAACTAAAACATTGCAATGGACTTGTGGCTATAATAGAGAAGTGCAAAATTAACCCTTTGTGACGCATACTCTGTATCTCCCCTCGTGTGTCTTTCTGGAATTCATAAAACAACATTAGAAGCAGAGTATATACACACTTCATTTTAAATAATAAATCTCAACCAAATAAGTTATCATAGGCCACTGCAGTTAGAAGAAAGAGTTTTGCAATGATCCATTGTTAACTTGTCTTTTAAGGGAAATCTTTGTACTTCTGCAATCCCCATAATTACTAAATATTTTTATTTGGCTGTCCTTATCTACAACAGAGAAGAACAGTATGAAGTTAGTATCAAATAGCAAAGAAAAACAAACATTTTCATTTCTTTACTTTCAATCCTTATCATCCACCAGCGACAGGAAAATAAACACAAGACAACAAAAAAAAAAAAAACAAACAAACAAAAAAACTCAGTCTTCTTTCATTCTTTGGTGACCATTGTTTCTATGCAGGAAAGTTATCTAGCAACTGTTATCTACAATCCTTCTATTGTTCTAAGGCTATATAGCCTCATTGCAGTCAGGGTTAATTAACTAAGACCATTTGTCTTGACACAATGGATCTCTCTCCTACTGGATAGCACATACATGTGATTTTTCCTTCTAGGATTTCTGAATGTAAGCCATTTTATGGATACCACAAATTTCTTTTATACACTTCTTTTCCATGGCTGCACTTTATGAATGGAATAAAACAAAAGTTTTTTCAGACTGTTTTTTGTTTTCTCTTAATTCAGTCACACACACCATACACAAACACAAAAGAAAATATGCATTTATGTTACTCCTCTTTAAACCTGAACAGTTACACTTAACACAGATTAACAGTTAACTTACCTGTTTATAGAATTACAGGTATGAATTGACCCCTGGCTATTAATTTCTCCACTACTCTCACCCATTTCAGCCGCTGCCTCTGCTGATGGGACCGCTCCTTTTCCTTGTCTGTGTGGTACTTCTTGCACGTTAATAGCATGGGCAATGGCTGAAATAACAGTGGGTTCACCATTTTCTTCAGAAACATTACCTTTAAAATTGCTTAACATTGGATATACATTGTTTGTTTTATTTTTATCATTTTTTTGTATCGGCTATACTTTTCCCCCCAACAGCATATGATGGCGGGGACGCGCTTGCACTTGCTTCACAGCGCTTACTTCCGTGCTACCCTGCCATGTGTTCCCTTCCTGTTGCCACAGTTTTTAACAGTCAATGTTTAATTCTTAGTTTTCACAAATATTTTTATCACTAACCTTACTCAGTACCTCTTGATAAATTTTGCAAACCATGGGAAAGGGTATCACACATTCATCGGTCGTCTTGACCCACTGATCACAGTATACCCTTGTATACTTACCTTTACTGTATGCCAATACATACATAACTTCACTGTATACTTGACTTTACTGTATACTTAACCTTACTGTATACTTAACTTTACTGTTTACTTACCTTACAATCTCTACTCACAAGCAGACCCTATCGGGCCTACTTATTGACCATCTTGTCTAGCACCCATGTGGAAAGGGAATTTTCCAGCACACAACTCCTGCTAAATACTTTTATTGGCCGTGAACAAATTACACAAGCTGCGTCCACCCACTTCTTCTCAACTGTGTACAACTGAACAACACCTGCGATTGTCGGCGTACCCAGCGACGTCCCTAACACAGAAACTGGGAGAACAAAGGTATCAACTTTGCAATACCCTGGTTTTCCAGCACACCTGCTGAGTACTTTTACAACTGGTACCACTAAGTATTTACTAATACTAGCCTTGCAAGCGTATTTCCTCCGGCCACTTCCAAGTCACACTCACGGTTGCACACTAAACCATGCACCGCTTAGAGATACTAGCTATCAATAAACTTTGCCATTACTATTGGGATTGCCACGAAAACCCCTCGTTTTCGTTTCACAGTATATCACATATACTCCGGCGTCTCTTTATATCATGTATTTTTCAACAGAACACCACAAAGGTCTCTTTATCCTGTATTTTTCAACAGAACCTTTGTCCCTCAGGTTATCTTTATATCCTTTCTATTTTAGCAGTAACCTGGATCCTCAAATTTATCCTCACACAATTCACATATATATACACCTTTGTTTTAATTGCACAGAAAAATACTTTCCTAAATGATTGTAATAACTTTTCAGAGGTTTTAACAATAAATTTCACTGTAAAATACAATAGGACTATCTACCAAAATAACTGATTAAACATGTGGCAGCAATACAGGAAATGCATACTCTAGGTAAAACAAATCACATTAAATCGCACAATGACCACAAAAAGAAACAATTTTTCTTAATTGTCTCTAGGTTCTAATCAGCGCTCCTTGGATTACACAAAACGGACATTCGGTTTCACAACACAGAATGATAAACAGGACTTGAACACATTGCGTTCTTAGCTGTATATGACACGTCCTCCACCCTATGTTGAGGAACCAAAATCTGTAGGTTTGCGAACCCTCCGGTAGCGTAATCTCACCGCTGAAGAGCCCCCAAATTATTAAAGTCATTTCATCGCTTACTAATAAACATTGTCCGGTGCGATTTGTGTGGTTCCAACGCACAAGCAGATTTAATAGCAAAAAGCAGCAGGATGCAATGAATAACAATTCAGTAAAATAAGTACAGCCGATTACATACGCAGGCGCCCTGGATCCTGCATACAGTCATTCAATCCTGAAGTCTGTGGTCAAAAAGACTGTCTGTTGGTCCCAGAGCTCCTACTTATATACAGTTGGTGTTACATTGAAAACAGTAGAGATGATTTGGCATGTTTTCATTGGTTCAGGCTTCAGGTCAGTCTGGTATAATGCAGGACATAGGTCAGTTTAAATGATGCCCTCCAAGGGTGGGGGTCAGTTCTCCAACAGATGCATACTAATCTTCCCGCCGAAAAGCTGGTTCAAACTGGTCCATTTGCATTATACACACAATAACATTCTGATCATTTATTCCCTATAATCCATAACTCACATACACAAGGTGCGACCTCTTAGCTGATGGAAACGGAGGTCTGAGGATAAGTAGGGGATTAGAATGATACCAAACATGATATGTTTCCTGTATCCTGGACCGTAGATCTCAATAGAGTGCTTTTAACATTATTATATTTAACTATAAATCCTACTAAATCTGACTGTAAATGACTGTGTGTTGGACCTATTCTAAGGTGAACTATTTACAAGAGAATGTGTAAGTGTGTGCATTATTTATCCGTGCGATTGCGTTATAACACGTGGCGTACTAATCACAATCGCACAGTAAATCGACATTATCAATTTGATTTACTTCATCCAGTTATTTGACTTCGACACAGACTTAGTGCCTTACGATTGGCTGGTGCTAAATCTGGTGTCATTGTGACTATTTCCCCTCTGGGCTCACAATGACATGCTCACACAAGGCAGGTCAAGGGGTACCCCGCATAAAGAGACTAAGAGCCAGGGTGCTTCGAAGGGGGCAGTGACATGTGTCCAATCAGCGGTAGCACTGTATGAATTAGTCACTGACTGCAAGAGCTCTCCCGCGATGCTGTCCTTTAACGGACAAACAGCCCGTCACCTAGTGACCCAACTACTGTGCCTAACCTCCAAAATATCTGCTCTAAAAATAGTAAATTCCACGCCTCAGTAATGTGCACACCGTCAGGTCTATAAAGCTGAACTTATCAGTTGTAATTAAAGGGTGAGCGATGACTATTCCACCCAAAGTCTGGACAGTCTTACCCGCCAGCCTGTTAACTTTATACGGCAGGGTCTTCATAATAGAGGGAGATATAGGGTCCCTCCACACAAGTTTACAGATCACATTAGACTAGCAAATGCACACCGACGGCTAGTAAGCCTTTATGGTGCGCAAATCCTTCTTGATTGCGATCAACAGATTCAATGATTTCCCCTTCCCTAAATCATTTTCTCCTCGGTGCAATACCAATATGTCCGGGCTAATGTCAAGAATAGCCAAACAATTAACAATAGACAAGACATAAATAAGCAAAACAGATTTAACATAAAGGGATTAATTTCAGAGTATAACTTACACAGAAGTGGTATATTCTGCGCCAAGGGAAATTGGCTTGAAGATGGACAGCTTACCAATGATGATTGTTTTCCCAAAAGACTGACAATTTCTTGTAACTGGTCTCCGCTTTTTAAAGACACTTCCACACCTGTCCCCACCTTCAGGAGTTGTGGGTCTGTGACACTGTTTACATTCACCATTTGCATGTTGCCTGATTTACTACCCAGTTCTACAATGTGACCTAACTTTCCTGTGGAGTGTCACACAGACTCAATTTTATTTATTAATAGCTCCACTATAAAATGACCAATTTATTGATACCAAACAGGCCTAGGTCCAGCGTATTAGTTGAGTTTATACTCATTTCCTCAACTTTTCTGTGTGACAGAATGCTTTATTTGACATATGGGCTGTACTTCATCTTGCTATTGAGGAATATGTGGTTGATCACTACTTTTATTGATTTAATTTGCAATTTGGAAACTGAATTATATTTGTCTACATACAATGCAGCAAGCCCTCATCCTTGTGTAAGGCCACAAACTGCTCCTTAGAGTCTCTTTCTGTGTCACAAAAACTCTCCTATGTCATTACGGAGGCTAAGTCGTCACTGCCCGTTACATTCATACTTTATTGAAACACTGTATTATGTGCAGCACGAGGCAACATGTGTCATTTATTCTGCCTTGTGTTACAGGAGGTAGCACCTCCGTGGGGCCTTTGAAGCTGCTTAGCTTTCCGTGAAAGTGGTGCTGTTATCTTTCAACTTAGTTGTGGGCAGGGCCACCAGGTAAACACACACCAGACCCTCTGGATTCACATTTTACACCTTAACAAACAGCTCAATTTATCAATGTTTTCATTTGATATATATTTACACTGCAGTTATGATTAGGCTTTATTCCCCACAATTATGTTATGGGTTATTCCTTATAAGTGTAATTCTTCTAGGTTCACTACATATACCATGATGCACCTGCTTCCCTTTTAGCAAAGAAATGAGTGATTCCCACTTGAGTCCTCTCTGACCCAACTACCGTATGTCTACAGGGTGAGGAAACTCGGGACCGCTTACTCCTAGACAGTGTCTGAACACCCAGATGTATGAGTGACCTACAATCCTGATTTTTAATGTTCGAACAGACTAACCTTAAACCAAGCAAAATGTACTTAATGAGAAAAAACATGATAGCACACCGGGGAGTTATCGGCCAATTGCTCCACTCAATCCCGCGGGAGACTCCTGTATGCCCATGAAAATCTGCCTTGCCCCATTGAAACTGTAGTACTGAAAAGGGAAACATGTTATAACCCGACAACATGCACTCCTGTAATCTTCGGAGGCCTAGGGACTGAGTAACCCTGCACACAACAGCGGCAGTGCACGCAAGAGGAAGGGTGGGGTGGGTGGTAAATGAACTGATAAAAAGACGAGACTAACAGGTATAAGCAGGGGGGGGTGATAAGTGGCCCCCTTTGTCCGGGTGCCTATAACCATGTGGATACAGGCTGAAAGGGGACAGGGAAGGTAGGGTGCAAGGATTGATTTGGGACTTAGGGTCTAAACTGCCGCACCCACATGTCGTCCACAGAGGTTAATATATTGTTAGTGGGTACATAGCTTGAGGGGAGGAGAGGGTGGTGCCAAAACACACAAGTAGACCATGTTGGACAGTAAACTGCCCCCCACCCCCAGGTTTTGGGAGAGAAATGGGGGATACGGGGAGGCATCCAAGGGGGCGGATGCACGGGGGAAAGAGAAAACGGGGGGAGGGGGTGGTGAGGGATCGAAAATAATACAAGGATTTTGGTTTATTTGAATGTGTCTTTTTTCAATTTGCACATGTGTTATATTGTATACCCACTTACACACATATACCTGTGTTTGCATATATGGTACACATGCACCCACACACATGATGTACATATTGTGTGTGATTTATTTATTATTTTTTTTTATTGTATTTATTCATTTCTTGATCTCTTAATTGCTTAGTTATATGTTGTACATGCCGGGCAAGGGGGGGCAGAGCGGAAACTGACCAAACAAAAAAACAGTTGTGCAGACGGTGCACTAAAAGATAAGTGATGCCAGGGGATGAGTGTCCTTAATCCGCCACTCATTATAGACCTGTTTCCGCACCCGAGAACTAAGCAGCCTGTCTGCTTGCTCTGGGGTAATGTCTGGAGAAACTGTCCACCGTGCAAAAAAGAGGCGGTGCATGCTATGGCCGGTGCTCCTGACTTGTGAGTCAAAGAAGGGTGCTCCTATAGTAGTTCTCCGAACTTACATCCACTGCAGGGAGAGGAGGGGGAGGAGCATTGTGGCTGACAGAGGACACGGCCGGCTCCAATTACCTGGAGGGAGGGTGGACATGCTGGAAATATGTAGTGAAAAGAACAGGAGGGAGAAAAACGATAAAATGGAACAATAGTGAGAGAAAAATGGGAGAGAATGACATGAGCGAGGGGGCGGTGGGTGTGAAATTAGGGGGCAAAGAAAACGGGGGGGGGGGGGAGTGAAAGAAAAAGAGAGAATAAAGAAATGCAGGATAGATATGACAATGCACTTCAAAATGAGCCCAGATACAGCTACTCAGCCTGATGCACATCTGTTCCCACTGGATTTCTGCAACAGAAGAGATCCAGCATGCTTTGCAGAAGGAATATATGGACAAGAACTGGCAACTCCTACAGGCATTTTATTGGTTGAAGAGATTCACAACTTGACTCCTGAACCATGCACATGAGTTTAAGGTCATTTGGCTTTATATGCCTTACTCTTCATACTATCATATGTGTGTATTGATAAAACTAGCCTTGTGCTTTCTCTTTTTCTAAGAAGTTTAATACAGTTCTAAGTAAATCTGCAGTGTCTTCCAACAACAGTCCTGGCAGACACTGCATTCCATAGTTTCAGTGCTCTAACTAAAGAATCATTTTCACATTTGATAAGTTAATCTAACTTCTTCGATCCACTGGTGCGTCCTTGTGTACTTTGCTTAGATCTGATACTGAACAGGTTGCATATAATTTTTGTATGATTGTATTTATAGAATATATATATATATATATATATATATATATATATATATCACCCCTAATCAAAAGTTTTCACTCTTGCAGTTGCCACCATCTTGATTTGGTAAGCGACACATGCACCTGTATAAAAGGGTGCAATAGCGCAAATATAGAAACAACATTTTGCTCTGTAGTCCCGCATTATTGCAGCTTTGTAAATTACTTTTTTACACTATTTAAGTACAAGGTAAAATTCTGTTGGCTCTAGATTCTGTAGACTGTCATTGTTGCCTTGTTGCTGCCCAGTCTCTTGGGTTATCTAGGTCCCCTTGTAAGGACAGGATGTCAAATTTAGTACTTTTTTTCTTTTTAACTATTTATTTTGAGAAATAGCAATCATGTACAGATAAGATTCAACAAATAATACATTTGCAGGAATAGAAACAAAAACAGAGAACAGTACATATCATGGGTGACTGTCAATGAAGCTGAAAATATTTGAGTAGCAAATGTCCAAAAAAGCCAGAGGCTGTCAATAAACAGACAGGCAAATATATAATTGTTATCCAGAATACACAAGAAGCTGTAACATTTTATAACAATATAATTAGGGAGGGTGAAGGGGAGTAAGAGGGGGGGGGGGGGGGGGGGTAACTGGTCGCCACCGAGAATAAAGGAAAAAGAAAGCACACTTCCCTTTATCCACACAATTCCTTATCCTCATCTTGTCCTTCTTCAGAAGAGAAACAAATAATTAAAGACCAGAAATAGATAAATAAAAGAGTGGCAATAAAGATATCAAAGGGGTTTATTACTTAGATTCTCTGAGGAGGGAGACCGCGTCAAGAGACAGGCCACCTATGAGTACAGGGAGTTCTGTTCAGGAGGAAGGAGATGCTACAAGAGGTATGGAGTTATAAGTAAAGCCAAGGAGCCCATATCTGGTGAAATGTATCATCCTTATCATGCAGATGGTATGTAATCTGTTCCATCCGGGCAATAAAGCAGACATAGGATCGCAGGGCCGCCATAGTGGGAGGCTCAGCTTGTTTCCAGGACTTAGCTACTAGGCATCGCGCAGCTGCAAGGACATTGGAAGCCAATTTCGCAGACTGTCTATCATCATCAATCAGAGGGTAGCAGAGAAGAAAAGACCATGGGTCTTTCCGGACAGGGCATGGAAGGAGGGAGGAGAGGAGGGCTCTAACTCGATCCCAAAAGGAGGATATTTTAGGGCAGGACCACCAAATATGACAAAAGGAGCCCATCTGGCCACAACCACGCCGCATAATGGAGAACTAGAGGGGAACATTTTAGTGAGTTTGTCAGGTGTGTAGTACCACCTATAGTATACTTTATATGCGTTCTCCTTTACCGAAGTGGAAATAGAGCTAGTGGCGACTTGGTCCCTTATGAGCTCCCAATAATCCTCCTCTGGGGGGGGCTCAGATCCCTCTCCCACTCCCTCTCATGCCTACCTAACATAATCATGTTGGTTAGGGTAGAAAGCAGACACCGATGAGCTTCTGATAAGTGCAGCTGGTCTACAATATTGATGCATGTTCTAATATAATGGTACTAAAAGTACCTACCTGATTTTATGTGTTGCCTTTTGAATGTGCCTTTTCCCTCTCATTGGCACTCAGTGCAGGGAGTAAAGAGTGCAGAGAGAACAACATAAGGATGGAAATGTACTACATTTTAAAAGCATATTTTAATAAATCACAATTATGCTTTATTGCTTTTTGATGTCAAACTACTGTAAAGAGAAAAATTAAAATACTTGTAAGCAGTCAGTATATTTTTATACTTTTTTAAAATCGTAATATATACATTTACCACTAATTTTTTCTCCCCTGGCTAATTGAAACTTCAGGCTTTAGATTTGTCTGAGTGGCTCCCTATATACTTTGTCACTCTGGATGTTGTGTATTTCACCTTGCAGTAAAATGTTTGAAATATTTTAAATTTGGTCCCTTAAAATGTCTGCAGATTTCAGCTGAAATTGAGAGCACGTGCACACTGACGGTAGTGTGCTGGCTAAATGCACGTAGACACTACTAGAATTTAGCTGCAAGAACTGTTTGTATTGAATGGCAGCATGTGTAGAGTGAAGCAAGCATTTCATTCCCTTTGTTTATTTAATGAGACCTAGCTAGATTTTGCTTTGTGTCTAAGCTCCACATTCCCGTTTTTCAGCAGCGATTATGTTAATTTTTCTTCATGTTGAAAGTGCTGAAAGCAAAAATGTAAAGATGCGTCAGTGTTCTGTGATCATAGTATATTCACATAAATAAGATTTAATCTAGGAATTACGGCTTGTTCTTCAAAAAGGGAAAGTAAGCTAAGGAGCCTGTGCCTGACTGCCATGGTTATCATCTGGAAACATTCCAAGTTCTTTGTGTTTTCCTCCTTCTCTGTTATTCTAAGTACATTTTTTTTTGTGAGAAAGCTGAAATGAATAGAGTTACAAATAGCATTTTGCTCAGTTCATTTTTTAGCGAAATTGGATCTCCTTCGTATAAATACACACTTTAGTAGCTGCTTACCTATAAAGTATTTGTTTATCTTTCAGTGACACTCACTAAAAAGAGGATCTATGTTTCTTCAAGCATTGTTGGGCAAAAGTAATAGACATAAATAAACCAACAAAAACAGCAATTTCAGCTGCCAGAAACATTATTAAGAAATGTAAGCTGAAGTCAAGATAATGTCTAAAGGACCACGAACACATCAGAGATAACTGCCTGAAAGCTAGATCTGCAAAATAGGGTCTACAGATCATTGTAAATGATGTTCTGATAAGTGCAGCTGGTCTACAGTAGTAACGTTATGATCTGAATGAAGAGGACGGAAACTTTTCTATGGATTCTTCTAGGGCTCCCATATGTCCCAGTTTTCCCAGGACGACCCCTTTTGCATCACCTACATTTATTTTACTGATAGTACTTCTTTTCCCTTAATCTAAACTCCAGGTGAACCCAAATTAAAAGGACATGGGGAACTAGGGCTCTAGCATTATTATTTTTTATTTTGAGAGCATGGGGTGGATATGATGGTCTTGGCTACCTTCAGGTCACATGAATGTCCAGGTTTTTCATTTCAAAATGATGGGAGCCATAACTCACCAGAAAGTCATTGTTTTGCATACTTCAGACTAAAGCATTGATAAGCCCGAGATTGTTTTGGAACAAAGTGCTTTGGCCGAATGGTACAAATCAAAACAACACAATCGGAGAAACAGTAAAGCATTTAAAGAAAAACACTTGGATCTGTCATGCTTTGGCTTCGTGCTACAGGAAATAATGTACAGGTGGAAAAATAATGGAGTCAAATATCAATAAATCCCAATAGCTAATGTGTGACTGTCAGAGGAGAAATGAAGACTAAAAAGATATATTTTTAGCAAAATTATCCATGAAGTAGTTGCAGAAAAAGTGAAAGTGAAGGAAAAGTTGCAGGAAAGGTGAACATTACGGAATACTGTCAGAGTATCCAGATTTGAATGTTTATTGACAATCTGTGGGAAAATCTAAAACATTCAGTGTAAGCAAGGAGACCTAAAAATGCTTCTGAGCTTAAACATTTCTGCAAAGAAGGACAGCTGATAGAAAGACTATTAGCTGGCCAAGGAAAAATATGGACTCCGCTACAAAGCAGGTGTTAAAAAGCAATAACTGAGACCCTGAACACATTTTTTTTCACACTGCCATTTGAAGACATTTATGGGCCCAGGGTATTAGTAGATCTTCATAACCGTCTGCAAAACATAAGGGATTGCTGGTATCCATATGCTAAAAAAATGTATTAAAACAGCATTACCAATTACATTTTCACTTTCTTGTTGCTTACTCTAAGTGGAACCCCAGTAGTATAATATAACATCAGATACAGATCGCAAACTCTGTGTTTGCAGCTTTGTTTTTTCCCACAATGCCACACACCCCTCTGCTTTGAGACAAATGGTGGAGCCCAGGTAAGAATTGCTGCATGGAGCAGTCCCAGGCTTCCGTTGAGAGGATTGGTGGGTAGTGGGATTATTTAACACTACCCAGGAATGCAGCTTTATGTGCAATGTAACAAAAAATAAACTTGTGTTCTTCTTTAAGTCTTGGATGAAGGCTTGTGCTAATTTAAGTTTGGGGTTACACTCTTAATGTGGCATAAGAAAAGACTTTCTATCATACTAGAGCACAAATGTAATACAAATGTGCATTCTTAAAATACAAGTTAAATACATTCTGTTACAGTAAAGTAGTTTGCCTTTCTAGTCTCCTGGCACTGCTTAACTTTGTGCAAATTTCTATCTGTCACACATTTGCTAATGTAGCCCCTCTTTCCAAGAAATTTCGACTAACTTTGGTATTAAAAGGCTAGTGAATTTTTTTATTACCTCTTTTTTTGGTGTGAGACTGCACGTTAATATTTTATGTGTCTTCTTTATAGGAGCAGATCTAAAGGAAAGGGTCAAAATGCACCCAAGTGAAGTGGGACCATTTGTATCAAAAGCTAGAGCCCTGATGAATGAATTTGGTAAGTACATTTCGAGTTGCTGTGTATCTAATTCATGTTTATGTGGAACATAATAAATGTAGTGTTCTTATAAGTTAATGGCATTGCATGGTTTGTTCTGTAGTTAGAATCAAAGAGCCTGAGGCATTAAGGAAAGTAAGGCAAAAAAGCAGTATATGTTCTTCAGGTTAAACCATGTAAGGGGTGCAAATTAGTTTATTATTTTGCATATAAGTTAAATACTGGCTGTTTTTTTATGTAGCACACAAATACTGGATAGCTTTATTTTTATACTGAAATTTAAAGTTGATCTAGTGCATGTCCTCCCCCAACTATAAATCTGTCCCCACATTTTAAATTTACCTCCCCCTCCAATGCAATATGGTTTGCCCAGGTGCAAAGTTACTTCTTTTTTATGCTTTGCTCTTTTTAATGACTCAGCCCCAAAATGTTTATATATCAGTAAGGCAAACTACTACTTTCATAACTCGTACAGCTCTGGTTTTCCACATTTCTAGATTTATCGATGGATACATTTGCTAGAATCATTGACATAATCAGCCCACTGAACCAGTGGCAAAAGAATAATTCTAGAATAGTCTAATGGTGTCTATCAATGAGATAGTTAAAGAAGGAAAGGACCTCGGCATTCTCACCTGCTAGCAACAAGTGATTCTACAACACATGGTTGGTCCTCCAACATGCCAGGCTATATTTCCTTGTAGCACACATAAAATATGTATGTGTATATAATGCAATTACAGACCAAGAATATTGAAAGGTCTTATGTAATACTGACAAATAATTAAGTGTAAGTATAAGTAGAAAACCTTCAAAATATATTACAGTCCTAAACTATCCCTTGATCTTACAGTAAATCAGAACAGGTAATAAACAATACAGTCAATGCAAATGTCCCTGTTCTACTACTTAAACAATTATTTAGCATTTTACTTTATTCCTCTATTTATAAAACACAAACATATTCTCCATTGCTGCAGTGGGGGAATACAGCATACAGACATTGAAGATAATACAAGAACATACATGGAGAGAAAAGATGATATGTTGTGATAAATATAAAAAAGTGCAGTGGATAGTATAGGCTATATCCCACACCTCTTCTAGCAACACATTATTACAAGTGTCTTTTGCCATGTTAATGATAGTGGGCATGGTGTACAATACATCAGTGGCCACTATGTACACCTACCCTTCCCATGTCAGTGGTAAGTGGTTGCATTGTACGTATAGTCATTGGTACCCACCTATCTTCAAAAAATAGAACCAAGACTTGTTTTGTATGTACAGCTCAGTTGAAGAATGGACACTCCGAAAGATTGAAATATGTTTTAATTGCACATGTTATTAGCATCAGGAATGCAGCATGAGTGGAACAAGAACAGTGATTTTCACGCACACAATAAATTCCAATTACGCCAACAAAAATCAAGAATTTAGAAGAAAGTAGAAGATACGGCGCCTTCTGGTGTAGTAAATAGAGTAATACAAATTATTACCGCAAGAGAGCTATGTAAGAAACCCTCAACTGAGAGACTTCAGTAATAAAGGAAACCAAATATTTTTCAGGTAAACCAGAGATACTGTGTTGAGTAAAAATGACACAACCTCCACCTAGTGTGTGTGTAAGCATACCAGATATATGAGAATTATCCGCTTAACTGTAGTAACAAATCATACGAGGCATCCAGTCAGGTCTGGAATGATGGTAGGTGGTCCTCGAATATCAGGTACAAGCCGAAGGAAAACACAAAAACACCATATAGTGTAGTAATTATCAACAATATGGTTATTACATGCTGAAGTGCTACATGCTGAACATAGGGGGCAGCAGCTGGCATAGAGATACAAGTAACAATGTACAGTGCTTTGCTGCCAGTTTGTACATTATTTTATAAGATTTGCCATGATCTGTAAGGGAGACAGAGTGCCAGCCAGTGTTTGTAACACACTTTAAAGATAGGTTTGATGGTAACCACTTCAGTTTAACTTCTGCCTTTTGGAATCACCTATATTAAGACCATACTTGTATTCTAAAGCATGGTTCATGTAGACAGTGTGATTGATTGTGCCTTCATGTTCAAATGATAGGAGAAACATATTGCTGCTTTTCAGTTGCAACTACACAGTACTAGTTATGTCTA
Organism: Mixophyes fleayi; assembly: GCF_038048845.1. Classification (NCBI taxonomy): domain Eukaryota; kingdom Metazoa; phylum Chordata; class Amphibia; order Anura; family Limnodynastidae; genus Mixophyes; species Mixophyes fleayi. The sequence continues at coordinate 305,007,911 of NC_134402.1, read as the reverse complement.
TAAAATAAATGTTTCTTAAGTCAAATATAATCTTGGACTTGTTAGTTCATAGTGGACTTTACTTTAACTGCAACAATAAGCAAAACAATTACAGAGGGCAACAGGCAGCAAAAACTAAACCTTAATGTGGGCATTTGATTTCATCATGCTGGTTAGTAAATTTGCTCTTAGGTATGGCTTCCTGCCACATATTTGTACAGCTTTTATTCCCTGTACTCGTTTGATGTTGACAAGATGCTGAAGGTATTTATAACTCATAAGAAAACAAACCACAATTGTGGTTCAGGCAATGATGAAAGGAAATAAACTCCTTTTCCTTTTCACTTGGTTGAAGTGTAACTTGTAGCTCACTTTTATTCAGCAAGAAGCATAGCTGGTAACCTTCCATATAAGATTTCTCCAAGATTTTTCACAATATAAAGCCTTTGGTTTCCAAATCAGAATTTTGTATCCAAATACAATTTTTGGCTTGATTGACGCATACTTGGCAACTTTTGTATTCCTCCCTCCAGTGACAAGAGCAGGGGGATGCGGCGAGGCACTGAATCGTACCATCCACTTCACTATTAAGTGGCCTGGGTATGGGTAAAATACCTGCTCTCCTCGGGGTTCGGGAGAGATACCCGAAATTCTTTATTCTCCCTGATATTGTGGGAGTGTAGGCAGGTATGGTGTGAAAACCATTTAGCCTCCAAGACTGCATTCTTTGTAAAAATATATTTATACTAACAGCTTAAAGTCTATAAAATCTTGAGTTAAGGGACTCTGTGGTCACTGTTTATAAGATGTGTCTATAATTCTAGTTATGCAAGGAAACAGTAAAGATATGTTTTAAGTTAAAAAAAAAAACTTACATAGTATACTTGAAAAGTTATACACAATTACATGCAAAGTGTGTGCATAGTTCTTTACAGTATGTATCATGCACTGCATTATTTAAACATTAACCAGCACTAATTTTAAGGTGGTACAGATACATAGGAACCTGCAGCTCATCTGGACAAGGTACCACTACTCCACAAAGAGCACACCACACACTTCAGGCTCAAGTCCCCCTTATTGCAATCACAGATTGATATATTAATATTTATTACTGGTTCTCTCTCCAACACCAATAAAAATAGTATATACCATTAGTAATTAATGAACATGCAAAGAAAGTGAAAATATTTAATCTGAATTGTTGCACAAACATCCATAGAGACTAGTGGCTCTCCCAGATAAAACACCAACCCAACCAGTAGGCGGCAGGATTTTGAGGTATCAGGAAATTTTGACATTCACAACTCAAGATTGGCGGGTGAATGTTCTATCAAGAGGTTACAAAATAGAGTTTTCAGAGATTCCCAGGGGAAACATCTTTGTGGAATCCAAGTACTCAACCTCCTTACTGCATCTGGAGTTTTTGTGCAGCAGTCTACAGACTGTAGTTTTGTTACTAGTGGTAAATCTGAAATTTTCTTTTGAAGACAGGAGTAATTTCACCTGTCCCTAGCAACCAACCAGGCACTGGATTTTATTCCAAACTATTTCTGCTGTAAAAACAATAAGAGTTCAGGACAATCCTGGATCTAAGAGCATTCAACCAACATACAAAAAAAAATTTGCTTTTTTATATGGAGTCTGTAAATTTAATCCTCAAGTTTATAGAGAGAGGGGATTATTTAATGTCAATAGATTTTCAGGATGCCTACCTACATATTGTTACAGTAGATCAACATAATCCATTCCTAAATTTTACATTCTATGGTGCCAATTTCAGTTCCTATGCCCCTTCCGGCCTCACTACATCTCCAAGGACATTCACCAAAGTCCTGGTAGTTTTGATAAACTCATTAGGAAAACATGAAGTTTCAATTAAGCCATATCTAGATGGCATTTTGGTAATAGGGAAAAATGAACAAAAGCTAGCTGGGGCCATACAACAGTTAAAGTTTTTGGGAGAGTATATAATTACATCAAGGGACAAGGTGACAGTATCCAGAGAAAGGATACTCAAGATACACTATGTGACATATAGTCAGAAGGCTATCTATAAGGGATTGTCTCAAACTTCTAGGAATGTTTTCTACCACAATAGGAATTATACAGTGGGCAGTATGGTACATACAAGATCTTCAACTAGATATAAAGACAAGGTGGACTTACAATCAAGAAAGTTTAGATCAGAATATCAAAATCACCAAGGGGATAAGAAAATCACTCAATTTGTGGCAGGACCCAAAATTGAGAGATCAGGAAGTGACTCCCACAGAACCAGTGTGGGATGTATTGATTATTGGTTCAAGGTTTGTGGTGACAAAATCAATCTCCATATAAACATCCTAGAGTTGGAAGATGTCAACATCTTCTGTGGTACAAATATCTGAAAATATTTTTGGACAATCAGATGAGTGGGCATAGACATTAAAGAATGGATTACAATGACTCACAGTTAATAAATTTTCAAATCTGAAATATAACAAAGGAGTCCATTTCAGATTTTACAACTAGTAACAAAACCTAATGTTACACAAATAAACCTATTACACTTCTAACATCGCAGTGGTTTTGGTGGTATCCACATATTACCTTTATTAGTTCAACTTTTTACCTATAATAGTCACTGAGGGCAACTATCAATCAGGATTGATGTTCACCAAGATCCATCGAAAGGCAGGATGGATTTTGCAGCCGGGAGTCCACAGGTTGCGGCCCTCGGTAGCCCCCTGATGAGATAGAGGGTAGATGGATGGATGCAGCTGGATAAACACAGCAGGTACAGAGGTAGAGGTTAGTATGCCAAGCTGGGTTTGATACGCTCTGATGTACATGGAGTCGAGGACAATCCAGAAAGCAAGGTCACTGAACAAGCCGGGTTGGATACATACTGAAGAAAGCAGCACAAGGTTTAATCCAGAAAATATAGTCAGACAAGCCAGGAGAAATTCACTAGGAGCAGCGAAGCATAAATCTCAGCAGGAGCTAAAAGCAGAGGTTCGCAACCTGTCACTCTGACAAAGACAATGTGTCAGATTGGATCTTATATAGTGCAGGGAGTTGCAAACTCCAAGTGAGTTCTATGATCAGGAGTGTGAAACAGGTAAGATCTTACAGTACCTTCAACAGTGTCAGAGATAATTTATCCTTAAAAGTCTATGCTCTTGTTTTATAAATGACGATGGGTTTCTTTGCAAAAAATTGGTCAATAATGGCGTCTGCTTTAATAAATAAAGCTGTTAACAGCAATATTCTTCTCGATTTCTAGAATCTAAATTTTGAAATTATGATCCATCCAGTTTTCTTTGTTTTTTGGAATGAGTAAGGATTGTCTATTTAAATCTAGTGACTGGCCAAAAGCATATTTTAATAGACTTTTGGGATACTGTCTCTTTTCAAAATTGATCAACAAAGAATCTGCCTGATTTTGAAAATCTGAATCTAGGGTGCAATTACATCTAAGTGTGTCCTAGTTGCTCTTTGGGTATATTAGCAACCCGTGGTTTATAGTGGTTGTTAAAAAAAAGTGTAAGTAACTGCTGGTGTTGATTGGTTTATAATCGTTGGAGGATGTAATCCTATTATTTTCAATTGAAATAGTGTTATCTAGAAAGGCTACTGAAGTTTGTTTAAAGTGATGTGTGGAGTCAAAGTGATAAACAGAATTATGTGCTGAATCAAAATTCCCATGTTAAGTAATAAAAAAAAATGTTCAATATAACAGCCCTTACATAAGTTGTCAAAACTATGGGCAAACCTAATGCCCATGGCTATTCCCAAAATCTGTGAATAAAAAGTGTTTTGAAACAAAAAATGTGCATAAGAATAAACAGAATAGCATCCAAAAGAAAAATACTACTGCCCCCCTTTGAGATCTCACTATCCCTGATAGGGAATGAGATATATGGGTATAAAGTGCCTGAACATCTAACATCAAAAATCCATATGTCGAACACGAAGAAATGTTCCATATATACACACCATGTTTTGGATATGAAATCTCCAGGAACATAACCCTGTAGAAAGTGATCAACATACAAAGACAAATTCGCAATTAAGGACCCGATACCTGAAATATTGGGGTGACCTGGTGGTAAGTGAAGTGGTTTATGAACTTTAGAGAGATGATGGAGGTGACAGGATATTTGATAAACAAAAAATTAAACTCTTTCTTTTAAATCAATCCCAGATACTGCAAATTCCAAAAGAAGTTTAAGTGGAAGTTAATAGTAGGGTCTGATGAAAGACATACATAGAACTCACCACCACCTTTATCTACCGTTTTGATGACAAACTCAAGGTCTCTGCTATTTCTTAAGTGCTAATCTCTTAGATCTACTGAGATAAGTATAGCATATGACATTCCCATTTTAGTGATCATGAAATATTATATATCATTTCTGTACCTTTCTTTGTTTCAATAAAAATGAAAAAGTGCTTGTGAAGCCGGATTCCTCAGTGTACTGTCAATTTCCATGTGTTGAATCCTATGGATTCCTCATCCCCACTGAGCAAATAATAATGTATGTTTATCGAGATCTTACATTCTGTCTGTGTGTATGGTAGGGCATTTAGACTGTAAGCTCCAGTGAGGAAGGGACTGATGTGAGTGAGTTCTCTGTACAGCGCTGCGGAATTAGTGGCGCTATAGAAATAGCTGCTGATGATGATTATCTGAGATCTGTGTGATTTCCTCAGTCAAAGAGTGTTCACTTATTATTGGATTGCTTGTAGAAACTACTACTTTTTACATAAAACAAAGTTTCCTCTTGCGTATTGCCTGAATTCCACGGTCATATCATACTAAGAGGGAATTTATATCCATACTAAGAGGGATTTATATCCATATCCCTGCGTTCGCCATATAATCTGGATTTCACCTGCTAAATAAAATGACTGCAACTTAACTAAGGTTGCAGAAAGTCCTAGTTCTGATAACTGCATGATACAGACAGTAGTATACAGATTAGATTGCAAGAGCTACCTTGTCCATGATTGTATGTGGCCAAACTAGCCACAGATTCATTTGTTAGACTACAAATCAGGATATGTCATACTGTAAACTCACTGGATTGCGAAGTATGTAGCACCATTTTATAAGCATATCAAATTTTTTAAATACTATCTAAAATGTGTGTGACTCAAGAAATGTATGTACGCAGTGTTTTTTAATATTGAGTTTTTTGCATAGGTTAATACGAAACACACGAAAGAATGAATCAAGGTTTAGAATGTGTTTACAGTGGAGGGTTTAAATCGACTGCCAACAAATCTGCAATATGTTTTAACTTATTTTGCTTTATTTGGTTTGGGAAATGAAGTAGTGTGTAAGGTGTACCTGCCACCTTTACTCCTCACCCCTCTGGGAGATTACGGAGTGAAGGCCTTGTGAGGGTGCATGGTGCTGCAATTCCAGGGCCTGATTAAGGGTCTAGGCTAATACGCCTCCTATAATACACTTTATTATGGCCAGCTAAAAGTACCCCATTGTACAGACATATATAAGCAATATCTGAACATTTGTGGTCAATTAAATAGAAACCTCTGCCAGCCCCATGTGACTAATATTTAGTATTCTAGTGATTGCTAAGACCACAGAGAGCATCCATATAACTGCCACACAATCATGAGATTATGCCCCCCAAAGCTGATTTATTTTTTAAATACCCCTGCAGCCATTTTCACTACCCCCCCTGCAGCCATTGCTCCCCCTGCAGCCATTCTCCTTACCCCCTCCTACAGCCATTGCCCCCCTGCAGCCATTTTCATTACATCCCACACTGCACCCATCTCCCCTGCAGCCATTGTCCTTAATCCCCTGCAGCCATTTTCCTTAACCCCCCTGCAGCCAGTTTTCTTACCTCCCACCCTACATTCATCCCCCCCGCAGCCACTTTCCTCATCTCCCACCTTTGCAGCCATTTTCCTTACCTCCACCCTGCAGCTAATCCCCCCCCCCAGTCACATCAAAACCCCCCCAGCCATATATCTATCAGCCCCCCTCCTCTGCTCTTTTTCACACATATCAACCTCTCTCCCCCCCTATAGATTTTTATGGCAGCCCCCCCTCTCCCACCCTATAGATTTGTATGACAGCCCCCCCCCTCTCCCTCCCTGTAGATTTATATGGCAGGCCCCCCTTCTCCCTCCCTATAGATTTGTATGGCAGATTCCTCCTTCCCTCCCTATAGATTTCTATGGCAGTCCCCCCCTCCCTTATAGATTTGTATGGCAGCCCCACTCCCTTCCAATAGATTTGTATGGCAGCCCACCCCCTCCCTCCCTATAGATTTGTATGGCAGATCCCCCCCCCTCTCCCTCCCTATAGATTTGCATGGCAGTCCCCCCTCTCCCTCCCTATAGATTTGCATGGCAGTCCCCCCTCTCCCTCCCTATAGATTTGCATGGCAGTCCCCCCCTCTCCCTCCCTATAGATTTGCATGGCAAATCCCCCCCCCTCTCCCTCCCTATAGATTTGTATGGCAGATCCCCCCCCCTCTCCCTCCCTATAGATTTGCATGGCAGTCCCCCCTCTCCCTCCCTATAGATTTGCATGGCAGTCCCCCCCTCTCCCTCCCTATAGATTTGCATGGCAGTCCTCCCCCTCTCCCTCCCTATAGATTTGCATGACAGTCCCCCCCTCTCCCTCCATATAGAGTTGCATGGCAGTCCCCCCCCCCTCCCTTCCTGTAGATTTGTATGGCAGTCCACTCACCTACCTGTAGTTGTGCCGGCCAGCGCTGCTCCTTGCTCCTTAGATCAGCAGCCAGGAAGTGAAGGCTTCCTGCTTCTTGTCTGCTGCATAAAATTGTGGATGCCCATACAGCAACAGGCAGGCTAGCGATTGGCTGCCCGTTGCTGACCACTGACCACCAATGCCTTTGATCATGGCTACCTCCACCCCCTCGGCTAACCCCCCCCCCATCCCTCCCCCTCAACGACGACACCCCCTCCTACCCTGTCCCCCCCCCCCCCCAAAAAAAAATGTGAATGAAAAAAAATAAATTAAATATCGGCAGTACCGCGCACCCCCGGGACCCAGCGCCCCAGGCTACAGCCTGTTCAGCCTAGTGATTCATCAGGCTCTGTGCAATTCACTGCATTTTGGCCCTGCAATGCAATGCCGTGATCGCTATTTAACCAGCGGGGGGCGAAGCCAATATGACGCAACTCGCTGTGGATCATGTCAGTGTGCACCCTGCTCACTTCACTAGGAAGTGGGCAGGGTGTGAGAGGATGACTTGAATTCCCTGCTTTAGAGAAACAGCAAACAAGAAACATATTTCAAAGCTTTGTGACACAGAAAATAAAGCAAACCTGTATTAATAACAGTATAGGAAAATAATTTAGTATAAAAACAAAATATTGACAGTTGTTCATGGGAGGTTTAGGAGCAAGTTTAGGGGTGGGAATAGTATATGTCTTTGAAGGCTGATTTTGAAATTGTCAAGGAAAGGATTAGAGTAGCTTTTACTTAAAGGTAACAGGATAGATGTTAATTATAATACTATGCTCAACTTGTGGTTCCGTTTTTGGAGTCCTGTGATTGTCAGATAATACAATACAATCTATTAGGAGCCACATTGTTTTAAAGGTACAATTACCCACTGGCAATTGGGGTACTAAAAAGGGTTGAGCACCACTATTCTGTTTTACTGTATGCAGTGTAATCTTGCTCTTGATTTAGTACTATTGGCAGAAAGATTTGTTGTTTTTGTGCTGTCACTCATGTCTTACCTTCACAAAGTAAACTTTGTGTATTTTCACGTTTGAAATATCAGAAGCAACATGGTATTGTAATACAGTAAACAATTAGTTCAGCGTTGTTTTGATAGCAGTGTGTAGGAGGTAAGTTCCTCTTAAGCCTTTGATGTGGATTTGTTGATAAATGTCAGTATGGTTTCTAAACCTTTATTTCTGCACCCCTGATATCTGTAAATCTTAACAAATACTCCTAATGCTTATAAATTGGTACTAAGTAGCAGCTTACATATAAAAAGGTTTAAATATCCACAATTTCTTTGTAAATGTGTTATTCTTTGCTAGTATAGTAAGCTGTTACATTATTCAAGAAGGAGAGCCATTGTGTTTACAAACACTACAGCTTACAGAACCCTTGCATACATCATATCAATATCTTTAGTACCAAAATAAGCAATATTTAAAAAAGAATTATACATGAATGCTCAGTGGCGCACGCAGGGGGGGTTTCTGGGTCTCCAGAAACCCCCCCCCTACGCTAAAAAGTGCCCTACATGTCGGCACTGTAGTATACAGCAGCCGCGGCGCTGTCTAAGAAGCGTCCGCGGCGGTGCTGTATTGTATACAGCACCGCCGCGGACGCTTCTTTGACAGCGCCGTGGCTGCTGTATACTACAGTGCAGCCGAAACAGCGCTGCCGCGCATGCGCGGCAGGTCTCTAGAGTTTTTTTTTTTTCCGGGGGCGGAGGAAACCCCCCTTGACAAATCCTCTGTGCACCCCTGATGCTACTTCAAGAAATTATAGTGTCTTGGGCAAGAATCACATTAATGATCCCCTTCCCCTCTCCAGCACTTGGAGGATAACTAAAAACAGCATTACAAAACTGTGACCAATTTTAGAAGACAGCAGAAAAGCACCTAAAAAGTAAATATTTCTACTAGTATGAATAATTCTGTTCTTAGTGGTTAGCACTTCTGCCTCACAGAATTGTGGTCATGAGTTTGATTCCCGACCATGGCCTTATGTGTGTGGAGTTTGTATGTTCTCTCCGTGTTTTCGTGGGTTTCTTCTGAGTGCTCCAGTTTCCTCCTACACTCCAAAAATATAATAATAGGTTAATTGGCTGCAATCACATTGAACCTAGTCTGTGTGTGTGTATGTTAGGGAATTAGACTGTGAGCTCCAGTGGGGCAGGGACTGATGTGAGTGACAAATATTCGCTGTAAAGTGCTACGGTTAGTTGTGCTACATAAATAAATGAATGATGATGAAAGCTTTAGATATTTTTATTGGTATTTAGACTAATGTTAAGTCTAGATTAATGATTAGGTTTAGAATCAACATTCATCATCATCATCACAATTTATTTATATAGCGCCACTAATTCCGCGGCGCTGTACAGAGAACTCCGTCACATCAGTCCCTGCCCCATTGGAGCTTACAGTCTAAATTCCCTAACACACACACAGACAGAGAGAGAGACTAGGGTCAATTTGTTAGCAGCCAATTAACCTACTAGTATGTTTTTGGAGTGTGGCAGGAAACCGGAGCACCCGGAGGAAACCGACGCAAACACGGGGAGAACATACAAACTTCACACAGATAAGGTCATGGTCCAGAATTGAACTCATTACCCCAGTGCTGTAAGGCAGAAGTGCTAACCACTTGACGTTTTTAAAAATAATTTATTCGAAGTGACCAATACGTTTTAGTTCCTAAATTACTCCAGTGATGGCAACCATGCAAAAAGTGGATCATCATCATCATCATCATCATCATTTATTATAAACCTCAGAAAGTCAGTGTAATAAATAAATCATATGAAAAACAACACATACATGGTTGATGGAGAAGGTGTGCAGACGTGAGACATTGAGTAGAGTAGTCACACTCTAGAGGGAGAGGGTAATGCTGAGACAATAGGAGCCACTAGAATGGTAGCTGGTAGTACCCCAAAGGTTTCAGGTGAGGTAGGATAGAGGTGGGTTTGAGAGATCACTTGAATGATTGAAGGTTGGGGAGAGTTTAATCAATATGATGAAATAATGATTTTATGAGCGGAAGATCTTGGCATGGGCTTTGAAGGTGAGCAGCATTAATTGGAGGTTATGGGGGGCTAGTGTAGGGATTTGCAAAGTGGTGCAGCTGATGGTAAGAAAGAGCTCTCCACTGTGGCATCTAGGACAGATTGTAGTAGGTATTTGACAGGTGCAGGGAAGACCAGATAGGAGGCAGTTGCACTAGACAAAGCAACAGATAATTAGTGGAGGGCACAGAGTGTGGATGATGGAGGGCACAGAGTGTGTGAATGATGGAGGGCACAGAGTGTGTGGATGATGGAGGGCACAGAGTGTGTGGATGAAGGAGGGCACAGAGTGTGTGGATGAAGGAGGGCACAGAGTGTGTGGATGAAGGAGGGCACAGAGTGTGTGGATGAAGGAGGGTACAGAGTGTGTGGCTGAACGAAGGGCACAGAGTGTGTGGATGAAGAGGCACAGAGTGTGTAGGTAAAGGGGCACAAAGCACAGTGTGTGGGTGAAGGGGCACAGTGTGATCGTGAAGGGGCACATTGTAAAGGTGAAGGGTCACAGTGTGATGATTTTTGTACATGTTGTTGTTTTATTTTGTTTGATCTTATTCCTCTTAATATTAGCTGTAAATTATTCTTTGACCGAAATATATTTATAATTAAAAATATATAAAAATATTCTTTTCCCTTGGATTGATGTGTATTATTTTTGCATACAACTTACTAAGTATTTCTGTCCTTACCTAAATACTTTTTATGTTATTTTGACCCAACTACTTATAAAACGGGACTGCTTGGCAATTATTTTGGAGGCGTGCCTTGAAAAAATTATAGAGACTCTAACGGTGCCGCGAACTGCAAAAGTTTGGAAACCACGGGCCTATACTAATAGTAGAATGCACATTTGTATTTACTCATTTCTTCAGAATCAGAACAGTGATAAAAAATTACAGTATGTGCTATTCCATCTAACTCAGCACAGCTCATATTGTAACAGGCACAGGAAGCTTGTCTTGGCAGTGTGAACAGGTTCAGTGTGTTCTGTGAATATGATGTACATTATAAAATTATCATTATGCTCTTTTTGTCTGTGTAACAAATTTAGAACCCAGTCTTATTCCAGAGCAAAATTGTTACCAAGTTCATTATTGCTTACCCTGTATTGTTAAGCAGTTTATATTAAAGTCCTCTAAAGTAAAAAGTAAAGTATAAAAAAAATTCATTATCATTTATCTTAACACGGTTTAGTTTCTATGATGTATATGTTAACAGAATAGTTTATTAACTAATTAAGCTAATGACATAGTGCATAGTCACCATGCAGAAAGCTGGGTATCACAATATACCATTAAGAGTTGCGGATGTTAGAGATAATAAAGCCGCATAGTTGTAGGTGGTTACTATTTCTTCTAACTTCTCATGTTCATTCACTTTAATTATTTTGTCATTTCTTATGTGATGTCATCCTAATTATTAAACCCACTTCATTTACAATATAAATCCACGCATCCACTACTTAGGGCATAGTCCTTTTCCCCTGGAAACCCTGCTGTCATCTTACTGTTAATGTTAATACCTCAAGGCCCAAAATAATATAGTATTGGGACATGATGCTTAGTGTTGTGCACAAGTTGCCAAATGAATATTTAAAAACAGGTGTCAGATGTGTGTACATAAACAATATTCATGTCTTGTCAGAATTTACTGTTCAACTGCTTCCTTAATACTAAATTTAAGCAGAGAAATTCTGTTGTGTTGATGTGTTGGTTATTGAATATATGTATAAAAACAAAAAAAGATAAGACATTCATATCCTGCCAATATGGATGTTTTTTGATGGCTAGTGAAGAGATCATGAATTCATGTTTGCTTACCCCCATTATCAAAATGTCATACACTGTAAAAACATGCAAACGAAAGCCATGAGTGATCAGTGTACAATCAGTTTACACTGCACAACATATTAGGACAGTGTTAACGACCTTGCTTATAGATACTGCCAGGTGTGAAGTGGTTAACTATTGTAGATTATCATATCAGATGGCACAGGGAGGCCAATTAATTTGTTATTCTAAAGAAAGCTGATAAGTAGCCCACTTGTCTGACATCTTTGCAGTTATGCATTTCTTGCCATCAACAGCTGAGTGTTTTGTTTTGCACTAAAAAAAAAAAAGATCAAGAGGTTCTAATCAATACTCTAAATATAACTATGTGGAAAAATCCCTCGCCTTAGGAGCCAGAGAAATCTGATCTGCATTTTTCCTTTACATGATAACATGTTTGTCTAATGGCTAAAATTGCTTCACACTTGACTTGGTTCTGTGCACAAGCACAGTTCAGTATGTTGCCCAAATAACAATCTCCTCTGGATTTGCTTTCTCTATCTGTTTAAGGAAATAATTGATTATATTCTAAAATTAGCAGACTTTGGCAATTAAATGCATATTGCACTGTTGGAGGTGTGCCCATCATGCTAAACTGATAATATAGTGTGGGCCTAAAGAATGAAGGACCATAAAACGTGCGTGTTAGCAGGGCAGGCTCAAAATATGGGGCCTGAAGCAAAAATAAAATCGGAAAGTACACCAAAGCTAACAAATATATGTAAGTTCTTGAACGCAAACATTTCCATAGCAGGGGAGGATGTAACTATTTTTTACTATAAAACACTTCTTTATAACTAGCTGTGTCCTTAACCACTTCCCATCATATATTTACAGTAGCAGAGGGTGTGATATTTTTTTTTAGCCTAAGTGAATATGTTGATGTTTAGTATGCTGACCATGTGCGTCCGCAAACATGCTAACTGGAAAAGCTGGTTTGGTTAGGATGCGTTGAATTGACAGCATATGGGTGGCAATTACAATTTTAGGGAATATTCAATTTCAATTCCTAGGACAATATCAATTCAGATTAGCTCTAGCAAATGTAAAAAAATAGATTTCCAAAATTTACATATATGGTACTTAAGTAAATGTGAAAAGTATAAAATGTGAGAGTTTATTTTTCGAGTTTTAATAATTGGGCAAAAAGTATCATGGTTAGAATCTTGGGAAAAATGTTTTGTCTACTGTAAGGTCTTGGGCATACATTTTTGAGTTCTTCGATCGCCTCACCTGCTTTACACTTAGCTGTGCATGCTGGCATTTGTTAGGCAGCACTTGCTTACACATAAAATAAAGCTAATGTAAATTCACAGCGTATGCTACTTGCAATTCCAGAGATTTCATAATTGGACAATGTTTGATTTTGTATTCAGTTGTGATAAAGAACACAAATTTGACCAAGGATAGGATCACGAATCTAAGATCTCTAGAGTGAGACATAATTGTTGTGGCATATAGTCATAGCAGAAAAATCCCTCTAAACATTCAATTCCAAGTTGCTCTTATAAGATGTAAAATTTAACGTAGGCAGCACTACTTGTCCATGCAAAATCAATCTGTGTTGCATGAAATCAGGTACTTTTGCGCAAAACCAGGTGCAAATGGCATTCATTTGAGATAAATTAGATATTATATTGAATCAGTATGATATGTCCTTATAATAGGGGTCATTTATAAAAGTGCAAAACTCCACTTACTGCAATGTAGATGCCATTTGCACTTGTTATTCAACAACGTTATGTTACGTGCCTAGATTTTACAGGTCATAACAGCCTTCTTCAGGGTTACCTTATTTTGCATCATCTGATGGGAGGAGCTGGGCACATTATGGTGTTCTTTGTGGAGAGTGGACTAGGCAATGAATGGAGAGTGGACTAGGCAATGAATGGACCTAGATATGCACCTGCACACATGCGTTGTGGAATGTTATTATGTAAATGCAATTTAAGTGGTGCACAGGAAGCATTTAGGAGAGAGTTTCTGGCTTAGTTGGGGTAAAGTTTTCTACCTGCAGAAGAACTGGAGTTTTACACGTGCTCAGGTGGTGGAAGCCAGGTATTGCACTATACCTATAATAAAACACCATGAAATAAAAATATTTAAGCACACAATGGTAACACATAATATAAAAACAGTAGTATTTTATTCCACATCCAGACCCGCAGAAGTAGACGCAGATTGTTCTGGGGGCTGGTACGAGACGGACACATTTTTTTTTTCAGTTTCAGTACACTATTATACAAAAAGTCTGTTGACCCTTTGGGTGTCATAACCTATGACACCAATCTTCATGCAAAGCTGTGTGTCCTAGGGGTAGTCTTATCCATGATCATATGTTATCAGCACTAGTTACATATGAGAGATTATTACATGTATAGGGCTTAGAATATTGAATCTTTTCTTCTGAATGTGGGTGACCGGGGGTATGCTGCTGAACTCCACAGCAATAGACTTCTACAGGAATGTGTCCAACAGCTTATTAGCACATTGGAACTACCCACATTGTCCACATGCACTTCATGCTACATTCTCTCATCTTCGTCCAAGCACATCTTGTATAGTATCCGTTTCATCTCTTATGTCACGATGTTCATTACTCACTGTGGGTTTTAAAATTAATAAAAACAATAGTACCATAAATGTAGAATATGTTATTGGCAGATGTGTAAATTAGATTCTAGAGAAATTATCTTTCACATCATACATTAGATTAAGTGGAAAAACAGCAGGGAAACATAACCTTAAAATATTTATGTACCTATTAGTACTTTATAAAAGTCCACAATATATGATTGTAAATGGGCAGCAGCAACATTAACTAATTTCTATATAGAAGAAATTGCAGTTAATAAGGTCCCTCAATAGAGGTCAGCTATATAGTACACTTGCACCTGTGGATGTTAGAAAGCTGCAAACGTGCCCATCAAAACGGGGGTGCTAGGAAAATTATTTACATTTTAGCAATGGAATGATTATTAGTTTCTCCATGTATACTTAGCCAAGTAATAACTTTTTGCTGAAATGTTGTCGTTGTGTTTGTACCCACATTTGACCTTCTTCTACATTCTTGCCTCCTAACATGCATTATATGATTTTGGTGTTTTCAATTTTTTTAAAAAATAAATAAAATAAATGACCTTGTTTTATAGCTCTGGTTGGTACATTGGTACATAAAATACGATATGCCTGATAAGTGGGAGTATTTTGCCAGTTACATAATGTAACTGGTGTGAAATCACTTTGAGTTTGCGCAGGGAAAAGTAGGACGCAGGCATTCTAGTGTAGGGCGAGTACAACAATAAAGCCGTATTATTTGCAGGTGGTCAGGAGCAGGTGCAAATGGAGGATGCTCATTTAAGTTTCATTGATGTCTAATAGAGAATGTGTTTGTTGCACAAGAAATAAGTGGTTTAAAACATGGGGAAAGTGGAACGTAAGTGTATGTGGTGTATGTATAGCGCAAATTACGCCTAATTTGCACCAATTCTGCATCAGGTCCAATATGTTTTAACAGTGGGTTATGTAGGAAGGAATTGTTCTATCTATATAGCATTACTCCATAGAGATGGAGTATATTTTGTTTTGACTAATGACATGATCTGGTGACTCTGTCCATTTTTTTAAAAAAATGTGTTCCATCTGTTCATCTTAGAAATTACTTTAGGGCTGCATAAGGTTCATCACCATAGGAAAGGTGCACATACTCAGATCCAAATGCTCCATTTACACGCTAGTTTTTTTACTTGGCCACAAAATTTTACAGCCAATTCAAATGGCCGCATTCTATGGGGTAGTTAATGTTATTGGTCGATGACCACATATAGGTAGGTGGTTATTGTCTTACCAGATTATTCAGCTGACTTGATTAACATCTTAAAGATTTTGAGCAGAATTGTCAGTCTTTATTGGCATATGCATGCTGTGATTTGTAGTCAGTTACGTTTAAAATGAGAACTTTACAACAAATTGCAATAATTATTCAATTGGATGGAGGCCTGGCAGTTGCAGGGTGAACCTGGCCAAAGAGAGTATCCCAGGATTGGATGTGAGCATGATACGATCATCCTATTTGATAAGGTATATCCCACTAATGTCGAGCCAATCTTGAGAAATATTACAATGTGGCTGGGTAGCTCTATTATTGTCATACTGATCAGTGTTTGAACAATGCCAAGCTATCCATCATATCAAGTGGCGAAAGTGACATAGTTCACATTTATTAAAAGAGAATTATTAAAATAAAATACCCCTTTTCAGTTCAACTTCAAACCAAAGTATCAACACCAGAATAGCATTTTATTTCAGGATCTACAAAGTCAGTTTGGTTATAAATTAAAGTAGAAAAAAAAAAAAAATGCCATATTAGTACAGTTGTATTAATGTACCAGTATGAGCCCTGTAGCATTTTTATTTAGACTTGCAGTTATTTTTTTCACATCAGGATTTCAAAAGTTCCACTATGTTCACCAGTATGGTATTCATTGTTTTGTAAGCTGTACATCAAACTGTTTGGAAAGTAGATCTCTTGAAAAGCTTGTAGTGAAAAATCAATTATTAGTCCAAATAACAAGGTATAACCTTATATAGTATAATATAGTGTTCAACTTTGTATATTTAGCACATTCTAATAATACTGTAACATTAATAGTGTGTATATACATTTTTAACTGATGTTAATTGTTCATAGTTCTGTGGCAATTAAAAATAACAAGAGTGGTACTGTTACTTAATGTCAGACAGCAATCTTTTTATGGGCAAGGAGGTATGTATAATCAGTTTGTCAGGAGCTTGCTGTGATTAAGTCATCATCCTTCCAGTTGCTGACATTGCCTGAAGAGCTGAGGAGTGACCTTGTGAATCTGCTTCTAACAAAGGTCATGCGTATATGTGGTGATGAGACATTAATAGTGCCAGCCTTCTATTGTCTTAACACAAATGCCACTGCAGACTTTCTTGATATGTGTCACATCCCATTTACATACTACAGTCATCTGACCTATGACCATGTTATTTAATGTATTTTTATTTTCAGGAAGACATCATTCTTTGTAGTTCATGTTTGCACAAAACAGTGCTGCATAGAAGTATTTTTTCTCATACTCTCTAAAGAATATGAACCATTAATTAATGATGATGATGATAATACAAGATAGTCTCCCAGTGTAAAATCACACATTGCTATTGACCATCTTTACAACTGGATTATTTAGGGCCCTTGCCCACTGGTGTTTAAACGTTGTACTGCAAGTGCGCAACACTGAAACGCATGGAAAAATGAAACCATTGTATTCTATGTGTTCATATCCATTTGCATTCATACATGCTTGCATTTTTTTGGACGCTGTTTGTTTTGTTTCGCTGTTTGTTTCGTTTCACTGTTACAAAGCATTTCACTCTGCTTCACTGTCCATTCATCACTACTGGAGGTCATTGGGGCAGATTAAATTCTGCGCAATGTGCCATCAGATATCAATGAGTTGTCCAGCGCCACTGTTCTGGAGGCAGAATTGAATCATGCAAAATTTAATGTATTCCATTGTGTATGTACCCACTAGGGATTCATGAGCATTACTCCAGTGTTGTGACCATTGACATGAATGTCGCTTCTCAGCATGGTAATTTTTTTTCAAGATTAAGGTTAAGATGTAATTGATATCTTTTCATGTATTATTTAAGAAGTTAGTCCCCAGCACTACCCTCACCTCCATTAAATCAAACTGCTGCTAGTGCTGGAAACCACTTGTGATTGGCCAATTGGCTCAGTTCAGTCCTGGTTAATTCAATTCACAGTCATTATGGATCAGGCTTCTGTCGGAACAGTTTACATCATCTGTTATGGTTTTGATTTGGTTTTTTTTATACACTATATGGACAAAAGTGTTTGGACACGCCTGTTAATTATGGAATTGAGGTATTTTAATCAGACCTGTTGCCAGGCCTGTTGGGGTAAAAAATCAAGCACCTAGCCATGCACTCTTCATTTGCAAACATTTGTGATACAGAATTGATCGTTCTGTAGAGCTCAGTGATTTCAAGCGTGGTACTGTGATAGAATGCCACCTTTGCAATAAGACGGCTCATGAAATTTCATCCCTGCTGGATATTCCACGGTCAACTGTAAGTGATATTATTAGAAAGTGGAAGAGTTTGGGAACAACAGCAACTCAGCCACGAAGCGGAAGACCACGTAAAATCACAGAGCTGTGTCAAGGACTGCTAAGGCATATGGTACATAAAAGCCAACCCTTTGCTGATTCCATAATTGAAGTGTTCCGAACTTTCAAAGCCATTAAAGGAAGCACAAAAACTGCGGTGGGAGCTTAATGGAATGGGTTTCCATGGCAGAGTAGCTGCATGCAAGACTCACATCACCAAAACCAATGCCAAGCGTCAGATGGAGTGGTGTAAAGCACACTAATACTGGACTGTGGAGCAGTGGAAACGTGTTCTGTGTAGTGACGAATTACACTTCTCTGTTTGGCAGTCAGAAACATTCCTTGTAACGTTTCGTCCACGGACGAAACGCGTTGGGTACAAGGAAACAAGCACCGTAAAAAGATCCCCAAAAGACCCTCCACACCTTCAATAAACTACTCAACCAAGATCTACCTCCTCTCCGAGTAAAGCGCCTAGGAACAGAACGAGACCCGAGCGACAGCACCATCCTGCAGTGGAACGCACGGGCCCCTGTGCGTTCCACCCGCTAACCAGAAGTTCGGCATTTGGAACGCACAGTGCGTTCCAACTGCCGATTAAGGAAGCCGCTCGGCCACGCTACTGTCTCCCTCTCTCCTCGGAACCACAACCGCAATACGCAGGCTAATAAACTGCTCTTATAAGAGCACTGCACTAGAGCACATCTCACCCTCACTTCCACCCCTTCAAAGCACCCACATTACTTAACTCTACTGCCACAGCTGCACCCGCTAACACCAGAAGAGCACCGTACATATATATTTCAATACCATCCATAACCAGGAGAAAGCCCATCTCCACTCTCCTTATCCAGGCTACATACACACACCAAACCCCCATACCTCACATTCATAATAGCCCATATAAATTCCTACACCCCGATGACTGAGGGCTATAAACATTAAGCTATAAACATTGCCACACACACCCGCATATCCCAAGAGCTATAAACATAGAGCTGTCAACATTGCCACATATACCCGTATACCCCCAGAGCTATAAACAGAGCTATAAACAATGAGAAATTAGCGGAGAACAACACAACACAATATACACTGCATCAAAGCTATAGACAAAAAGCAAAAGAGCTATAGCATTCAAAAATGCAAAATAAGCTATAAGCAGCCGCTGCACCTCCAGCATCCAAGTATATTGTCTGTACCGCTTATATTGCAATTTCTACCCCCTCCACCTATTTCCCCTCTCCTACCCCCCCCCTTTCTTCTCCCCACTACAGGCATCCAAGGTTGCGCCACGGCAAACATGACAAAATCATGATAATTACCAAACAAAATATTTTTTGGGCTAGAGCCAGAAGTATTTCTTGTAGATCCTCCCTCATACAGCAGTTAGGTCTCATTGATATCATGCATTCTGTTCAAAAATAAGCCTGACAGACTGACTGTGAGATTTACTAATTAGTTAGCAAGAAAGTTACCCTTTTGTTTTGCAGCATGTAACAAATTTGAAAAAGCATTTAGACATTGAATTGTAACATTGCAGTGTTTTATTCTATAAATAATACAGTATAGTCTTTAAGATATAAGTGCATCCATATAGCAAAAAAAGTTATTAATATATTCTTTACAATTTTGTTAATTTTCAATAAATTTTTAAATATGTACTGAACAGTAGAACAGTTACAAAAAGGAAAACATATAGGGGTGCATTCAATTAGGTTTTCGGTTCGCGGTAATGTGCCGGAACGGGCCGCAAAGGCAGTCCACGGTACCGCAATAACATGGATTTTCGTAACCATAGGGTTGCGAAGGAAAATCTGCATTATTGAAGTACCGTATTGCCGTCAATACTGCGCACTTTTCACGGTAACGCCCGTTACCGCAAACGGAAAAGCTAATTGAATATGACCCATACTGGATTATTCATTTTGTTTAGATTTATTTAGGACATTATACATTTGCTCAAAAGTTATATTTTATATGTCAATGGAGTTGAAACATACTTATTTACCTATACACTTATGTGAGTATAAAGTGTTTTCTATTTTAATTTTTTGCAAAATTGTGGTGAACTTGTTCTTGTGCATAAGCAGATTTTCCATTTTTATAATAAAACAATATAGTATTTTTACAATAAAATGAAACAGTTTGAAAAAACACATTTCCCTCTGAAACAGTTGGTACCAAAAGCAATTAGAAATCACAGCTACATGTAGTTCTGATAGGGTAGACTATACTATCATTCTTATAGCTATATATTCTATGGTACAAATAGGAGGTTAAAGATTAGATCGTTTATACAAGACCCTTTTAACAATCTGGAGACAATAAAGGATACAGATGGTCATAAAGTCAGTGAAGTGCTATGTACTGTCGATGGGATAAAAAAAAATAAAACAAACTGATAAATTTATAAAATGGTCTGATGCAAAGCACAAAATTACATCGTTTTACAAGGTGAAAAAAGACTATTTTCAAAATCCCAATGGAACAAGACGAAAGCAAAAGTCAATATAAAGCATAGTCAAATTTCAAATAGGAGAGTAAAAATGTCTTCCTGACTGTTTACTGGCGATTACTGGATAAGCATTCTAAAACTGATATTTGTTTTATTGTTTACTTAACAATTGCCTTTTGTCTACAGATAACAACCTGATTTTCTGTAAAACCTCATTTTATTCTTGTTTTAGCATTTTCTGAGACAAAAATTAGCTTCAGTATTTCCCAGGAATGTATTCATGTTGCCATTAATAGTTACTAGATCCTTGGCAGCTTTTACTTATTTGTGTATGTATTATTTGGTTGCCATGTTACATCATTCAAAATATCTGAATTGGTTTCCTTTAGTAATCATTTGCTTCATCCTTTCTTTGTGTATTGAAGTCTTGTTAAACAATTGTTTTTAAATTTCATTGCCATGTACCATCCCTTTTCTGTTATCTTTGTTTTTCTAGATTGCTTAGTTGCTTGTATTTTCATGCACACAAAACCCAAGGAAAATGTTGCATATTACATTCCATACATGAGAAACATTTTCTTCTTTAGCATCCAATTGATTCTCTGAAATTGTAATTCAGCAACTCACAATTAATAAAGGCACCAATTCCATTTTTTCAACCCAAGCTACTCAAGGTACTTTTCAAATATCTTCTGTAATCAGTTTGTATTCATCGGATGCAAATTTATCTACATATTGGACCCGTAATCCACTACTATTCTTCCAAGGTAACTTGATGTATTTCTGTTAATGGTTTAGGGCAGTGGTTCCCAAACTTTTGCAGTTCGTGGCACCCTTAGAGTCTCCAACATTTTTTAAGGCACCCCTCCAAAATAATTACCGAGCAGTCCCCTTTTATAAGCACTTAGGGCAAAAAAACGTAATAAGTATTTAGGTCAGGACAGAAATACTTACTCTGTGCCCTCCTTCATCTCCACACACTCTGTGCCCTCCTTCATCTCCACACACTCTGTGCCCTCCTTCATCTCCACACACTCTGTGCCCTCCTTCATCTCCACACACTCTGTGCCCTCCTTCATCTCCACACACTCTGTGCCCTCCTTCATCTCCACACTCTGTGCCCCTGCATTCTCTCACTCTGTGCCCCTGCATCCACTCACTCTGCCCCTCTGCATCATCCTCTCACTCTGCCCCCTCTGCATCATCCTCTTACTCTGCCCCCTCTGCATCATCCTCTCACTCTGTCCCCTCTGCATCATCCTCTCACTCTGTCCCCTTTGCATCATCCTCTCACTCTGTCCCCTTTGCATCATCCTCTCACTCTGCCCCCTCTGCATTCTCCTCTCACTCTGCCCCCTCTGCAACCTCCTCTCACACTGCCCCCTCTGCATCCCGGGGGCCAGGAACAGGAAAAAAACAAAAAACTTACCAATCCGGCAGTGTCCGGGACCCAGCATCCTCCTCTCTCCTGTCTCTTGTCACTGAATGTCGGGCTTGACATTCAGTGACAAATGGCATGAGAGAGGAGGGAGGATGCTGGGACCCGGGCGCCGTCAGATTGGATGTTTTTTTTTGTTTGTTTTGTTTTTTTCTCTACCTGGCCACGGCACCCCTGGGATCCGCGGCACACACTTTGGGAACCGCGGGTTTAGGGGCTATTTAATTACCTCATAAGCACATAACTGATTTCTCTACAGTAAGATTATGTAGTTGGTTCTGCAAAATTTGCACTTTTAGGATGGTTTTACGCTAAATGCTAGTGCAAGAAAAGCTTTTGTTGACACATTAAAATGAATGGGGAACACTGTTCACACAGGACCAATTACGCTCAGAAATCAATGCATGCGCCACTGGTCAATTTGAGCACTTTGAACTCTAACTAGAAAAGCGCTAGTGTTTTAAGCACAAGTAATATATGAGGTGGTGGAATAATATTTGTGACTAGTGGTGGGGAAATGTTGTAGGGTTACTGTAAGGCAGAAGCATTATTAGTAACAAAATTTTAATGTAGCCATTTGTGATTGCCAGTCATGTTGTGTGGGTTGAAGGAGGAGAGTAATTGAATTTTGAAGACATGAAAGTTGAACCAATTGGTCGACCAATGGTATGGAATATATAACTGCTATTTTACGTAACACTCCTAATAGTTTCTTAAACACTTGAAGAGTGATTTTTGAAAATCGCAGATATTCAATGACTTTGACAGCTAAATTTAAAACGGCAATGTGTTTAAAGGCAATCTTTGCAAAAATCACTCTTTAATACATTTACCTCTTAGTCTCCATGTACCACACACTTTCAACATCATCATCATCATCTTCAGCTTTTATTCATATAGTGCCAGCAGATTCCGTAGTACTTTACAATTGGAAACAAACCATAAAAAATACGGGGTAATACATTCATACAGATAGGTAGGAGAGCCATGCTCGCAAGCTTACAATCTATGGGACAATGGTTTGTAAAGGGCTACGGAATTTGCTGGTGCTATGTAAATAAATGTTGATGATGATGATGATACACAAGGGTAAGTACTACATCATATTGAACACTTGTCCAGCTACAATGCAAAGGTTACAAAGTATTTAGTGGGCTGTGTGTTTAGTCACACAAATATGTTGGTCAGAGGGTTGCTGCTTTGTGTTAGCTGTGTAGAGGGTGGTATAAGGGTAACCTAGGGAGATTAAAATGGAGGTACAGGTATATTATAAGCTTCGCTGAAGAGGTGGGTTTTCAGATAATGCTTGAAGACTAGAGGAAAGTCTTGTGGTACGAGGGAATGAATTCCATAAAGTGGGTTCAGCCCGAAAAAAGTTCTGTAACCAAGAATGGGAGGAAGTGATGAGAGTGGAAGAGAGACGCTGATCTTGTGCAGAATGGAGGTGTCTAGTTGGGAGATATTTCGAGACAAGTGAGGAGATGTATGTTGTTGCAATTTTGTTGATGGCCTGGTATGTTAGTAGAAGGATTTTATATTGGATTCATTGAAAAACAGGCAACCAATGTAGAGAATGACAGAGTGGCTCAGCAGAGAAAAAACGATTTGCAATGAAAATAGCAGCTGCGTGCAAAATAGATTGTAGGGGCTCAAGTCTCATTTTGGGAAGATCATTAAGGAGGGAATTACAATAGTCAATGCAGGAGGTGATTGCATGAAGTAAAGTTTTTGCAGTAATTTGTGTGAGATATATACGTATTCTGGAAATGTTTTTGTAGATGTATGCAGCATGATATAATATAGAGTTGATGTGGGGAACAAAGGATAGTTGCGAGTCAAGGATTACACTTTTCCCACCCAAGCAGCAAGCTTGCAGGGTGGGACTTATGATCATGTTGTCAATAGAAATGTCAGGCAGGAAGCTTATATTGTTGGGTGGGAATATTTTTCTGTTTTTGAAAGATTGAGTTTGAGTTGGCGAGAGGATATCCAAGAAGAAGTGGCAGAAAGACAATCAATAACGCGACACAACACAAATGGTGAGAGATCAGGAGAGGACAGATAGATTTGTGTATAATCCGCATAAAGATGATACTGAAATCCAAAGGAGCTTATTAGATTTCCAAGAGAAGTGGTGAAGATAGAGAATAGCAGAGGACCTAGGACTGAGCCTTGTGGTGCTCCAACTGATAAAGGAAGCTAAGTGGAGGTGTTCCAGAGAAATTAACACTGAAAGAGCAATTAGACAGGTAGGATGAGAACCATTATAGGACAGTGTCTTGAAGACCTAGGGATTGTTGCATCTGTATGAGGAAAGAATGGTCAACAGTGTCAAATGCAACAGAGAGATCCAGGAGAATTAGAAGAGTGTAATCACCTTTAGTTTTAGCTATGATTAGATCATTGACAACCTTGGTCAGCGCAGTCTCTGTGGAGTGTTGAGAGCGAAAACCTGATTGAATAGAATCCAATAGGTTGTTTGCAGAAAGGAAACGTGTGAGGTGGGTGTAGGCAATTGTCTCAAGAAGTTTGGTGGGGCATGGGAGCTGAGACATGGAGTGCCAATTTGAGAAAGAGTTTGGGTCAGAATTTTGTTTTTTCAGAATAGGAGTATTCACTGCGTGCTTGAATAGTGATGGAAAGGTACCAGTAGAGAGAGATAGATTACAGATTTTAGCAAGAGGTGGAATAAGCACCCGAGACAAGGATCTGCCAATGTGTGAGGATATGGGATCAAAAGGACATTTGTGTGATCAAATGAAGAGAGGGTGTCAGAGGATGCTGGGAAGGAACTGAGCTGATTGCTAGTCGAGGGAGATGATACCATTTCAAGACAGATCTTATCAATCTTATCCTTGAAATAGGAAGCAAGGTCCTGGGCCTCCTGGTAGTCGGAGGGTTTGGGGTGGGAGGGTTTAGAAGAGATTTGAATGTGTTAAAAAGGCGTTTGGGGTTAGAAGCCTGAGCTTGTTTAGGTGTCTCCAGAGCATTTCGATAGAAGTGGTAGATTGCAATGACATTCATCTTTACGAGAAAGTTTTTGTAGATTTCATGTTACTTTAGTGTGCTACATATGACAACGAAATCTACGTTGAGTATGGAGAGTCGCTGGAGCCACTTGATTGGCACATTGAGTCCAAACCGTCAGACGCTAACACCCAAACAATGAGTTAAGCAGGTGGTTTGGCCCCCCATTTTCACTATAATACAACCCCTTACCCCCTCTAACCAATGCTCTATATTCTTCAGAACCACTTAACTTGAGAGGAATTCCTCCCATTTTCCTTGCTTAGTGTTAGGAACTCCCAAGCCAGTACAGTGAAACTCGGGGACTACTCTGAAGGCCTGGTGTTCGCTGGAGCCCCTAGTGGTGGGGACAGACTTGACTGCGGGCCGACCAAGGGTCGAGTAACGTATACTGACTTAAAGGAGAACCCAGGAGTGGAGTGATTGGCAGGCCGTAGTGAGGAGAAGGTCAAAGGTCACAGCACAGGTACGAAATCCAGGGACAAGCGAAAGGTCAGGTGCACAAGCAAAAGGAGCAAAATCCGGAATTCAGGCAAATGGTCAGGGTCAGAAGCGAAGGTTCAATGGTCCAGGAACAAGCAAAGGTCATACACGGGTAGTCAATCAAAGGTAATAATAACCAAACAGGGAGAACAAGCAGGCAGCAGAACTGAGGACAGAACGCTATAACCGGCAATGAGGCATCAGCCCTCATTGCCTTAAATGCAGCCAAGAGCCAATCACAAACAGAGCCACAGTTGCAGACTAATTGCCAGATACTAAAAGGCCAATCGGGGCTTAGCCCTGAACCTCACACCTGCAGGCTAAAGTCTGCTAATTCAGCCACAGGCTGAATCTAACTATTAGCCCCTAATGCGCAGGCGTGCCTGGCTGCCGCGGCAACGGTCGGGAGCTGGAAGGAAGTGACGTCCTGGTCGTCATAGCGATGGCCGGGACGCTGGGACAGACAGGATGGGAGCCGCGGCGGCTGTGAGTACCGCCGCGGCTCGTGACAGTACCCCCCCCCTTGAGGAGGGGTTAAGGAACCCCGACATCCAGGTTTCGTGGGAAACTTCCTAAAAAACTCTTTGATGAGCCTTCCAGCGTGAAGCGCCTCTGTGGTATCCAAGAACGCTCCTCAGGGCCATAACCCTTCCAATGTACGAGGAATTGAACTTGGCCTTGAACCTTCCTTGAGTCAAGGATTCTTTCAATAATATATTCGTGATCCCCGTTCACCATCAGAGGCCTGGGCCTGTTAGAGTGAGACCGATTAAACTTGCTGGGAGCAGCGACTTTCTTCAGAAGCGAACAATGAAAGGTCGCAGGTATTCTTAAGGAAGTTGGTAGTTTTAACCTAAATGCCACTGGATTAATTTTTTTCTCAATTGGAAACGGTCCAATGTATCGGGGCCCCAGCTTTCTGCAAGGTTGCCGCAACCTGATGTTCCGTGTGGATAACCAAACCCGATCCCCCACTTTCAATGAACATGGTCTACGGTGACGGTCAGCGACGACCTTGGATTTTTGGGAGGCCTGACCTAGTGCAGAGTGCACCTTTTTCCAGACGGACCTCAACCTGGCAGTAAAAGCAGGTGTTCCGGAATCCCCACAGGGAACAGTAGTAGAGAACGAGTTGGATTTTGGGTGAAAGCCAAAGTTGCAGAAAAACGGGGATGTATAGTGGAATGACAAGAATTATTGTACGCAAATTCTGCCCAGGGCAAGAGAGAGGACCAGTTGTCGTGGAATTTAGACACGTAAATGCGCAGAAACTGCTCTAGAGCCTGGTTCGTCCTCTGTCTGTCCATTCGACTGAGGGTGATACGCCGAGGACAGACTGATAGAGATCCAGATGGAGTTACAAAAAGCTTTCCAAAACTGGGCAATAAACTGGGATCCTCGATCTGAGACGATATCTTCGGGAATCCCATGGAGACGAAAAATACGCGTCAAAAACAAGGTGGCCAAGTTTCTGGCATCAGGTAACTTGGGCAATGATATAAAATGTGCCATTTTACTAAACCGATCCACGACTACCAGGATGGTGTTATGTCCTGCGGATACTGGTAGGTCGACAATGAAATCCATCGACAGATGGGTCCAAGGCCTGCTTGGCGCCGGCAAGGGTAACAATAGCCCAGAAGGACGGTTTCTATCGGATTTATTTTTAGCACACTCAGGACAGACCCGAACATAATTCTCCACATCGTCTGATAAAGTGGGCCACCAAAGCCAACAAGAAAGAACTTCGATAGTCCTACGAATTCCCGGATGACCAGCAGAGTGCTTGTTATGGCCTTCCATGAGGAAAGATTTCCTTAAGTGCACCGGGACAAATAATTTGTTGACCGGTGTCTGAACTGGAGCGATTCTTTGGAAGTGCCGGATAGTTGCTCCTAGATCCTGGGTGAGTCCGAGATGAACAGCAGTTGCAGGAACAATAGGCAACGGGTCAGGAGACTGAGGATGATGAGCCAAAAAACTTCGGCACAAGGAATCGGCCTTAGTATTTTTAGAACCGGGACGGAATGTAATAATGAACTTGAATCTGGTGAAGAATAAGGCCCAGCTGGCCTGCCTGGGATTCAGAGTTTTAGCGGTCTGGATGTATTGGAGGTTTTTATGGTCCGTGAAGATGGTAATGGTATGAGTAGCTCCCTCTAACCAATGTCGCCATTCCTCCAATGCCAATTTAATGGCCAACAATTCCCGATTTCCGACATCATAATTACATTCGGCAGACAGAAATTTTCTAGAGAAAAAGGCACAGGGATGTACCTCTTTGCTTCTTTGGTCTTTTTGTGAAAGGATGGCGCCAGCACCGATATCTGAAGCGTCCACCTCTACAATGAATGGCAGTTCCGGGTCAGGATGTCTCAGCACTGGAGCAGAAATGAAAGCAGCTTTGAGTGCTGAGAAACTTGCCAATGCCTCCGAAGACCACTTTGCTGGGTTAGCTCCTTTTCGAGTGAGGGCAGTGATAGGAGCTACTAACAAGGAAAATTAGTCAATAAACCTACGGTAATAATTGGCGAACCCAAGGAATCTCTGGATCGCCTTCAGATTAGTAGGGAGGACCCAATCCTGGATTGCCTGAACTTTAGCAGGGTCCATTGCGAATCCTGATGAGGAGATGATATACCCCAGGAACGACACTGTGGACACCTCGAATTCGCATTTTTCCCTTTTTGCATATAGGTGATGTTCCCGTAATTTCAGTAGAACTTGGCGAACATGCTGACGGTGCTGCAGTAAAGACTCAGAGTAGATTAAAATATCATCCAAATAAACAACTACTGTTTTACCCAGGAATTCTTGTAAAACATCGTTGATCAGGTCCTGGAAGACCGCCAGAGCGTTGCATAACCCGAATGGCATCACGAGATATTCATAATGTCCCGACTGAGTATTGAAAGCGGTCTTCCACTCATCCCCTTCTTGATTCGAATAAGATTGTAAGCCCCTCTGAGGTCAATCTTCGAAAATATAGTTGCTGATTTTAATTGACCAAACAAAACCGAAATCAACGGTAACGGATACATATTCTTAATTGGGATGTTATTCAGTCCACGGAAATCAATGCAAGGTCTAAGACTGCCATCTTTTTTTGACACGAAAAAGCAACCTGCCCCTACGGGAGATTTAGAAGGACGAATGAATCCCTTTTTCAGGTTTTCCTCTACGTAGAGCTCCATGGCCTGAGTCTCCGGAATGGACAAGGTGTATAACCGCCCTTTGGGCAACTTGGAACCCGGGACTAAATCAATTGCGCAGTCATATTCTCGATGTGGTGGAAGGGAATCAGCTTTCTTTTTGCAGAACACATCACTGAAGTCCTGGTAGGGTACCGGCAACAAGTCTGGACTAGGCTGTAGGATTCTAAGCGGCAGGGTCAAGCAAGACGTAGAACACTCGGAACTCCAATGGATAATCTCTCCACTTTTCCAGTCAATAAGGGGATTATGACTGCGAAGCCAGGGATACCCCAATATCAAAGGAGCAGAGGAACAGGTAATAAGATAGGAGAGTTCCTGCGTATGGAGGGCTCCTACAGACAACCGAACCATTGGAGTACTAGCGAGAATCCTTCCCCCAGGCAAGGGGTTACCATCCAAACCACATGTGGTGATGCTTGATCCTAACTTGATATGCGGAATATCAAGCGTCCCAGCCAAATGTATATCCAGGAAATTACCGGCCGCACCACTATCAAGAAAGGCTTTCAGATCCGTGGATTTCCCACGGAAAGTTAGACGTCCAGGGACTAGTAAAGAATTTTCTGAAGAGGTAATCTGGAGAACCAAGCGCACCTCTTCACCTGCACTTAGGCTTTGGAGTTTCCCGGCTTGTTGGGACATGAACGTACTAAGTGGCCTGGTTGACCACAATACATACACAGGCCTAGTGAGCGTCTTCTGGAGCGTTCCTCCGGAGGCAAGCGGTAAGCGCCCAACTGCATGGGTTCAGAGGAATCGGGCAAAGTGGTACCGGAGCTAGAGAATAAGTCCATAGGAGCAGAGGACTCCCGTTCAGTCTTCCTTTCTCTGATCCAACGATCAATTTTTATAACGAGTTGCATCAACTCCTCCAGTGAATCGGATACCGGATACTGGACTAAGGAATCCTTAATCTGCTCGGTAAATCCTAAGCAAAATTGTCTTCGCAATACTGGATCGTTCCAGGCACTATCAGTGGACCATCGCCGAAATTCCGCACAATATTCCTCCGCGGAGGGACGTCCTTGCCTCAGCGTTCGGAGATGAGACTCAGCTGAGGCTGCCCTGTCTGGGTCATCGTACAATAACCCCAGAGCTTGGAAAAAGGCATCCACGGATTGCAAGGCCAATCAGGGCTTAGCCCTGAACCTCACACCTGCAGGCTAAAGTCTGCTAATTCAGCCACAGGCTGAATCTAACTATTAGCCCCTAATGCGCAGGCGCGCCTGGCTGCCTCGACACTGCCCGGCCGTTGCCTTGGCTGGAAGGAAGTGTTGTCCCGGTCGTCATAGCGACGGCTGGGACGCTGGGACAGACAGGATGCGAGCCGCGGTGGCTGTGAGTACCGCCGCGGCTCGTGACACTTAGGACACAATTCATTCTGTTCTGTTCATTCTGTTATAGGCCAAAAATGGTTATGACAGATTAGGCAGTGGGGCCAAATGACGTGATTCGTGATTCGCTATCACTTTGCTGGTCGTGACACTCTGGCGTGGATGGAAAAACCAGGAACAGACTAACATGACCAGGAACACACTAGAAGAGAATATGCAGTAGGACACTAGAGCTGGATTCCCAGGGTTACTAATGACTAAATCTACAGGCAGCGTATTTTATGTAAAGGAGCCTTGTATAGAGGCAGTAGGGGTGCGGGGAGGCAGAGTCCAATAGAACAGAGGCAGATATTCTAGATAGAAGGGACATGCTCGCTGCGCATACCCAAGAAAACCAAGTTGGGGCTCACCATCTTTTTATTACATTGGTTGTACCCGAGGATAGGGAGATCCTGGTGCCGCCTGAACATAGAAAAAGAGTGCACCCTCCTGTGCACTTACTGGGGTCTTACATGTGACAGTAAGTTTCCAGAATCTATCTCACTGAATACAGGTGGGGAAATGAGGATTGTCTCATTTCCCATGCCCTAGGGCTCAGTGGGAGTGGGAATAAAAGCATACTTGTCTACTTTTCCTACATTGCCTCTGGATTTCGTGTAAGCGAGGTGAGAAAAAAACAGACATGATTTGCAGCAAAAAATGG
Source organism: Mixophyes fleayi (assembly GCF_038048845.1). Taxonomy (NCBI): domain Eukaryota; kingdom Metazoa; phylum Chordata; class Amphibia; order Anura; family Limnodynastidae; genus Mixophyes; species Mixophyes fleayi. The sequence continues at coordinate 304,977,502 of NC_134402.1, read as the reverse complement.
ATGGGGCAATTATTTTATCAAGCATCCCCCACCCCAGTATGTACAGAGTTCTGTTGACGTAGTCTCATGGTGAAGCTGCAAGTGAATGCTCTTGGGAGATTTCCTTAGTCTCTTGGAAGTCTGGGAGGTCTCTCCTTAATTCCGGAGTCTCTTGGTCATACTCGGTGAGAGGACAACTATGGAAAAACATTTTTTGTGTACGCTGTTCATCGTCTTGGGGAATGATTGTCCTACACATTAGTTAGGTACAGGGCAATGACACATTCTCTGTTACTAAAATTATTTTGCAAATCCCTGTAATATAGTTCAGAGGCTCAGGGGTGACTTACTGACGCCCAAGTTCAGCAGATTTGAGTTGACAAGTGATCCTTTTCTCCTCTCCTCAACCATAATACGTAACTGATGATGATCAATAGACAACTTTCATTTGGAAGGAAGCAGTGGATGATGCAGATATGATGGACCATATATCCCATGTAATTGTTTGTTGTAAATACACTTACCTGGAAATTACTCTCTTTGAAAACAATACATGTTTGTTGTTAGTACATAGAACTCAGCATGTAGCTGGGAAGAAACTAGATAGTATTATTATACACAATTCAATAGTTAGACAGTGAATGGCACAAAGCTTCAGTGTTAGAGAGTTGTACATCTCTATTTCAGGCACATGAAATAATAACTTTGGAACAAGTTAGAAGTGTACTTGGTTACCACTAAGGAGTTCATTCACACAGATTTTCAGTGTGGTGTTTCTGCTAATGACCAGTCATAGATCAGAAGGCTGAATGTGTTTGAAACTTGCTATAAATGATTTAACCCCTTCACAACTGAGGTGCTTCTCAGCCCTGTGCTGAGCACCTTTGGGTTCATAACATATTTATTTAATGTAATATATAAATAAGGGAGATAGAGTGTTCCCTCCTATCCCGGGCTTTCCCTTAGACTTTAGTGGGCTGTGCATGTGCACAATTCTAATGGAGGAAAGATTATTTTCCTCCAGCAAAATCGGAAACCCCAGATCACGTTGGGAAGTGATGAGTGGGACTCATCCTTAGCACTTTAGGGTGTCATTTAGAGGACGAGTCCCACTCGTCTTTAGATGAAGGAAAACTCTGTTGCTTTTTCCATATAGTGTCCTGTTGTTGGCCCGCTCTCATGAATGATATCCTTAAAGTGCTCTTGGTCAATGCCAAGTGCTTGAACTTACCAGAGAAACACTCACGCACCTTGCGTGAGTTTCATAAAGAAGGTGCTGGTGTTGTTTTTGTACAGGAGATGCATTTTAAACAGGGCGTTATCCCTGTTTTCCGGGATTGTTACTATCCCTGTCCGTATTTTAGCAACAATAGCACAGTTAAGACCCTGGGGGTGGCGATATTATTTTCCAAAAAACATCCCTTTAATGTCTTGCAGAGAACAAGACTCATAGACGGAAGAGCCCGCATGGTTAAATGCAAATTGTACTATTTATACCTTTGTCACTCTATATGCTCCAAACCAGGGTCAGCATACATTCTTGGAAATGGTCTTAGAGAAGATAGCTATGCTGGCAGAGGTTGTATTGGTGATGGGTGGCGATCTCAACTGGTCACTGCACTCGACACATCCAACAGGGCTTCTAGGTACCGAGGATCTCTTCATGGGAAGGTAAGGCGTACCTTACATGGCTCTCAGCTGGTCGACACGTGGAGATTACATTCCCCTCAGAGAGAGATTACTCCTTTTTCTCCCACCCACACTCTTGTATTGACTATTTTTTTCTTTCTCATAGACACTTCCCACTGATTCACATCACATCCATAGGTCTGGCGACTTGGACAGATCATGCCCCTATTTCTCTGTCCTTACACTTGGCACAACCGAAGACTAGGAGTTGCTCATGGAGACTTAATGAGCTCCTCTTACAAGACCCCTTCTGCAAGACCCAAATTGAACAGGTCATTGACGACTATATCGAATCAATAATACCTCGGTGGTGTCTGTTTGGAAGGCACATAAATGTGTTCTCTGAGGCAAAATAATACAGCTAGGCTAATATATGAAAAAGGAAAAGCTTAAAAATCGGCTCCTTCAAAAAATTACTGATTTAGAATCTAGCCACAAAGCCGACTTATCCTCTCAGGTGTGAGGGAAATTGACGGAATCTAGGACAGCTTTGAACAAACTTCTCTATGATAGAATTAAATTGGACTTCCGAAAATGTCGTAACCGATATTTCCTTTGGGGCAATAAACCTGGGTCCATGTTGGCGAGGGCCCTACGTTCCCAAAGAGCCAAAACTTTCATAGCTATGTTTAAAAACGATAAGGGTAAGAAATGTCAGCTTACTACTGACATTGCGGCAACCTTCCATTCTTTTTATTCTCAACTCTATAATATATCAGGAAAGGCCCCCTGGGCAGACTTACTGGATAGGAGTCCTCCAGTTTTATCCTATCTAATGGAGGTCGGTTTAACCACTCTCTCAGAGGAAGATGTGGCCTCACTGAAAGAGCCCTTCACCCACCGTGAATTGGCAGATGCAATAAAAGCAACTCCCTCGGGCAAAAGCACTGGCCCCCAATGGTTTTTCTATCTCTTATTACAAGGCCTTTAAATATAAACTCATTCACTTGATGTTACCGGCCTTCAGTGCTGTGTCGGAGGAGACCTACTTCTCCAAGGACTCCTTGAAAGATCAGATAATGGTGATACCTAAAGAGGGCAAAGACCCGTAACAGTGCTTGAGCTATAGGCTGATATTCTTACTCAATGTGAACATTAAGCTTTATGCTAAGCTCTTTGCAAACAGGCTGAAACTCCTGCTTCTGGGAATTTTTCACTCGGATCAAGTGGGCTTTGTTACAGGCCAAGAGGCTAGGGATAATACGACTAAGGTTATCAATTTAGCTCACTCAGCACTGTGTTCAAATATTCCAGCCATGTTGCTGTCCACGGTCAATCCTAACATTTCTGGATTACTAGTGGGGAAGGTGGACTACAAACTAGCGCTTTTCGCAGATAACCAATCCGATCATATCAATTCCTAATTTGGTGAAAGAGTTTCAGCGGTTCAAATTTCAAAATCAATTATTCTAAATCGGTAGCTGTTAATTTTTCCTTGCCTCTCACCGTGGTTGAGGGACTCCAGCAGGCTTTTCCATTTCATTGGCACCTGGCCCACATCAAATATTTGGGCGTGCTCATTTCTAAAGATTTATTGCAACTTTTCAACCTTGATTTTGGTCCCCTTACAGCTAGGTTGCGGATTGACCTGAGAGAGTGGCAGGGCAGGGCTTTTTCTTGGATTGAACAAATGAACATAGTCAAGATGAATATCCTCCCTCGGGTTCTTTACCCTCCTACAAACGTTACCTAACTGCATTCCCAACAAATAGTTCAATGGCTTACATAGACTGTTGAGGGACTTTGTGTGTGTGGGGGAGAGATCCCGTTTTAAACATGATGTCCTATATAGGAGCAGACACTTGGGGGGACGTCAGCTTCCCCACTTCCCTTCTTACCACAATGCTGTCATGCTAGGGAGGATCCTTGAATGGACAAATCCCAACTGTAAGAAGCAGTGGACTACTATTGAGTGATCATTTCTCCTATCTCTGCCCCAGTACACTCCTTGGCTGAGCAGATTACCTACTATCAGACATCCCACCATTGGTCCCACTATCTCAAGGTGGTCCAGACTGCGGACATCCCCCTGCGTCTCCTCTCCGATCTCACCTATGTCCCCCTTATTTGATAATCCATTATTCACTCCAGGCTTACAAGTTAGCACATTGGGGTGCAGGCAGGGATTACACGTGTTGGCCAGCTGACCAGTTCATCGGGTGTGTTCTCCTTCATTGACATTCAAGCCAAATGGGAACTTCCGCACACTGAGGTCTGGAGATATCTCCAAATTAAGCATTTTTTTATCAGTGGGGCTTTCCCGCACTGACAAAGATAGAGACCCCACACTTTTTGAATCAATGTGCTCGGCCTCTAGTTGTCCTCCTCATCTACTATCCAATATCTATAAACTCCTAGTTGAAAACCTGTTTAGCTCCTTGCCCAAATTCACTACGGCCTTAAAATATTTAATTTCAGCGGCGAAAGCAGTGATACCAACACGTTGGAGATCACCCACCCACCGTCCATCCTGGACTGGTTTCAACGGCTAGACTTCTGTAGTTCAATGGATGAATTAGTCTTATCAGCAACAGATAAATTCACTGATTATTATGTGACTTGGTGTCTGTCTGTGGCTTTACTTTCAGGATTCAGGAAAATATGCTTACCTGACCATCCCTGTTCTTCCCCATCCAACCAGCAGCAGTCTGTGTTAATTCTCTCCACATCTGTTCTCTCTCCTCATTTTTCAGGATGCCATATACCCCTGAGTGCGCTGATCTTGTAAGAAGCGGTGTCCTTCCCACTACTGTGATTATGTTAGCGAGAATAGGGCTGCATGTGATGTGCAGTGTCAAGATGTGAGGAGAGGAAATAGAGAAACTATAGAATGAGAGAAATATTGGAAGGGCAGCACAGTATGGTGATCTCAGGCTGCTATCAAAATGCATCTTTGTGCCACCTACATCCAGCTTCTCTTTTCTGTATTCATTGTTTTACATAGCATATTTAGTGAAATTGTTTGTCTGAGCCCCACCCCATTACATTGGCTTCATATTTTGGTATAAATATGATTTCTGACTCTCTGGGGGTATTCAATTGTTGCTCCGGACCGCAAAAAAACGAGCGCGTTAAAACTATTACCGTTTATACGGTAGTTTACTCGCTGAATTTCAGGAGCTGCGAGATGAAATTCAGCGAGTAAACTACCGTATTAACGGTTTTTACGCGCAAGTTTACCGTATAAACGGTAATAGTTTTAAATTGGATAAAATGATCTAAGAAAATATGTACAGGTATTCCTCACTTAACAACCTACCCATTTAATGACCGCTCGGACTTACAACCAGGTTCTCCCTGGGTCCTCATTGTTATAATTGCTGCTGTTTGTAGAGCTTTACTGTACACATGTTTATTTTCTGTTATGCAGTGTTATGTAATGTAAAGCAAACTAACAAAATACAGTTTTCTTTAGTCTATTTCTTCATTCAGAATCAATAAAAATGATTACAATACATGTAGGTGCATATAACAGTACTGTACTCACTTAGCGACCAATTCGCTTAACGACCTAGTCGTAGGAACGGAACTCGGTCGTTAAGTGAGGAATACCTGTATTTTATGTGTGTAACAATAAAGTTGTGTCTTATAATTTAAAGAGTAAGTAAACCCACTTTTGGACATAATTGTGTTTCATAACCTCTGTAATACTGAGCTAAATAATATACCTAGAAGACAATTGTTAACTAAATCCTTCCATCACACTATGGGCCTGAATAATAAAGGCATGCATTTTGAGCACAACCCAGCATTCTATATTATATATACGTATTTAGGCTTTGCGTACAGCCAAATTCAGCAAGGCATGGATCTCAGGATACGTGTGCTGTTGAATTCGGGTGTAGGTCTGCTGTGCTCTACTACACAAGATGTTGCAGTATACGTCCCATACCTATTATACATTCTCAAAAGAATGCACAGTAAAATAAAAAAATATTGAATTATTGTCACCTGTTAATAATAAAAACATTAATGATAAAACAGTTAAAAAAAAAAAGTTTTGTTTTTTTGTTACTTTTTGTTTTCCATGAAATACATTTTTTAGAATGTTGTTAATGTCTGCTCAACATAAAATACATTTTAACAGTTGCTCCTGCTTGCAAACACATGTCATAGCATGTATGCGAGACTGTCGTCACTACTGATCCGGACTTAGACTAGACCTATAGCTTGTGCAAGAGATACAACATAAAACTAAGTAACTTTGATGTATGTAGGACTTGATTTGGACATGGCTGCATGCGCTTGAGTTTGGCACACCCTTGTTGTACATTGACTATAGCAAAAGGCCCCTTCCTTGCCCAGTTCTCTCCCAGAAATCGTATGTTATAGTAAGTGTCCTTTGCACTCACAGGCGCACAGAACAGAACTGCATTCATGGATGGTTCTGCCGAAACTGGGAATGCGCAAAATGATTTTGCATACGATAAACTCAAATTCGAAAGATACATGCCTTGATGAATCAGGCCCTATATGTTCTATTGTTTATAGAAAGCTGATTTTATTTAGGAGAGTGGTGTTTCTTTACCTTGCATCACTGTACCGCAGTGTAAAGCCAGAGGTTGTGTGATTGCTAGTCTCTATGTTATAGTGATGTTTTGTACAGACTGCAAATACATTACTTTATGCACAGTGGCCATACCAGAGACATCACAAATACAGCTATGTAAGACATGATCTTTGAGCTGTCAAGAGACTGTAGTTGAGGTATTAAGGAATAATTACTTTTACACTTTTTAAGAACTGCAATGGAAAGTCAGAGCAAGACTGAACACCTTTCATACTCATATGCATGTTTTTAATTTTGGGAGTATAGTTGTCAATGTTACAAAAAACAAATGTAGAAAATACATAAAAGTTCTCCCTCCTATCGGGGTGTTTTAATTATGCACTCGTTTATATATCTCTCTAAGTAAAACAACCACCATATTCTAGAAGATTAATAATATGCACATCAAGTTGAGTGCTGGTAGGATAAACTATGCAGTGCCGTTTCTCAAGAACTAAGAGCAAAAAATTACCACAACTTAACAGTATCACTTAAGCAAGAATTCCTGCTTCAAAGTTTAGGCAGTAACACCCTATTTTCTTTTTCTTTCATTTGGTAACTAACACCCCTCTAAAATAAATGTGTGACTAGTTACAGACTGGTTAATGGTTGGAGGATGTGCTAGAAAGTGTGCATGATGAAAACCGTAAAGGCACCACATCAAAGTCCAAACATATTACAACTTTAGGACTATCCCTTTCATTCATTTCACATTTTACGTACAAAGAATAGACTCCAAGGGGGTAAATTTATGCAGGTTTGAAAAAGTGGAGATGTTGCCTTTAGCAACCAATCAGATTCTAGGTGTCATTTATTTACTATATACTACAAAATGACAGCTAAAATAAGATTGGTTGCTATAGGCAAAATCTCCACTTTTTCAAACCCACAGCTTGATAAATTTACCCCCTGGACTTCTGGAAGCCAGATAAATACAGTACTTATGGAGGGAGTAAAAGTCTGTGTGCCTGCCCTCAAAGCAGGAAATACTCATGTAAATGTACCTGTGCTTAATGTGCACTTAGCAAGGAAAGCCCTCAAATCACCCAACTCCTCATGTCGGTTAGTGCAAACATTGCACCCCCTCAGGAACTGCTATCTTGACCACTACATACATAAGTTTCCCCTTAAAGCCAGGTGCAGATGTGCAAAAGGGCATGTGATGTCACAAAAGAACATTTGTTCCATGGATTTACACTTTTAAGATTGCAATATCAGCTTGTGTGCAATTTTAGTTTGTTAAAACGAGATTTTACTGCTGTGTTTGTTCTGTGCAACACAACTTTTGTTGTAAGTCGTTCAAACAAACCAAGTAAATTCAACCCAAGAATGCAAAAGATCTGTACCATTTTGTGGCATAGTAATCTGCCGAACCATTCATATTGCAAGAGAAGCACAATGATTGAAGAATACAAATACCGATATTATTTAAACAGCAGACATTTCATTAGTTTCCCTTATGGCTCAATGAGCTACAGATAGTGACTCTGATTCAAGTTCACTCACAAATTGTCCATAATTTACGTGTTTAAAAAGAATATGTAACTATTGCGTAGTTCCACCAGTATTCTATTCAAAGCTTTTCCTAAGATACGTCACAATTTGAATAGGGGTGGAAATACACTGTGTATAAACAGTACTATCTGAAAGCGTAGACACACATAACACACTGAAGTGAACAATAAATTCAAATCATCAGAGTGCCCATAACTTCTGTTTGATCATAAATTAAAATAACAACTGCTAGCATTATAATAATAAAAAAAGTTTTCAAATATAATCAATATATATCTTTAGTTTAATAATGTTTTTCTTTTAAAATAACTAATTAACTCTACAATGTGTACAGTGCATACATTGCGTTTTGATAATAAATCTTAAATGCATACAGTTGTTCTGTCATTACATAAGTGTATTTTTTTAATCAAAGACTATGCCGTGTTGGTCATCACTACCATTCAACATTTACACCTGAGAGTGCATGCAAAAGATTTGGCTGAAAAGAAGCGTACGTACGATAAAAAGAGGATTTGAATTAGACCCATTTGCGTGGACATGCCCTTAATGTACATGGCCTACGTTAGTCTGCCCCTTCCCTCCCCTGTTCCGCATCTAATGTCGTAAGGGGTCGTAAGTCTCAGATGCGTGCGGATTGTGTTCAGACACATAGGTTTGGGTTCTGGGCATGCGCAGATACACTAGATACGCTATGCAATCTGTCATACGTCAAGACTTGAATCAGGCCCTTAGTGTAGATGAAAAGTGCGGAGTTCAGAGATGAAGCCAAGTTGCTTTAGTGGCCAATGTTATGAATGATCTTGTATTAATTCATAAGTATTGATTCTATTGATGCTACTTTCTGTAAAAGTGGGCTGTATCTCAAACATTGTTTGTTTTTTGCCATGCCGAAAAAATATGCACATTTCCGGTAAATAAAAATGCATGCATATGTGGTTATAGTAATAGCATTGTCCAGTTAAGGCCACAACCCTGCCACCACCTAGCTATTTACACAGAAAGTGACGGTGGTGGTGAATGTCGATCATTTCCAGAACTTAGTTTTCTAGTAGGTGGTAGATATAGAAAGAATGAGTTGGACTGTGAACTAGGCACAGTCATATTTAGTGATGTTTTGCTAATAATATTCTAGTTTGTGGTCACATCTATTGCATCACCTACCCACTTTACCTTAAAGATCAGGTTGCTTTTTTACTGGTGATAAAACTTGTACTGTATGAACTGGTTGAGATCATTACAAAGATGATTATCAACATCTTTCCCTGAAGTTCAGCTGCTTTATGGGGGTGGATGTTGACAAAGGATAGAATGCAATCTGTCTGTAAAATGGGCATGCACTGGCAGATGGGCTGTTTTTTTTAGCTCCATAACAATCATTTTTAAGTTCATATATATTGTTTATCGGAAGCATAAAAGTAGAACATCATTCAGTAAGAAGAAGACAAAGTAACTTTTTTATTTTAATAGCTTAAAGGGACAAAATCTGTTTTCTATTGTCATCATTATAGCTGTTCCATGGTAGGTGAGAATTCTATCTCAGATGGTACTATCCTAGGGGTGGCAGAGATGAGGGAATGTAGTGTGATAACTATCGCCTCTTCTCCCTTCTATTGTATTACCAGTGCTGTGACTGTCATGCTTTTAGTCACCACGCTGGTGATACATTGAAAGCAGAAGGAAGTGCAGGTTCTTAGTATCATCCCTTACTGCCTCCTGCAATGAATGAGTGTGGTGACTGACTAACAAGCAGAGTGGTGACATTGCAAGTGGACAGAAATATCCCCTAACTTAACTGTGCGCTCTGCGTTAACTAAGTTACACATGCACAATGCAACCATGAACAATGGATTTTTCCTAACAAGTCTGTCTATTATTCAGTTGCTCAGCTTATGGGAACATTTGCAACATAATGTCAATAATTTTTTTTATTTCTTTACAGTGAATGAAGCAGAGTAGTACTTCGTTTACCAGTAACTTGACTGATAGCACAAGTTTTTAATTAGCTGTGCTTGGATGTGAACTGCTTCTAGAGACATTACAGTGTTGGCGGTGATGAGTTGTCCTGCACTGTGTGGATCCCTGCTATGGAACCCCCACAGTTCTGTTAGATATGGTGAGGGGAGGTGGGGGTGGTTTTTCCTAAAGTTAGCCTATAACTTCTTTTAGGGGATTTGTTTAAAGTTTTAAATGGCTACAGTTAGCCCACAGTTATTGATGATGTACACCTCATATCATACTTGAAAAATATCTCTTTCAGTTTTAGTCTTTGGAACATCATACTGAGTTTAATAGATCAGATCAACATGTCTAACACAAATTGAGATTTTCAACAGTGTTTTAATTTCAGCCAGTCAGATATCACATACTTGCTCTATGTTGTGCTATAATACTGGGATTTAAATGACTATTATTTGTACTTTTTCCTTAATTGGTTGTTTTCATGAATTTGTAATGATCTACTTTTTTTTTTCCTTCAGCGAATCTTCCAATGCCAACCATCGCTGCCTTGGATGGAGCAGCTTTAGGTGGAGGCCTAGAGATGGCTTTAGCCAGTGACATTATAGTGGCAGGTAAGGCAATGTGTAGATTTCATTTTTTTGTTGAATTTGTTTTGTAGCTCATATCCAATGTTCATGCACAACATTTTACCACATCATTTGCACAGATGCAGTATGCTGTACTGCAATAGTTGCTGAAATTTTTCACAACAGAGCAATAGTTCATGTTTAGTAATTCCAAAAAAATAAAACAAAATAGTGTAAATACAATATATATATTTTTTGCTTATTCTTAAAGCATTCCTGGCTGCTAGTCACATTTTGACTTCACCCACTCTTTCTCCCCAGACTCCTCAGTTCCTGTAGTACAGCATTGGCTTTTACTGCATAGAATGTGCTGGTGTGTTCATTATAAAATGGTGAGCGATAAATGTATTCCGAAATGGAGGTGCCCCCTGCAAAAATTCCAGTGTACACTATGGGGACAAAGCATGTCAGTAACTGGTAATGCTGCCTTATTTTACATGTCCCTAATTGGGACAATGTCCACACACCGCCCCCCAGTCTTCTTCCCCTCCCCATCAATGCAGTGTTCACCTGCCCCAGGTATGCGCAGCACTCAAGGTGTACTTGTCCCAACTGTCCTGGAATTGAAACAGTTCATGTTTATACAGTTTACAAAAGCAGAGTGTTTAACAAAATACAGTGCAATGTAGTCAAATTCTGTGTATTTCCATTATTCTGATCGAAGGTTTGGGTGTTTTAGACCTCCCCCTCATTTTATACTTTCCTGGATTTTTACACCAATTTTCCTCATCCCTTCAATGTAAAATGCTGGTTTAACTAGTGACTCATTTTCTTCTGTGTTCCTCGCTGTTTTATATAAACTTGTGTGTATATGTGCGTGCGCATGTGTGTATATATATATATATCTATATATATATATATATATTATAACTGTACTACATATTGCAGTATTACAGAGTATCTTGATAGAAAGTTGTCAACACTTCTTAGGTACAGTTTTTTACTGGTAACTGAGCTTGCGTTGCTATAGTTTACAGCACTGTTTCTGAAGAGTTACCTGTTCACCCATTTTCAAAAATGACTCACAATTGTTATTTTTAGGCGATGCAATGTGTCTCCCAGCCAGTCCGATCATGATTATGCTGTTCCACCTAGCTCGCCCACCCACCTACCAAATAGATAGGCAGGTATATAGGTGCAAAGGATAAAGGTGGAGTTGCCCATAGCAACCAGTCAGATCATGCCATTCTTCTAAAAATCTTATTGATTGCTAAGGACACCACCACTTGTTTACTTTGCACCAGTTTCATTAATATATATTATTTACCTTACTTTAAAATAAATGAGAATATCTATAAAAAAAAATCCCAAAAAATGTTCAATGATTGTAGTTTCGGTAAAATATATGTGAGGGCTCAGAGACATTGAAATAGTTGTTGGAAAAAAGAGCAAAATATTTTTTTGTCAATGACAACTGAGTATCTATACAGATAAAAAATATCCCTTTCCCATGTTATACATGAGTGTATCATTTCTATATAAAGTACAGTTAAAATAATATTTAATTACATTACCATATATATATATATATATATATATATATATATATATATATATATATATATATGCATGGGGAAAAAGATAGATCTTGTGGGCGAGCTATAGTGATAAACATTGATAAGGAAGGATTACATGACAGTACTCATGATTACAGTCTAGACCAGTGGTTCCCAAACTTTTTCAGTTCGCGGCACCCTTAGAGTCTCCAAATTTTTTCAAGGCACCCCTCCAAAATAATTACTGAGCATTCCTGTTTTAGAAGTAGTTGGGTCAAAAAAATGTAAGAAGTATTTAGGTCACGACAGAAATACTTATTTAGTTATATGCAAAAATGCCCCCTCTGCATGCAGACACTCTGCCCCCTCTGCATTCAGGCACACTGCCCCCTCTGCATCCAGGCACACTGCCCCCTCTGCATCCAGGTACACTGCCCTCTCTCACGTTGCCCCCACTGCCCTCTGTCACGCTGTCCCCACTGCCCTCTGTCACGCTGTCCCCTCCTCTGCCCTCTGTCATGCTGGCCCCCTCCTCTGCCCTCTGTCACGCTGGCCCCTCCTCTGCCCTCTGTCACGCTGGCCCCTCCTCTGCCCTCTGTCACGCTGTCCCCCTCCTCTGCCCTCTCTCACGCTGTCCCCCCTCCTCTGCCCTCTCTCACGCTGTCCCCCTCCTCTGCCCTCTCTCACGCTGTCCCCCTCCTCTGCCCTCTCTCACGCTGTCCCCCTCCTCTGCCCTCTCTCACGCTGTCCCCCTCCTCTGCCCTCTGTCACGCTGTCCCCCTCCTCTGCCCTCTCTCACGCTGGTCCCCCTCCTCTGCCCTCTGTCACGCTGTCCCCCCTCCTCTGCCCTCTCTCACGCTGTCCCCCCTCCTCTGCCCTCTCTCACGCTGTCCCCCTCCTCTGCCCTCTCTCACGCTGTCCCCCTCCTCTGCCCTCTCTTACGCTGTCCCCCTCCTCTGCCCTCTCACGCTGTCCCCCTCCTCTGCCCTCTCTCACGCTGTCCCCCTCCTCTGCCCTCTCTCACGCTGTCCCCCTCCTTTGACCTCTGCCCCCCTCCTCTGCTCTCTGTCCCCTTCCTCTGCTCTCTGTCCCCCTCATCTGCCCTCTGTCCCCCTCCTCTGCCCTCTGTCCCCCTCCTCTGCCATCATTCTATCCCCCTCCTCTGCCATCATTCTATCCCCCTACTCTGCCATCATTCTGTCCCCCTCCTCTGCCATCATTCTGTCCCCCTCCTCTGCCATCATTCTGTCCTCCTCCTCTGCCATCATTCTGTCCCCCTCCTCTGCCATCATTCTGTCCTTCTCCTCTGCTACGATCCCTCTCACTCTGCCCCGCGCCAGGCGCCAGCCACAAAAAGAAGAAAGAAAACAGGAACTTACCAATCCGCCGGGCGCCGGGACCCAGCAGCCTCCTCTCTCCCGCAGCTGTCACTGACGTTGATATTCAGTGACAGCTGCAGGAGAGAGGAGGCTGCTGGGTCCCGGCGCCCGGCGGATTGGTAAGTTCCTGTTTTCTTTCTTTTTTCTAGGGCTGGCCCGCGGCACCCCAGTGACAGCGCCGCGGCACCCCTGGGAGCCGCGGCGCACAGTTTGGGAACCGCCGGTCTAGACAGTAGCAAAGGATACCTGCTTATTGGCCAGAACGATTTTCCATATTCACGATAAAAGTTACCTTATTTCACTGATGTTATTTTATTAACTATAGGTTTAATGATAAATGTTACAATAAGATGTATCACTAAAGTTAGAAAGCGCAGATAAACAGTTCAATATATGGCAGCTGTTCCCAAAGTGTGCGCCGCGGCTCCCAGGGGTGCCGTGGTGCTGTCACAGGGGTGCCGTGGGAAAGTCAGGAATAAACAAAACATAAACTCACCAATCCGTGCGGCGCCAGGACCCAGCATTCTCCCTCACTCTCACGCAGCTTGTCACTATAGTGACCAATCCGCGCGGCGCCGGGACCCAGCATCCTCCTCTCTCACTATAGTGACAAGCTGCGTGGGAGAGAGGGAGAATGCTGGGTCCCGGCGCCGCACAGATTGGTCACTATAGTGACAAGCTGCGTGAGAGTGAGGGAGAATGCTGGGTCCCGGCGCTGCACAGATTGGTCACTATAGTGACAAGCTGCGTGAGAGAGAGGGAGAATGCTGGGTCCCGGTGCCGCGCGGATTGGTGAGTTTATGTTTGGTTTTGGTTTTCCTGTGGCAGAGGGGACAGAGTGAGAGGGAGCGTGGCAGAGGAGAGGGGACAGCGTGACAGTGGCCAGAGGAGGGGACAACGTGTCAGAGGGAGAGGAGGGGGACAGAGGGCAGAGGAGGGGGACAGCGTGACAGAGGCCAGAGGAGAGGGGACAGAGGCCAGAGGAGGGGGACAGAGAGAGGGCAGAGGAGGGAGACAGAGGCCAGAGGATGGGGACAGCGTGACAGAGGGCAGAGGAGGGGGACAGCGTGCCAGAGGGCAGAGGAGAGGGGACAGAGGCCAGAGGAGGGGGACAGAGGGCAGAGGAGGGGGACAGTGTGACAGAGGAGGGGGACAGAGGGCAGAGGAGGGGGTCAGCGTGACAGAGGGCAGAGGAGGGGGACAGCGTGCCAGGGCAGAGGAGGGGGACAGCATGAGAGGGGATAGAGTGACTGTATGCAGAGGGGACATTTTTGCATACAACTAAATAAGTGTTTCTGTCTTGACCTAAATACTTATTACATTTTTTTGACCCAACTACTTCTAAAACAGGACTGCTCAGTAATTATTTTGGAGGGGTGCCTTGAAAAAATTATGGAGACTCTAAGGATGCCACAAATTGCAGAAGTTTGGGAACCACTGATATATGGAAAGAAAAACTCATGATCTGTCTAGTAAACACTTTTGTGTGGTAACATTAATGTATTATTATTTGCATATTGTATACAAAATAGTTTAGATGTATAATAATATATAGGAACAAATTAATAATATAACATTTATAAGATCTTGTGAATATACTTTCCAGGAACACATTCCTGTGAGAGCAGGTGCATCCAGGCACATCACACATGGTGTTGTCTAGACAGACATTAGGGAACTTTATTAACATGGTTTATCCCCTGCATTTACTAAGGCCAGCACATTCTGTTAGAGTAGAGACTTATGTAATACATGTGATAGATATCTGGTGGATGTAAGGGAGTGTGGCTTCTCTGTAGTACATTCTGTTAGAGTAGAGACTTATGTAATATATGCGATAGATATCTGGTGGATGTAAGAGAGTGTGGCTTCTCTACAGCTTGTCTTCATTTGTGTGTACCAAACACCAAGGGTGGTGGCAATGGAGAAGACATTAATAAATAGGGCTGTTGCCAGCAAGCATTGTATGGGAAGTACAGTACAGAGCCCAGGGGTGGTGGGGAGAGATGTTTACAAAGAAAGCATAAGATTGTGGACCAGGAGAATTGTGTATTTGCATGAAGCTCCTTGGCACTGTAAGGTAAGACATTGTGTGCTCAGAGATAAAGACGATGTGCCACTCATAACTGTTCTAATGTGAAAATCACACTTTTAGGTGCATCAAATAAGTTTGACAGGCATAGATAGCCTAAAGATAAAATCTCAGACTGATATATAGTATGCAGTAGTATTATGGGATTTTATTGTTGAAGTTAGAGTTGTCTTTTCTATAGAAAGTACTCTAAAACCCAATCTCATAATTAAAATGGTACATAAACCTCTTCTCTAATTTCTCTCTGTGACTTTATACTTTTGTGGTAGATCAGTACACTAAAAGATGTATAATTTGCCACCGTTGATCATTTTTGCAAACTGTGATAACCCTAGAGAGGTATATGGTGTCGAAAGATATCTAGCAGAATCGCCGCAAAGTGGCAGGTGGTTTATTATACATTTGCAGATGTTTGAGAGGCATGTTTGGTATCAGTAGCTGATGGGGATTGCTGCTCCTCTATTGCCATTTGACAGCTCGTGGGGTACCTCTTGGTAAGTTAGCTCTCAATTTAAAAACACATGAATGTATGACCCAGTATATAGGGTGTTAGGACCACCCTGTTGACAGAAGCGCCGTGAAGTGGCAGGTGACTTATCATGCATTTGCTAATGTGTGTAACTGAGAATTCTGTGTTTGTATGTACAAGTATAAAAACAGCTCTTTTACTGGCTCACAGCAATGTTGCTGGGAGATTTTTCTCTGTATTTTCTCCCTTCTAGATAACCCCACCCTTTCATACACCTGCTGTGAACTATAAATTTATTGAGCCACTTCCATTTCTGTAATGTTGATTGAGATCTGAAACGTCATGCTTGTAATAACATTAAAATCTGTTATTTGGAGGAAAGGTGGATAGAGAAATCTTTACCAACATAAAATAGAAATAAATTCTATATAGAAATTGCTTCTACATAGCTGTTGTTCGTTTTTATATATATTTAAAATACTTTTACAATTAGAGACACATTTATTGATAGCTTTAGGAAAGCAAAATTGTGCTGAATGTCACTGTATTTCAGTTATTTTCAGATTAAATGTGTGACATTTATAATATGTATGGAATCTTTTATCTGTAATATCTGGAAATTTTCATGGAAACAGATTTTTCCATAAAATGTAGTACCCCATGTGCCAAGCATGTCTAGGAGGAGAAGGATGCTCTTTACCTATGTGAGTACTGATGAGCAGTGCTGTATAGTTTTACTAAAGAGATGGCTACCAACCACTCTTCTCCCTTAGTGGCACATTTATCAACATAAAATGAAAAATAGTTTTCAATCCTTATTGCATTGATAAAGATTGAACTATTTCTCATATTTATGAAAAAAGCAACACAGGAACAGCAGTTCTGAAAAACTACTGTTCCTGTGAAGTGGAAAACTTACTTACCACTGCCTCTTCACTTCCGAAGAAGTATGTGATACACGGGGGTCCTCTTCTCACTCCAGTGCGCATGCGCCGACTGAAAACCTCAGGCACGCGCACAAACATCCCTGCACTATACAGTGGCAGAGAGAGAGCGGTGAGTGACAGGGAGTGATCATGTGATCCCTCCACACATGCGCTGTCCAGCTCTGCTCTTCGGAGCAGAGCTGACAGCTCTGAATCTTTTCATTCATGATAATGTATGCCAGCTGAAGCTGGCGTACATTAACATGCTAAAATATTGATAATTTTTTTTCATCAAACTTTAGTAACTAGCGATACTGAGCAGTGCCCATACACTGTTATGGGGACTGCTCAGTAAAACGAAGAGATAAGCAAAGCATAGTAAATAAGAGTTTTTGGGGGATTGAACACACTTTTTAGTTTCATAAATAAGCCCCTTAATGTGTTTAACACATACCATGATTTCCAATGGATATGACAAATGGGGGAAACATGGAACAGTTCTGTAAATCAAACATATTACCTCTCCTGCACTTTGATTTTCAAACATACTCCCATTTTTTCATCATTCTGTTTATTAGGGCGCATTGCACCCTTAGGATGTAGTTTTCTATTGCATTTGATATGAAGTTGGTGGTATCTTCTCATTAATTGGAAATGTGCATATGCAGTGACATTACAGTTTTGTTTTGGTGAGCAGGACTTCATTCAAATCAATTAATAGAATAGGGTGAAAATTGTGTTAAAAACACATATGCAGTTCTGATGCACTTTAGAAGTGTTTTTCACATGCTCAGCAGAACTCCCCATGAATTCTTGCTCAACATTTCAGGATGCGCTGTCTATGTGAGACAAAGTTCATATGGTCATCATTTTTATGACTTTTATTTTTTTTCATTGGTGTGTCAGAAAAAATTGTACTATGTAATATTTGTGTTAACAACTGTATCCAGTAGTTTCAGGCTGATGAAGCCATCATGAAATAGGAGTGATAACAGAAGATAAAACAAATAACATTGATCTGTTCACCCATCTGAAGTGTCAGGGTCATTTGTGAAAAGTGGATAGATCTCTTTCAGTCTGCACAATTGCCAGTAGTTTGTAATGATTAAAAGCTTTTGCCCCGGGGGAGTACTTAGGCGGTTCGAGAATGTACAGTCATCAGAATATTTATCCTCCCACAGAACTCAGCCTCATTGAAAACAGTTCTCTTTATTCAGTGGAAGAGCTGAAGTGTATCCCCTGTGTATTTGGAGGCTGTAGAAAAAATAAATCAGTGATCAAAAATCTATTTCAATCCATTGATGCTCAAAATTAATTTGTCATTGTTTTGTTACATGATTCACTTCATTTATGGGTAATGATTAATAGATGATTTGTCTGTTACTATGTCATGGACTTGGAAATGCACACGTCAGAATTTCAAATATGATTTGGATTACTCAACAATACTCTGTTGCAATGTGTAACTCAGATCAACTTTTACCACTGTGAAACAAAATATTTGCTGACTGAGCTATCTATTAATCCCTGATATTTATGCTAGGAGATATAACAAAATCTTTGAATGGCAATATAATAATACAATAAAGAGGTTTTCAAGAGGTTGTGAAATACTTCCAGCTTGCTTTGCTAAGTTGGTATTTCGTGGTTATGGGGAAAGGCATCGCTGAACCTAGATCATTAAGTGATCATGGACCCCTCTTACATCCTCCCATCACTAACCAGTACCCAGCACACACACACTAACTCCACGATCATCACACTAACTTTGTCCACAGATGTTTCAACAGTGTTACCTCCCTTTCTGGGATCTTTCCAAAATTATAGCCTTGTTTTTTATTTACTCTCATAATGCTTGTTGCGTACTGGTACTGCTCCTTTTTTGTGCAAGTGGGCTTACTTGTCCAACTAGCACATTTTAAAGCCACACCCAGTTCCCGATCTCTGGAAACTCCTGTGTAACATGGGCGGAAACAGTAAAAAGTCTCACCTACTACCACCATTTATAGCCCCACCATTCATTTAATCTTTTCCATTTTCCCCCTAAAATATCTCCTTCATATTCATGTATTTACTCATAAGAATGGATGCATTTGCTCAAAAGTGGGTGTATTACACAAATACATCAGTGTTCTGCGCATTTGCAATTTTTCACATTCCTAAATGTCCCTTATGATGTCACAATAGTGACAGTGACAGCAAGCATATAGATTATTATATCTATGGTAGGAAGCGATTGGTTAGTATTGTTGCCTCAAAGTGGAAGGGTTCATGGGTTTAATTCTGTCTTGCTTGGGTGGCGTTTGTCTGTTCTCCCTGTGTATGCGTGGGTTTCCTCTAGGTGCTCCAGCTTCCTCCCACAATCCAAAGACATACTGGTAGGTTAATTGGCAGATGACTAAATTAACCAATAAGTGCTGTCAGGGTGTTTATAATAAATAAATAAATAAAATTTGCCATCATCTTCTAGCCAATTCCATGCACACAATAATAATATACTATATAATCGGGCAGCACAGTGGCCTAGTGGTTAGCACTTCTGCCTCACAGCACTGGGGTCTTGAGTTTGATTCCCGACCATGGCCTTATCTGTGTGAAGTTTGTATGTTTTCCCTGTGTTTGCGTGGGTTTCCTCCGAGTGCTCCGGTTTCCTCCCCCACTCCAAAAACATACTGGTAGGTTAATTGGCTGCTATCAAAATTGATCTTAGCTCGTCTCTCTGTCTATGTGTGTGTGTGTGTGTATGTTAGGGAATTTAGACTGTAACTTCCAATGGGGCAGGGACTGATGTGAATGAGTTTTCTGTACAGCGCTGCAGAATTAGTGGCGCTATATAAATAACGGATGCTGATGATGAATTAAGTTGCATTTTAACAGCAGTTCATAGGACCCAATTCCTTACTGGCTCACCCTGCCAATTGCTACTTTATTACCAAACTTTTAACAATCAAGTTAATTCCAATTGATAAATGTGTTTTGTAATGTTCCATACCAAGATATCATCTTAGGTCCTTGCTATTATTGGCATATAATGTTCTAGTCTGACATAAGCTGCTATAGTAAAATAGATGTCAAAGTTTAAGGCATAATATACTGCTTTGGACAAAAGAGTATATACAATATAAAGTACCTGATGTTGTGTTATTAGCAGCATTATTGGACAGTTGACTTTTATAACATTTACTTTGTTTCTCTGTCTTCTCAGCTTCATCAGCAAAAATGGGACTAGTTGAAACCAAGCTGGCGATAATTCCTGGAGCAGGTATGACTTACATTCACATGTAGTGTGTATGTTATTATTAAGTTTGTGCTCCCAACCAGTGATGCATTTGTTTTTTTCTACTCTGTTCACTCTAAAAAGCTCTAACTGACCAATTTAACAGAGAAATGAAATATCCCTATGCATAGCTTAGTCTACATATACTATCTTTGTAGAAACCTCTTGATGATACATGGATGTGACTTGCACCAATCTGTTTTTATCCATGGATCCGGCATCCTCTCTTTAGCATCCTCTTTCTAGCAATGGACAAGTGTGTAGAATGTTTATTTGTATAGGGATGATTGATCACTTATGTTTCAGCTAGTGCATGGACACACCTACGGGCATATATTAGTTGCCTGTGTTTGGGAGGGAAATGTCACTGTTAGTTTAAAAGAGTTATATTCCATCTAGAATTAAATGATTGCTGTTTTTGATAGATTGGCCAGAATATGTTTGAAAGAGGAGGTGCCCTTCAGTTACAGAGAAGGAGGCCTTTTGATGCGATGGGAACCACCAATTGTGTGATAGATTTTCTGTCTCAGAACAAATCAAGTTCCTTGATCCCTAGCACTGAGCCCCTCCCTCTTTCAAACTTCTCCCAGACCAATCACTGTCAATAGTGACTGCTATTAAAGCAGATGCTGATGCTTTCATGTCCATATGTGTAGCAGATACCTTACCGTGCCAAATGTAAATCATTTGTCAGAGATTATTACTTGCATAGATCTTAATGACTTTTGTAACCACTCTCACCAGTAACTTAATTTAGCTGTAATGTTTCTTTTTTTATGATATATTTCATGTTGCCATTTTGAGCTTCTGTCTGTTTTACATCAGTCTCAAAAAAGTTAAAACAAACAGTCCTCATCATGTAAGCATCAAAACAATCAAACAAGTAATGGTGCAGTTAGCATACATACAGAACGTAATCGCCTAATGAAATGGAAAGTAAAGGATATAAAATGGACCTGTTTCCTTAATGGAGCTCTTGTACTTTCAGTTATGATGAATTCTGGGAAATGTTTCATAAATATTTTTTCATTTATGTGTTTCCTGCACCTATGTGTATAGATATACACATGCTTGCCAACTCTCCCGGAATGTCCGGGAGACTCACGAAATTCAGTTCGGTCTCACGGACTCCCAGGAGAGCTGGCAAATCTCCTGCAATTGCGGGGCTAAAATGCCGCGATACGCTGTGAATCTCGTCATTTTGGCCCAGGCCCCGCGACAAAACGGCCTATTTGACGTGGGGGGCGGGGCAAAAATGGCGCATTTCACCAAGGTCCCGCCCCTTCCGCTCTCTTGACATGCCCCTCTACCGGATACAACTTGCCAAAGGTAGGTAAGTATGCTTCTACATATGTGTATTAATATAAATTGTCTCTTATTTTTTTATTTTGTCACTTAAATGGAAGCCTAGTAATTGACAAAATCAATATTATGTTGAGTTTTATTATTTGTCTTGTCTGTCAGTTACAATAACGACTTTACTATTTATATCATGAAAATTAACATCTTGCTATAAAGCATTGCTTTTAACAAAAACATATGATAAAAAATAAACATTATTTTTGTAACTAATCTTTTCGTACCAGATATGATAATTTTTGTAAATGATCCAATGTGTTTTTGTGATCGCCACCTGGAATTTCTGGATGAAATATGCTCAATATTTTTTATTTTTTTTTAATTTTTTCTTCTTTGTCTCCATAAAAAATATTTGTATGTACAGTCAAGTCC
This sequence comes from Mixophyes fleayi, assembly GCF_038048845.1. NCBI lineage: Eukaryota > Metazoa > Chordata > Amphibia > Anura > Limnodynastidae > Mixophyes > Mixophyes fleayi. The sequence goes on along the minus strand of NC_134402.1, from coordinate 304,955,812 downwards.
ATAAATATTGCGACATCGACACAATTCTCATATTTTGGGCTCTATACACCACCACAATGGATTTGAAATGAAACTAACAAGATGTGCTTTAACTGCAGACCTTCAGCTTTCATTTGAGAGTATTTACATCCAAATCAGGTGAACTTTGTAGGAATTACAACGGTTTCTATATGTGCGTCCCACTTAAGGGACCAAAAGTAATGGGACAATCGACTCAAAAGCTATTTCATTGACATGTGTGGGCTATTCCCTCGTTATTTCATCATCAATTAAGCAGGTAAAAGGTCTGGAGTTGATTCTAGCTTTGACATTTACATTTGGAATCTGTTGCTGTCGACTCTCAATATGAGATCCAAAGAGCTGTCACTATCAGTGAAGCAAGCCATCATTAGGCTGAAAAATCAAAACAAACCCATCAGAGAGATAGCAAAAACATTAGGTGTGGCCAAATCAACTGTTTGGAACATTCTTAAAAAGAAAGAACTCACCAGAGAGCTCAGCAACACCAAAAGACCCGGAAGACCACGGAAAACAACTGTGGTGGATGACAAAAGAATTTTTTCCCTGGTGAAGAAAAACCCCTTCACAACAGTTGGCCAAATCAAGAACACTCTCCAGGAAGTAGGTGTATATGTGTCAAAGTCAACAATCAAGAGAAGACTTCACAAGAGTGAATATAGAGGGTTCACCACAAGATGTAAACCATTTGTGAGCCACAAAAACAGGAAGACCAGATTAGAGTTTGGCAAACAACAACTATAAAAGCCATTACAGTTCTGGAACAACATCCTATGGAGAGATGAGACAAAGATCAACTTGTACCAGAGTGATCGGAAGAGAAGAGTATGGAGAAGGAAAGGAACTGCTCATGATCCAAAACATACCACCTCATTAGTGAAGCATGGTGGTGGTAGTGTCATGGTGTGGGCATGCATGGCTGCCAATGGAACTGGTTCCCTTGTATTTATTGATTATATGACTGCTGACAAAAGCAGCAGGATGAATTCTGAAGTGTTTCGGGAAATATTATCTGCTCATATTCAGTCAAATGCTTCAGAACTCATTGGACGGCGCTTCACAGTGCAGATGGACAATGACCCGAAGCATACTACAAGAGCAACCAAAGAGTTTTTTAAGGTTAACAAGTGGAATGTTATGCAATGGCCAAGTCAATCACCTGACCTGAATCAGATTGAGCATGCATTTCACTTGATGAAGACAAAACTGAAGGGAAAATGCCCCAAGAGCAAGCAGGAACTGAAGACATTTGCAGTAGAGGCCTGGCAGAGCATCACCAGGGATGAAACCCAGCTTCTGGTGATGTCTATGCGTTCCAGACTTCAGGCTGTAATTGATTTCAAAGGATTTGCAACAAAGTATTAAAAAGTGAAAGTTTGATGTAGGATTGTTTAGTTTGTCCCATTCCTTTTGGTCCCTTAAAAAGTGGGAGGCACATATAGAAACCGTTGTAATTCCTACACTGTTCACCTGATTTCGATGTAAATTCCCTCAAATTAGAGCTGAAAGTCTGCAGTTAAAGCACATCTTGTTTGTTTCATTTCAAATCCATTGTGGTGGTGTATAGAGCCCAAAATATGAGAATTGTGTCGATGTCCCAATATTTATGGACTTGACTGTAAGTGCTATACTTTCCTTTTTGCCTGCTTCAAATTCATTTATGAATGCAGACAGAACTACTATGTACTTATATGTATAATATGAATTGATTCACTTTAGTTCAAAGCTTACATTTGTACATTTTTATTTATGTGGGGCCATAGGATGTAGTCAGGTACAAAAAGTATAAGAAACCATGTAATTGTTACTACTTATGGCATAACATTTAAAGTGATTCACAATACTACAAAGGAATGGATATGTTGACAGATTGCATACCACTCTCAATATCTCTGTATTTCTATGAAATTACATTAGCCTAACATGTGACATGAAAAATAATGGAACATTAATGTGCATAGCACATATGAAGGTTCACTCCTACACTCCTCTCTCAAGGTGTAAACCTACCCTCCTCTCTTGGGAGGTGTCTCCGCAAACTAGAAATGCATAAAGGTTTGCAGAATATCGTAACAAATGTGCACTGTGCAGAAGTATGAATATCATATCAAATTGTCACCCGCCTACCACTTTAGAACCACCCTTTTCATTAAATAAAATGTTTCAGCCTTTCTTCTGAAATACTGTTGGTTTAGCCTCAATTATGGCTTAAATGAATCATGGGGGGACAACAGACCTGACGTTTTTCATATGTGGCACACTGTTACGTGGCAAAGTGTGCCTAGAACTCACCTCTCCACTGATGTGCAACGGGAAGGCACAAAATGCATTCCAGCGATAGTATAGGGCAGGGGTTGGCAACTCCTGGCACGCTTGTCAGATGGGGCACGTGCACACATTTGTCTGGCGTGTTGGAGCTCCGCAGCTGCCCCACTAAAGTAGCCCACATGCGCAGCAGCTTTGTTTCGGTCATCTTCGGCTCTTTAATGAAGCAGCTCCCAGGTTCCGTTATGGAACTCCAGCTCTAAAGAAAATTAGGTCCTTTTTGCGCCTCTCCACAAAACTGTCCCTTTGATATACCTACTTTCTACTTGGCAAAATATACCCTCACTCTGTCCCTACTCTTCCCATCAGACATTGCGAACTGCTGCTCTATGTAAACCCCACTGTATTGGTCAGAAAAACCATGCACTTTTGGTGGAAATCTAGAAACAACTATGCAAATTAAGGATAAAGGATTTTGTACTGTGCCTCAGCCATTTGCCACTTTGCAAACGAGGTCTAGTAGTTGTAGAGGCATTACACTCTACAGATAGCTATGGAGTGAAACAGTGAGTAGACCAGTTATGACTAATTCACCATGTAGGAAGAAAAATGCAGATAATAAATGTTTATTTAAATTGTAATGTAATTAATACAACATCGTTGTTTTAACCTGTGCTAAGCAAGTTTGACCACCAATCATGAATGTTAATTTGATATTTTGTACATAGCATTAAACAAATATGTCAGGATCTTCTATGTAACAGTATACAAAATTTAAAAAAAATCACATTAACCAGAAAGGTACACAGTCTGTCTGCTACCTATTATAACTCAAGTTGCATTATATAGTATATGTGTTCTTTACTCATCTTAAGTTATGACTGAAAACTAAAAGTAATTATCTTGTGGAAATCACCAATTTCTATATATCCAGCTATCACAAGCTCTGTGCTGCTAACATAAGCTAGAAGCAATTATATTATTGAGTGATTTAAACATATTAATAAAGTTTCTATTTTAGATGAATTTTTTGTAAGACCTTATTGGTACATGGTAGATATAAGATTGTGTTTAGTCTTCTCTAAAGAACATTTTTTTTAGTTTTTGAGAGTTATAGAACTTTGCTCAGTCACACATTTGCAATCACCAAGCTCTTGATATTACTCCATGTTCTATGGTAGATTAGTGGTACAATTCAAACCACATTCCCTGGCAGATAAATTTAAAATAATGCCAACTTGTTGACTGATTTCACAAACCATTTAATTTCTACATGTTACAATTTGGATTTGAGACTCTTTTACTACTATGGGTAGTAGATTTATAATTATGTTTTCATAGCAATTGCTGGAAATAGGTGTTTTAGCATTGCATGCCAAATTCTCCACACTTTAAACACATTACATTGTAATGCAACAGAGAAGCAAAGCTCTGTAGCCTCCTTTTCAGTAACTTGTATCATCAGCCTATAGTAGATGGAATTGGCCGTGCCAGTAGGGCTGCTGTTGTTCCTCTACAGTAAGAGAGAACATGAGACCCCAAGCTCACCTATGTCCGAGGAGGAATCCTCTTATTGCTTCTCCTATTCCCAGCCCTGCATATGTATTGTAAAATGGTATTACTGGAAAGCATTGAGGGCTTATTGATAGTGTAAATAAATAATGTTTAGTGTATTTTCACTGACAGTAGATGCATTGCCTAGTAGAGAATGGTTCTGGTGAAACCCAGCACTGGCATTGCAATATCACATGGTTTGTAGCTATTGTTATGCCCACTAAGGTCTTCATTAGTTCATGTTATGACCTGTCATGGATAAATGATAGCAGATTTAATGAGTGATCCTGTTATGATTTTCATGACAAGCAACAGCAGAATTCCTAATGTTTCTATTATGTCCAGAAAGACATGTCCCATGAGGTCTAAATAACTGCATCTAGTGTGACTAATTGTAGCTTATATTAAATAAAGCTGGTTCTACGTGTGAAAGCAAATTTTACATCTCTGCTATGGAAGTAGATCTGGAATGGTACAAAGAAGCTAATATAGATGAAGGGCTGCCTATTAATTATGGTAGCTGAATGCAAGGAATCACTCAGTTTCCCTCAAAGGCTTATGATGTTGTAAATAGGTTTTGTAGGGCACATCACTTTCACCACATAAAATAATTTGGATGTCATCTCTACTATTTTAGTGCTCTCACTGAAGCACAGACGGTTGTGCTGTGGCAATTTTGCTCCTTTCATCTGGAATTATAGTTATGTTGACAGCTGTCACAGAGACTCCTCCCTAGGAGTGTTTGGCTTGTACAATGCAGAACAGCATACTTGTGCTGTATAATCCCAACATTAGTTATTAACCAAGTGTTTTCTCATAAATTACTCTTTTAAGGTGATCACATTTTTCCTGTACTATAGGATGGTTATGGTAATTACATCTTGAAGGAGTTCGGTGATTCCAAGTTAAACCAGCTGGATTAATTGTTCATAATTGCCAGTGGTTGTCCATTTTTAATATTGGTTCAGATAAGGGCATTTACCTTTGGCCCACAAGGACAGGGGCCCACTAATACACTTGCAAGTAATGGAGCCTGAAGAGGTGAGAGTTCACAATCATTCATATCTCAGCCTTCAGTTGTCCAATAAAGGCAAGAGAACCCTTGTTTTAGTCTCTTCTGTTAAGATGCATGACCTTTGTTAAAATTGAAAAAATGCTTTAGCCATTATCTAAATGGTCTTTAAAACTTAGACCAAGTTCCATAACGGAGCTCTGTGTTTTTTCTTCCTTTAGAAAGTGCACACAGTCTAATTTGTATCAGTGGAAACATGAAAATGGTTTGGGGTTTTATTTGTTTTTTGTTTGTTCTTGTGTTTCTCTCTTAAGAGAAAGTGACTTTTAATTTTTTTTGGCATTGTAACAACAATGTGTGCGCTACTTGTATCTTACTAACAGCAGGTCTGGAACAATACTCTGTGGTACCTTTAGTGAGAAGAATGACGTCATCTGAATACTGATGACAATGGTAAACTGCACTTGATCTTCTGATGGGTTGGGTACGAAAAAAAAGCACTGCCCCCCCACCGTATGAGTACCCAGCCCCTGGGTGGTGGGTGTGGGATAATAGTAAAGATTTCATAGTAAAAAGCCATTTTGTCCTTGGTGCACTACAGGTTCCAGCATGGCCAGGCTGCCATTACCTGTCTGGGCATGCTGGCGCTTGTAGCATACCCATAGCTGCCAGGGCATGATGGCACTTGGGGAACCTGTAGTGCACCAATGAAAAATGTAAATACAACACACACCACTGTAAAAATTACTTTAATTGAAATAAAAACACCCCTACACAAGCCTTCATTTACCCTCTAAATTACTTGCCTACATCCAGGGGTCTTCATCTGTAATAGATCCAAACGATCCTTGGCAAAGCAAAAACAGAATTACATAACGCTGAACTAACTCTCACGAAGCACAAAGTGAACTCTTAGCCACACTGGTTCTATTTATAACATGACACAGATGAAGACCCCCAGATGTAGGTGAGTAATAAAGAGAGTAAATAATGGTATGTCTAGTTTTTATTTCAATTAAAGTAATTTTTACGGTAGTCCCCTGAGATAGGGTAAATACACTGGCACAGCAGGGATTAATTCCTGATGTTCGGAGCTTATAAATATGAAGAAATAGCAGAGATCATGGTCTGGTACGCTGACTAACTTGGAGAGCATAAGTGTGAGACACTGCTACAAGGTAACACACACAATAATCTGGCAACCCAGTGACCTGGCTATTTGATTAATACAGCAACTGAGGAGTGCTGGGCACCGATGATAACTCAACAGCTGAATCCATAAAAGTGTCCCTGTTCTGATATGTCATCTGTTTGACATGTGTGTGCTGCTGTCTGTCGTTTGTGGCCAGAAACCGTCATACTGTTCCTCCTGCACCTGAGTCATGTCAGTACACCAAAAGCAAGTGAGTTATATATGTATTATAATTGCTTGTAATGACTAGCCTTGATCTTATAAACAACCTGACACTGTGGCCAAGCGACAGGAACCATTACAGGAGTGGCCCACTAAAGTGATCCATGCCCAAAACCAAAATAGTGGAGCTGCTACTGCTCATTGCGTACATAATCCATAAAAAAATAAATTCAATTGAGTTAAATAGCTCTTTAACGAACACTCTATTAGTTTACTGAACTCGTTTTTTAATTCTTACCAACACTGAAGAAATCTTAATGGTACCATGTGTATTTTTATGGAAGCTATTGCTGTTTGACTTCTCAATTTGCGATATTAAGGGCATTTTAAAAACTATTTTGTCTGCATATGACAGATTTTTTTTTTTGTCTTCCAACTTCTTTGATAGAATATGCTGTTGGCTGCTTCTTTATTTCTTTTGTGGACTATAGACTGCTCAAGAATCTGGCACTTGCTTCAGAGAATTCCCGGTTAGGCAAAGCAAGAACTGAAGCCAACATAAATATTTCACTGGCCTAATGAAGCTTTTTCTCAAGTTTATAAAAATATTGTGACTTAGAAAAGGACATGTAGAACAGAGAACAAGATAGGCAACATGACGTTTTCATTAAAATAAGTGTATTCCATATTGTTCACTGAGTAAATTAGAACATTCCCTTATGCTCAGCATGAGCAAGAAATATATTATGGTAAAGAAAATCTATAACTTGATATTGCAGATACTTTCTAGATTGCTCTGGAAAACTAACATTGTCATCTATCTGTTTTTAGTGATCAAAATAATTTTTTTTGGCGGGGGGGGGCAAACTTTTTGGAGTAGCAAAATTGTGACAGGGAGATGTATAAATTGAAATTCACTTTAAAATATAAGAGAATAGTTGTACTTCAAAGTGAAAAAAACATGAAAGAAAAAGGTAAACTTTTAATCTTGATGTATTTCCATGGTAAAGGCTGAAGATGATGAGCTTGAGGATAAAGGAGTAGGAGAGACAAGGATGGGGACAGGTGGAAGTGTGACAGCCTTGCTTCGCCTTTACCCTCAGTAGTGCCTGCGTTCTGCCATACAGTCCTGATTTTAATGAAAACAAAATGAACGACCCTTTCAAAAAGCCTAGTGGAGCTGAGTTGCGAAAACAAGGGAACATAAACATTCGTCGGGCTGAAAGAGGCCAAGTTTTTAACTTAAGGACAAGTTTGTTTTTACCTACGGCATATTAGCCTTGTGTGGCTTGAACCCTTAATCAGGCCCTGTGAATAAATAATGCTGGCCACAATATACTGTGACTGTTGCAAGCAGTATCTCACTACTGGTGTGGTATCAAAGCTTGTGTGCTCCCAGAACAGCCAAGATGCTGATAATAACATATTTAAAATCAATGGCCGGAGTTTTCTCTCAATTTCCAACTGAACTAACAGTCACTAGTCATGCCAGAAGTGATTCAGAGGCTAAATTAAACATTTATCCTATTGCCTGGCACTCATGCTCTGCCCATGCTTGGCCAGTTTAAAGTAATGGTAATAGATTTGATAAATGAATATTATAGTTGTAATTTTTTTCAAAACCTACCTTTTTATTAGTGGGCTATGAAAGCCTATATTCTTTAGGCATCAGGAAATCTACTGTTCCCGCAGACAAGAGGACTGTATCCAGTCCTTTTCAGTAGAATAAAAAAGTAGTGATGATATCAGGGTGTTAGGACTTACATACACTAGGTGACCCTGGTATCTAGGGTTTCTTTGATCACACAGGCAAAGAAGGATAGAAGATACAACAGTATCTTTATTACAGAAATGCACATACACAACTGTAAAAGTAAAACAATAGCTAGGACAATAATGTGGAACAATTAAAGCAATGCCCAGTATGTCACCAGATCCCACAGGAGTGCTTACAGTATCCCAAAGTCAGTTTATCTTAAGCCGTTATTACTTTAAATGAACAAATGCTAGCTTGGCCAAACTGAACAGTTCACAGGCCAAGTTGTTAAAATGAGCCTTCACAGTTACCTCGCTAAGGCTCAGTACTCTCTATAGGGTTTCTGGCCAACTTGCATTTCCGAATAAAGTGGTCCTGGTGCAGTTGTCCTGGTAACTGGTTATTCGGATCTGCCGGATATTTCCAATAATGGCTTTCTCCGACCAAGTTGTTTGAAAGTAAGTAGGGGCCAAGCTGTTGTTCCCATACACTTACAGTGTACACTTCTGACTCCGCTATAGATCTGCTACTGAAGGCTTGATGGACCAGGCCGCTCAGCTACACACTCTCTACCGGTGTGGTAGGGATCTGACCCCAAGACTTCATACTCTTGTAGGATCAACAGGTGGACAGATACTCAAGCAGTTCTTGATGGAATGATGAGTTAGTGAAGCCACGTTTTATATGCAGAATGCGATCTAGACGCAAGAACTGGAGCAGGTATCGCGAACAAGCTGGTAGAGTGAAATCTCTAACACCAGGCTCAGTTAATCCTCAAACACACAGAACTTCCCTTGCAGGGCCCTTTTAACATGTTCAAAATTACCATAAGAAAAAGTTCTACCCTGCAAAGTCATTCTAAGGTGACTGGTTCTGTGATTGGCTGAGAGCTGGTTGGAAATGAGTTGGATAGATGTTAAGCCCCACGTAATCCTCCCTGCTGAGAAGGAGCCCAAAAGTCTGACAGAGTCCAGAGGGAAACAATAGTTGCATAAACTAATTAACACAGGACTTAATTCTAGTTCATGGATTGCAGCTCCCACTTTTAACCCCTTCTATGGTTCTACGTGAAAAGGGTTTAAGTTGCTTGAAACTTAGTGTCTTCATGGTAGGAGAGAGGTTTGCCAGGAAACAAGGTTGCAGTGATCTTATATTCCAATCGGTCCATGTGCAGCCCATCTGGCCTTATTTAGTCCATCATCCCTGCTCAGAGGGGCAATATATATACACACTATATGGACAAAAGTATTCGGACGCTTGGCCATTACACCAACAGGGACTGTAATTACATTGCATTCAAATACATATATTTTTAGTTGGTCCCCCTTTTGCAGTGATAACAGCTTCCACTCTTCTTGGAAGGCTTTCCACAAGATGTTGGAGTGTTTCTGTGAGAATTTGTGCCCATTCATTCTGTAGAGCATTTATGAGGTCAGGCACTGATGTTGGACAAGAAAGCCTGGCTCGCTATCTCCGTTCCAGTTCATCCCAAAGGTGTTTGATGGGGTTCAGATCAGGGCTCTATGAAGGCCAGTCAAATTCTTCCACACCGAACATATCAAACCATGTCTTTGTAGTCCTTGCTTTGTGCACTGAGACAGAGTCATGTTGGAATAGAAAAGTACCTTCCCCAAACTGTTTCCACAAAGTTGAATGCATAGCATTTTCCAAAATGACTTGGTGTGCTGAAACATTAAGATTGCACTTCACTGGAGATATGAGGCCTAGCACAAACCCTGAAAAACAGCCCCATCCATTATCCCTTCTCCACCAAATTTTTCAGTTGGCATAATGCAGTCAGGCAGGTAACGTTCTCCTGGCATCCACCAAACCCAGACTCGTACAACTTTTCAGCTATGGAATCAGCAGGCTGTTGTCGACTTTTACACATCATGCCCCTTAGCAGTCGTTGACTCGACTGTGATTTTATGTGGTCTTCTGCTTTGTGGCTGAGTTGCTGTTGTTCCTACACCCTACCACTTTCTAATAATATCACTTACAGTAGACCGTGGAATATCCAGCAGTGATGAAAGTTCACGAACCGTCTTATTGCAAAGACGGCATCCTATCACAGTACCACACTTAAAGTCACTGAGCTCTTCAGAGCGACCCATTTTGTATCACAAATGTTTGCAAATGGAGACTGCATTTTTAGGTGCTTGATTTTATACACCTCTGGCAACGAGTCTGATTGAAACACCTCAATTCAATAATTAACAGGTGTGGCCAAATACTTTTGTCTATATAGTGTATGTATACTGTGTGAATGCAGTAAAAGCTGCAATTTGTACCACAGGGATGATCCAAGTGTAAATACAGTCTCTTAGTTCATAGGGGCTATTGTCCCATCTCGTCACAGAAATGCTCTATTCTGCTGTGTCCATTAGGACTGGTCTGATTGGGTCCTCCTGCTGTGTGAGCTGCAGTGAGCGTGGATCTAGGCAACAGTGGAAGTCCGAGGCTTGGGCCATCTTTTGAAGTTTTGTTTGATGCCTGGGTTTGGGCACACTGCCTTTCAGCTTGCAGTGCTCCATTCACTATATAGTGAATAGAGCTTTAATTGAACTTGTCACATGTATCATACCTATACTAAAAATCAGTACATACCGCAGATGTGTTCATGCTTTTCCAGTTGCTTGCTTTATATAACATCTGTCTGTGCAGTTTTAATATTGAGTTTTACGACAATCTTAAACTAATGTGGGAAATTTGATTAAATTATATGTAAATATCTTAAATGTTGTACTGAATATATTTTGTTCATGTGCACAAAATTTCTAAATTTAATTGGTAAACCACATTTAAAAATAAGTGGTAAATCACCTTTTAATATGTCTGGAAAATAAAGAAATGAAGCGCACATTACAAACTGTGTTTAGACTTCATGGCTGTGTCAAGTCCAAAATAACCTCACTAAATTGGCGAACGATATATCATGTTAAATAAGACAGATAACGTAGATGCATTGCGTTCTCTGTGCCTTAGGGGTTCCTAACAACATAATGATCATGGAAAATTCTTAAACAAGAATAAAAAAAATAATTCTCCGTTTGGGATTTCAGGTTTTGTTTTTACAATTGAAGCTATTCTGGTAATCTTCTCCCTCAAGGATACTTATTATTTGTTTCCCACCCTAATGAAACTAGGTCATAGTATTTGGGCACGCATCCAAGACAAGAGATTTATTTGGTACTCAAGGCACTGTCTAGAAATTGTGATGCAATGTCAGCAAGGGCCTTTTCATTTCACAAACATACTTTCCATTGCCCTGGAATTAATGTATTCGCTGACCTCGAAACAACTGCAATCCGTCACTAGTTTACAGAAGCAGAAAAAGCGTCTGGAAATGGTCACGGTCACCCTATTAGGTGATTAGTTACAGGATTTCTATTCAGTGTGCCATTTTCATGTTTTGATCATGTTGAAAAAGTTGGCAGCTCATGAAAAGCAACAAGCTACTTAACAGAAAAAGAAAGCACTAAAGATTTCTATCCCATTCTGGAAAAACACCATCCAGGTCATTGGTTATATTATTAACCTTTATTTATGTAGAACCAGCATATTATGCAATGCTTTAAAGAGTGTTTTTTTTTAATAATTCCTAAGTGAATCCCTGTCCCAGTTGAGCTCACAGGGCCTCATGCAGAGTTGTGTGTATTTTACGTCAAAAACGTAAACGTAAAATGCATGGCAAAAAAAAAAATATGTGCAGAGCTGCTTGCATCAATAATTTAAAAAAATTAAATATGTAGTTCCCACCCCAATCCCACCCACCAAAATGCTATCAGACTCTACCAGTGTCTATGCCGGTAGTGGCAAAATTGTGTGTGGGGTGGGGGGGGGATGGACAGTGTGGGGTACTTCTGAAAAACACACTACCAGCAATATGCTATGACAGGCTGGGCTGGTGACTCTATACCAGTGAAACCCGCTGCGTGAAGCCCACCTGACCTAACAGCCATAGCCCATTCAGTATGGGGCTGAATTTTGTAGCGGAATGGTGTAACTCCCTAGGAGAAAAACAGCCTGCTGGGACCTGTAGTTCACCTGTAAAAAAAACAACAACACTGTAAAATACTCTCACACACAGCACGACAATCTCATTTGTTTAAATAAACACTCCCAGACACATATACACCTTAACCCTTCTTTTGCTCACCTAGATCCAGGGGTCCACTTCTGTCTTGCATGCTTGAAATCAAAGGGTTGAAATAATAATATAAAAATTAACTATGGAAGGACTTTTCCTTACAGGAGCCGCAGCACAAATGACAGGCTTAGAGCCTGGAATTCTAACCAAATTGAGTGGCTTCACTCTGATTGGTTATAGCACGGGAATGTCACTTTAAAATTCTGCCTACTATCACTTTTGGAGTTTGGTTGCTCTGGGAAGCAGACACTGTTATTCAGGATTAGGACTGTCTGGCTGCCCCCTTATACTTAAAACTCAGTTTACTTCTCTGCAGATATGTTGACAGGCTTCAAACACTAGCTGCACCAAACACGGCTACAGGATGCTTGGTTAATTATATCACAAGTTAAAGACAGATATGCTAGTACAGCTAATGTATGCAATGGATGATTTCAGTTACAATTTTTTGTCACAGTCATTGCACTTGGTACCGTGATGTCACTGCTGTCCCATAGATTGTAACCTTCTGAGCAGGCCCCTCTTACCTTTCTGTATGTATGTATTTCTAAGTATTGTTTTATTGCTGGCTGATTCCAAATGTAAAGCCCTATAGAATTTGCTGGTGCTATATAAATAAATGATGATGATGATGATGGCTGCCCTTATCCCACTAGGACAACATATTGAAGAGATAGAAAGCCAGATAACTACTTCATAGAAGCTCTTACAAAATGTATTCCTGGGTTCTCAAATATAAAACAAAAGCAGACGTATTTCTTGGGCAAATATTAGCTTATATAATTATAGTTTATTAAAGGCTAGAATTACACTTTAATTAAGTCATGAGAATAAGATGATGTCAGCCTGTCATGTTTTAATCTTTTAATTACATTGTGTGTATTGAAATGTGCTTCCCCACATTAAATAAATGCACTTAGATGATGCAAATGGTGTTCTATTGAAAGTAATGGCTAACTCCAGATCACCCCACAGGGCATGGAAATATCAAGCCATTAAAGAGCTAAAAAGGCAAGCTGCTAAATTATAAACATCACCTCACCCCCTAAATGCACAGTTCCCACCTCTTGAAGTTTTAATATCTCCTTCAACAGCACAAAATCTCCTTTTTTTGCTGCAGCTAGCCCCATGCAGCAATACATGCTCCACTTTGCCCAGCTCCTCCCATCAACAGAAGCAGATTTTCACATTTCGCATTTGTAACCATCTTGACATGCTAAGCTTTATGTACAGGTGAAAATCGGCGCAAGAAAAATAAGTGCATGGCATCAGAAAAGAAGACGGACAAAGGATAGAAGAAAACCATTTTCACTGTCTCAATTTTGCATGTTCACCAACTAACTACTGAAATACCAACTAAAGCTGGTACTATAGGGCATGATAGTAAAGGAGGAGGCACAATGATGTGTACTCAGATGGTAAGAATTACCACTCAGGAAGTCTCCACTTTACTGTTTTGACTATGCACAGTCTGGGCCTTCAGAAAAATAAGTATTTTAGGGGGGAGGGGTGGGGGCAGGAACTGGAGTGTGGCGGCTCCTTCATTATTTTGCACCTGGGGCCCGTTTATCATTTCTGTATGGTTGTATATTGTATTTTCTTGTGGGCTATAGCATTACCCTCTTCTTTTGACTTAGTAGTTGTTTTCAATTGGATAAATTAGACAATAGCACCATTGTAGATTATTTCACTGTTGTGCCTGAGAATTAATAGGGCGTTAGTTCATTAATTTGTCTTAGCTTAAGCTGGTAGGTAACATTTTAGTGTGAAACTAAATACTCTTCACTGACTCCTATACACACAAAGTTAGGCATATGAGATGAACGAAATGTTCATGTGTGATGTGTCAAAAGGAATAACTGTCAACAACCCAATTTGCAGCTGTAAAAAAGTACATTTCTAAAATGTGCCTCTAAAATGTGTATTTATAACGATTCCCAGGATTTTATTAATTAGTGTATTTGTACAACAGAATTGATTATTATGTCATATTATGGACTCCCCTACTCTCATGTCATGCTGAAGGACCAGAGGTGAAACAGTGCATTGCATAGCAGAAGAGCAGAGTGGAGGCTTCTTCTGGGCATGACTGGGCTTCCACACTGCATGCGCCAGACAAGCTCATGTTTACATCAGGTTTCCACTCTTTTCTTCTGAGCATACCTGGATCGGGAACATGTGTAGTGAAGAAGCTGTCAGCATTTAACTGAGCATGCTCAGAAAGGCAGATGCCTAGAAGAGGCTCCAACTCTTCTGAGAGCAGAGTGGAGACCCCACTCACCTCTGGACCCCATACAAGCCTCATGCTCCGCAGTGGCGGTAGTGCTGGCCATTGTGTACGACTCTTTGTCATCCATTCGCTCCTTGTATGTGTCACGCAGATATAGCAGCTCAGCAGTAAAATGTCACAAGAAGAGTGGAATCTCTAAGCGTGGGTTTAAATGATAATAAGTGTATGTTCGTGAGGAGTAAAATAAATATTTCAACAAAAATATAATAGCCCTTTGGCATAGTTTCTCCTACTCAAGTAAGACTTTTTTTGAATATGGTCATGTTTTACTGGTTTACTATCATGTAGAGGAGGGTGTTTTTAGTTGTCATATTGCTTTTTATTGTGGACTGTGTATTTTGTAGGTGGACCCTGTTAAAATAAAATATATTCAGTATTTTAGATATTTTACTTTATGAATGTGGGCTCTATTAAAGAGAGTAAAGCCCTATCTAACACCTGTTTCTCACTGTAAATCGGGCTTCTCCCTATCAAGAGGTTAACACTTGCTACTGCTATCGCCAGAGGTAACCACTGCTGACTATAAAATTTGCCACCTTTCTCTGGCTATTGCCATGGAGAAGCTTATTTAGCAAAGATTGTGTTGATACATATACCACTGCAATCCTTCTTCTGCTATCGCCATCTCAGAATGACAATAGCAGGAAATATTCAATGGAAAAAATGCATTATTAGAATAAAGCATTTTTTCAACAGTGACTAATATTAAAAAAAATGTTTTCATTATATATATATATATATATATATATATATATATATATATTTCTAAGATTATTCTTTTACAGTTCAAACTGAAAGTTCAAGACAGGACTTTCAGTTCCATATGCTTGTGCAGATCCACCAAGCCTGGACCAGCGAAGCGATAAGTCTACTGAATGGCACATGCGTAGAAGAGGCGCTCTTTACTCTGAGTATTAGTCTGTTGCCATGACGATATTTTCATGTTAAATCATGGTGGTAGGAGGTTTTCTATCTCTGTGATAATCGGTGATAGAAACCCGCCCTATCTCCATTCTATAACAAATAGTCCCATGTATGACTAAATTATTATTTTGTTTTGGCACTCCATGTTCATTTTCTGTACTCTTCTATTTTACAAATGAACAAAGAAATGGTAAGATATAAAGAGTTATAAGTAGTTATTTCATATAAGATAAAGGTGGGAGAGGGCACTGTACTCCCTCCTTCGGGCAATGCTGGTCATGTCACGCAGAAGTTGTAGCCATGTTTTGCTTTATTTTTTGCTCTATATTAAAACAGAGAATACAACGGGGCTACTAAGGTTCCCTTCCTCCTAGGCATAGCCTCATGGCTTGCTCCATGCAGCTGTTATTCCTGGTGCTACTCCTTTCCTCTAACAGCCTCAGCCGAAAACAGGGGGTATGAATGGGAGGACCAATAACTTGCCATTTAAAGTTGGTTTACTAAGTTGTTTTGCCGGTTCTGTGTTACAGAATTGGCAGTATCCAGGAAAAGGCTAAGTGCAGGGGCATATTCAATAAAATGTATGTATGTGGTAGTGCTGCTTTGAACTAAAGTTTAGTGTTAAAAAGAAACTACAATGAATTGCTCTTTAGTCCGTTCGCAATTAGATTACATTATTTTAGCTTGTGTTTGAATCTGTTTTTCTTGATCCTTTGTAGTCCTTGTAGGAAAACATTTGTGTTTCTGAAGCTAGTGCTTTGTATTAGTGTCACCATGCTTCAGCTGTGTGCTTATTATGGGCCTTTGGTAGGATTGAGAGCTAAATAAAATAAAGAGACATTATATTTTCTTTAATGTGTAAGTACACAAGGAAAAAACTTGAATAAGCTTTATTTCAATAAATATAAAGCTTGTCTGGCAAGTACAGTGTTACATCCTACTGAATAGATCATAACCATTTGACTTTAAGGAGGTTAAGTGTGCTGAAAATACTATATTCTGCTGGCAGGGAGCAAGTTAATTGGCATTGATGGTTTATTTGCAATGATAGCACATAGACTTAATACATTTGCTCCACTTGTTTGCTTTGTGTGCCCTTGATATTTAATCCATACTTTACACTTTCATGATCAAACCGGTTTCAAATCTCTTGATATGTGTTATCTAAACCAGTTTAGACTATCCAAACAAAAGTTATATTTTTTGTGATATAGATTCATTTTGCTAATATTTTCTATTACATTATAACAGAATTATATAAATGTCCTTTTATTTTATTTTGATTAAACCATCAAGTTACTATCAAATTACCATCAAAACTAGTAAAAATAAAAAAAATTAATATTTCTGATCGTAACCATAGAACACAATTAGAATGATTTCAAATTAAACACCGAAAATTAATTTAACTATTTATCAAATGTAGTCACGTAACTCTGTAGTTCTAGGGGGTATTACAACTCCCCTTACCACTCCTCTCTCCCATGAAAATGATGCAGCGGCATATGAATCTATATTGTATCATTTTAGTGTACTGTGGAAGCTCCATATATTTTTAAGACAGTCATACAGATAAAAATACCAACTGAAACGCATCCTTTAAAAATTACAGTGTGAAATCTTGCAAACAATAACCAGTTAAAATATTATTTACAGGACTTTATTGCAGCATGTAAATTACTGGTAGCACTATGATGTACTGTAATATGCGTATAAGAGAGATGAGATTCACACACTATAACTTACAGACACTGAAGTTATTTCCTCAATGAACTCTCATGAGTTTGAGAATGTGTAGGAGATGAAAGTTTTC
This sequence comes from Mixophyes fleayi, assembly GCF_038048845.1. Taxonomy (NCBI): domain Eukaryota; kingdom Metazoa; phylum Chordata; class Amphibia; order Anura; family Limnodynastidae; genus Mixophyes; species Mixophyes fleayi. The sequence continues at coordinate 304,938,676 of NC_134402.1, read as the reverse complement.
CAAGAACTAACGAAATGAAGCTGCATATCATACAATTTCATACTACTAGCTTCCTCATTTTGTATCTTTCTTCTGCTAAACGTGTGACATATATTCTTGTTAGTTGTGATAAACAGAGCATAGCAATGTTTGTGAACAAATTTGCTTTTTGGTGGACAATCCACGTGGAAATGAGTGAAGTAAATATGTTTATTTTGTTAGGCAATACATAGCTGTATATATAATAATAAACAATTATGTTAATGTTAGCAAATGTACAGTAATTTATTTGCCGAGACAAATACAAGTAATGGACAAAAAGAATGGAAATGCCCAAAATGCAACCAAAACTATTATTTGTTCTCTCAACGATTCCTGTGTCGGGTACTGCAACCTCCTCCTATCTGACGTTCCTCCCACTGATCTATCCCTGCATCTGCAAGACTCGTCTTCCTCTCTCACCTCTCTACAACCACCACACCACTCTGCAAGTCCCTACACTGGCTCTCTGTGTAATCCAAAAGACAAGTCTAGGTACTTACCTTCATATACAAAAACCTCACCAACACCTCCTTTCATATATCTGCTTGTGACTCGACTCTCATTCCCACTTACAAGACTTCTTCCATGCTGCTACCAACCTGTGGAATTCTCTACAATGCCTGATCTAGTCAGTAAGGAAATGCTGCAACATCGGTACCAGCAAGTAGCAGTTACCTTGCCTTCTAAAGGACTGACTGTACTCAAATTATGCTTGGAAAAATTGCCCTAAAACATTACATAACCATAAGGATGATTACCGCTTGGTAGTCTACAGGGCCGGATTTACCACTAGGTAACCTAGGCACTTGCCTAGGGCCCAGCGATCCCCAGGGGGCCCGGCAGCAAAGCTGGTGGTGGGGTATGCCAACCAATAAAAAAACATTGTGTCCGAGGGAGAAAAAAAAAACTAAAATCACATGATTACAGCGGCCCCCGGAAGCCTCATCCCCTCCTCCCTGCTCCGTTGCGTTCCACTGGATTTTGGGGTGAGTCACGCCGTGTGACGTCATCACGCCCGACATCTTATTCAGAGAAAACTCATTGTGGAGCGGAGAGGAGCAGCGCATGTGACGGGGCAAGAAAGAAGACAAAACAGAACAGAAGATGAGAAAACAGAAAGAAGAAAACAGAAGAGAAGAAAGCAATAGAAAGGTATGCAAACTAACGGAGGCACAATGTCACACTATGATAAAGGGTAAACAAGTTGTTTCAAACACAATTAAGAAGGGGCACCATGGTGATGTGAAGGGGCACCATGGTGATGTGAAGGGGCACAGAGGTGATATTATTAAGGGGCAATGAAGGGGCATAGTGTTATGATGGAGGGACAAAAGTTCCAAGCGGCACATGATTTGATTTATGCATATTATTTTTGCAAATAACTTAATAAGTATTTCTGTCCTGATTTAAATACTTATTAGGTTGTTTTGACCCAACTACTTAAAAAACAAGACTGCTCTGTAATTATTTAGTGTTGCCTTTTCTGTAGGAGGGTGGCCTAGCTCTTTTCACATGTTAGGTACGCCCCCAATGATTCAAATCACGCCCCCAATGGTGTGGCCACCCCTCCTTTTGCGGCACATAGCTTCCCTTCTACTCAACTATAGGGGTATATGGTATGCTACAAAAATATAGTGCTATGGATTGTTTTAGGTAGGGGGGCGCCAAACCAGTATGTTGCCTAGGGCCCCATGAGGTCTAAATCCGGCTCTGGTAGTCCATTGTCCATGCTTCTCTACTATTGAATTGCAAACATGCAGTGCCAGGGTTATGCACTGCAATTCGACTATGATATCCTGCTCTGTGGAGTTTTAGTCAGAATTTGTTTTGTTTTTTAAATTGGAATTTGCGACCCAAGCTGAAATTGTCAGGCTCTTGATATACAGGTGTTTGTCTGCTTTGTCTTGTACTTTGAGTAATGCACAAATATCATGGTCTTGGAGTATGTGTTTCTGCCCACTATTACCCTTTGCTAATGAAGGTTTTCCCTCAGGGGTCCATTCTGACATCATAGACACTGTTGTTTATAACATGTTAATATATTGGTCACTGCAGCTTCTGCTAAATGCACCCCAACAAATACCTCTCTTCCAACTTCACCGACATAGGTAACCAGGGCATTCCAGCATTGTTATCCACAACCCTGGCCAGCAACTATATTGTTGATTTGTAAGTGCACTTCAAGTTTACAGGACAGTGTTCTCCAGGATGACAATACCATCATCCACAGCGCACATGTGATCATCAAATGGTTTGGTGAGCCTTACAGTTATGTTCTCTATAAGTCATGGCCTTCTCACTCACCGGGTCTGAGTCTAATTGAACATTTATGGAAGTCTGGAATACTTACTGAAACAGTTTTCGACCACCATCTATCAGACGTCCGTTGAGGGATTTTCTTGTAGAAGAATAGTGCTGCATCCTCTTACCCATTTGTTGATATTAGTAAACAGAATGCAGCATACAAGCTGTACTGGCTGCACATGGTGGTCCAATGCCTTATTAAGTGACTTTATACAGGTGTTCCAATTTTTTTGCCAACTACCAGTATGTTAGTTCTAGTAGATGATGCACAGGGAAATATTTATTTGTCATGGCACATAAGCCTGTAGTTTTGTCACAACAGATAATGCTGGGATGAATTCCAATGGCTGGGAGCTGGATGATTCAGTCAAATCGAATAAGCAGAGATCACAGTTAGGGACGCGACAGGAAAAAGATTGGTCAAACGTAACGGAGGTCAGTAGCAGAGAATCAATCAGGAAATTCACTGGAACAGGGGACTAAGAAATTAGTCACTATAATCTGGCAAAGATGGCTGTCACAGGATATCCTTTTAAAGGTGAAGGCAAGAAACAAGATGGCTCCCAGCGAGGCAGCATTCATAATATTCAGTAAGGGCAAATACACCAAGCAAAGTCTATGCAGTAGGGACATTGGTGGACAGTATACAAAAGTGTAGGCTGTGGAGCATTTTATAGCTGTATTAGGAATAATGGATCCTGGCCTTTCTAAAACATATATGTTTTTTTTAGTTGATGTTGCAGAGTGATATATTTCTGAAACATATATGGTTGTTTTAGTTGAGGATGCAGTGTGATATATTTCTGAAAAGTATATGTTTGTTTTAGTTGATGATGCAGATTGATATGTTTCTGAAACATATATGGTGATTTTGGTAGATGATGCACATTGATCTATTTAGGAAACATATGGTAGTTTTGCTACATGATGCACAGTGTCACAGTAAAATTCATCTACTAAAGAGCCATATGATATAGAGATTCTTATGCTAGGTAGAACTGGAATTGGTCTCCCATATAAACTAGTGCTAACATATCCATCTAAGATTAGTAACTATTAAATCTAGTTTACATTGAAACTGATACTGTTTAAAATAGAAGAAAAAGAAAATGAAAGTATTTGCTTAATTTTGCTATCATTGCTTTTGTCCTTATTTGGTATTCATATTTGGTATTCCTACATGCAGGATAACTTGGCAATGAAGGTTAATTTGGTATTTATTATATAATACTCATTAAATAAGAAATTAGATTACAATAAATCATTCCTGGCTGAGCAAATTCAACAATAGTAATCATTATTATTAGAGATGGGCGGGTCCGGTTCTCCGAGAACCGAACCCACCCGAACTTTGGGTATCCGAGTACCGAGCTGAGCAGCTCGGTACTCTCCCGCCCATTCCGAATCCAAATCGAGGCCGAACGTCATTGTGACGTCGTCGGATCTCGGGACTCGGTTCTCGCGATACTTCAACTTTATAAATACACGCCTCCACAGCAATCCATCGCCATTTGACAGAGGGAGAGAGCAGGGTGTAGTCATAGGCTAATTAGAGCAGGGACAGAGAATACCATATTGTTCTTGCAATTGCTCTAACCAAAATCGCTAGTGCAGAGAGGAGGATAGAGGTTTATTATTTTTTCTTCATATTTGGCACTCCCCAGCGCTTTTGGGGTGTCCCCCATAATTGTGCATTAATATTTCTGGCTGTCAAAAGTCATATCTGTCAGCAGTATCTACTAAATAATTTGTAGCACACCTCAGTGTTTTTGGGGTGTCCTCCCTAATTGTGCATTAATATTTCTGGCTGTCAAAAGTCATATCTGTCAGCAGTATCTACTCAATAATTTTTAGCACTCCTCAGTGTTTTTGGGGTGTCCTCCCTAATTGTGCATTAATATTTCTGGCTGTCAAAAGTCATATCTGTCAGCAGTATCTACTCAATAATTTGTAGCACTCCTCAGTGTTTTTGGGGTGTCCTCCCTAATTGTGCATTAATATTTCTGGCTGTCAAAAGTCATATCTGTCAGCAGTATCTACTCAATAATTTTTAGCACTCCTCAGTGTTTTTGGGGTGTCCTCCCTAATTGTGCATTAATATTTCTGGCTGTCAAAAGTCATATCTGTCAGCAGTATCTACTCAATAATTTTTAGCACTCCTCAGTGTTTTTGGGGTGTCCTCCCTAATTGTGCATTAATATTTCTGGCTGTCAAAAGTCATATCTGTCAGCAGTATCTACTCAATAATTTGTAGCACTCCTCAGTGTTTTTGGGGTGTCCTCCCTAATTGTGCATTAATATTTCTGGCTGTCAAAAGTCATATCTGTCAGCAGTATCTACTCAATAATTTTTAGCACTCCTCAGTGTTTTTGGGGTGTCCTCCCTAATTGTGCATTAATATTTCTGGCTGTCAAAAGTCATATCTGTCAGCAGTATCTACTCAATAATTTGTAGCACTCCTCAGTGTTTTTGGGGTGTCCTCCCTAATTGTGCATTAATATTTCTGGCTGTCAAAAGTCATATCTGTCAGCAGTATCTACTCAATAATTTGTAGCACTCCTCAGTGTTTTTGGGGTGTCCTCCCTAATTGTGCATTAATATTTCTGGCTGTCAAAAGTCATATCTGTCAGCAGTATCTACTCAATAATTTGTAGCACTCCTCAGTGCTTTTGGGGTGTCCTCCCTAATTGTGCATTAATATTTCTGGCTGTCAAAAGTCATATCTGTCAGCAGTATCTACTCAATAATTTGTAGCACTCCTCAGTGTTTTTGGGGTGTCCTCCCTAATTGTGCATTAATATTTCTGGCTGTCAAAAGTCATATCTGTCAGCAGTATCTACTAAATAATTTTTAGCACTCCTCAGTGCTTTTGGGGTGTCCTCCCTAATTGTGCATTAATATTTCTGGCTGTCAAAAGTCATATCTGTCAGCAGTATCTACTCAATAATTTGTAGCACTCCTCAGTGTTTTTGGGGTGTCCTCCCTAATTGTGCATTAATATTTCTGGCTGTCAAAAGTCATATCTGTCAGCAGTATCTACTAAATAATTTTTAGCACTCCTCAGTGCTTTTGGGGTGTCCTCCCTAATTGTGCATTAATATTTCTGGCTGTCAAAAGTCATAACTGTCAGCAGAATCTACTAAATAATTTTTAGCACTCCCCAGTGGTTTGCGCTCAGAATGGATTCAAAGCAGTCCACATATGATCTGAATGAGCAACCAGGTTCTGTCACCAGTCCTGATGTTAGTGTTCCCAGTACGTCATCTGGCCAAGGCGATGTCAAACAACAGAGTGTTTTCAAATTAGTGCAAAAAACAAAAACCCAAAAAAAATTTACTGTATTGAAGCGAAAAAGAAGTGTAACTGAGCAAAAGTTAAGTGACGATAAAAAAAAAATTGCAAGCATGCCATTCTACACACGCAGTGGCAAAGAGAGAATGAGGCCTTCACCTTTGGCTATTAGTGGCAGATCCCAAAAAGTTACCCAGCCTACAATTGGTGCACAACTACTGTTACGCGTCAAAGCCGAGCTGCAAGATAACAGTGAGGCATTACAGGAGAATATTTGCTCTGATTCACAAATGACAACAATTCCTGTGGAGAGTCCATCCAACAGTGGGATGTCTAATCGTGAGCATTCTGCTGATGTGTGCCTTAATAGCCTGAGTGTAGCTGGTGATACCCAAATTGAGGATGCCACTTTGGAATTAGAAGAGGATGAGGGGGAGATTTGTGTAGGCGACGAGGGCGCTAATGATGATGTTGATGATTATGATGCAGACAGATACCAAATTGCCTTTCTCAATTTCTATTTATATTCTAGATTATATAACGGCTGAATAGTTTTCTATTTTACTCCTAGTGGAGAGAGGATCTGATACAGACAGATACCAAACTGCCTTTGTCCATTTCAATTTATATTGTACAGTCTATAACGGCTGAATTTATTAGTATTTTATACAAGTGGAGGGGGGCCTAGAGAGACAGAAACCAAACTGGCTTTCTCCATGTCAATTAATATTGTACAGTCTATAATGGCTAAATTTTTTGGTATTTTATACAAGTGGAGGGGGGGCCTAGAGAGACAGAAACAAAACTGGCTTTCTCCATGTCAATTAAGATTGTACAGTCTATAATGGCTGAATTTTTTGGTATTTTATACAAGTGGAGGGGGGCCTTGAGAGACAGAAACTAAACTGGCTTTTTCCATTTCAATTTATATTGTACAGTCTATAACGGCTGAATTTATTAGTATTTTATACAAGTGGAGGGGGGCCTAGAGAGACAGAAACCAAACTGGCTTTCTCCATGTCAATTAATATTGTACAGTCTATAATGGCTGAATTTTTTGGTATTTTATACAAGTGGAGGGGGGCCTTGAGAGACAGAAACAAAACTGGCTTTCTCCATGTCAATTAAGATTGTACACTCTATAATGGCTGAATTTTTTGGTATTTTATACAAGTGGAGGGGGGCCTTGAGAGACAGAAACCAAACTGGCTTTTTCCATTTCTTTACATATTTAACTATAAGTGTAAGGTGTAATATACATTCAAAGACGATGGCTGCATTGCCAATATGCATAGATGGAGAGGAAGACAATCTGTTTTGTGTGTAGAATAAATGAAGGCCTATCAACGAAAAATTAAACTGTTTTTTTGGATGATTTATTACCTCAACAATTAGATTACTTGTCTCTAAAACAGTTAGAGCACTAAATTGGGTTAATTTAGGCCCAAAAACATGGATTTTCCAAAAAAATAGCAAAACAAAACCAAACAAAACCAAAACCAAAACCAAAACACGCAATGGCGGTTTTGCAAAACCAAAACCAAAACCAAAACACGACGGTAATCCAGATCCAAAACCGAATCCAAAACCAAAACACGGGGGTCAGTGACCATCTCTAATTATTATTAAGGTGCAAACCATTTCTGGCCATGAAAAGTTTCATAACAGAATCAAGTGAGAGAGAACGTGTAGTGAACCTGGAATCCAAAGCAAGAATTGTAGGTTTCTAAATGTGAGAATCAAGTCTCTGTTCTGCTGTTATTTTGCTTTATGAAAATATTTGAAAATATGTCATATAGTTTCAGCGTAAGCAGTGAAATGTGATAAAAATGCATACATCCGAGGAAGCATCTTGATATTTCTGTGCCAAGTGTTTTCAAGGTACTTTATCGACAATGAAATGAGTGGCAGTCAACCTTTACACATACATGTTTACAGAAATAGATTTTCCATTAATCCATAAATAGCTATGTGTGTGCTCTGTTTTCCTGGAAACCCCCATTAACCATTCTCTCTAGTCCCAATAATAACAATTATGAAAACAAATACATCAAGATAAGTTGCATGCTAATAAAGTCTGCTTTTTTTAATACAAAACAAAATTAATTGGTGGAACAAAAAAATTAGAATGGACTGAAATGAACAACTACAATTAAGTGCTAGTGTATATAACGCCAATTATACTTCAAGTAGGTACAGAATAACAGCTTAGATATAAGGGGAATTTTCTCCCTTAAAATGTCAAACAGACAAATTAAAGTAATAATAAAGAGTGCTATTAAACAATGAACACATTATTTATTACAACCTTAAAATAGGAAAACACAATACAACAATTGTTTTTGAATAGAGGCCCTCCCATGTAATGCAGTCTGTTACTCCGCCCTCTTGTTATTTATCGTGAGTCCCCCACTTGCACTTGAGAACAAAGTCCTCCCTGAAAATGTTTATTAAACCCTCATCACCATGTTGAGGTTTGTAGCAAAATGTACAAATCACACACTTAGGAAGACCCAATTCAAATCTTCAGTGTATACCATCACTTATTGAACATGTATGTAAGTGTTTGATTTGTGTAAACAAAAATAAACAATAAAAAAATGTATTTGTGCTTTTCATTCGAACAAACAGCATGTTTAGATCAAGTTGTTTAAGAGCAATGTTTGCTATCCATTCTGGAACATTTTCAGAACAGGTTAAGGGGGAGGGAGATTTACTGCAGGTATTCAGGCACTTTGATGTGCGTTTGGAAACTGCAGTGCAAGCTTCTGCTTATTAGTAAAAAAAATTGTTTAGATAGGAAAAATAACTCTACATGCTGTTTGATGTATCAGCACAATAAAAATTATTATTAAAACTATTTTTAAAAAATAAAAAAAAAATCCCATTTTCCACAGGCCCAGCCTCCTCACCATTGGGCCTTGTCCTCTGGGGGGCCTGAAAATTGATCGAGCCATTGTTCCTACAGAGCAGGCACAATGCTGAGTATCACCTTCTGGTACCCGTAGCCAATGATCTGTTCCGTCTGTAGGGTTTTATTTTTACTTTCCTATATGGACTATCTTTCTTCACCTTGGATTATGTTGGACCAAGAAAAAATTGACTTTGAAATTAAGGCAACAATAATAACTTATTAAATTATGCAAGTGTATTAGTATTCATTATGCTATTACTGGGAGCACTATAAATTATTTATTTATCTTCCAGGATTTACTGTGGTGATTTATGAATTATTTTTTTTTATCTACTGGGTCACTATGAATCATTTCTTTATTTACAGTAGGCAATATTATTTACTTATCTAGGTGGACAACTTGCGCTTGTAATGCCACAAGAGTGTGCACTATATTTTGAGAGTATTGTCCTGGTACCCAACGGCCAGCGGTACCAGGAGGGGCCCAGGACTATTGTTTTTTATCCTGCCATGCTGACTACCACTGGGCCTGTTAAAATGAATGGGGTAAAACCAGATGTTTCACCTGATAGAAACAGGTTTCCAGCAACATTGATATCAGTCTCTTCCACATACAGATTTTGCAAAGGAAAAACTTTGTATTAGAAGGACATCAAGTAAATGACTATTAGCTACATGACATACAGGTACAAAACTTGTTTTTTAAAGAAAAAAAAAGTCTGGGATTTCATCTTTAAGTGCAGCTCAGTCGATTTATCCTTATAGCACAGAAAATCACAAAACCTCAGGTTGTGTAGATACATAAATTCTTGAAAGGAATGAAGTGCAGTGTTTCTATTGCAGTTCTGAGCAAGGAATCCATATGTTTAGTTGATGGCTGCATATTATTAAGTTGCTGTCTTGTGGATATCTAAGCCCTGCATATTATACAGTACAGGAATATTTTAGGAGAAATCTGAGACCATGCTCTAAACTGTTGGGTAGGGTGTTTATATAATGAGTGCATCTACATTTCTCAAGTACAGCTTGTTATGGAGTTCTGCTAATCCTGTATATGTAAAATGCATCACACATTTGAGTTTCCCTGGCATTTGAGATGGATTGAGTATGTATGACTCCTGTGTGACATTGCCCAACACTGAATATGTCCTGTAAATGGGAAAACATTAATCACTTTAAAATTTTTATACTAACTGTGTTTTAGAAAAAATTAGTTTAAGATTCTTGTTCTTTTCCTAAGGTTTCTGTATACTGAGTAATGTTCTTATCATTTTGCCGATGAAGAAAACACTTAGGTCATATCATTTTATAGGGTCTGTTAATTAATATATGGTAATAGGGATGATTATCTAGTGCCGCTTATTATCAAAAATCACCTATCACCATAGTTTATTATTAAAATCTCTCCAGAGGAAGCTGAGTAATACTTGGCTGCTCAAACTGTTGCCACAAAGTTGTAAGCATAGCATTGTCCAAAATGACTTGGTGTGCTGGAGCATTAAGATTGCCCTTCAGTGAAAATAAGGGGCCTAGTGCAAACCCTGAAAAAGAGCCTCATACCATTATCCCTCCTCCACCAAACTTCAGAGTTGGCATAATGCAGTCAGGCAGGTAACGTTCTCCCATCATCCACCAAACCCAGACTCACCCATCTAACTGCCCAACAGAGAAGCGTGATCCGTCACACCACAGAACATGTTTCCACTGCTTCACAGTCCAGTGTCGGTGTACTTTATACCACTCCATCCGATGCTTGCCATTGGTCTTGGTGGTATGAGGCTTGCATGCAACTACTCGGCCATGCAAACCCATTCCATTAAGCTCCCGCCGCACAGTTTTTGTGCTTACATTAATGCCAGTGGAAGTTCGGAACTCTTCAGCTATAGAATCAGCAGAGCGTTGGTGAATTTTACGCACCATGCACCTAAGCAGTCATTGATTTTACTTGGTCTTCTGCTTCGTGGCTGAGTTGCTGTTGTTCCTAAACACTTCCACTTTCTAATAATAACAATTACAGTTGACAGTGGAATATCCAACAAGGATGAAATTTCACGAAAAGTCTTATTGCAAAGGTGGCATCCTATCACAATACCACCCTTGATGTCACTGAGCTCTTCAGAACGACCCACGGCTAGGTGCTTGATTTTATACACCTGTGGCAACGGCTCTGATTGAATCATCTCAATTCAATAATTAGTAGGTGTGACCAAATAATTTTGTCTATATAGCGTATTTATGGAACTTTATCCATGAAGAATTGTTTTTCCCCAGTGAGGGTAAATTGACTCTAGTCTTGCTATGGGTTTGTTTAAGGGTACATGATGCACAAAAAGCTCCCAAAACTTAGGATATGCAGTGTGTAAATGTGGGTTGGGGGATTTGTCAGTTGAACAGAAGTGATGAATAGTGCTGTCGCTCCCAACCTATTGGGTCCAATAGGTTCCTTCCCCATACCCGATTATACGCTTTTCCTTACACAATGGTAGTAGAAGCATAATACTCTGTGATTCAATCAGCTCTGTAAGTAGAACAGTAGGGATGTAAGTATATATGGCTGTACCCAACTGCAAAAATTTACAATTCAAACTTGTTTCTAATGACATATCCGCCATTGTAATTATGTTAATTAGCCACTTTTAATCACATCAGTGTCCTGTTAGTTTTATCATAAGTTAAACAGAGACCCCATAATACCACACTCATGCAACCCCATTCTATGGTACTATGCTCTGTGGTTAATACTGTGAGACACACTGACTTGCTTCTGATACAGCGGCGAACTGAGTGGAGTGGCTAGAGCAGCGTGCAGAAGTGAGTGTATTTGCTGCTTTTACCACTAGGGCCCAATTTTTTTTATTAACATTGTCGTGGGTCTCCATTGCTCTGCCTAGATGACTAGATTTCATAGTACTATTCCCTATACACTGCTATGCTTGTATAAAAACAAATAACTGTCATCACTGTACTAAAAGATTCCAGTAGGATTGCATGAGATAAAATTGTCAGTGGGTGGGCGGCTATTTTCTGGCTGGCTGGGAAATTGCACTGAGCTAATCCTTTATGATGAAAATTACATTGATTTCATTATTGTAGTGCACAGCAGGCACTCTGTCCGGTCTGTTTTAAAAGCTGTTATTTAATAAGATTTTGCGCCGTCACTTGGCCATTTTGTGCTTCATGAATAAGGAGTTATTAATTTTGCATTGCACTTGTTGCATTTGCATGTCAGTACTGTTGAATAGAATACAGAAAGTACATCAGATTTGTACCATACCCAGTATATAGATTGTATGCATCTGTATTTTTTTAAATAATAATTTGATTCGCTAATGGGCTCTTTAGCTAGGTTTCCTGGTGGGTCCTCCATTCTACAGTCCATAATGTAGAATGAAGTGCCTTTCCAGAGCTTCTTGTGACTTTTAGTTCTGTCAAACTTAGGACAGAATAAGCAATGTAGTCATGACACTAAATACTGTTCTTAATTCAGAAGAGATCATGATAAGTCATTTTAAGACTGTGCCACTAAATACTTTCAGTATGAGATCATCTTGCGCCTGACCAATGTCACGTCTCTCATTGTTAAGTCCCCTGTCCAGTTAAGGATTTGAATCTGTATTAATCCTTCTTTTATGGGGGAACTAAATGCAGGATAGTTTCTCAGACATTTAGAAAATGTAATTTACATGAATCATAGTCCCAAGTGGATTAAAACTAGTTGAACTATTGCCCACCAGACGCTGGGTTTCTATTCTCATGTAACAATGAAATTCTTTGAATACTATTGCAGTGTCTCTCTCATTTTGGAGAATGGAGACATTAAGTGCAGTATAGTTTCAGTCTTCTATACTGCAGGAACTTGTATATATAAGGTAATATAAAATGTTACAGTTTACAATGTTTTTTTAAGTATAGATTTTGGATACATTTCATTGAGACACTGTCATATAGATACAGAGATGATATGTAGTACAGTGGTTTTCAAATTGTGAAGTAGTTCTCTATGTTGAGGCTACATATTAGGAGAGTCCTCTTGTCTTAGTAGATAGGCAATGACAGAGGAAGCACAATGTGGTAGAAGGAGCAAAAGCAGGACGCTATAGATATACATAACTACACAACAACAGTCCCATATACATATATTATATTATATTATCCCTATATAATATATATAGGGATAATATAATAGGACCATATAATATAGGCCAGATAATCTTAATTTCTGCAGGCCTGGATGATTAGTTTAGAAGTGCTGCCTAAAATGCCTAGATTTCCAAATCGGTAAAGTTGGGATTGATATAATATATATATTATGTGAAGGATGCAGTGCCTCCAGGGTATGTCAGTCCACAGTAACATGCAAGTGATCAAGATGACTTAAAGGCTACCAGTAGTGTCGGGATTGGCAACAAATGTTGAATTCAGCAGGAGCTTTACAGGAGTCAGAAAAGATATGCATCCAATGAGAAATAACTCTCAAAAACTAGGAACCAGCAGTAATTTTGTAAGCACATTGTCTACTTGCCAGGAATTTGTCAAGCTCTGGTTTACGTACTACAATCACACGGTAAACTTAAAAGTGAGAATTAAGACACAGAGGTGTTATTCTCAAAATTACAATTTCAAACTGTAGGTATAAGACATCTTCAAAATGAAAGAAAACTCATTTGGACACTCCATATATCTTGAACAAAAGAAAATCTCCATATTACAAAAATATTTTACCATTCACCATGGTGTAGTTAGGTAGTGGACTAAAATTACATTGCGCCACGAGAGATGTATTAATGTCAGAAAAGTACTTTTCCCACAGTGTAGCTGTATTGTCCCTATTGAGGTGCAGAGCCTGTAGCTAATAGAGAAATTGTCTAATTTTTCCAAAATCTCCAGACCCACCTTCCTGCACCAACATCTCAGCCTCTTCTTAACCTTCCTAAGCTCTCACTGCCCTTTTGGTGGAGCACAAGGCACTGGTAGTATTTCAGAAAATACTACCTTGGATGTGCTTTCTTTTAAGTTTACAGCCTAATTTCTTGAAATCATTTTTGAGGACCATACATTTACCTCTAACTTTGTCATTTACGTCTCAAGCCCCTCCCATAAATCTAATGACCCAGTACACATTATGCCATATCCAAGCAACCAGGCAACAGCAAACTGTTGGTCCTGTCGATGGATTACTTTTTCCATCCTCCTAATAATTGAATCCAGCACCTTTTTGCTCTGTATTACGGTCTTGTTCACATTTTAGCTGCAGATTTCATTCCTCTAGTTACTTATAGAAGTATCCTGTTGCAGCCATGTTATTCATGAACTGTCATTCCCAATATCAGCCAATCTGGCATATTTATAGGGGTGTGTCATATCAGAACTAATCTCCCTTACTTGCACTTACACTCTACCCTTAGTCTCTTTTTTTATGTTAGCTTTCACCCAGCTCCCTACCTTAGAATCCTGGTCTGCCATGTCTCCACCTTCTACTACATTAAACCGTCAGTGAGCAGCAAACTTTTATATGTTGCCAGAGGACCATAGTGTTCTCACTTGCTTGTTTAAACCCAGGACTGGTCTTCCGTACGAGCCCAGTTCAACTTGAAGCCTTCAAATGATTGTACCAGAAGTCTTTACATAGGCAAAGGTGTACATTCTGTATCAGGACCAATCATCAAACACTTGCTGACTGCAGTTTACTTAAACTATATTGGGTTACTAGACATATTTAAAGCAGTATGAGTATAGAACTGCAGAGTATACTATTAATACATTAGCTTTATTTATGCAAAAATGGAAATTTATACTTTGTGTTCCTTTCTTCCTTGTGTAATTTTATTTTCTTGTATTCAACTATATACGTCTAAAAAGGAGTGCATTTTTCAGACGATTGCCAGGAAAATGAAAAACCTTGCACAGCTCTGAAATTGTTGCTCACGTTAATTATCTATCATTCTCCAAAGGAAATGTCCACCTCACTCCCCGCCAATAGCCCCTACACAGTACCTTGGCCATTGGCGAGATTTGTCATACAGTTTTTTTATTCTACGGTCATTGCTCTCTGGAAAATCTGTAAAGCCTCAGCAGGTGCCCCAACCACCTTTCACCTTATGATAGTTGCGCACTTTTCTGATTCTAAGAGGGGAGAGAATTTGGGTTTAAAAATAACACACAGAGGAGGATATCCCTTTTAAAGTGAATCAATCTCCTATTCACAGGCAGGGCCGGCGCCCCCATTAGGCAGCCTTAGGCAGCTGCCTAGGGTGCCAGCCTCGGGGGGCGGCATTGATTCCGGGGACACAATACTTATTAATATTATTAATAATTAGTTAAATGAATGCGGGCGGTGCAATCACCCGGGGCAGATTGCGCGCCCGCAATAATGCTCTCCTGCAGAACTATGTGCTGCTGCTACAGTGCAGCACCGCATTTTAGAATCTGCACGGCGTACAGCTCCTGGCAGCATGCCAGTGTTAAGGAGCTGATAGGAGTCAGGCAGAGACAGAAGAAAGAAGCAAGAAAATAGAGGCGAAGAAAAATGAATAAGTCAAAGTGAGTACAGAAAAGAGGCTATAGAGAGGGGGGAGAATGGAGTCTATGGAAAGGAGGGGTCGGATGCTATACAAAGGGGGAAGAATGGAGGCTATAGAAGGGGGTGGATGCTATGGAAAGGGGGGGGATGCTATAGAAAGGGGGGAGAATGGATGCTATAGAAAGGGGGGGGAATGGATGCTCTAGAAAGGGGGGGCTGGATGCTCTAGAAAGGGGGGGGGGATGCTCTAGAAAGGGGGAGGAAGAATAGATGCTATAGGAAAGGGAAGGAATGGATGATATAGAAAGGGGGGAGATTGGAAGCTCTAGAAAGGGGGGGTGGATGCTATAGAAAGGGGGGGGAATGGATGCTATAGAAAGGGTAGGATGGATGCTATAGTTAGAGACAATGGAGTCTATGTATTATAATAGCGTGGTGACAAATTGCATCGATGCATAATGAAGCACCACTGTTATTCACCGAGCCGAGGCTACTCTAGGATAGTTGAGGGACCATTTATGTTTTTTACTATTTGCCCTCTATTTAGCTCTTCTATTAGTATAATTAATTTTACATCTACAGAACACATTAACAAATGCAAATAATTATAGAATGGTCTAGATTATCTATATCATTTACATTACCTTTATTTATTTGCATGTGTTGGTATAATTAATATTACATCTACAGAATACATTAATAGACAGCAACAGAGGAGAGCCAAGTAGTGGGCAAATACTAAAAAAAAAAAATGGTTGCTCAATCATTAAGCATTATTAAATGTTTGTAAGCAGGAGAGTTTGTGAAAAAAAGCTGGTTGGCAAGGGGGCATGTGAGAGGACAGCAGTTTGGCAAAGGAACATGTTTGGAAAAAGCAGGTGGACAGGGGGGACATTTTAAAGAAAAGCTGGAGGGCAAAAAACTGGCTAGGGCACTTAGGACAGCGGTGTATGTGAGAGGTAAGCTGGTGGACAGGGGGCATGTGAGTGAAGCTGGTGTTATGTGTTTAGTGACAAAAGCTGATGGGCAAGGGGTGGCATATGTGAGAATAGCTAGTGAACAGATGGGCATGTGTGAGAAAAGTTGTTGGGCAGCCTGGGACATAGCCATCTTTTCCATTGGGCACGATGGGCAGCTGCCCCGGGCCCCACGGACAAGGGGACCCCATAGGCAGGGCTCTTAATTAGAGTAAATAATCCTGAAAAAAAAAACCTGGAAAAAAAACCTTCAAGGGTCACTGAGCATCTATCTATGTTTATCTCTATATATCTATATCTGTATCTCTATACATCTAAATATATATATATATATATATATATATATATATATATATATATATATATGTAGGGGGCCCCGGTGCACTGCTTTGCCCGGGGGCCCATAATGTTGTTAAGATGCCCCTGGCCGGGGACATGTCAGTGTGTAACAGGTGAGTGATGTCAAGTTTTTGTTTTGTTCTGAAATCTGACATTTGGAGGCTCCCCTCTAGATATCCTGCATTTGCTCCTGGGCAGCAGTGAAGTCTGAACAGCATTCTGCGTCAGATATCAGTACGTCTGGACATCAGTGCATCTGGACTGCAGCCTTACCAGCCAGCCAGGAGGACGTAAGAGTTATTATTTTTATTTTAGAAATGTCAAGTGGGTTAGGGGCTGGGAAGTGAGATTTTTGGTGAGGAGAAGAGGCGGAAAGTTTAAGCTTTGCCTAGGGCGCCAAGTAACCTTGCACCGACAATGTTCACAGGAGAAACTGTTATTTTGTGTGCTGAACCAATATTCTGCCTATCAATTCAATAGAAACCAGTGACATGACTGAAGCATGCAGCACTCATACCTCATGCCTTAATAATGGGCCTGATTCATTAAGGATCTTAAATGAAGAGGACTCTTATTGCAGTCTCCTGGACAAAACCATGTTACAATGCAAGGGGTGCAAATGAGTTTTCTGTTTTGCATATAAGTTAAATACTGCCTGTTTTTTCATGTAGCACACAAATACTTGATAGCTTATTTGTACACTGAAATGTAAAGTTGATATTTGTGTGTTACATGAAAAAACAGTCAGTATTTAACTTATGTGCAAAACAGAACACTCATTTGCACCCCTTGCATTGTAACATGGTTTTGTCCCAGAGACTGAAATAAGAATACTCTTCATTTAAGATCCTTAATGAATCAGGCCCAATGTTACTAGATTTAGTGAATTAATAGGATGCATTCTCAAAAATAGAATGTAGGTGACAGAGTGGAGGATGTAAAAATGGCCCTGTCTACAACTCCAAGGTAATAAGTCCATTTTAAAATATTTAACTCTAACTTTCAGATACTCTTGATCTTATTAAATGTATGTTTATTTATTTTAAAACGCAAGTTTACAAATCACTAATAAAAGTAAATAATTCATTTTGGCATGTATTTACAAATGAAGTTTCTATTTGGCTTTTGCAATATATTCTTTGAACAGGAAAAAAATGTTTTCAGCAAAAAAAGAAAAGCAGTCTTCATTTTGACCCATAACGCATAAACAAGCTATTTAAAACTGCAACTAATAAAATGGCCACTTTGATTATAATTGGTATTTATTCTGCTGCTATTGGCTATTATTGTTCACTGCAGACTTGCACAGCCATTTGCCCATGAACAATATGGACTGATTGGTAACCTTACTATATCACTAACTACTGAGCATGTGAAAGCACCCATTAAATCTTACTGAACATTATTAAAGACTCAAAGGGAAAAAAAAATAAAGAGAATTCATGTGAAAGGAGTGAAATGAGGACTTCAGTATAATAATGAAACCTAAAAAAAAAAGGGAAAAGAATAAAAGACCAGTGTACCCATAAACCTTTACACTCAATTATAGTGTTTCAGTTTCCAAGAAATAAAGCTGCATATAAAGGCACAGCTGCAGCACAAGATGTGTGCTTTGTGTTTTTATATCTCCCTGTACATCACCAGAATGTCAGAAACACATTTTAATGTTAATTGTTACTTTTAGCTTATGCGCACATGGTACTACCTGACATTGCAGCATAAACAAATATTGCGTTATATATCATCTTCATCCTCAAAGCTGTTTTCAGAGGACCTTCGCCTCCGTCAGAGGGCTTCCTTAATATAGAATTATTTTTAACAACAGATGTGTAATTGGAACCTATATTTGGTCCTTAACATGAAATGCCCAGACATGTCTGTGTATGAATAATAGGTCCCATTATTTCAAAAACTTCCTCTGGGAACAGGTGCAAATAGACAGAGATTTATTTTAATGTGTAAAATTATTATTCAATACATCAGTATTATTGCATATTTTTAAATGGCTCCTGTCAAGTTGTCATAGAGGTGATGATGCAAGTACGTTGATTGAAATTTATAATCAGAATGATTTGACATCACTTATGTCTGAAATCCTTCTTTGTCATATACAAACAAAATGGAAACTATGGAATACTGACCCTTAAGTAAAATGTTGGAGGATTGCAATGGCAAATGAGCAAATTACACTGAAACGACATGGTTATCTGGACATTGGTAATCCTATGTAGTTTTTTTTAGTATTGCAGCTTCCTGTTAGCAAAAGCCGAAATCACATTATTGAAAGATATTAAATTCCTACAAATATGTATTCAATTCTTTATATATGGAGTTTTAAAATATAGAAATTTGAGGTAAGAATATTACAAAAAATAGTGTATAAAATCATCTCCAGATGGGGCCCTAGGTGAGATATTGGTGTGGACTGCCTCTGCCCCATTAATCCGTAAATACCAAAATGCCTTTCCCATGGCATTCTCCAGCTACTCTATTTACAGTATTGACCCTTTACCTGTCCCCACATTTTCACCTTTTTCCACCTCATATTCAAATTTTCGATGATTATATCCATATAGTCCTCCAGACAGCTAGTACTTAGCACAAGCATGCCCCCCCCTCCACATAAGCATAATCATAGACGTCAATTCTTTAGCTCCTCATTCAATCCATAGGTAGAATTCCCTGCTATACCCTTGCCCCTCAGACATCATAATTTTTCCAAAGAATTACCTCCCCCACAAAGAAGTAATCATTTTAATTTGTCCTCTTCCCACTTTGTTATAAATAAATAAATAATAAAGATAAATAGTGAGATGATCCAGCATGAAGGAGGAAAAATATAAGAATCACCTAACTTTACATTTTTTGGATTCTTTAATTTTAGTGCAGATGGTAGTCAAGTAATAGATCCGGAATTAATTCCCTGCTGCCCCCTTGCGTCCACAGTCCCACACCGTCAGACATCATATTTCCAAACACAACTCCCCTCTTACCAGGCATACTGGAACTTGTAACTGGAAGGAAATAGGTTGCGTAATAGTGGTTTGTTTGATCCGAGTACACTAAATTGCTCCCGTATCAATCATAAGTAAAAATGCTCTATCCTACTTTACTTATAGGTTATGTTGATCCTGCAGTGCTGAGAGCTTATTGCGGTCAGATATCAATGCTGATACCTGCTTAGTGAGGTCACTGAGTCAGCCATGTGAGTCTGAGCACCAAAATTCTGTCATAGGAGTGTATGCTGTGTCCTGATTGGAGGTGCTTAGAACTTAATATTACAGGTTCCAGGGGTGCAATGCATGACCATACATGGTAAATATGGTATGTATTACACTGTAAAGAGCAGCCACTGGTAGGAGTGGATTGGGGATATGCAGCTCCCCCTTCACAAGCAGAACAGAGTAAAGTGGGACATATTTCCTGACTGTCCCTACAATCAGGACAAAGTTCTGACAGTGTGGGACACTTCTCTAAAATGAAGAGACAGCTACGATTCAACCCTTGAAAGCTGAGCAACGAGTGAACGCTCTAGACCTCCCTCTCCCCAACCAGCCTTGACGTTAAAAACATATAATTTGATGTTAAATCAATAGCACTCACACTTAATAATTAGGCCGTATCCTCCCCCCAGCGAGTCCTGGCAATAAATTGATAGAATTTACTTTTAATAAGTAGACCCCCCCCAACTAATCTTGAAATTAAAATAACTGTATTTGCATTTAATAAATAGGCCTATTTCCCCAAAACCAGTCCTGCATTTAAATTAATAGCATTCACGTGTAATTAGAGGCATACTTCAACCAAACCAGCCCTGAAAATAAATTGATAGCATTTAATAAATAGCCCTTTTTCACTGCGACTAGCCCCAATATCAGACTAATTGCATTCAAATATAGTTATCCCCCCCCCCCCCCCACACACACACCCCTCAAGACACTTTCCAATTCTTGAAAGATTTTGGAGGAAGACTTTTCTATTTCTACCTTCCATGTAGCCTCTGCACCAGCTAGTGCGCAGAGGGGAGGGGAAATAAAATGAGGTAGGACAAGATGGAAAGGGAGATTTATAGATTGCTGTTCCTGTGGGAAGGGCCATTCACCAGGAAGCAATGGTGGGGCACTCTCATATTCTTCCTACATCTTGGAAACTGGGAATGCTCAGGTTGAGGGAGGGTAAGTTAGGTTGGTTCCCTTAGAGCCCACATGGCCTTAAGTGGAAGTCTATAATGCTAGTGGTTGATCTTGCCCTTTTTGCAACCTGAATTAAGAATAACTGCCTAAAATAACTGCAAAAATATGGTCCTACACTGCAAATGTCATTTTGTAATGTCATGTGCCTATTTCGTTTTGTATGGCGAGCACATTTGTACCAATATAATAAAAAGTCAAATGTACCATAGTGGCACATGTAGTCCCCTCACTCAAGTTTAAATTGGTAAAAGGGGTGGTGATATTGATAATAGGTTGGAAGTGCTTTTCTGGTGGCACTTCCTAAAACTGTAGTGATAATATGAATATGCACCTCCCAACTGTCGAGATTTAAGCAGTACAGTCATAATTCTAGGGGTCTCTCCAACTGTCACAACTGTCAGGACTTTTGTCCCTACTAGTGAGAATGTTTGGCAATGCAGTTGCTGTTCTCAGGGGAGGAGAATATGGTCTTCAGAAGTGCTAGGCACACACCATGGGGTAGTGGCATGCATTAGCATGATGGGGCCATGCCCCCACATTTCACAACTTCTTAGAAGCTTGCTGCCATGACCACACTATCCTGATTTGGACAGTGAAAATGTAGCCATAGTGTTATTGCGCCAAAGTGGTGGGGACAAACTTATTATTATTATTATCGTAGATTTGTAAGGCGCCACAGTACTCCATAGCACCATACAGTAGGGAAAAGAGGATACACATAACACAGGGACACACAAGGCAGACAAAATAAATGCGGACATGAAAACAAAGGGTATGGAGGATCTTGCTCATTAGAGAGCTTACATTCTAATGGGAAGAGGGCAAAGCTGAAACAAGATTAGCAAATGTGGTTCAGAGTGGAGATTCGGACAATTGTGAGGGTGTGTTAGTGTGAGTAGTATTATCGAGGATAAGGTAAGCTTTAAAAAAGAGATGGATTTTCAGAGAGCGTCTAAAGATTTGAAGGCTGTGGGAAAGCTTGATTGGGCTTGGTAGGGAATTCTAGTAGTGGACAGCAGCAAGGGAGAATTCTTGTAAATGGGAATGAGAGGTAGTTACCATAGACGAGACAAGGCGCAGGTCAGAGGTAGACCTAGGAGAGGGGGGGATTTGTGTCGAATAACGTATTGAGGCCTCCGTCTTCACTATGAAGGATCACGGAGAAAGGCATGCTCTAGCACCCTAGTGTTCTGGGAGAACTACCTAAAGTGAAACTGCTAATACCTGTAATATAAATATGTACATCCATGTGTAGTCAATATCTCAATTCATGTACTCATTTTTGCACATACTATCACTTGCTTTCTGTACACTTTTGTGCAGAAATGGTGAAGAGGGGTTCATTTGGGCTGTAGTTAGTTTTGTTTAAGCTACAGTTTGTTTATTTGGATATTTGGACACAATGATTTGAGTTTGAAGATTTATGACACCTTTTTTTGGTTCTGTTTATTTGGTCTTTAATTTGTTGGAATATGCTGAGAATTTGGAAGTTAGGAATTGAAAGCCAGTGCTTACGATTTTGGTTAAACATCAATAATTCATTTTAAGGACAATGAACTGGGAACATTGACTGGAGTTTAAGATTGAAGACTGTAGATAAAGGAATGCTGTCATTTGTTTCTATTATAATGTGCTTAAATCCCACTGTAATGCATAATTAATGTATATGTTGTTTAAAAACCCTTTTATTATTATTTAAAAAATATGTATAGTAACCCGATTCATCCCAAAAAATTCTCAACCAGCCCTAACGCTAGACAGCTTGAGCTGATTTCCACTATAACAACTACAAGTGTGGGATTCTATTGTAAAACCAGCCCCAATAACTCTCCTATGTCTGGCGTAGTATAGTATATAGCTAGACTAGAAATCTATACATCTAGCTAATCTAGGAATATGAGGATTCATCCTCCAATTTTTGTGTACAGAGAGCATATTCCACTTCATTGCCAGCTGTACACTGCACAGATATTACTTCCCCAGTTGACAGCCATGCTTTTCACAAATTCTCCTCATTTTGAGCACTAGGTATATATTTACAAAACTGCAGGTTTGAAAAAGTGGATATGTTGCCTATAGCAACCAATCAGATACTAGCTGTAATTTTGTAGAATGTACTAAATAAATGATAACTGATATCTGATTGGTTGCTATAGGCAATATCTCCACTTTTTCAAACCCGCAGTTTAGTAAATATACCCCCTATAGTTTATAGGAAAACCCTTCATTGTTTACCATATTGTCCAGACTGCAGTAGATACCCACTATTGGCAGCTACATACTGTACATAGCCTCTTCAATTTCCAGTTATATATTGCACAGCAATAAATCATATTCTCTGTTATAAATTGCACAGAACTAGAAACACCCCATTTCCAGCCCTATGTTGGACACATACCCACCAACAGTAACTTCCAATCCTAACAGTGAGCCACTCACTCACCATCTAAAGTTTTGGGGGGCTTTCAGGGATATGAACACCTTTTTGTTTTATGTGCCTAGAAGCAGTACTGCTGTCTGGAAGTTCAGAAACTAATCAGCTCTCTGAGCCCTTATGTATCTTGCAGAGGCACACTCATAATGCTGACTAACCCAAAACAAGTGTCAGTGGAGACGATGGCAAGGGCACCTATAATATCTGGTGTCACTAGATAGTGGGCAGCGCACAGATCCCTTGAATCCTTGCTAGAGGGAAAAATTAGTATGCATTTTAAATGGGTATTGTAACCCAACATCCATTGTTTTTACCTGGCATGATGGCTGCATTGACTTGTTCTAGTTTTCACCATATATTGCTCCAAAAAGCAATATTGAACAACAGTTACACCGAAAAATATTTTACAATTTCTGCTGAATTCAATGTTTTTGTTCCTTAACCCAATGCAACTAAACTTAATTTTCGTTGACAAGACTGGAACCCAGTTGGGTAATCGACTGTTAAACCCCATCCATGACAAGATCTGATAAGCTGTGCACTTTGTCAGTTCTATTGTTGCATTTAACAGTTAGGCAGACTAGCTACTACCAGTCAACTATCTGTCAGCTCTCACGGCACATTAATAGTATGCTTCTGACCACAGGACAGTCATAGGCTGGATGGTATTTGGATGGTAGCCCATTCTTAATTCAATTCTTATGAGCAGTCCATTATGTGTGAAGAGTATGAGTGCCTAATAAAGTGATTACTAATGGTATTTGCCTAAGCAGTTTATTTAACAGTCCAATACACAGCCCCTGAATAGGGTGTGTGGAATAAATAGTCCTAGCACTAATCAGCACGTGCCACCTGGAAAGGAAGGAGACCGTTAAATACTACAACTGGAAAAGAGAGTATTTATGGAACTGACTACTCTTGTGACATATTGTTATAGCTATATACCATGGAATCAAAACAAGTTTTAAAAGTGCACTTAGGGCACACAGGGCTCTTCTTATCAATGGGAAAATGGGATATGTTGCGGGAGGTATAGCTAATCCCGATCTATCAAGGGGTTAACACCAGCTATAGCCTTCTCCAAGCAGAGTTTGGGGGAATTCTATTTAAGAAGGATCACAACACTATATGTACCGCTGCAATCCTTCTTCTTGTGCTATGGCCATCTCAGCAAGAGATATTGAATGAAAATATGCTTTATTATTCAATTGTGAATAATATTAAAAAAATTATTTATTTTCATACTATATTTGGAAACATTTGGGTTTCAGTTCCACTGGGCATGTACGAGCTGGCTAGCCGAGTCATGCATGCACATATACCTGGACACTGGTCCAGCAAAGTGGTAAGTCTACTCTTGCTTCTCCCGGCCAGTATCCTTTAGCTAGCCCGGTGATATAATTTATTAGTAAATCATGGCAATAGGAGGCTTTCTAACTCTACAATAAGTCGGTAATATAAAACACCCCTATTGCCACTTTTTAACAAATAGAGGGCTCAAAATATTTTCAAAAACTGCAGGAGCTGCACCTTTTAAGTTGGCATTTGCTTATATAAAACAGCTCATGTATTTGTACTACCTTAGCACAGTCAGTGTTACATTATCAAGCAATATGAAGGAACTTGCAAGGATATTTTATTTTTGTTATATATCACCAATATTTTTGACAGAGCTTAAAAGAAAACCACCAAAAAGTGCATAATGGTGACTTTGATGCTCCACAGTTTAAATCACAAAGAACACTATCTGCATGAAACATGAGCGCTTCTAAACCTATCTTTATCCGCTCCTGCTCAGCTGTGGACTTTATCTTATTAAAGATGACAGCTTTGCATTAAGAGCAGTAAACATATGGACATGACTGGAAAGGAAGGCTGTGTTCTGCTGAAAGATACACCTACATATGTTGACTCTTTAAAGAAAAGGTTGGATACATTTTTGTTTTAAATGGAGCACATATGGTTATGGCAGCTTGTTGAAACGTACATGAAATGTTATCTGATCATCACTTTTCAGCTGGGGGGATTTATATCAGTGTGTGTAAGAATTGTAAACCCAACTGAATCATAACCCAGCTTTTGTTTTTCTATTTCTTAAAGCTTGTCATCATTTTGTTTTGTAGTGAAATGTAGTGAAAAAGCTAAAGTATTAGATTTTACTCTAATATTGAGAATGCCTGATACACAATGGAACTATTAGCGGTTCAGGCCTCTTATACCAGATGCTATAAAATGAAAGGGAACCACTACGGCCTGGATTACCTCCAGCTTCTCAGCTGAGAATTATAACTATATTTAGAATGAATGGAGGTGTGTGTCAGTCCTTTTCTACCTAATCAATAGCTCATAGTCGACATCCTGGTTATCATGATTAGAGGGAAGTGTGATTTTCTCCCCTGCTGCTGGTTATTGTTCTTTCTATTCAGAAGCTAGTTATCAATAAATGTGTGCATGCACTATGTGTGGGGCATTTATTTACATATATGTAGTGCTCACACCATTGGATCAGTGCTGGTGTACCCGATTACTATTTAAATCTGTCTTTGAACTTAAGCTGGTCTTGCCATAGCAGCAGGGCCAGCTCCCATGAAAAGTATTAAAAATAGCAAGTTTCTCTGGCTTTGGCTGCAATGGGGGTACAATTGCATTCCATAGCAGTATGATTATATACTACTAAACTATCAGCTAGCTATCAGAGTTCTATTTTATTTTTTAATTTAATGTCTTTTTTTCTTCAGGGTGGGGGTTGCAGTGGTCATTTGTTCTCATAGCGACTCTCAAGGAAATAAGGATGAGGAGGGCTTGAATGGTTGGGGAGAGGTGGATAGTCGATCCAGTAACGGCATTATTGGTTGACATCATACTCAACAATAACATCTGAAAGTAGTTTAACCCATTCTTATTGTCTTTTGTACTTATTTAATGCAATTATTGAAGAGATGATCATAAATATTTGTTGCAGGAATTGATCTAGTAGGAAAGCTAAACTGCAAGCCATTGTTTTTGATTCTGTGTCATAACTTACGCCAGAAATTCTCCTGTCAATTTATATAACTATCATTTAATAGTTTGGGAACTTTGACTTAATTATAGGAGTCAGGACTTACATATTTTTGGAAGTGTTATGAAGTCATTGAGGGTGTAGCCCGATCTTGGGGTCACAAAATATGACAGACAGCAGACACAGGAAAGACAATGTTTCATGTTAGAGTAGCTTTAATATTATTTTATGATAAAATCTGCATGACTTAACTAATACTTGCTAAAGAATCCCCCCCACCCACCCAAATTTACCGGTTTTATTTTAAATACCTGAAAGCAAAATACAAGCTAGCAGCCGAAGTATTACTACCAAATGTTAAGCCTTAGGGAATTTTACTAACAAATAGAAAAAAAATCTTAAAGGGGAATCAACATTTAAAATGTGACCATGCTACAATTTGCAGTTTTAGTTAGAGAACACCAAGGAAATTAAGAGGTGTTTTAAAAATGTACTGCATATTGAAACCTAAATGCCCTGTGTCTGGATATCCAGGATAGGAGCAGCATGTAGGAAACATAACCCATGCCCTTATAGGAGGGAAATATGGTAAGACCATGGCAAATCATACTTCCTCACTCTCCCGGAACTTCCGTAAGGTTCCCGAATTTCGGTGAGTCCTCCGGAAGAGTATGCATCCTCCTGAGTCTTGGTGGCGGTGGGGCCTTAATGACACGATTCACATCATCTAATTAATACCACAAGTTTAACACCTTTAATAAATACATATGTATTTTGGAGCAAAAATGTTCTAGTAACCTACAAATGAAGGTTATTGGAAAAGACAGTGTTTTAACTCAGCACACTGTACTTTGCTATTCTTGGTGCATGAAATTACAAGGTTTGACCTGATGTTACCTGAAGTATCAGAACTTGCTTCACATCTGTGTTTATAATGAAACTGGTTCACTTAGGAAAAATCTGCATAGTATTACTGATTTAACAGCTGTTAATTACTTATTTATAAGTGCCATCATTTGGTATGTAACCGTTGTGCACTATAGAGAGATCTTATTATTAGAGGGTTATAACAATGATGTAAAGTGCACTCTGACCAAAATCAGAGCAAAAGCAAAAGGGAAATTCTGAGAAGCCTGGAATCTGGATCTGATCTGTGTAAATGGATCTCTTACTTAGGTCTGACTCACTGGTGACTCATTAAGAATGGAAGTAAAGCCAATATTACATTCACATCCATTTGTGAAAGGGATACATTACAGACAATACTGGTAGAATGACATAAACAGAACTGTCTACTAGATCTATATTTAACCATGTATTTAATACATAGCCTGGCATTTCTCAGCAACTGTCAATACACAATTATTTTACTAAGATGTAAATAGCTTACACTATGCATCTACTGCTACCATTTCTTGTAGGATTATTCCCCTGCCACATAGTAAAACAACATAGAACTGAATCTGGCCATACATTCACAGATGGTCAATTTAGACCAAATTAAGCTTTTATTATAGAGTATATTGACCTATCAGATGAGCATCATGTAATTAATCAAACAGGATGGAGAAATCCAATCATCCGATTATTCACATCAGCAACATTTATATCACTGACCAACTGGAAAAAGGAAGGTATATGCTGTCATGTCAGATCCGGTCAAATATGTGTAGCCAAATCTGCCATATATCTGGTGATTCAGCAATCTAATCTGGCATTTATAGCCACCTTGCTATTTGCTAAATACCTTCACGCATATATATAGCTCTCTAGTTAGATTGAAATCCGATGCCTCCAGCACTGTGCAACCACACATCTACTGTAGAACACAGTCAGGGGCAGGCTGAGCTGGGGGGCAGGGGGGCATCTGTCCCCTGGGCCGGTCCCATAGTTGGCTACCTTGGGCTGGGTCACTGGGCCACCTGCATTTTTTTTCCTTTAAAATAGGCTGCTGAGTTGAGTATTGCTCCCCCCGAGCTAAGATTTGCCAGCCCTCCCCTGAACATAGTATAACAATGTTTAGGAATACACTGTTTTTCTACAAGAGATGCTAGGCCACATTTTATGATATCATTGATTTCTAGGCTATAGACAGTCTACACAACACCATATGATAATTATTGTTATATTAAAGGGTCTGCAGAATAGTGAAACGTCCATTACGTCTGAGGGAGAAAATCAACAATAGCAAACAACTGCAGCTTGAAGAAAAGCATATTGTCTTACATTGCTGACTTTTCAGATCTCCCAAACGAGATATGCAGAGGATAGTTCCTTGAAGTCGAGGGCTGGTGGGACTTATTGGCACAACTTACATCACAATTTCCCGACCACCACTGCACAATTATGCAAATTGTGCCATCACAGTGTAGAGCATAATGATTTCTTCCATGACTATAGGCAAAAGTGTTCAATGCCTTTGGAACCAACACTACTCTGTGCAATGGAACCAGGACACATGGCATCAGTTGTGCATACTTAGCTGAACAGAGTGTCAGATGTTTGGATTCGAGCATATCAGGTAATCCGCACATCCACTCATGTGACTCCCACTTCGATGAGGAAGACATTAGTACTGCCAAGCCTTTTGCCCATTTGTGTTTAGTAAAGCCAATCAGCTGGGGGGGGGGGGGGAGGGGGATAGATGGGGGGTAGCCTTCATCTTAAGGAAGCCTGGATTTGAGAGTAGGTAGCATTATAATAATAAAGTGGGTATGAACATATAAGCGTATTTGACAGTTCAATGCTTAGTTCTTGGAAGGAAAATTGCATTTAGAGAGAAGCATGTAACTCATACTTGCACACTTCCTGTCATATGACAAGCTACAAAATGCGACCCAGGAGTATGCTTAATCTTCTGGAAATCCAAGAGGGCTCCTCAAAATTCTGAAATTGGGGAACCTCCCTGAAATTCTGGGAGAGTAGGCAAGTATGATGTAACTGTTGTGTTTGCATTCACCAATGTATCCCTTCTTGTAGTTGTTTTTAATGTAACAACAGTAATAATATTTTTTCTGGGGGGGGGGGGATTCATTTGCACATTAACATTTTTCTGGGTACAGGTGCTCAGGAAAAGTTATTGTAAACTCACGTTTAGATGAATATCATGGAAAGCAAAGTGAACGCAGGTTTTTTAAATTGGTACAGATCTTGTTGCTGGTTTAATTAAATATATAAAGTTATATGTTGTTTTTGGGGTCTCATGAAAAGAATTGTACTTTTCCTTGTACATTTAATATGGCCAGATTAAATATAACCATTTCCTTCAGAAGAAACCAAGTTGTGTGATATAGTCCCAAAATCAGTTGCAGATATTGCCAGACTGTCCAGAAGCACTATGATTCCATTAGAAGGTGCACACCCTTTCTGAGATAGCATGGATAGAAAGTTTTCAGAGAAATTGCATGTAAACACAGGAGCACCATTAAAACCACCAGTTACTATAGCTGTAATTTACATTTCGGGTAATGATCTTGAGAGGAAAATTCAAGATGGTGTTAAACAAATGAACTGTTGAAAACAGTTCTTGACATACAGTGGCTCGGCTGGTACCATATCACCGTACATCTCCCTCCTGGTTGAATGCAGCACAGAAGGCACAAGCGTGACTTCTGTCTGCAGTACTGGAGGCTGCCATCTTGGGTGAGACATTTGCTAAACATCCTGCTGAGTCTGAACACCTGATCTCATCCACCAATTGGCTTCTTCTGCAGACTATAAGGGCTATATTTACTAAGCTGCGGGTTTGAAAAAGTGGGGATGTTGCCTATAGCAACCAATCAGATTCTAACTTTCATTTTATTTAGTACCTTCTGCAAAATGATAGCTAGAATCTGATTGGTTGCTATAGGCAACATCCCCACTTTTTCAAACCTGCAGCTTAGTAAATCTAGCCCTAAGAGTCTTCTACAGTTAATATTCATACTGTGGCTGTTATGAACTGAGACCATTAACCCTTTGTGTGAATTCAGCTTCATCTTGTTACTGTTGTATGAACTGCAAACCATTAAACCCCTTGTGTGAATTCAGCTTAATCCTGTTGCTGTTATATGAACTTCAAACCATTAATCCTTCCTGTGAATTCAGCTTCATTCTGCCTGCTGAAATAATTACTTTGGTTATTTATTCCTTGTGTGGATTCACCTTCATTCTATCTGCTTGTGTACAGATTCCAGCTGTTATCTTCTGTGTGGATCCTCTGTCATTAATCTATTCCTGTCTCTCCTACTGGCTATCTGGGGTAGTAGGTGGTTGTTCTGAGTCATCCACCTTCTGGAGCCATTTCTGTGTCTTGGGGTACCGACTTCCAGTTCCAGGCCTAACCCAGGTTCTGAGTTGTCCAGGGGCCAGTTCCAGGCTTGGTGTGTTCAGGAGGTTGCCACCCCTGTATATCCTGTGCCTGAGTTCTGAGTCTTCCCAGTTCCAGTTGTGGTACTATATTTGCCCGAGTCTCTGAGTTATTGGAGGTAATGAGTCTCTGTTCGTGGGTTCAGGTCCCCCCTGTTCCCTCTACCAGGTTCCAGTCTATCAGGTCCAGATTCCAGGCATTTATTTCAGTTCGGAGTCCATTCCAGCATTCCTCCTCCTAACATCCAGTATACAGAATTAGAGCACGTCCTATGAGCAAGGCATTCATCCGGGCTCCCAGTTTCCACTACACTCCTGCTACAGCTAGTTCCAGGGGTCCCGAGATGGATCGCAGAAACCCTATTGCCATGACAGGCTTCAATTGTTACAGTTAGAGAACTTAAAGGCTATAACTGTAACGCGTCGGCTACACGCCCTCTTACCGCCCAGACTGTGCTACATCATTCAACACATCTTTCCGCTCGGTCTGAGGATTATTACTCCATTCAGCCGCATGCGCAACTAGGATGTAGTCGCGGCCGCGACTTATCCACATCATCACCACGCACCCGGCAGCCGTACACTGCATCCCGGGACTTCACAGGCGCTACTATAGAAGGCAACGAAAGGTAACACCTCCCTACATCTGGGTAAGTGTCATTACCGTCTTCTTAACTGCGGGATTCCCTGTGATGGATGCAGCATTGCTTCATTTCAGAACGGACACTCGTTCTCAGTAGTGGATCACTACAGTATAGTTGGGCGGTCCTACTGTGATTTTGGAATATGGACACTCGTTTTTTGGAGTGACTACCACCAGTGTATTAACCAGACCCATTGTGTCATCACACCTCCTGTACCACCAATCAGTGTTCTAGGATCTATGGACTGAGTCTATTTAGCATTCGGATCCTTCACTGCTTATTTGCTTCTTCATCATAGAACTCTGTACATCCTCCTTGGTGGATACACATATTGGACATTATCTGCATGTTTCTTCATTCTCCTGCATTCCACGTTACGGGTTTATTACTCTGGTACTGCATGTCTATTTAACTGTGTGCTACCTTCATACTGGTATTGTTGTTTAACCATTTATATAGGTTACACCTTCCAGATTTATATTGCCTGCACACCTGCCACAAAGATTTATTTGTTCAATACACGTTTTGCACCAGCATTTATCTGTCTGTCTTTTTCTTCTTGCGCCTAGGGGTTATATATTGTTTCTACTCATCCTCCGTTCAAGGGTTGGAGCTTCCCTTTAGCATCACCCCTGCAGGCAGCAACCTACCACCTACACTAAAGGAATAGGGAGCGCTGACCCATCTATCCTTGTCTTTGACATCAGAAAGAAGCCAAAGGCCAATTCAGAGAGTTGTAATCCTGCAAACTAGTCCCTGGGTCACTGCAAAGATGTGTCTATGAATGATTGGGTTAATGGTTGCAACTATAGAAATGGTAAACTTGGCAAAACTCCATATGAGGCATCGACAAACCTGTTTTCTTGCAGGCTGGAACAAAAATATCAAAGATGTGTGTCAGTTAATCTCATTATCAAGATAAGCATCTGTTGTGGTATTCCAGGAACAACACACCCGATGTAATATTGTTAATAATTTTACAAACCACTGGAAGTCCCGATCCGTATGACGACTCGTGTACACACTATACGTGTTTTACAAGATTTACCTTCGGATCTGTGCTCTTCATCTGTCATAATCATCAACTGAAAAGATCATGACTCTGTTATCTCTATGGAGATCTGCCTACACTGCTGGTCATGAGTGCGTACATACCTCAGAATTGGAAAAACATTGTTCCATCGTTGAACAAGAGTTTTAGTCCGTTTATAAAATCAAATCAAATGATAGGGCACATATCTCCTCCATCCTAACATCCCAAAAAATCAGCAGCACTCTGATATTAAAGCGGGGAGTTCCCTCTTTCAAATGATGTGGCCCCTTAATAGTTATTGTTTGGTGATCACATATGATCACCAGACACTTACACTAAACACAGTAAAAAATATTAAGGGGCCTAGGATGGGGTAGGGGTATTGCACAGACAGAGACTCGGGCACCTTCGTTTGAAAGTACAGAGTACCCACATTCAAATAAGATGCCCATTAGTAGTTATTGTCTGTTGGTAACAAGACCACTACAGAAAGCATTAAGAACATAATAAAAAGCCTTGGAACTATGTACAATAAACCCTGTCCTAAACACTTATCAAAGTTCAACAAAAGCAATCTGAGATTTATGTACTAATATTGCTCAAAGGTGCAATTCTGTATAGTGCACGGTAGACAATAAAAAAGAGTCTGATCGGTTGCTATGGATTAATGCGGATTTGAGCAGTGCTACTAATAATCTTCAATGTGCTTTGGCCAGTATCCTTCATGTCATGTAGAAAAATAGGAAAAACTCTTCCCCTTTTTTATGTGCAATATTTGTTCCATTGCCACTTTCAGACATCATGTTCATAAGCAGAAAACAGCAAAAGGCAACTTAGTGCAATTGCTAGAATTCGGTATCTTATGTAGAATATTCAGGGCTCTAATTGAATGGCCTTGTCCTCCAGTCTGATGTATGGCTGGTGTCACATGGTGTGATGAAACAGGATCCCACTGGACTAAGAACTTTTTATTCATCATCTGTTTCTCACAGTTTATTGTACTTTTTAATCCTTGGCCCAGTCTAAGTATATACTCCAGAGCATCAGTATATTATGTGTATTGTTATTTCACGTTATTGGGTACATTTTGCCCTTGCTATTACCTGCTATATTGTATGTATTAGAAATATAAATATTGTTGCCATATGGTGTGGAAATAGCAGGACTGCAGAAGCCATATTGCATGACAATATGGAAAGTTGTGTTCGTTAAGTTGTTTGAGTTAGCTAAGGTAATTACCATTTGTCTCAGATGGCCTTTGTTATGTGATGTGGTATAGATATGGGCTGTTAGTAATCAGAACAATGTTAATGTGACTGATAATATAGCTAGCTGGCTGCCCAAGTTAGTTATGTAGGCCAACAGGTAATCTAGGAGGTAGTTAGGTTAGAGCTTCCAGATTATGTGCAATGTGTCTCTGCAGTACTATACTGGCTGAAATAGCTTTGGAAAATGTATTAATATGTATAATTATAAATGCTATATCAGAATGTATCACAGACTCAGATTGTGTATTGCTGCAAATGCAGAAGACCTCATTCATTAAGGAGAGCAAAGCAAAAAAAGAATAACTTTGATCTTGGGCAAAACCATGTTACAATGCAAGGGGTGCAAATGAGTTTATTATTTTGCACATAAGTTAAATACTGAATGTTTTTTCATGTAGCACACAAATACTTGATAGCGTTGTTTTTACACTGAATTTTAAAGATGCTCTAGGACACGCCCTACCCCAACTATAAATCTGTCCCCACCTTTTAAATTTACCTCCTTGGTGCTCATTTTATTTTGCTTTAATTTCCTTAATGAATCAGGCCCAGAGTGTCAAATGTCTTAATGTTTTTTACACAAGCGTGAAGTGTCATTCCCTGATGTGATATTGTAACCATTTGTTAAGCCAGTATGTCAATGATTTCATTCTGTCTTGGACGATCCTGGCATATGTAACACCAGCACAAAGGACTCTGGACCAGGTACTGTGGTGTTGCCAGAGGAGACCCTACCAGGACAGGGGGTCTGTGTGAGCAAGTATCCCAGGCTGGGTGACATACAGATTGTCTAGCTAAACAGTAGCCGTAATACTGCGGGAGGATAAGACTTTGAAGGATATTGAGATTATTACTTTGTAGTGCTGACCGCAGGAGATGCTGGAGGGTACACACTACCATTTACCCTGTACCTTGTGAACTCCTTATGGTGTTGTGCTGTCATAACGCCTTATTTTGGATATATTCTGGTCTGCCCGAATAAATTGAATCCCACGGAGGGTATCCACCATCCTAACTAAGTGTGGTTTCCTCACACACTGGTATTGGTATGGCACACTTTTTCCAGTCAGAAAAGGCGCAACTTTCTAAAGCTCTTACGGTGATGTCTGGCATGTGGTTTCCCTGTCACAAAGCTTACGTCAGATTGTAAAACACTGAATGCCGCATATAGAGGAGAGGAAGTCATAAAGTATTAAACAGCAGTTTAATAAAGCCACAGAATACTGGAGTTTTATAGCAACACATGGATGACTATAGACAACATATGGGCTAACTTCAAAAACTGCTCCTTTTACATGTGGTAATTCCACAAATATTTCTATACGCAGCATTGTCTTACTATGTTACATTTATGCACTTAGAAACTGTCAAACTACGATAACTTGTAGCCAACCTTAAAATAACCAAAGTCTTATGCTTACAGTAAAAAAGCAGGACATGATGATTTATGAAGTATTGTTTCCCCACTTATGTCACAGAGATAATGTGACCCTGGAGAGTTCTTTAAACCAACTTTTACCAAACACAATGTCCCTATGTTGAAATATTATCTGCAATAACTCTCCTCAGCTGCCTTGCCTTGTCTAGCCCTTTCATCATTTATGCAATGGTCTCCACAGCAAAGTTTTTTATTTTGTCATTTGTAAGTAAAAGCTGGGTTATATATTTATTTATTTAGGTTTTTTTTAGGAAAAGTCTGCCAAGATTGTAGATGTAATGGCTTTTATGTTAAGGAATGTCAGACTGTATTCTAGCTGCATTCTGCTAAACACATCAAATTGTATGGTTTGGTTAGTGAAATGTTTTGTCAGCAGGCTATTGCCATTTCCACAATCTGAGTTCTAATTATGTCTGATTTCAGCGCTCGGGTAAAGTGTATGTTCTGCCCACTGCGGTATACATTTTTATTTTAGAAATGTAATTTGCTAGTGTGGGCTGTGTTCTGGTCTTCTTTAGACATAAAATTTATTAAATTCTAAATGTTATATTGCTGTAACTAGACTTTTAACATACAATTTTAAATGCTGCATTTATAACAAATTGTATATGATGTTTATTTTGCAGGGTAAAAACTGTATCAATGCAAATAATAATGTTTTCATTTTGTTTAAAGGTATTCGTGTAAATTGTAAGATCTAAAAACTCACTTATTGTTATCAGTTGCACAGCACTGCAAAATATGAGAAAAGGATAATATACCAATAGTAATAATAATAATAATAATTCAGTCATTGTGGAATACACAGCTTAGATTGCAAATTGCCATACGTTTCCAGTGTTTAAAAACTGAAATGCTTGTGTTATGTTGAGTTCTTTTTAGATGTATCGGTCTACAGTAGCTTCAAGATTAGCTGCTTATTTCCTGACAGCTTTGAAAATAAACATGGTGCTTGAGATAAGCATCCCATCCTAACATCTGTGTTGTGGAGGAAATGCAGGTTACGTAGTTTATACACTTGATAATCCAGTTGTGGAATAGTGTTAGCAAAGGGATTTTTGATTAGTGTTCTCTGTAATATAATCTAAAAATGAAAATTGCTAAATGATGAACTATTTATAAGGGTGGTTAGTATATAAGTGTATTGAGTGACCTCTCCACTTGCGTGATTATCTTAGGACAAATTGTGTATATGGTAGGCACATTGTTATGATGTGTGGAAAGAATGAGCAGGTCCCCCAACAGCGCAGAGTTATGATGTGAGGGGTTCTGTTGAACTAGTGTGGGAATATTGTGATATCAAAAGCTTTTCTGTTTGAAACAAGCATTTAGGGTTCTATTTTTAATCTGCTACGAATACCCCTTAATGT
The DNA here is from genome assembly GCF_038048845.1 of Mixophyes fleayi. NCBI lineage: Eukaryota > Metazoa > Chordata > Amphibia > Anura > Limnodynastidae > Mixophyes > Mixophyes fleayi. Next base: position 304,902,582 of record NC_134402.1, on the reverse strand, counting down.
AGTGATAATAAAAACAATCATTGTTGCAGTTTACAAATAAAATTTTGCCAGGGTATGCTTCCCTTACTGCTTAGTCGGGCCAGTCTCCAGGGATAGCGATAGCTGAAGAAAGATTGCCGTGGTACTTGTACCACCGCTATCCTTGTTAAATAGGCTTCCAGAGAGAGACAGCAAATCTTTTCTCCGACTGAGTCTACCATCACTGATAGCACTGTTATGGTCAGCAGTGACCCTGTCATAGATAGGGAGAAACATCAGTTTTCGCCAAAGATAGGGCTTGTCTCTGTGTAATAAATAGGCACAATAAACACTTGGACATTTGTTTTTGCAAGTCTCATTGCTTCCTTGATTGTCTTGGCTGTTTACAGAGGCTGTGAGGTTGAGTTTAAGCAACCCCACAGTTATTTTGGATAACCCAAACATGTGTTAAAAAGACTGTACATATAGCCAACAGTTACATAATTGTTTTTCTTTATCTTGTCTACAAAATCGCACCTTTCAATAAGTGAAAGTAAATGGACTTCTCTAACGACTTCCTCCAAATTGCTGCATTTTAAAACTTTTAAAAAGTTGTTGCTGTACTTTATAATGTAATAAAGAAAACTCAATGAGTAAGTGTTAACACCACTTTATAGATTTGTTTTTGTTTTAAAGTTGTATTGTACTTTATAAAATCCCATTATTTACTCCATTAATAGCCAATGGGTGTACTTAGACAGGATTCCAAAATGCTTCTCTATACAGCAGATCTCTTCTTAAAATAAGTTTAGAGAAAAAATGTAAATCAAGAAGTAGACAAGTGTCGTTTTCTTCCTTATCGCAGACCTGCTTTTATGTTGTCATTTGGACACCACATGTTTCTTAATTTATGACACTGTGATTAAGGTTGTTTAACAGAAACAAAGAGAGGCGGAAAATACCCTGGCCTCTCATTTCTCTAATGTTGCTGGAAAGCCGAGTAATAAATTATATATCTGGATTGGACTAGTTCCATCCATAGACATCCTCCTCCATTGTGCCCTTGAAATTGGACATGTGGGAGCTTTTCCAGCATTACATAAAAATAATCTAAGCATTTGTTCATCTAAAATTTTGACACAGTGGAGCAATAGACTTTTGTATTGTGTTGTAAAAGCTTCTGTCTAGGAGATGCTTACCTGGCCTGTAAATGTAAAGCACAATTTTTAATGCTAAATATATTATCTGGGATAATGTATATTGTTCATGCATCTGAATTGCTTTATGCTATAGTTAAGATTTCCCACACCTCTTGCATTGTAAACTCATTTGAGCAGGGCCTTCTGTTAAGATTATGGCATGATCAAGAGTATCAAATGATCAGATATAAATATATTAATACTTATTCCCAATGATGAGTTGTTTTTATCCTGTGAAGTCACTGGGTGTACTCAAGTTAAGGGTTAAATACAGAAATCAATTTCAAAAGCCTGGTCAGTGTATCTGTCTGGAGACATTTGGTGTTCCCTACAGTGTCTATCCCACACATATGAGTTGGGTGTTTATATTTCAGACATGTGCCGCCCCCCTGGATCACAGATTAAAATGTCAAGATAAGGTTTTATAGCACAACAAATGCTAGTGTGATCCTTTAAGTTCCTATATTGTATATAGGAAAATGTATAGATCAAAGCAATATTGTTCATAATTCATAGTTGAATATATCTGTATAGGTATTTATCATCAGTGGGATTAGTTCCATGACATATGTCAAACTTAAATACTAGTCCCTAGGGAAACTACAGTGATTAAGCATCTTCCTAAATCATTGACCTGCTATTTTCATATTTCATGTGCAGGGATTTTTGACCTGATAATTAAATGTAAAATTATATTTCTAGGATGTACCAAAGAAAATATATTTTATTTTTAATAAATCCTGAATGGAAATGTGGGTTAAAATGCTAAAAAGGATGTCATTAACATATTCACAAACCTGGTGTTGTCACCTGACAACTAGCAGGCGGGAATGTGTTTAAAAATGATGGAATTAACTATAAGTTTTTGGGGGCCAATCTGATTGAGGAGCTGTCCACATTTTTGCCATCTCCCAGGTGCAGATTAAATGGAATTATGTGAGTGTTCTGTTTATCTGATTTTATCCTTTTTTATTTTAAAGAAACAGTTTTGCATTATTTAACTGTATGTCATTTTATTTATTATTATTTATTATTACATTTTCTGTACCTTAAGCATTGTGACATTTTTCATCATATTAAACTCCTGTTCTGTTCTCAAGGCATTCATATGCTCAATAGCTTGTTTATAATAACGCTACATAACTGAAATACTGGGGATCGTCTGGTTTTATGATAACGCTACTTAATTTAAATTTTGATTATAGAGTCAAATTGTTAGCTTTGGAATCAAATCTTGGTGGTGGCAGTATTAGACAATTCATGGTAAATGTGAGGTGCAGTTAAAAGGTGATTTTAATAATTTTTAGAAAGGTTATGGTTCTGTTGTGACTACTCCTTTGCAGCACACATCAAATAGGCTCAGGTAAATGTTGGATGTGACACCATCATTACCATCTGTTTGATGTCATTATATGTAATTTGTTTGTATCATGTAATGATCCCTTCAATGTACAGCGCTGTGTAATAAGTCAGCACTTTATAAATTAAATAATAATAATAATGTTGGCATTTTAAATAAAAATAATAGGGTAGCTGTTGTCCACCAATATTCTAAAATTATGGAGTCCTTAAATAAAGGAAGCATGATACACTGTTTTTAGTGTAATTAAACACAGGGGCTTATTTGGATTGGAGCATAGTTTTTTTTTTTTGCATAAGGCAAGGTGCATCTGGAAAGGTGGAACGGGGAGGGAAGTGGTGTAGGCTGAGTACAGTAAGGGCGGGTTTACATAATTGTCCAAATCTCTTGCAGGTGATGAACAGCTGGTGCAATGATATGCATTGATGATGATATCTAGTTACTTCTGTTCTTCTTCTATTCACATTACTTATTTGACATTTCCAATTGGACTGCGGCAGGAAAGAAGATTCCTATTTCATTTTTTTATTTTTTTTTTAAAAATACGTTTTATTAATAGTAACATCGTATCTTTAACAAAATTACAAAATTCTCAAAAGGTACATTAACAAGTACTTGTAAATATATAGATAGACACAATGTACAGTTTTTTCTCACCATGCTTTTACAGTGTAAATTTGACTGCGTGTTGATCTTGTACCGTGAAGATGTTATTTTTTTTATTTTTTTTAAACAAAACAGAAAGAAAAATAATAGAAAGAAGAGAAGGGGGGGTAAGTAAGGATGATGGGCAAGAAAGGGGGGGGAAGAATTAGAGGGGTTAGGGGTAAGGAATTCACGCCTTTAACAAGAGGAAGTCAAATTCATTAATTTCAATAAGGGATTGGTCTTACTAGAATTGAAGCAGGGGTTGATTATGGTGTGAGGCCCATGGAGACCAGACTTTATGGAAAGACACGGAGGAGCCCCTCAGCACACTAGTGGTGTGCTCCATTTGGTAAATATGCCAAACCCGACCACAGACCATTTGGAGAGTAGGGGGTGTGGGACTTTTCCAGGAAGCAGCTATCTGGCAAGTAGCCACGCTGATTATGTGCCGGAGGAGCTTATGTGCATGTGTAGGGATGTCCGGGAGAGGCAAGGGTAATAGTACATGCTTAGGGTCGGAGGGTATGGGATTGTCGAGGACCGCTGTAGCTAGTGTGAGAACCGCTGTCCAGTACGAGCGTATTCTGGGTCAGTCCCACCAACTATGCATAAAGGTGCCAACATGGCCACAATTTCTCCAACATGTGGGGTTCGTTTGTGGATATATAACATGGAGCCTAGCAGGTACATAGTACCATCTATGGAGCAATTTATGGGCATTTTCTTTGATACAGACATTTATGGAACAACCCGCTGTCCACTCATAAACGTCCGACCACTCTTCTGGATCTAGGGACGTTCCCAGGTCCGCTTCCCACTGTGCTTGGAATCGGTCCTTGATCTCTGTGGAGTTGGGGAGTAATGCATTGTATAGCGTTGAAATGAGACCGTTTGAAGATGCTCCAGAAAGGCACAGATTCTCAAACGTCGTGGGAGGCCTGGAAGATAATTGAGCCTTGACCTTTTGGTGATAGTGTCTAATCTGTAAGTATTGGTGGAACTGTCCCATCACAAGTCCGCACCGGCCCGCTAAGTCTGAGAACTGAGGGAATGTTTGTGTCCCTATTTCATTTTTAAAGAGGAAAACAACCAGTTTATTTAATTTAACATTAATTTTATTTCATTTATGTTTTGTATTTTGTGTACGCATTTAATTATATTTTATATTATAAATTCAACTTTCACATTTATTAATAACTGTCATGACACTATTCTCTCTTTTGTTTATCACACTTCATTACATTATTATATTGTGCACAAATAGAGCAATGGGACATTGACATTTACTGCTAATGTCAAGACTCTGTACACTGTCGTGGGGTATAAGTACACACACATTTAGACCTGACCTATATCTGATGTAAATGCTACTGTCTTAAGCTGGGTACACGCAAATGCAACCTTACTTAAGATGCAATTTCTGTAATGACTGAAAATCCCAATCATCATGCAGATTCATGTGTAAACATCTACACAGTTTACCATCAGATCTGAGATCTGCATCTCTCATAACCATCTGCTCAAAAGATTGTGACTTTGTACACTTTACAGATATCTGCCCACGCTGCTGGTCATGGGTGCATGCACCCTTCCACATTTGCTCGACATCGTTCCATCCTTGATCGCGATTTTTAGAAAGTTTAGAAATCAAAATCAAACAATACACTGTGCTTTGGTACGATTAAAACATGATCGTTGGAGCGCACTTTGGCTCAGTTGTTAGCACAGCGCTGGGGCCATGAGTTTCAATTCCCAAACAGGGCCTTATTTGTGTGGAGTTTGTATTCTTCTCCCCGTGTTTGTGTGAGTTTCCTCCGGGTGCTTTGTTTTCCTCTCAAACTTTGCTCCTGACAAAATTAACCCTAGTCTGTGTGTGTTAGGGAATTTAGACTGTAAGCCCCAATGAGGCAGGGATGTATGTGAATGACAAATATTCTCTGTACAGCGCTACGGATTTGGTGGCACTCTATAAATAAAAGGTGAAGTTAATCTCCAGAATGAGCTCCAAAATCATTTATGGGTTAAGAATGTCACTTACTAATTCTTTTCACAGACTGCAATATATCAACAGTTACACCTACATTAAAACTAAAGTGCCTCTGTTGCTTACATACAGTGGAGGCAGCTATTTTGTAAGATGAACACATGTCCATGACAATACAGCCTATGACGTCTCTAAATATAGGACATCTCTTAGGCATAGTATATTTGCACACTCAACTTCTGTTGCTATAAATTATTAGGCTGCAATGATATTGGTTCGGCCCTCAAAAGGTTATATTGGAAGACTCTTATGTTTATTGTAAATAAAGTTTGATTGTTTATTTTTACCACAAACTGGCTTTATATAAGATGCTGCTTGTTAGTTTTGCTCATTGACTGACTAAAGATCATTTCCAAGACAAATTGCCTGTCTGCTCATAGCCCAGTTCAGTTAAGTATGTATCATAACAAAGTAGGATATAATGAATTTGTAGACTGCATCCTCATAAATATATGTACAGTATATAATATAAATAATCTAAAGCTGAGGGGAATTCCAGGGCCAATGTGTGGAAATTCCAGAGAAATGTACTGTAGTAGATTTTAGACATGGTGCTCCAAATAACACAAAATTACTATGTCCAAAAAGACCCAAAATCCCAAGAATTTAGAATAATAGACCTCATGGCTGCATATATATAGTTACACTTTATGAAATCTTTTTTTAATCCGGAAAAAGAGGTTATACCTTGCTGGATGAGGATTTTTTTTATTATTTCTTAATTCGTTAAATTGTTTTTATCAGGAAAAACTGGATGTCCTGGCAGACCTTTCTGGCTGGTTTATTTGAAATATGTAAACATTTCATAGCTCTTGTGGATATTATTTTACAATGATTACTTGAAAGTAAACTATAGAATAGAGCAGGATGTTTATGGTTCATTTTAAACTGGTATGCAAAATGTCAGTGTGCAATTGTTCTGGGATCCTAAGTCATACCTCCAGCATTTCCAAAAGCAAAAAGGAGACAAAATAAGCTGTCAACAATCCACCCAAACCAAGCACACAGATTAACCAACCACACTCACACTCCTGTGAAGCCATACACTTTGTGCCAGACAATACTACTCTCAAGGTCAGAGAATTAGGCAGTCCCACTGAAAGTGGCACTATTGGGAGGGAATGCCCAAGTACCGTTGTTGTCAACATGTTCGACTTGACATCACATGTGCCTTCATATCAAACTTTGCATTAGATACAGCTCAGCCTATTCGCACCAGGTTTGGCTCTGCATATTAGACTTGACATCAGATCTGGCTGTGCGTATTGGACTTGGCAGGTATCTCTCAGTATTTTATACTTGGCACGAAGTATGACTTTGTATGCTTAGTACAATATAAGTCTCTACATATGGCTTAGCATATTAATATAATTGGCACCATATTTTATACATAGCAGCAGGCCCGGGTCAGCACATTATACTGACCACCAGATTAGGTTTTGCTTTGTACACTTGATAACAGATATGGCTCTGTATTTTATGTTATATTTGACACCACATAATGCTCAGCATATTATTCTTGACTTCTAACTTTTTGAGCTGGCTCCTTGACTTCAGACAAACTTGCTGTGATCAACTCATGCAATAGATCCAAAGCATGCTCATCTACCTATTTACTGAACTGAACCTGAACCTGGAAGCTGCTGCACAGGCACATGCATTGTGCTTTGGTTTACTGAACATATAGGAAGGCAGGCTCCATGTGGTGCTATTACTTTTCTTTTCATTTGTAAAACACTAATGTGTTTCCCATTAAAGTACAGTGGAGCAAGGGGTGTAGATTTGTACCCATTGCCCCATCATCACAATTTATTTATATAGCGCCACTAATTCTCATTGGGGCTTACAGTCTAAATTTCCTAACATACACAAACACACAGACTAGGGTCAATTTTGTTAGCAGTCAATTAACCTACTAGTATGTTTTTGGAGTGTGGGAGGAAACCGGAGCACCCGGAAGAAACCCACGCAAACACGGGGAGAACATACAAACTCCTCACAGATAAAGCCATGGCCGGGAATTGAACTCATGACCCCAGTGCTGTAAGGCAGAAGTGCTAACCACTTAGCCACCGTGCTGCCTATTCAGTCTAAAGCTGTCTCTGGCTCTTAGTAGTATATTTCATAGCTACCCCTGGCACCTGCTTATTTCTGTTGTCATTTTGCAATAGACCGCACTTCATTTTAGTTCAGTCTTTGCAGACAGCTGTCATATTTTGCAATAGTACAAAGAAAAGCATCAAAGTGATCTTGCAGTATTGCAGGACTTATTTCCCATTATATATAAATGTTTAATTTGCAATAATATTTTCTGAGCGATAGCATCAGATGTTATTATTTACACACAAATGCTGATTTAGAGGTAATATTGTGTGTGTGTCTATGCATATAAATATATATATATATATATATATATATATATACCGTATATATATATTATTTTCTTTAATTTCCATTTTGGAGGGAAGGTAATTGAGAAGGGCAACAAGCTGCTAAATATGCTTTTTACCTAAGCGAGTGCCAGGACTTCTCTATTTGAGTTTTATATATATAATGTGGATTTATATGTAGATGTGGAAACTTCACAACTGGATTTTCACTACACTACCAGCACACTGATAACATGAATAGAGGTACGTACGTATTCATGCTTCTTATTCATAGATTGTGCTTTTCAGAACAAATTCCAAAGTAGTTCTGATTTAGGGACTCATGTTAGGGACTCAAGTCATTATGAGTGGATATTGACCACAAAACATGTGTATATCCAAAAAGAAGTTATTCTTGTTCAAGTGTACCAAGTCCAGTTCACAGTATTTGGCATGTTTTGTGGACAAATTATAAACCAGTGGCATCACTGAGATATGATTGCATGCCTCACAAAACACATGATTTCGATATTTTAGGTGATACCCCCCAATCTGCCTAGGACACAGCTTGATCTCCCTAAACCATTCATGTTTTTTCTCAGTCCAGTTTAGCTTCATCCTTTTGGCTGTAGAATGCATGACATTTGGAGGGTATGTATTGTACCCTCTGAAGTGTAGCAAAATAAATTTGCACATTTCAAATTGCAACTATTAATTTATATCATTTTGTAGCATACTTGCCTAATTTTTGTTTTGTAGTACTTGTTTCTTGCTAACTGTAGACAACCATTTCATGGAATAAATATTCATTGAAATTCATTGTATCTATTCATCATACCCATATCCTAGTAATTAGCACCATTATTGAGGCATGTTGCATACCTCAGAAATTTCCTGAATTGGATATATGGAAGCTAGGCCATGACCTGCTCAGGAGACAGCATCATTTGGTTAAAACAGGCCTCTTAATTGTAATGTCCATCACCTAATTTGTAAGCCTCCCCTAACTTTCCAAAGTGTCCACAACAAAAGTTCTGCAATGTAATGGCACAAAAAGCCTACTGACATCTAACAAAATAAAAATAAAAGTTATCTAATTTTGTGGTATGCTATTGCGATAATTGTAAAGCTACAGCTCCCCCCTTTGCATCGAGTTCAGAGTGAGATCTTATAACATATTATAGAAAGGAAGTAGGGTGTTACGCATATTTACCTACTTGTGTAAGGTTTGATGTCACTTTGTGGCATTGTTATTTTCTGTTGAAAAATTCTACCTATGTTATTTATACAGAAGTTGTAGGATCCCCTTTGAATCTTGTGAACTATAAGGTTGTGGAATTTAGTCTCTGCATTCAAATGTGAGCTGCATTATTATACAAGTTCTCAAGTTCCTGTATGTCCATCCTTAGAATGGGAAATTAGAGCAATCAGTTCTTACATTATGAACAATTGAAGAAAATTAGTTACACAATAGTTGGCAACACATATAAGTAATTGTTTGCTATAAACTGTCACCAGAGGGGTTTTATGCTAACTCTCTGTACATAGGGGCAATTCAATTCCCCCCGAAGTACCGCCGCTATTACCGTCATATTACCGTTATTACTGCTATTACCGTTATTACGGTAGTTTTAACCCAACTTTCTGCTCGCAGCTCAGGGAGCTGCAAGCAAAAAGCCGGCATTAGAGCTACCGTAATAACGGTAATAATGTGCAGGCTGCGTTACTTTTAACAGTAACGCGGCCAATTGAATACCCCCCTTAGAGTTGTTCATTCAACTGGGAGTGGGAACTTTGGTTTATTGGTGTGTTTTGAATGTGGATTTAATATGGTAATTTAAATAAATTGTGTATTTTTTTTTTCAACCAAGATGTTTTTATTTCACTATAGTGGTGCAACATAGGGTTAAATATTTATTCAATGTTGTTCACGGAGACTAGTGTTGGTCAGTCAGCACTTCCTGTTTAGTACTTTTCTGCTTCAGTAGGATTTTATGCACCTTTTATCCAAGGTGTAAGAATTCTTGCTACCCAATAAAATGTTTTTATTTCTTTTTTTTGTAATAACTTTAATCCATGTCATAGTTTTAGTTTTATCATTACTTAGGTAAAATCCTTATTTCTCATTAAAAAGTCATAGAATGATAATGGAAACCATGGAATATACCTTTTATCACAAGACCTAAAAAGTAATGGATAGCACTAGTGCCATATAAGCTAACTTGCTACTCTTGCTAGAGACTTAATTTTATGCATCCATGATTTTGTTGGGGAGGAAGGCGAAGACTTACTTTCATTACTATGCTACAAAAGTTGGGAGGGGTCAGAATACATCAATGTTTTTTTTTCTTACATTCTTTTGGGTGCTTTTGGCTAAGCTATGAACTCCTTTCCAGTTAACTTCTATTGCCTCATCTCACTGTCATGTTTGCTTTCAGCAGAATTACGTGTTGTTCCCATAAGATAAAGCTGTTGTGTAATAGTTTTGTAACTGTTTATCAGTTGTTTTTCAGTCTACTTATAGAAACCTGAGACCAGAAAGTTATGTGATACACTGCAAATTGGGAGGGGTTACTGTTCTACTCTCTACATGAAAGTTCAAAGCCTTGTGTTAAACTGACAGTATCCTCTATAAGAAAAAGTGAATACACGTCTTCGATATAAATTATTTAAGCATTTGAAAATAACACCTGTCATGCAGTAGATGTTATTATATCAATAGTTTCCAATCTAAAAGTATACACAAAGTGCCATGCAGGAATATAGAGCCCAGTATAGTACTCAATCATGTTAAACAATGTCATGTTAGACTAAAATCAAATAGTTACTTTGAGATAAAAAAAATCTTTGATTGCCTTTCTTAGATTAGTGGTGAGCATCAGATGGCCTTCAGGCCACCAGCGGCCCAGCAAGCCTTCTCCTCAGGTCATTCACCTATTTTTTATTTCTTGACATTAAAAGTAATGTGTGTGTTAGGAACTCCATAGCCAGCACAGTAAAACTCGGAGTCTACTCCGAAAGCCTGGTGTTCGCTGGAGCCCCTAGTGGCGGGTACAGACTTGGCCGCAGGCTGACGGAGGGTCGAGAATCGTATACCGGCTAAGGAGAACCCAGGAGTGGAATGATTGGCGGACAGCAGCGTGGGGTTCCATTAGGGTAAACCAAGGTCAGAGGTCACAAGCACAGGTTCGGAATCCAAGGACAAGCGAAAGGTCAGGGGCACAGGCGGAGGAGCAGAATCCGGAATACAGGCAAATAGTCAGGGTCAGAAGCGTAGGTTCAAGGTCCAGGAACAAGCGAGGGTCATACACGGGAGGTCAGTCACAGGTTAAACACCAAACAGAGAGAGCACAAGCAGGCAGCAGAACTGTGAACAGGACGCTATAACCGGCAGTGAGGTTCAGTCCTCACTGTCTTAAATAGTACCAGGAGCCAATCAGAACAGAGCCCTACTAGCACTCACAAGAATAGCCTAATGATAATTACTAATGGCCAATGAGGCTACAGGGTATCCAGCCAGGAATAATCAGCCAGGTGGCTGCATGATAAATTACTGGCATACAGCCAGTAGAAGTGTAGCAGAGCCTCCTCAATTAGCCACTATTGGCTGAGTACTATGCCCCCTGTGCGCATGCGCCCGGCTGTCTGACAGCTGGCCGGGCGCTGCGTGATGTAATCTCCGGCATCCCGGTTGTTGCCTAGGCAACCGGGACATCGGGACCGGAAGTGACGTCACGGTCGCCATAGCGATGCCCGGGACAGGAGCTGGGAGACGAGGAGAGTCACGGCGGTGCCCGCGGCCGCCGCGACTACTCACAGTGTGGCCCTTGAATTATATTGGATCACCCATCACTGTCTTGATAGCCTGTTCAGTTTAACTTTTTTACTATTTTCATCCTACTATAACTATGTAATCATAAAGACGATAGGGTAATTCTATAAGTGTCTGGAGCCTTTTTCTTTAGTCCGGTTTTCTGTCCCAACCAACTGTCCTAAAACATTTTTTATTGCGCCATCCACCACCTGGAGCAAGTGATGAAATTCTGAATTCATAGATATGCAAAAACATAGTTGTAATATGGGGCTTATTCAGTTAGCCACAGTGTATGGATGAACATCGCGGCTGCGCATTTTATACAGTAATACGGCACCCCAACATTGCAGATTTCCCTTTGCAACCCTATGCCTCGATGTTGCGATAATATGGAGCTCCAGAGGCACTCCCTGCACAATTGAATACGCCCCTAATAGTGCATAAACAGAAATGTTGCAGCCTTAAGGCAAAAACAAGTGTTCTGGTCACGGCAGTAGGAGTCTGCTGTAAAAGAGGCACTTCAAGTCCTTAAAGATACATTTAGGTGCCCAATGAAACAGATATATGACATTTTGTGTGCCTGCCATTTGTTTACAATTTGTACTACAATTTATTTTTACTATGTCTAATTTTTGGGTAAATTAAAACAACATTTACTTCTATAAACGAAATAACATAAGGGTCCCAGTGGTGAAGTACATTCAAAGCACGGTGGCTAAATGGTTAGCACTTCTGCCTTACAGCACTGGGGTCATGAGTTCAATTCCCCGCCATGGCCTTATCTGTGAGGAGTTTGTATGTTCTCCCCGTGTTTGCGTGGGTTTCCTCCGGGTGCTCCGGTTTCCTCCCACACTCCAAAAACATACTGGTAGGTTAATTGGCTGCTAACAAAATTGATCCTAGTCTGTGTGTGTGTGTGTGTGTGTGTTAGGGAATTTATACTGTAAGCTCCAATGGGGCAGGGACTGATGTGAATGAGGTATCTGTACAGCGCTGCGGAATTAGTGGCGCTATATAAATAAATGGTGATGATGATGATGAAATTAGCATGAAAGTGAGTCCATTTTTACCTAATAGATACAAAAGTCCAGGAGGCAGGAGTGGGAAGAGGTGATCAGTGAAGTAGTCAGGTGGCTGTTCTTGGCAGAGCAGAGGGGGGCGGCGAGGAGTGTAGGTAGAGATGAGATTGGGACTGGTGAAGGGGGACAGCAGAGATAGAGCGACAGGAGAGAAAATGAGGCGGGCAGCAGCATTGAGGATAGACAAGAGGGGCAAGGTGAGAGTCAGGTAGGCAAGGAAGAAGGAGGTTACAGTAGTCAAGGCGAGAGATTACAAGAGAGTGAATAAGAGTTTTTGTGGCTTCCGTGGGCTGTATCTTGGATATATTCCAAAGGTGGAAGTAGCAAGATTTTGAGAAGGACAGAATGTGAGGTTTGAAGGAGAGGGATGAGTTAAGGATGACCCCAAAGCATCGGACTTGAGGTACAGAAAGGAGGGTAGTGGTGTTTAACAGAAATAGAGAGGGGGAGGTGCGAGAGCCCTGGAAGGGGGGAAGAAGATTAGTTCAGTCTTGGAAATTTTGAGTTTAAAAAAGCACTGAGAAATCTAAGATGAGATGACCACGAGACAGCAGAAGACACAAGACATAAGGGAAGGGGAGAGGTCGAGATGAACCTTAAATTTGTGTCTCATGAGCATAGAAGTGGTACTGGAGGCCAAAGGAGCGGATGAGGTCACCAAGTGAGGATAATACCAAGGGATAAAATCCAGGAAAGTATAATGGAAAAGGATTTGGAAGTGCTTATAGACAGTAGACTTAGCAGTAGTGCTCAATGTCAAGCAGCATCTGCAAGTGCCAATAAAGTATTGGCATGAATAAAAAGGGGCATAGATGAAAGGGAAGTGTAATTTTGCCACTGTATAAATTGTTGATAAGACCTCCTCTTGAATACACAGTACAGTTCTGGGCACCACTCTATAAAAAATACATTTTGGAACTAGAAAGGGATCAGAGACAGGTACTTGTCATGAAGGTGTGTACTTGGTCTGCAACAATGTAAGTGGTACGTGTCAAAGTAACATCCACGTGAATGCCATGACGCAGCAGAACATTGTCCAGAGCATCACACTGCCTCTAATGGCTTGCCTTCTTCCCATAGTACATCCTGGTGCCATCTCTTCCAATGCACACGCACCCAGCCATTCACATGATATAAAATATAACGTGGTTCATTAGACCAGTCCACCTTCTTCCATTGCTCCATGATCCAGTTCTGGTGCTCATGTGCCCATTGCAGACGCTTTTGTTGGTGGACAGGGGTCAGCATGGGCGCTCTGACAGGTCTGCTGCTACGCAGCCCCATATGCAGCAAACTGCAATGCGCTGTGTGTTCTGCACCTTTCTATCATAAGCAGCATTACGTTTTTTAGCAAGTTGTGCTACAGTAGCTCTAATGTGGGATTGGTCCAGACGGGCTAGTCTTCACTTCCCACATGCATAAATGAGCCTTGGGCACCAATGACCCTTTTACTGGTTCACCGGTTGTCCTTCCTTGGACCACTTTTGGTAGGTACCAACCACTGCATTTCGTGAACACCCCACAAACACAAGACCTGCTGTTTTGGAGATGCTGCAACCCAGTCGTCTAGCTATCACTACTCAGCCCCTGTCAAATTCGCTCAGATCCTTATTCTTGCCCATTTCTACTGCTTCCAACACATCAACTTAAAGAACTGTCTATTTACTTGATGCCTAATATATTCTATCCTCTGACAGGTGCCACTGTAACAAGATAATCAATGTTATTTACTTAATTTTTCAGTGGGTTTTAACGTTAATGTTGTGGTGCATGTATTTGTGTATGTGTGTATTTATATATATATATATATATACATATATATATATATATATATATATATATATATATATGTGTAAATATATATAAATTTCTAGTGATCATCTAAGAAAAAAAGAAGGTGTGTCTTATAACACATCTGGGTGGATCTCCAAATATTCAGAGGTTTTTGTTTTTCATGCATACAAACATTCCATTAACCCTATCACTAGCCGTGCTGTTTGTAGACCATTAACCCTCTAATTTCCTTCTTAATAAGCATCCGAATGTTCACTCAAGTTCAGAAAATAGTTGCCAGTAGCAGGGAGATATTAATAATGTACTAGTGCGCATGTGCAGGTTTCCAGGTATGCGATCATAGTGATTTGTATCTGAAAATATGTCTGGACAATTTTGATCAATTTGTAAGTCTGAAACAGTTCATAGTGAGCTGAAAATGGTATATAACACAAACAAGGATGCCATAATAGTATTACTAATGTGGACAAAGTAACTATTGACATGTCAAGCCATTTAAGAGGTTCAGGATAGGGGAGGCACACATTAGTAATATATTTTATGTTGGTGGTAGTGCACCTTTACAATGACAAGATGATCTTAAAACTGGGAGTGGATAACATGACCTCTAGAGTTAAGAAACATTTGTAAATATGTTATTAAACAGATCAGTCTTTAGAATGTTTAGAATTCTAACTTCCTACAACTAATAATATAATTGTTTTTACTTTAAAGTCTCTAACTCCATGTATGTAGTTGAAAGATAATGTGATATAAAAGTAGGCTTGGATAATTATAGATTACTTGATTTGTGGTTATTATAGTAATGACTGTAACAAACTATCTTGCAGTTTTGAGGAGAGGCTAATACCTTCCAGTTCTGTATGAGGAAGTGTTTCTCTGTAATGTAGTATGTTGCAATTTACTTTCTAGTAAGGTCTGGTAAAGTGTTGAAAGCCTTTGTACTTTTCACATATTTAGATATTTATTCTTGTAGTCTCCAAGTCAAGACTACCACAGAGAGAGAAAGTTTGTGAGCCAAATTATATGGACTTCTGCATCATTTTCAACTAAACTTATAGGGTATATTTTGAAACCGATGTTCTAGTCGGTTAGAGGACAGAGAGTGGGAGAGAAGGGGGCTATCCACACACATACAACTGTTCTTTATAAAACAGGTAGTGAATCATGTATAGATGTTGCTGGTCATTAGGCTGGCAAAGCATTGCTTAAAAGTTTGGTCTCCATTAATCTACACTTATGCAGTTAATGTTCACATTAAGTGAAATCATTTTAATAAAATGCAGGTCTCACTTTATTTCAAATGAATGCAGGAATATAATTATAATTCAAAAGGAGTTTCAATATTTGGTTCACCACTGAATGTGTTTATGGTCTGTTGCATTAGAGCCAGAATCAGTATAGTGAATCTCTCTTGATTTTGAGTATCATGAGGGTCATATGTAATCCTTGTGCACCCTAATAACTGAAATAGGGGCAAGTCAAAAAGAAATGTGGTATAGTCGGTTACAAAAACAGAAAATAATGGCAGGTTCCTTTGTAAGGTTTTGAAGCCTAAATTTAGGATAACGTACACAAACAAAATGACTACAGCTGAACTATTGAGTTAATATCTCAAGACTCCCATACAGTATCCAACCCCTGAGAAGCTATATCTGTATGTTTGTGGCTAAGGGTTCTATTTATCAACAGGAATTAGGGCTATTAGCTGGATGGTGATAGCAGAAAACAGTGAAAAAAATTGTTTATTAAAGTAAAGCTATATTTCAAATGGGAATTATTTTAACATCAGTCTTTTAATATTTTGAATCTATTTTTAAACATGTTGTTTGCAAAAAGTGAGCTTTCAGTTACATAGTGAATTGGGTAGCCATGTCACATCCCTGTGAGTGGGCAGGCGAAGTGGTAAATTAAGCCTAACACTCTTGCCAGTATCGCTGTGGCAGCTTAGTATCACCCAGCTGTCACAGTGAGATTATATTGATAAATCATAATGATAGATGGATTTCTATTGCTATGATCCATGGGGATAGAAAACCAGACCTAAATAGACCCATAGATCTGAACAATCCAGCTGTTCAATGCTAAGATGTTGATCATGATCTTCATCATCATCGTCAACATTTATTTATATAGCGCCAGCAGATTCCGTAGCGCTTTACAATTGGGAGCAAACATTAATAAGACAATACTGGGTAATACATACAGACAGAGAGATAAGAGAACCCTACTCACAAGCTTACAATCTGTAGGACAATGGGAGTTAGAAACACAAGGGCATGTGCTACATCATATTGCACAATGGACCAGCTAGAATGCAAAGGTAAAAGTATTGAGTGGGCTGTGTGTGTGGCAATGTTGGTCAGAAGGTTGTTGTCTTGCGTTAGCTGTGTTGAGGATGGTAATAGGGTAATCTAGGGAATTAAGGTGGTGGTTGAGAAATATCATAACCTTGTCTGAAGAGGTGGGTTTTCGGGTTTTCAGTGAACGCTTGAAGGTTTGAAGACTAGAGGAAAATCTTACTGCGTGAGGGAGGGAATTGCACAAAGTGGGTGCAGCCTGGAAAAAATCCTGTAACCGAGAGTGGGAGGATGTGATGAGAGTGGAAGAGAGACGTAGATCTTGTGCAGAACGGAGGTGTCGAGTAGGGAGATATTTTGAGACAAGTGAGGAAATGTATGTCGGTGCAATTTTGTTGATGGCCTTATATGTTAGTAGAAGAATTTTATATTGGATTCGTTGAAATGCAGGCAACCAATGTAGAGACTGACAGAGTGGCTCAGCAGAGGAAGAACGGTTTGCAAGGAAAATCAATCTAGCTACTGCGTGCAAAATAGATTATAGTGGTTCAAGTCTGACTTTTGGAAGACCAGTAAGGAGGGAGTTGCAATAGTCGATGCGGGAGATGATGAGTGCATGAATTAATGATTTTGCGGTGTCTTGTGTCAGATATGTGCGTATTCTGGAAATGTTATTTAGGTGTATGTAACATGATTTAGATATAGAGTTGATGTGGGGAATAAACGACAGTTGTGAGTCAAGGATTACACCTAGGCAACGAGCTTATGGAGTGGGATTTATGGTCATGTTAGCAACAGAAATAGAAATGTCAGACAGGAAGCTTCTGTTTTTGGGTGGGAATATTATTAATTCAGTTTTTGAAAGATTGAGTTTCAGTTGGCGAGACGACATCCAAGATGAAATGGCAGAGAGACAGTCAGTAACGCGAGAAAACACAGATGGTGAAAGATCAGGAGAGGATAGATAGATTTGTGTATCATCCGCATAGAGATGATACTGAAATCCAAAGGAGCTTATTAGTTTTCCAAGAGAAGTGGTGTAGATAGAGAATAGCAGAGGACCTAGGACTGAGCCTTGTGGTACTCCAACTGATAAAGGAAGCGGAGCAGAGGTGGATCCAGAGAAATTAACACTGAAA
Source organism: Mixophyes fleayi (assembly GCF_038048845.1). Lineage (NCBI taxonomy): Eukaryota > Metazoa > Chordata > Amphibia > Anura > Limnodynastidae > Mixophyes > Mixophyes fleayi. The sequence goes on along the minus strand of NC_134402.1, from coordinate 304,884,878 downwards.
GAGCGATTAGATAGGTAGGATGAGAGCCAGGATAGGACAGTGCCTTCAAGACCTAGGGATTGTAGCGTTTGTATGAGGGGAGAGTGGTCAACAGTGTCAAATGCAGCAGAGAAATCCAGGAGAATTAGAAGAGAGTAATCATCATCATCATCAGAGTAATGATTATTATTTTTTGCTGTGATCAAGTCATTGACAACCTTGGTCAGCGCAGTCTCTGGAGTGTTGAGAGCGAAAGCCTGACTGAAGAGGATCTATTAAGTTGTTTGCTGTAATCTTCAGTTTTATGCAACCATAAACGCTACAATAAGTTACCTATTAGGTCTAAAACATGCTTATTGGCTAGCAAATTTACATCATTTACATCATGTATAGACTAATGCAGTGGTTCCCAAACTTTTGCAGTTCACGGCACCCTTAGAGTCTCCAAATTTTTTCAAGGCACCCCTCCAAAATAATTACTGAGCAGTCCTGTTTTAGAAGTAGTTGGGTCAAAAAAATTTAATAAGTATTTAGGTCAGGACAGAAATACTTATTTAGCTGTATGCAAAAATGCCCCCTCTACATCCAGACACACTGCCCCCTCTGCATCCAGTCACTCTGCCCCCTCTCACGCTGCCCCCTCTGATGCTGCCCCCTCTCACTGCCCTCTGTCACGCTGTCCCCCTCCTCTGCCCTCTGTCACGCTGTCCTCCTCCTCTGCCCTCTGTCACGCTGTCCTCCTCTGCCCTCTGTCATGCTGTACCCCTCATCTGCCCTCTGTCCCCCCTCCTCTGCCCTCTGTCACACTGTCCCCCTCCTCTGTCACACTTTCCCCCTCCTCTGCCTTCTGTCACACTTCCCCCTCTGCATCCAGTCACTCTGCCCCCTCTGCCCTCTGTCACCTCTCACTGCCCTCTGTCACGCTGTCCCCCTCCTCTGTCATGCTGTCCGCCTCCTCTGCCCTCTGTACCCCTCCTCTGCCCTCTGTCACACTGCCCCCTCTGCATCCAGGCACTCTGCCCCCTCTGCAGCCCTCTGTCACGCTGCCCCCCTCTGCAGCCCTCTGTCACTCTGCTGCCCTCTTTTACTCTGCTGCCCGCTGCCCCCCTCTGCTGCCCGCTGCCCCCCTCTGTTTCCCTGCTGTCCTCCTCTGCTGCCCCGCTGTCCTCCTCTGCTGCCCTCCTCCGCTGCCCTCTGTCCTCCTCTCCTGCCCTCTGCCCCCCTCTGCTGCCCGCTGCCCCCCTCTGCTTCCCTGCTGTCCTGCTGTCCTCCTCTGCTGCCCTCTGTCCTCCTCTGCTGCCCTCTGTCCTCCTCTGCTGCCCTCTGTCCTCCTCTGCTGCCCTCTGTCCTCCTCTGCTTCCTGCTGTCCTCCTCTGCTGCCCTCTGTCCTCCTCTGCTGCCCTCTGTCCTCCTCTGCCCTCCTCCGCTGCCCTCTGTCCTCCTCTGCCCTCCTCCGCTGCCCTCTGTCCTCCTCTCCTGCCATCTGTCCTCCTCTGCTGCCCGCTGTCCTCCTCTGCTGCCCGCTGTCCTCCTCTGCTGCCCTCTGTCCTCCTCTGCCCTCCTCCGCTGCCCTATGTCCTCCTCTGCTGCCCTCTGTCCTCCTCTGCCCTCCTCCGCTGCCCTATGTCCTCCTCTGCTGCCCTATATCCTCCTCTGCTTCCCGCTGTCCTCTGTCCCCCTCTGCTGCCCTCCTCCGCTTCCCGCTGTCCTCCTATGCTTCTCCCAGCCATAACAAAAAGAAAGAGCACATAAACTTACCAATCCGCCGGGCGCCGGGACCCAGCAGCCTCCTCTCTCCTGCAGCTGTCACTGACGTCGATATTCAGTGACAGCTGCGGGAGAGAGGAGGCTGCTGGGTCCCGGCGCCCAGCTGATTGGTAAGTTTATGTGCTCTTTCTTTTTTTTTATGGCTGGCCCGCGGCACCCCAGTGACAGCGCCGCGGCACCCCTGGGAGCCGCGGCACACAGTTTGGGAACCGCTGGACTAATGGGTATAATTACTAAAATGTGAGTTTGAAAAAGTGGAGATGTTGCCTATAGCGACCAGTAAGATTCTAGGGGGTAAATGTATCAAAGTGCGAGTTTGCAACTCCAGCGATTTTCTCGGGAGAGTTGAAACTCGCCGATGTATGAAGCTGAGTTTTCATACAAAATCGCCAGAGTTCTGCTTCTGTCAAAATCGCTACTTGCAAAATCGCCAGAGATCAAACTCACCACTGTTTGCCACTGCAGCTATACAAGTCTCCAATGTATGAAGCTGCGAGTTAGCAAACTCAGGAGAGTTTGCTTCTAAACACGCCAGATACAACACGCTGCTTGATAGCAGCGTGTTGTATCAACACATCATTGTTACACTGCCCTGGCAGTGTTAAAAAGTTAAAGAATAGATAAAAGTTTTTTAAAAAAAAAGCGTGAGGTCCCCCCGCTATTTATGCTTAACCCTAGTGCTGCCTGACTAGTGCTAGTCCCGTGAAAATCGGGGAAAAAATTTGCGTGGGGTTCCCCCGATTTTCACTTTACCAGCACTAGGCAAACCAGCCAGGGTTGGCGGCACTATAGCAGGGGGACGCGCGGCAGGGGTCCCCCTGCCATAATGACTAATACACCTAGGTGACATAATCACCTAATACTGTACCTAGAGCTTACGCAAGTAACGTAGCTTATTGCACATGCGCAACGCTACTTGCGTAAGCTGTAATACAGTAAATACAGCTTACGCAAGTAGCGTTGCGCAATGAGCTACGTTACTTGCGTAAGCTCTAGGTACAGTATTAGGTGATTCCCCCACTAGCGTGGGAAAATCACATTATACTGTAGTTTTAGCTTACGCAATGAACGTAAGTTCATTGCGGTTCGGACCTCCTACATAGTAGGAGGTGTTTGCGGCAGGGAAGGAGTTTTTTTTATTTTTCTTCAAGCAAGTACACAGAGTCGGGGACTTACAAATAGGGGCCCCTTCTGGGCGAAGTGTTCCTGCTTTTCTTCATTCGTTTTTGGAAGTACAAAATGGCTGGGACTGGGGCAAGCCGGCAAGATTGGAGGTATAAATATTAAGGGACTGGGGCAAGCCTGGACGTTTGGAAGAAGAAAGAAGACATCTTTGGTGAGTATTTGGGTTGTTTTTATTTTTAATAAATAGATGTGGTTTTAATGAGGGTGGTTAGTGTATTTATTGTGGGGTTTTTATTTTTAATAAATATGTGTGGTATTTACAAGGGTGTTGTTATTTATTTAACTTTTTTTTTTGTGGTACTACAGGTCCCAGCAAGCCAGGTATGTCAGGGCATGTTGGCTGCCGTGGGTATGCTGGTGCTTGTAGTTATACAAGCACCAGCATGGCCACACTGTTTTTGGCAACCTGGCTGGCTGGGACTTGTAGTTCCACAAAAAAAATTGGTGTCAGGTTTTTTTTTTTTATCCTTTTTACCGTATTACCCTACTACCCACAGCCCAGGGGTAGTAGGAAGAGCCCTAGTGCTATCAGCACTGGGCTGGTTCTTTCTAGGGGGGGGGGGCACTAGTTTTTTTCGGCGGACCCTACTCCCTAGGGAATACAGCCCAGCGCTGAACAGTCTAGGGTTGGTTAGCCATTATGGCAGGGGGACCCCTGCCGCGCGTCCCCCTGCTATAGTGCCGCCAACCCTGGCTGGTTTGCCTAGTGCTGGTAAAGTGAAAATCGGGGGGACCCCACGCAAAATTTTTCCCCGATTTTCATGGGACCAGCACTAGTCAGGCAGCACTAGGGTTAAGCATGAATAGTGGGGGGACCTCACTCTTTTTTTTTTTTAAACTTTAATCTGTTCTTTAACATTTTAACAGCTGCCGGCAGCTGTATGACAGGGCCAGTGTAACAGTGATGTGTTGACAACTCACTGTTACAACACAGGAGAGTTTGCCAAACACAAGAGAGCTAAACTCGGGAGTGTTTACATCGCTCAAAATCACCAGAGATGACCAGCGATTTTGAACATGAGTGTCAAAATCGCAGCTTGATACATTTCCAGGTTTTTTTTTAAAATTTGATGTAGACTATGAGGGTTTGCTCAAATGTGCAAACACGCTGGCAAACTCGCACTTTGATACATTTACCCTCAGATGTCATTTTGTAGAATGTACTAAATAAATGATAACTAGAGTCTGATTGGTCCCTATCGGCAACATTTCCACTTTGTCAAACTTGCAGTTTAGCAAATATACCCCTAAGTATTTATTATTATAAAATTGGATTTGTCTAGTTCTTGAAACTCCAGTTTTTCCTGAAAATACATCAACATCCCAGTCTGGTATGGTATGTCACAGTCTAGTCTGACATATATGTTTTTTTTTTAAAGAGAGAAATGTCACAATAGTATGTTGGTTTACTTGAGGGCATATATATTAATGTCATTTTCGTCCAAAAGCAGTTTTAGTTCCTCGCAGTTCTATGGAAATATTGACCATACTAGTATTCTTGTTGAAACAGGTGTTGTTTGCCACAAATTCTTCAAAGGGATATTTCTCAACTATTAATTCTCACACATCGTAGGGCACATGTGGAGGAAAGGAGCGAAAGTGATGTCTATCTAAAGAAATGGAACAACACAAGTACATTTCATTAAAATAATATCAAAATTATAGTCAATAATACACAGTTTCTAACAGATTGGGGAAACTTTTCTTCTTTTCATTTTATGTTCTTCTATGGCAAGTTTTTTTTGTTTTGTTTTTGTCCATATAACACATATTTCTGTATACCAGTTAATTCTGTGGATCTATCCCAGATTATAATAAAACGCTTTCCACATTAAGGTTATGTACATACTGGTGTTTGAATTATGTGTTGTGTTTATATGCAGATTTGATATGCATATAAGCATTTGATATGTTTCTAGGAGGTGCTGTAAGCCAATGGAAGGAGGCAAATAGGCTTTAGAGGTTAGAAGATTGGGTGGATATTAGAGCAGTAAAGTATGAAAGCTGCAATTTGATGTAGACTATGAGGGTTTGCTCAAATGTGCAAATCTGCAATAAAACCATATCAATCAGACATTTGTTTTCATTGTCCAGCTTGTCTAGATAGATGAAAGTTAATTGTTGATTGGTTGCTAGCATTTTTGTGCAGATTTGCCTCTTTGTGCGATGGTAACAAATAGACCACTTTGTAAAATATATTAATATTTTTTAAAAGTTGGCAAGAAATAGGAAATTGTTTCACATATTTGCTTCTATATACCTGTTTGCCTAGACACAAAGAGTGCCGTAAACTGAAAGTACTTTAACATACAAACCGCATAACATGTCTAGGCTTGACAACTTCCAAAACCTATACATATCACCTCTGTATATTTACACCATTCCTTTGAAAATAAGAAAATTGCATTTCTGAAATGTTCTGTATAATATATATTTTTATTTTTTTGCAAATACATGTAACTCTTAACTGCTCATTTTTGTGTAACTGCATCACTAACAAAGAATTAACAAGTACTGTATAAATGTTACTTGTATTGAAAGTAAATGCAAATCTTCACTTATATTTAAAGGAGGAACACAACGACTACCCCGTGCAGTTGGAGTCGCTTTGGCAAAAGAACTTATATTCTCTGCACGTGTCCTAGATGGCAACGAAGCAAAATCCATGGGTTTGGTCAGTCACGTGGTAGAACAGAATGATGAGGGGGATGCAGCTTACAAAAGGGCAGTTGCTCTAGCGCTGGAATTCATATCTCAGGTAATTTCCATTTAGAGGACCACTAAACCCCCAATAGACATTTTCACATATATAACATGAAGGTAAAATATATTGTTCCTTTTTGAGACAGAACTTTTCCGGACAGAATACACTGACCTAAGTTTTCTGTGTTTTCTCCAGAGATGTATCAGTAAACTCCCTGTGGTCTGATTCAGTCAACTTTATAAGACATTATTTCTCTACTTCCTGATAGCTATCACATTATTACCAAATGTTTGCTTATGTGCACTCTGGAGATAACTTCAGTTGCATGATTTTAATTATCCAAACAGTGCTCTCCCTCTGTGTTCATCGTCTGTGTCTGTAAGTGCTGAGTTACAGTGTGTTTTACATCATTTATATGAATATATTTTATAAAAAATTATGTGAGGTTTTTGTATTTTAAATTATTGAGATCTGATCCAACTGTTGGCAAGTAAGCATTATGTATTGTATATTGTTTATTATTACCCTGACATTCCTCTGCAGCTCATTGAAAAGTAAAGTTTAATAGCATGTAAGCTCGCCAGCCATAACATGGCGATGCACTGCAGAGGCGTAAAACAGCATGGTGGAAACACTTATTTAAGCATAAACATTTCCATATTGCTGGCATATTGTTTAGCTCCCCTGCAATATATTTTTGTTTGACATATTTGCTTGTTATCCGATACGTCAGGACCAAAAGTTTTGAGAATGACACAAGTATTGGTTTTCACAAAGTTTGCTTCTTCTGTGTTTTTAGACCTTTTTGTCAGATGTTGCTATAGTATACTGAAGTAAAATTACAAGCATTTCATAAGTGTCAAAGGCTTTTTTTGACCATTACATTAAATTTAGGCTAGAGTCAATATTTGCAGTGTTGACCCTTCTTTTTGAAGACCTCTGCAATGCGCCCTGGCATGCTGTCCATCAACTTCTGAGCCACATACTGACTGATGGCTGCCCATTCTTGCCTAATCAATGCTTGGAGTTTGTCAGAATTTGTGTGTTTTTGTTTGTCCACCCGCCTTTTGAGGATTGACCACAAGTTCTCAATGGGATTAAGGTCTGGGGAGTTTCCTGGCCATGGACCCAAAATTTTCGATGTTTTGATTCCCAAGCTACTTAGTTATCACTTTTGCCTTATGGCAAGATGCTCCATCATGCTGGAAAAGGCATTGTTCGTCACCAAACTGTTATTGGATGGTTGGGAGAAGTTGCTCTTGGAGGATGTTTTGGTACCATTCTTTATTCATGTCTGTGTTCTTAGGCAAATTTGTGAGTGAGCCCACTCCCTTGGTTGAGAAGGAACCCCACACATGAATGGTCCCTGGATGCTTTTCTGTTGGCATGACATAGGACTGATGGTAGTGCTCACCTATCCTTCTCTGGACAAGCGTTTTTCCAGATGCCCCAAACAATCTGAAATGGGATTCATCAGAGAAAACAACTTTACCCCAGTCCTCAGCAGTCCAATCCCTGTACCTTTTGTGGAATATCAGTCTACCCCTGATGTTTTTGCTGGAGAGAAGTGGCTTCTTTGCTGGCCTTCTTGTCATCAGGCTATCCTCCTTGAGTCTTCGCCTCACTGTGCGAGCAGATGCACTCACACCTGCCTGCTGCCATTTCTGAGCAAGCTCTGCACTGGTGGTGCCCCGATCCCGCAGTTAAGTCAACTTTAGGATACGGTCCTGGAGCTTGCTGTACGTTCTTAGGCACCCTGAAGCCTTCTTCACAACTATTGAACCTCTCTCCTTGAAGTTCTTGATAAATGGTTGACTTACTAGCAGCAATATCCTTGCCTGTGAAGCCCTTTTTGTGCAAAGCAATGATGACTGCATATGTTTCCTTGCAGATAACCATGTTTAACAGAGGAAAAACAATGATTCCAGCATAACAGAGTGATCTCCAGCCTTGCATTAATAAAATACAACGTGGGCAAATTGAAATTTGTCTAACTATATTGCAGAATACAGGGGGATAGAAAGGAAAATATGTTAATCAGGGGCGAAGACACTTCATTGAAGCGTCATCAATGGACGGAGTAGGGGTGTATATGGTGGTATGACATTTTGCCACTTCTCCTACTGCCTTCATTGTAAAACTATCAAATTCCATTCACTTACATTCCCATTACATTTTTTATACGCCCACTTCTAAATTTCAATACCGCCACTATTTTTCCACACTACTACTTAAATTTCCACTTCCACCATTATGCGTCATATAAAACAAATAAACCACAGATTTGGATATGTCCTGCAACAGCTTGAAAAAAATTACAACATTTTAGCAGTTTTATATTTCTAAGAAGATGATTATATTAAACAGTTCATTTTCAAGTTACAAGTATCTTTTACCTGCAGATGCTCTGAATTTCATGCAGCTTAACTGGTGAACTGTGGCAAGTCTCAAAATATTGGACAACATAAGTTGAATAAACAGTAGTTATTTTTTCTGTGAGAAGACATAGGTAAGGGACAGTTCCAAGACTGACACCGTTAACATAACCTGTAATACGGTAATTAACTATACAGAACATTGCACTTGTTTATATAGGCATACAGAAAAACAAAACAAAACTGGAACAATTTTCAGCTGCTAGAAATGAATCATTTTGTTTACTATAAACCTTAGCGAACTTCACATCTTGGGGTGCTTGATATAAAGCCTTTTGATTCTTGTACTGGTGCTTGGTTGATTTTCCAGGAAAGCATTATGACGAGAACAAATAAATGTAGAAAATGCTACATAAACTAATACACTTATCTTGCATCCATTAGAAATATACCTAAATAGTGAAATAGGGAAACCAAAAGATGACACTATTGACTACACTATTGAAACCCTGGTGTGCTGCAATCAAAATCAGTTTCTTTAAATGTTTTACCAGTTTGTAACTACACGTAGTCATAAACCAGTTTCTGTTACTAAAACAGAGAAGACAGTTGTAGGTAGAAGCTACACACACTAATTTTAGCGTGTTTGACTAGCAACTAATGAACATACCTTTGGCATACAGTATATACCCTATCAAGTGAAGGAGACTATCACTTTTGTAACACATATTAAAAAAATTCAGACCCAAATAACTCTAGGAATTAAAGGTAATATATTACTCATGGAAGTGTAATATACATAAGTACGTCACCCATGTCCGATAAACCAGCTCACACGCTCAATGATTACTTCAGTCTTAACAAAATATGTTTGTCTTGTGTACCTTCAAAAGTAAATAGTCTACATTTCATTAACCTGCGTGGGCTTTACTTTTACTGGGAAGTTCACTCAGAACCATGACTCAAGTAACGTATAAAGGTTCTCTATCCTATTGTCAGTTTTAGGAGCAAAGCAATAATAAAATAATTTATTCGCTTTTGTAAGATGTCAGTGAATGTTTAAGAATATTTGCAATATTAAAGAGTTTGTATGAAATATGCAAGTCTAATAAGTATAGGAATATGTAAACCTCAGTGCTGCTTTTAGCTGGTAATTATCTTCTAAGAGTTCCACAATTTTGCTCAATGGGAGGAAGGGATGTTTTTTAATATAATATTAGACCTCTAATATTAGTTCTTCTGTTGTTTACACTACCCACCCCAAACATAATAAACTGATTGTTCTAAACTTAATTTTATTAATTAGATATTAAGATTAACATTATTATTTTTTAAGCTCCTCTCCCACGGAAAGATGGTCCCCAGATCAAAAAATGTCAGGGGGCCTGTAGTTCTTATGTGCGGCCATGATCACACCCACATTCCCAACCCCTAATAATATACCATACACATTGTGTATTGCCTCCACATATAGCTCTTCTTGTGGGAGGAAACTGGAAAACCTGGGTTAAACCAACATAAACATGATATGGGGAAAGCGTACAATCTCCACACAATGGGGTCCCATGTCAGGAATTGTATGTATGACCCATGCGCTGTGAGGCAGTAATGTTAATCACTGTGAAACCGCGATAAGAACATTACTTGAGCACAACAGTTTGTCTACCACTGAGAGCTTTGTGGAATACACCTTCCCATAAACTATTAAGAGGTGATGAACATGACTGCTCAGGTCAATAATTATTTTGAGGAGCCTTTGTAATTCTGCATTTTAGAAAGACTCCTTTCATCTTCAAAAGAAGCCATATTGGTGCTGGATTCACAAGTGATAGCTTGGTGCAGAGACTAAATGCCCGGTTTCTCATTGGCTCAGAGCAATGATCCAGCCAACATTGAACTGTAGATTTACATTTATATCTGTTTTATGCCTGCATGGTTATTGAGGCTATCCCTTAGGATAGCTATTACTAGAAATTCGTAATAAGCTCCCTAGCATCATAGGACAACCACATTTGAACTATGAACATTTAAGCAACCCCAAGAAGGTTGTTGGAGGATAAGCTGCACATTACCGTGCTTTGCACTACTACAGAAACTCTACTCAGTGTTCTGATTACATAGGTAACATAATAAACTTGTAGCTATTGAATTGTGGATCTTTTTCAAGCACTATGTAGATGCATGCACCTCATCTCTATATGCAGCAAAGTCCCTGCTTTACCAACACCAAGCAATGAAGACTGTTAAATATTTTGTACCTCTGTGGTTTTAATATTTAGCCTGATTACTCATGATCTGACCTATGTTGTTTGAGGGTAGTTATACTATAGATGTATACTGCTGCCATAATACCAGCCAGACCAGTACGATTTTAATCTAAATCAATCCTTGCCTCATTTATTATTCTATCACCTGCCGTTGTGGTCTCAGTGCTCAGAGTATGACTTACTTTTTTCCCTGCAAAGTAGTCTTCTAAAGGATATTTCCTTGCTCCAACTTCTATTATTTTTTTGAACTATCACCGTCATGTGTGTATGAAGCTGAGACCTTACAGCCTCCTTAAGCATACTTTTCTTTATTGTTGCGATGCTAAATACTCCATAGAAATAATCTATCTTGCTTGGTGACTTATGGAAATAGAATATATCCCCATCAATGTCTCCCATCTGCTGGCGCTGTAGAAGGTCCTCAGGAACAATGCTACATATGTTTTGGAGTTGCCCTGGCATTCATCCCTTCTGGACAAACATTATTCTGAGGAGTTCCCAAACTGTGGTATACATATATACCCCTAGGGCTACCTCAAGAGATATTCCCAATGTTATAAATAATAAATTAATGCATGATTAAAATATATACAACTTGCAATGAGTATTTTTAAATATTTAAATACATAAAAATACAATAAAAACAGTAAATGCAAATTGTCTTATATACATCTATAAATAGTGTGTAATTAGAAGAAATGTAAACATTCTTGTGGATACTTGGTAAACATTTGGCTTTATAAGGGGGTATGTGGTAAACAAAAGAATTGGAACACTGCTTTAGATCTAGTCTTTTATCTCCTTCATATTAACCAATTTTCCAAAGTAAATGCCCCCCAAAATATCACTTCTGATCCACCTAGTTAATGTAGCAAGAGCATTGAAGCAGTCCCGAACCGATAGATGTAACACATAACCATCCCATTCTAATGTAGTATCTTTGTAAGTAGACGTGTGAAAGGCCTGGCAGTCCAACTCGTCTCTCTCTTCTCTTCTTTATTCATCTATTTTCCTTGTTGTGACTGTTATAGAGTAAAATATCAGGGCCGATTGCATGTTTTACTATGTGATTCACTATACATTGAAATGTATATATTCACAATGTGCAGTGCAATGATTCGGCTCTAATTAAAGAATCAAGAAAAAGAAAAGTAATTATTGAAGATTTTGCCTAGTGAAGTTGTCTTCTGATTTATCACCAAAAAAGTCCTTTTCCACATAAATAAGGTTCACCGACCTATTTACAAACCTATTTCACAGTGTTCACAAATATCAGCTGCATTTAGTCTTAAAAAGTTTGCATGTCTTGGTGCCCCTGTTCTTAGAAAAATATATATAAATATCTCTTTGTGGTTTCAAAATACCAACTTTGTGTACCTCTGTTTTTCTGATGAATTATGCATTTAATTATTTTGCTTAAATTCTAGGGACCAATTGCAATGAGAATGGCCAAATTAGCAATCAACCAAGGCATTGAAGTAAGTTAATGATTGTTTCAACTACTTGTGGAAATATTTCTCTAGTCAGATTAAAAGTCCAATTCAATTAGCCACAAGCCCTTGCACTACCATACTGGTGCAAATAAAAATGAGTGAAGATTACTACCAGAAACTTCTTGTGGAGCCACATTGTACAAGGCTACTCTGGGACCTTTCGGCTAATTGATTAGACTTCTAAGAATTAAGGCCTGCTATTTTAATGTTATAGCATCGCTATGGAGTAGTGATGACGCTTGTGCTTGGAAACTATCAGACGGCATGAGCAATATTGCTTGTTGGTTGCTATTTTCTGCATTAATGTCCGTTTTGCAAGGGTTTGTAAACATTTATATACTAGTGTTCTGGGTGGTGGCATTGCATTTTTTTAAAGTACACATGTTAATATACAAATGTTGTTTTCTAATTGTAGGTGGATTTGGCAACAGGCTTAGCAATAGAAGAAGCATGCTATGCTCAGGTATGTATGTTTTTTTTTTAACAAATTACAATTAAGTGTCTGATACAGACATCACATATTATCAACCAATATACACAGTATGCGCAAAGGTTGGACAAGTATAGGCAATGCTTTCACTCTACTCCTGCTGTCCAAAAACATAAGCAGGTTTTCTCCTATAACTGACCACCTCTGCATTCTATATATCCCAAGTTTACTTTTTAAATAATTAAAATACAACAATGTAGTATTACTGCCTGAATATACCACTGGAGTACAAAAAAGGCCACCAGTATTACCTACAGAAAGTAAGACCATCTATTTATACAATCTTCTGTCTTATCCAGCTTCATACATTCTGTTTTGTTGAGGCTCTAATAATTATTGCCACATAGCTAGTTTACTAGTTTTACTTTTTAATTTATAACTTCATATATCACATTAATACTCACTTGAACAAACCTATATTCTAAGTGAGTTCACCTGCGTAGTATCTACTTGTACACTGTACAATGTCCAGTCCAGTTTTGGATCTGCTATACTGCTAACGATTTGCACTGAGTAACCTAGGGTGCGGCGTCTAATGGGAACCTTGGTATTCACAAGAGATAGGCCAAAGATCAGAGGCAGATATTTGAGGTTGTTAAACTGCAATCAAGGCAGAGGTAAGGGTTACAGGAAGACAAACCAGGTAAGTACACAGTATTTCAGACTAGGATAAGTAACTGTAAATAACCTGTTGCTCATGCACAGGAGGTTAGCCGGATGATTGATATCACAAGATGCTTTTATATAGAGGCACCTATAAATGACATCTTGGGCACATGCACCTAAAGAGAGGTGTTTGTAGGCAGGCACGGGCGGTGCAAATGGGTGCTCTGCGTCTGATTCAGTGCAACAGAAGAAATAGGTTTGCTACACACTGATTATATCAGCTCACAGAAAAATCATGGTAGATTCTGTAAATAAAAACACTGTTCTTTGAGCTGAATGGGGACATTATTACATTACCTGATACAGCCAGTGTGTAAGTAGATACTGTATAGGTGCTTGCTCCAACGATACCGGTTTGTTACAAGTAGTTGTTATGATGAGTGAAGCATTACTATTGCTTGGAGCAAAACAAGTAAATAAAGAGGATATTGTTTAATTTAAAAGGATCAATAGAATAAAATGTAAGAAATGCAATGTTTATTTATGTAGGGTCATCTACTGAGAGGCAGCACGCCACAAGCATATGTAATTATATGCATATTGCAGCCCCCGCTTCTCATACCGATGAAATGCCAAGTGTGTGCAAATAGACACAATAACGTTATCTGAGTGCTATGAAACCGTGCTCTGTATATGATCCTAATAATGTTTAACTGTGAAGCTGAAGAAAAATAAAAAGTGGCAGATTGTTTTCCACCATCAAGTTCCTTCCATTTAAATGATTTCCTGACAATCATAGAAGTCCAATGTGAAATGTTTTCTTGTTCCACAATTGGACATATTTCTACATACAGGACAGTAGGATCTGACTATATGCAGGGGCGTACTTTATTGTTTGTTGTTTGTTTATTTCTTGCACGGGAAAGAGTTATTGTTTTTATAATGTGAAACCTCCCACACAAAAATCAGCAAATGTTGTTTATGCAAGTTAGCTAAATTTAGGATTCCTAAACGGCCACACATTCATTTGAGCATTCATTTCAGGCTTCACACCATATGCATTGCTGTTGTTTACAGATCTAAAATATGTGCAATTTTATCATGGGTGGCATTTTATTTCATTTTTCCCAGCTTGTCATTTTGTTAGCAGTCAGTCAAAGTGGTATTCCGAGACAGTTGCATTATTAAAGATCTTGTTTTTGACAGAAGTGTGGAGCATACAAATTTGTGTGTCCATCTACTTTGCTGACATGTTTAGATATATACAATAATATGGCTCTGTTTGTGACAGCCCTGGATAAATCATATGTACATTGTTGTCACTTGGTTTGACCCGTATTTTAAAGTTAAGATAGTAGACAGTCAAAAGAGTGGGCTATTTCACTATCCACTATCATCCAGCAGAAATGCCAAGCCTGCAGGAGGAATAGGTACTTAAGCTGAATAGGAAGGAATAATACAGGATCAGCTCAACACTATCTTGAGTCTGCCGTATTCCTTCTGTGGAAGTGAGAGTCAAGAGCATTTAGTATCACTCAATAGTAATTGTGTTGTGAGGCTATATATTTGAGTTGAGCAGGCCAATTTATACTTTCAGTCATTTGTGTAGACCTGTATAATCTATATTACTATTTACAAATGTTCCATCTCAGAGATATGCAAACTCTATACTAAACACTAAAGGTTCAAGATGACAGAGGAAGAGATGTATATAGTCCTATAGCCATCCTCTTCTGGAAAATAGTTTGCACACTTTTCACAGGTATGAGGTTCCACTTACTGGCCACAAACTCACATTGGACACTAATTACAACACAGGGATCCAATGACCATATGAGAAGGGGATGCAGTCTCCTAGCTCTAGAATTACAGTGTCATGAAAGTTTCAGTGTATTGTCCACTTGGTCACCACTGGCTGGAAAGGTGTTACTGGGACTTCTAGTTCCACTAAGGCCTAATAGCCAAAGGATACTTGCCTCTCCACTGCGTGTTAACTATGTGCTCTTTGTGTGCAGGTATCATACAGACAAAATACATCACAGGTCATACCATGGCATGCTGTGAATTTACAGATTGGAAACTCACCACTTTTGTGCTATCATGCACTTATAGGTTTGGTTCACACATGAGCTAGTGTTCAGTAGATGAACATTATTCCCAAAGCAATCAAAGCAGGACACCGAGTTCTCCCTACTACATTCACCCCTGCAATTGCACTATCCTTAAGACTGTACTGCCAAGCACATATTGGGGTCAGAGCAAAATGCATGCTCTCCTACTCCTCTCCTACACCTCTGCTTACACCACCATACAAATACTTATGATGGGCTGTGTAAGCAGTAGCCATCACCTTATTTCAGTGAGGTCCATCCCTGCCTTGCTGAGTTATACTATGACATTTACAGTAATATACATTTACAGCACATTATACAAGACCAGAATGTTAACAACCTACATTATATTCCATGTTGTATTCAATAAGTTATCTTGCGGGGGGAAGGGGTTGGCTTCTCTTTTTGTACTCCCTTTATTTAAAAAAGTGTTTGCACTCTTTTCTGTTTGCAGGTTATTCCAACAAAGGATAGAATTGAAGGCTTACTAGCATTTAAAGAAAAAAGACCTCCGCGTTACAAGGGAGAATAAGGAAACACTTTAATGCCTTTCCTTAGAATATGTAGAAACAGAAGTGTTTTGGGCACCGTCTATCTATGCCTTGCCTCAGTACACGGAATTTCCCAACCATGGAATTTGAAGTAAATATTAAAAACATTACGGCATCTGGAATGTGCCCATACATGTATCTGATACAAGTATGTGTTTCAGATCACTTTCATAGTTTCTGACGGTGCTTGTACCTACATGCACTGTCACTCACTTGCCTCTTCTAAGTTACTTGAACTGTCAGAAAGTCCAGTTTAATAACAAACACTAGTAATCTCTAGGGCTGCACACAAAGGCAAAACCTGTATTTTTATTTTTTTTGCTTCAACAGCATTGTACGTTATGAAACACTGTACACATAAAATGTCAAAGTAATGTGAAATAAAGCCATAAAATTATTCACAATATCAATGAAAAATGTCAGCAAACGTAACTACAAGAAAACATTTTCAGAAAACATCAGACGGAATGTATGAAATCAATAAAGCCGTATTAAAACAGTATGTGTTGGAAAGAACTGAATTTGTGGATTAAATAGTATTATAGTAAATGATGTATGTATTAGATACATCTACAATGTTATGTGTTGGTGAAGGTGATAGACAAGCAGCCACATTAGAAGAGGATTGGGTTTTCGCACAGTAAGCATGGACGTATATGAGCTGACCTAAATGAAATTCTAATTTCTTGTGTGTGTGTGTGGTAATATCTGACGTAAACTGTGATGATATAGAAAGTGTGGGAAAACATAATTCTATTATTAGGGTAGAAATTAGGTGATTTGTTGACAGATCACTTCCTATGCCCCCTTTCTCCCCTTTCATTGGCTGCCTGGAGGAAACATGTTATAGAATACTGCTTTGGAACACTGCTTCGTTTCTCAACAATACACATTGCATACACCTACTTGTTAAATTTGCTAAATATTATTGCAATTAGGAACAGCTTGGTATGATCAATTAAACGCCAGGATACTTCTCTGTCTTGATTTGTGGCATAAAACATGGTTATTTCGACCTATTTCTTTTCTATTAAACAATCGTTTGTTGGCGTGCCTACTGGTGACCTACTGAATCAGAGTGATGCTCCAAAAGCTCGATTTCCAATTGGAACGGATGTTCACTTCCACCCATTTAAAAAATGGAAAACAAAAACTGTACTACACTATTTGGGCATTCCATCATGTTCAGGTCTTTTTCAATAATAAAATCTAACTGTACCCCTAGCATTATTCATTGTGCCCATATTTAATAGTCTGTATTGTACTTTTCCTTCCTTTCAGTTTTCTGCAGATTCCAAGTAGAACACTTCTCTTCATATCAGAATTGTAAATAGAAATGTACATTAATTTTTCACAGATAAAATGACCAGTAGAGCACATTAATTTGGAATATACTGTAAATATAGAGGAGGTGCAAGAATCACAGAAAGGAATATAAAAAATTAGGCTTCATCCATGTGGACACTGCCTCATGTCCCTATATTGACAGTGATTGACTGTGTCCCCAGGGAGCATTCACCAAAAGGATTAATAAACCTAATTTTCTGTGTACGTGTATGAAGGCATCTCTCACACCTCTTCAGCACCCGTATGGACAAGGCCTTAGTGAGACAATGACGTTGCCCTTGTGACTGCCTGAATTGCCACTAATGGTTTCATATTCAGAAATGAAGACTGAGATTTTGAATCACACACACATACATACATACATACATACATACATACATACATACATACATACATACATATACAGCTGCACATTATGTAGAGTTCTACAGATCCGTTCTACAGAACTATAGTGGCTCCTGTATGTGAAGCTATACAATACTATATAATTCATATTAAATATATAGAAAATGTATATCTGTTTCTGGTGTTGTATAATTAAACTTTAAATTCAGTATATAATATTGGCTGAAACATATCCTTTGCTTATTATAGTTTGTCTTGTTTACCTTTTGTGATCATATCACTTGTTGATGGATAAGTGCTAGCATTTCAGCAGAGAATTTGCTGATCACACAATCTATGATAATTAAAAAGTGTGTTTGCTATTTCTTTTAAATCCTGGGAGTATTTTTCTATTTCATAGATACTTACTGAATCATCCCAAAGTAAGAACTCATTCTGCAGAATATTACATTTAATGAAAGCTTTGTGTTTAGAAAGCTTTATTGCTTAGCTTAATTAAAAAAAAGTAGATAACATTATGCAATACAAAATGATGTAATGATTCTGACAAGTAGTAGCTATAATAAAGCTAATGTGTTTCTGTTTTATTTTTAGCAACCCAGAAATAATATTTATAGTAGCTTCTGTGAATCTTCATTAGTTTTTCTGGCTTTGTATCTTTTAAAATGCAATCCTGGTGAGGGGCAAAGCAGCCAGCAGTGACATCGCTGCATTGTGTGTAATGATATAATGCCCATCATCAAGTTCATGCCTACATGCATCCATCATCTGTATTAAACAGTAACTGTCTCCCCTGTGGCATCACCACCAAGTAGTGTAATTTGATCGCCTAATGTTTATTCCTATCTGCACAGAGTTAACAGTAGCAGAGAAGGTAACACAAAATGGAGTGGGAGGGGCAGGTTGACACAGTCCTAAGGCTGCAAATCAGTTTCTTGTCAAACTATTAGCCAGGGTTAGTCTACAAGTGACATGTTCTATTTGCAAATATGTTTTTGCGCCTAGTTGATTCAATGGAAGCCACTTGTTTGAAATTGAAAAATCAATAAAGGTATCAATACAGTTATTTATTTTCTTATTACATTTTTTCCTGTATTTGCTATCTGTTGGATATTGACCTGTCTATTCCTCCTTTTTCTTTTGTGCCACTGAGTATAAGACCAATACAACACACTGTGTATGGTGACAGTCACGGTAGAGATTTCAGATTTCCCTGCTTGGCCCAGCATGGTATTGGGAAAATCCCTAGTAGGTCCCACTACTTGAGGGCCCTACCCCAGGGGGTGGGGCCCAGACCGTGCACTATGGACAGGGGCGGGCTGAGCTGGGACTTGTGCTCCCCGGCTTAGATCCCTATTGATTGATCTGGACTGGCATCTGGCCAGCCTAGTTGTACTTTATACTGATGTGGGCCGCCTATGCAGCCATGTCCTTAACTGACATGGCGTTGGTCCTACTGCAGTCCTGTAGGACCAATATTGTGATTGCGAGTGATGTGGCCACAGAGGCAGGAACTATATTATTCAATGGGAACCTCTTCAATAGGAGGCTCCCACTAGTAGAACAAAAAGTGGAAAATGAGATGAAACAGAAAGCGGAGAAAGTGAAAAATAGAGAGAGAGGGGGGAAAAAATCATTCACTTTTGTCTAGGTGAGTGCATGTTTAATATTTTATCTGTTTTACATTTAAAAAGTAACCTTTCAGCTCCACAATATTTAAAAATATATAACTTATATAAAATGTAATTTTAACTTATTCCAAAAAATTGTTTTAGTACTTGTCAATTATACGGGCATCACAGTAATGCATTATGCTGTTATTTCCACTTGAACTGCTGTTTTTAAATCTTGACTTGACTTGAGCCAGGCAATAACAAATTTGAAAACAGTGGTTCAAGTGAATGCGGCACAGTTCTGGTGAAGAATCGTGGCACCCATATAAAATAATTGGAACCAGTGTTATGTGGCACGTTTATAAGACTGTGATCTCATAGTTGGAACCTCTATGGCGAAGTGAACTATTTGTCCTTTTTTATTTCTCGTTATAAAGTGGATTATAAAGTACACCTTGTTGGACCATTTACATAGAAGTACCATTTACTTTGTGGAGAATTATGAACTATTTCCATTTCTGGATATTCTTTTTTTATGGACATTGAGAATGTTTGTTGTTTTTATTAATATGATCTACAAGTTCCAAATTTTTAAGAACTCTATTTTTGGGACTTCCGGAGTTTGTCAACGTTTTTGATCAGTGCAATGAGTTATGTGTTCTTATTACAATTTTGTTTGATTAAAATCTTTACGATACATATATGTACTATATTTGGTTTTACCATCTCCATTTAAAGGTAGGCTACACCATTAGCGCCTGGAGGCTTTTATATGTTTTGTATTACTTTTTAGAGGATTAGGGATCTCCTCTTTCTCCTCCCCTTTGGCTGCTGTACATTTCTCACGGAGTGTGCTGGTATTCTTTATTTTTATTTATCTATATAATTAAAACTATTACCATCTTTTTTTTATTTATTTTTTAGAAATAAATATAATAAAATATGTTAAAAGTATTGCATTAGAAAAAATACATTATTCCAAGAATAGAGCATATTTTTAATGCTTCTGTTCTTGTGATAATATCTGATGATGGCATTACCAGAACATACATAGTCTACACCAAAAGGGGTAATCATGGCTGTAACCCTATTAATACACAGAGTGAGTGAAAACGAGCACTTTGATCACCGTAGTTCTATTACATGTGAAATTGCCATTATTTACAAGGTATACATTTTCATTATATACTACACTATGTCGCAAGCCATGTCCTCTGTGGGCTGATCACTCCCTCCCCTGTAGTGACTGACCACACCTCTCTGGCAGCTATCCATGTTCCCCTCAGGTGGCAGCTCAACGATGGTGTGCACACTATTTAATTTGCCCCTACAATAGTATTTTCTCTGGCAGGCCTTTCATGCCCCAATCAGATAGTGGACATTTCTTATTTGGTGCCTGGAGCATTACCCTGAGTAAAGTAAAAGGGACTGTGAGAGTAAGTGGCAAAAGTTTATCTGGAGTTGGGGAGCTATTGACCTTGTCTGCCCTCATTCAAGCTCATTCAATGACCTTGTTGGGTCTGAGAGGTCATCTACTCTCATAAACTCAATCATCTCTTCTCTGTATGACTAAAGAGTCATCTAAATTCTCCATGACCCATTCTATTGGCACAGTTTACATAACTACTTATGACTGGCTTTTTGTGGATGATGTAACTCAATGATACAAACTTTCCAGGAATCATGCCAAGCTGGCAGAGTATGCCAATTTATAACTGGCATTATGATTTTATGTACATTGATACTAGCTTCTATGTATAGTAATCCTTTATGCACTCTGCTCTATTTACACATAGAAAACAGGACTGTAATGTACACCTTATACCACCTTCCCTCAACCTCACTTCCTCATCATCTACCGATGTCGGCTCCTGTAGAACGCTACCCTGACCGTGATACAGTTTACACCAGACATGAACCAAATGATGCAGAAAACAAACATGACACTGTTTTACTGACTTAATCTTGTACAATGATTACTAACAGGACCGTGAGAAAAAATGTGTATTTTTTTGTGATTTATTTTTTTTCCCCAATGACTCAATTTTATAGCACACCAAAAAGATATTTACGGATTGTGTAAGAAGATAACCCAGAAATGCAAAGACAAACAGGTTTTATTGAGCTTTACTTATAGCCTGATGAGAATTCTTTAAATGACATTTTGCATGTTGTATAATTTTCGCTTGAGGTTACTTGAAAATAACACAGTTACATAATCCAGCAAGGGCTTGCCATGACTGGCTGCTTACAGATGGTAATTCATTCCAAACTGTATTTGAGTGATACCTCTCGAGAGACGGAGTTGTTTCATGACATCTATAATTGGATATCATAACCTTTTAGTCTTCCGTTCCAACATTCAAACTTAAAAAAGAACTAATTTAAAGTCCTCAGGAAATAATTATCATGCTGTCTTTAGTGTTGCAGAACAGTGGTTCTCAGGGAAAATTTCCCTGTGGTTGACAATGTGGTCATATTCAAGCTGTGGTGGCCACATGGTAAATTTGAAGATACAGTTTACAAAGTCAGTGAATTAAAATTTGAAAAGATCATTTAGGCCATGCACCTTTTTAAACACCACACCTCTTTAGAGTACAATAACAAGTACGCATTTCAATGTTTTTGCTAACTGCAGGTAGAAAAATAAGCATGTATATGAATGTAGCTACTATGCAGTTTTAAAATATGTATATAAAATTTAGATTTGAGGAGTTGGATGCGCTGTTTTCCTGGTGCACTGGGGCTCCATAATGGCCGGAATTGCCTGACAGGTAAGTGTCTGGGGAGGTACATTAACACCTGTTTGAGCTGTTTGAAGCAGAGGACAACAGCACAAGACCATTAAAGCCTTTGAGCACCCTGATGAATCTGATGATGGTAAGTAGGAATTATTTTTTATGTTAACTCCTTGAACTCCACCCAAACTAAATTTTTGGTATTGAGTTGAATTATTCCTTGAGCCAAAATAATATTGATGGCAATGTACAGTTAGTAATACATACATCATTCTAAAACCAGCTATAAAATTGTACACCTCTCTCTCTAGTATTCCTGCTAAAATGTCCCAGGTATTATTTGAATGAGCTGTTGGTCTGCCCTGTCTTTGGGCTGAAACAATCTTGTGATTCTTATCTCATGATCAATCAGAGCCAATATGTTAAAAGCTGACTTTCAACAATTTGATGTCACCGAAAGTTCCTCAGGTGCACAAAAAGCATGGTTCTACCAGGAAATTGGATGTGCATATTGTTGTTTGTTTACTAACAGTTTTTTACAGTATATAGCACCTGTATATTCTGCAGCACTGTCCAGAAATAGCTAACTTCATGTAGACACAGTAAAAGCATGGTTACTCACCCACGAGGTAGTCATTTCACCTCCTGGCCCCCAATATGATTCTCCCTACCTCAACCATCTGATCAACAGCCACACACGAGGGGTGTGGGTAGGTGAGCCTGTATATAAGGACCCCCTCCGACGGCAGATGAAGGCAGAATGCCCCTGGTGAATTTCTAAGTAACTATACAGCTGTAACACATGGCAAATGTAAAATATGTTTACTTTATCAGAAGATTTTCGTTTACATGTGTGTGTAACTCTCTCTCCCTTCCCTATTCATTACAAAAGAACTGTTAAAAAGTGTTCTGTTTCTTTTTACTTAGTTGTAACAATGTTGCTACACTTTGAAAACCAATTATCTTATATCCAGTGGAATTTTTTTGTGTAAAGGTAAATAGTAATATTGAGTATATATAGAATAAGTCACATATATACAAAGCTGTCACTTCCATCAGTGTCTTGGTGGCAATTTGCCTAGTTACAGGTTAGCTATGTTCTGATAAAAAAAAGTGGTTCTACATCTGAACAGGTGTGTCTTAAAGTATACTAATCCTGAAATGAGACAGTATACTTATTGGCTAATTTTTTTCAATCTACATTTGTAGACTGTGGTATAAGTAAAGTTACGATTCATGGTTAGACCATTATTTAGAGTGTTAGATATGTCCCTTTTAAAAAATAAATAAATAAATAAATCACAAGCTTTTTACACATTTTGAAAAATTCCATCAAAGTGTCAGTGACAGTACGGAGTCACTATAGTGTATATATCTAGGGATCAGTGAGCATTACACCAGGACCTGATGCACCTCTGCACGGAAAATAGATATAATTAATCTCTTTTCATAACCACAGAGTGAAATTGCGTGTGTGCATGTACTTTGGGGTCTATACACTAAATAGTGGGGTTTTTCTACTCTTTCCTCCATATTGTCTCCCCAGTAGCCACTTTGCACGACCTTCCAGTAGGGGTGAGTCCTAGCAGGATGAGTCAGGCGGAGCTACAGCTCTGACACCTGGTAATAAGGTGGCAGACAATTCCTCCATATGGTGCTTCAAAATGGGAGCACAGATCTAGCTCTACCCTAGTACATAGAAAACTTTAAAGGGAAGACAAGCAGATTTGAAAAACCAAAAACTAAGAATGCATGACACATCTTGACTTTATACAATTAAGATCTGTACTAACTATTCTTCACAGTAATTAATACATAATTTCAACACAGGCCTGATTCATAAGGCACACAAAATGAACATATTGTGCATTGTTTTTTTAAATACACGTAATTCAGTCCTATGCACGTCAATATTAAACTAGAAGCTGATCTGAAGAAAAACGTCTCTTGTTGAATATGGGTCTAGGTAAGCTCTGCATATATATGGCACTTGACAGATACAACACACTGCAGGATACATGTGATACATCTGCGTTCCCAGCAGAACGCACAGAAAAAAACTAAAAAATTCAGTTATTGTGACCTGCTAATAATAATCATTAATGACAAAACAAAACAAAAGGTATAAAATACATTTATTAGGATGTTGTTAATGTCTACTGTACATAAAATGCATTTTTACAGTTGCTCTTGATTGCAAACAAATGTTTTAGATTGTATATGCGACCGTCATCACTGTCACTCAGCACTTACACCTGCCCTGATGCAAATGATATGACTGAAACACACATACCTTAGAGATTCCTAAAGCTTGAATCGGGCCCTACTGCATGCACTCGAGCTTGGCACATCCTTACAGCCCATTTTCCTCCCCATTCCGCCCATGAAGTGGTGTAAGTGTAATTTCAAAGATGAATTGCATGCACTTGCGTTCTCTGGCGTATAGTTCGTTTCTGGTCATGTATAGAGCAATATAAAGCAAAATGCAGCACATATTTGCATTAATGTTCCTTAATCAGGCCCATAATGTCAATACATGATGATTAATGTAAATACACTACTGTTATGCCTATTTTAATTCCGTGTGTATTTGAAAAGCAGTGCAAATTAATATAGCATATAATAAATAATATAATTGAAAATACAGTTTAGTGTAATATGTATTCTGAGGCCATATTGCAAAAAGGAATTGACAGTTTGCAATTTTTTTCCATCTCTAGTAGTTACTTTCTGTTATTGTGTTATTTTGAGGTTTGATTGATAATATTGATTTTAGTGCCCTGATTACTTTTTGTTTATGGACATGTTAATGAAAGCATTCTAACCGAAACCAAAGGCTGCTGTCAGTCAGTGACTATTCTTTGTGCTCTTGACTGTTGTGCGGACTGAACATTCATTTTTGTACATTAAAGTCATTTTGTATAAGCAATAAATGACAATTCATTTTCTTTCCTAAGGTTATTCTTTTTCAAATATTCATAAGTAAATGGCATGCTATTTTATACAAATATTTTTTTTGAATTGCTAATCTTATTACATGCTGTGTCTTGCCATGTTTTGGATGTAGACCTGGAGATCCGCTGACTGTACAACATATCAAAACCTGTGGAAAATGCATTCATAATTAAGTGTTTATGTTAGCTTTGCAATTATCCTCAGTGGGTTTTCAGTTACTTTTGTATAGTTATTAGCACAGACTAGGCCATATGTTTGCTAAATTGCTTTTACAGGAAATGTGCACCCTATCTTTAAGTAGAACATTTGTGTATGGTGTATTGTATGCATAGACATTTCCTTCTATATATATTTGTAGTAATACATATGTATACATGATTGTTGTTATTTTTCTGTCTTATGAGCCAGATGTATTACAAATATGGCAGCTCACAACAGGCTTGAATACATATTTATAAATGCAAATACTCAGAGAAGGTACGGGCTCTGCACACATTGTAATAAACTGTACCCATATGCTTAAATGCTTGTTTATTGAAAATTAAATATATACTGTTATTTTCTTAACTTAAAGGCAAATTATTTGTTATTAATACTGTTGATGATTATTATTATTATTATTATTATTATTATTATTATTATTATTATTATTATTATATTTATAATTGTAATCACTCCTTAACAAGCAGAGTGGCGATACTTTCAACATTTTTATTTCATTCATTCACTTATTGCTGATTATCGAATTCTAAAGTGTGTTGAGTCTTGCTAAATGGATTCCTCAAACGATCCCTGTCTTGTTTTGCTAACTCTTCAACAACTCCAAAATGCTCCAAAAACAGTGGTGGCTGAATAATTCAAATTGCAGGTGATGTTCCAGGTTTGGTGCTTTATCTCTCTTGTAAAACATTGCCTAGATAACAATTAGTCGATATCCCTTGTTTATAAATTAAAAAAACTTTGGATCTATTAAAGCCATGCATATTGTAGTAGTTAGTCATTTAAGCACAACTACACCAGTAAATACAGATTTGCTGGTTGAGTTACAATTTAAGTAAGATTTCTTTCAGTATTGGTTTATGATTTTGACTTATCTTTTTTTTTTTTCGTTAAACACCTTCCACACTGTTACACATTAAGAGCCATTACAAGAATTCTCACATTTTTATTAGAGGTGTAATTCACATTTTTTTAATAAAGGAAGTGTAAACAATATTAATAGTCACAAGATAACAGGAATTACTGTTATTGTTATCAGGAGGAAAGACCCTGTCAGCTGACTTGACTGCCGACAACCTCTGCTTCTGTGTTATAGTGTGCCTAGAAAAGGCATGAAAAAGAGGAAGAGAAAAAGACTGAGTGGGTACAGCACAACCCAGAACACAAAACATATACAGTAAAATACTCATTAAAGTTTTTGTTTTTTTAAATAAATAATAATGTAATATGTATATTCAAATTGAACGCCTGCAGTGGTATAGGAATATGTGCTAAACAGAAAGCACTGATGCTTTTATGGTTACAAAGAAGAAGGAAGTGGATCTGGAACCGGGCATTGAAGATAAGGGGGGATAGACTAGGAGAGGGCACATAAGAGGTATAGGGGACAAGGAGGGACAGGCATGAATGGTTAGAGAAAAAATACAATAGGGAACAGAGAGAGCCCCCAAAAATTCAGGGAGAATAGTAAACATTTCTGTAGATTAGGTAAATATAAGGTTGTGGTTTTTGTGTGTATGGAAGGTACAGATGTGGACTTTACCTTAGACCTATGCAGTAAACAAGATATGCCCCCTCCCAAATCCACTCGGCTATCATCTCATCTGTCCACTGTTTAAAAGAAAGCCCTAGATGCACACCTTTACAAGATAGGTGCTGAAAACAGCGGGTAATAGTGGGATTACCAAGTAGCTCAAGCTGTAACCAACAGTACAATAAGGAATCTATGTAGTGTTTCAAGATATGCTTATTTATTACATGTACAAGTATAGCAGTTTTGCCAACACCAATGTTTTGTGCATGTAATAAGCTTATCCCGAATGACTGCTCTGCGCGGATTCCTTACTGTACCGATTTTTAGAAGGATCATGCCACATAACATGACAACCTCAAATGAATAACTCAAATTAATCTGTAGCATTTCAAATTAATATAAATCCCCTAAATAAACTCAAATTGACTATGAAACTTTAAAAAAAAAATAAGCCTACAACCCATTATTTGTAGATTTCAAAATAAATATAAAGCAATCAAGCTGAATCCCCCAAAAGGAACCATGTCCTCTATATCACATGATTTCTTTTTACTCCAGAGCCTGCATGTTATTGCTGTGCAGGTGAACCACGGAGAATGCCGTGGGTCAGCTTCAAATACCAGAATATATGTGTTTTGGAATGTTCAATGATCACTGATCTTAATGCTTGCACAATAATTATATTGATCGTATCATGTTCCTTCTGCTTTCAGAAAATCACAACACAGGTCTCTTCTGAGCTTGTGCAGTAAAGCCTTGACTTAGATCAGAGTGGGAGCCTCGTGAAAGTGATTTGGCATTCCTGGGTCTCTTTTTCCTCTGCAGTGGCAATAGTTCCGAG
Source organism: Mixophyes fleayi (assembly GCF_038048845.1). Lineage (NCBI taxonomy): Eukaryota > Metazoa > Chordata > Amphibia > Anura > Limnodynastidae > Mixophyes > Mixophyes fleayi. The sequence continues at coordinate 304,857,758 of NC_134402.1, read as the reverse complement.
GATGCCTTTGTGCTCTTGATCGACTTGATCAAGGCAGAATGAAAACTATATAGTACTCTGAGGCAAATAAGGAAAAGCTGAGCCCCCAGCTTTTTTTGCCTCACCTGTTAATAGCTATTCAGTGTCCTTGTCCGCCGGTGCATGCTGGAACATGTAGTTCCAAATAGTTGTAGTTCCAGTGTGAACTCGATATCTGCCCATCAGAGCTGGATTAAGGCTTCGGGGGGCCCGGGGCACTTAAGACAGGGGGGCCCCTAAAATCTAAAATTAAGGGCATAGTGACACATCCTGCATTACATCACCTACAGCCCACAGTATGACACTTACAGCTCTCCCAGAGGGCTCGCTTAGGTTGTCTGCATAAGAAAAATCATTGCTTCCACAAACTAAAATACTGTACATTAAAACAATCATCAAAACACCACATTAAAATGGGTATTGACACCACACATTAAAACTAGCAATGATATCACACATTAAAAATAAAATTTATAATGCACATTAAAACTAGCAATGATACCGCCACCCTCCTACAGACAAAAAAACTGCATTGTTGTGTACACCATTGAACAGTCACCAGAAATTGGGATTGTCCCACTAGAATCACAACATTTCACAGACTTTGCTGCTCTCTCCTACCTGTTCTTCTCACTTTCACCACCTGTGCTGCAGGTTTCTTTAGTTGCGGCTTGTCTGGATCCTGGAATGTTAGGGGCCCTATTTGGGGGAAAAAATGGGTACATTTAGAAAATTACAGCCACTCCCGGCGTTAAATCGGTACCACCCATGATTAATAATTAGGCCTTTCGCCAGCCCCAACATTAAAATAATAGTATTCACATTTAATAAATAAACCTATTTCCCTCCCTACAAACAGCCCCAGCAATAAATTAATAGTATTTACATTTCAGAAATATACCTATTTCCCGCAACCGTGACTGCCATTAAATAATTCATAGGCACATTTAATAAAGGGACCTCATTCTCCCCAAACCACCCCATCTTAAATTAATTGTCCCCACTATTGTGTCTCTCACCCCCCTTTTTCCTCATGCTGTGTCTCTCACCCTTTTTTCTTATACTGTTCCTTTCTCCCCCCTTTTTTCTCATGCTGTGCCTCTCCCCCTTTTTCCTCACTGTGCCTCTCTTCTCCCCCTTTTTCCTCCATACTGTGCCTCTCTTCCCCTTTTACCTCCATACTGTGCCTCTTTTCTCCCCCTTTTACCTCCATACTGTGCCTCTCTTCTCCCCCTTTTACCTCCATAATGTGCCTCTCTTCTCCCCCTTTTTCCTCCATACTGTGCCTCTCTTCTCCCCCTTTTTCCTCCATACTGTCCCTCTCTTCTCCCCCTTTTACCTCCATACTGTCCCTCTCTTCTCCCCCTTTTTCCTCCATACTGTCCCTCTCTTCTCCCCCTTTTACCTCCATACTGTCCCTCATTTCTCCCCCTTTTTCCTCCATACTGTCCCTCTCTTCTCCCCCTTTTACCTCCATACTGTCCCTCTCTTCTCCCCCTTTTTCCTCCATACTGTCCCTCTCTTCTCCCCCTTTTTCCTCCCTACTGTCCCTCTCTTCTCCCCCTTTTTCCTCCCTACTGTGCCTCTCTTCGCCCCCTTTTACCTCCATACTGTGCCTCTCTTCTCCCCCTTTTTCCTCCATACTGTCCCTCTCTTCTCCCCCTTTTACCTCCATACTGTCCCTCTTTTCTCCCCCTTTTACCTCCATACTGTGCCTCTCTTCTCCCCCTTTTACCTCCATACTGTGCCTCTCTTCTCCCCCTTTTACCTCCATACTGTCGCTCTCTTCGCCCCCTTTTTCCTCCATACTGTCCCTCTTTTCTCCCCCTTTTTCCTCCATACTGTCCCTCTCTTCTCCCCCTTTTTCCTCCATACTGTGCCTCTCTTCTCCCCATTGTTCCTCCATATTGTGCCTTTCTGCGTTATTCCCTTCTTTTTTTTTTAACTTACCTTTCTTTTAGCTTCTTTCTTCTCTTCTGTCTTCTTGTTTCTTTCTTGGTCCTCTCCGCGTTGCTCCTCACTGAATGACAGGCGTGACTTGATGATGTCACACCTGTCATTCAGTGTTGACAGTGCAGAGAGGAGGGAGGAGGAGGGACGCCAGCGCCGCGGTGAGGTAAGTAGTGTATCTTTTTTTTTTTTTTTTTACTACCCGGCTCCCCCCACCAACGAAGGGAGCCCCGAGCCCCCCGCCGACACCGCCACCATTAAAAAAAAAAAGAAGAAAAATAAAATCAGTAGAAGTTATGCGCGCGGCGGCGGGGGGCCCTCGGAGAGAGGGGGGCCCGGGGCACATGCCCCCTGTGCCCCCCCTTAATCCGGCTATGCTGCCCATTATAATAAAGCAGTACAACAATTACAGAGACGTATTTTAAAATAAAGTCTAATTAATTGAATAAAACACTGAAACCCATTACATTTAAAAAGAAACCTTTTTTTATTCATTCTTTTTTTGTAATCCAATGGGGAAAATTGGCTGTAGCCCAATGGGCAAAAAAAACCCTATAAAAGTCAATGCTAGACTGCTCACTAAAAGACCTAGCAGTGATTGACTGTGGCCTGAATTGACTATGCCTTTCCTTTGCAAATAGTCCATTACAAGCGGCCTACATGGAAACATGCTTGTGATTGACTGACAGACTAATGCATCTCCATATCAATTTAGGTCAGTCATTCTATTTTGGTATAATGGAATAGAGTCTTAAAGTGTGATGATTATGTAGTATATCTAATGACTGATTGTTATTTTCTGTTGAATTCATGTATGACAATGTGAATATTTTATGTAACCATGTAATGTCATCTCACTGTGTGCTTTGCTAAATGACGAGTTTGAACCTATGCAAGTGTCAATAATCTTTTGCAATTATTTGGAGATAGATAAGCATCTCAGAGGAGTTTTTTTTGGTATGCAGAGGATGGGGACCTGACCAGCCAAGCAAAATGAGCAGAGGTCAGAACATCCCTAGCTCACTTTGAAAGCCCTGTGACAATTGGGAGGTCAATCTGTCCTTATTGACCACTAAACTCCAAAGGTGAGGGGTGAGAGCTATGTGGAAAAAGGTTTAAGATCCTCTGCCTTAGACAATAATGTGTGCATGTTCATGAGGGGATCTATCAAGACTGAAATGTCTCATATTTCTCAATTGTGTTCCCTCACACTCACCAAGTCTTAACTAAGTAATTAGTGACACTGGGTTTATTTCCTATTTTATTTTCTGAAACTTATTTAAAGTGACACTTTTAAAACAGAACAAAACACTGATCCCAGTTTATCGATAGTGAGGGGGAGGGTCAGTCAGTCCCGTCTTGAAAGTAAAGAAGATAGAATTTTTGGGGAAAATGGCTTTTTGTACAGAGAGAAAAATATCACAAGTATGCATCCAGATGTATTTGCTGACAGGCAACTAGTTGTACTTCAAACCTATAGGGAAGGGTTGTTGAAAGTAGACCATAAGATACCCCTAGCAGGACATTTGGGTATTGCCAGAACTAAAGCTCGTTTGGTACATAATTTTTACTGGCCTGGTATGCTGACTGACATAGCCAAGTACTGTCGCTCGTGCAATGTGTGCCAGGTGATTGGGAAGTCTGGTGATGTGGGGAGGGCCCCTCTCATTCCCCTGCCCGTCATATCAGAACCCTTGCTGTGGATATTGTGGGTACCCTAGTCATTCCCAGTAGCTCAGGGAAAGAGTACATTCTGACCGTAGTGGATTATGCTACTAGGTACCCAGTAGCTGTATTGACTGTATTGAATGCTCTTTCCTCCATTCGCCCAGACAAAGTAGCAGATACCCTTATAACGGTTTTCTCCAGAGTGGGGTTCCCAAAATAAATGTTAACTGATCAAGGTACCCAGTTAATGTGTTACCTCATGCAGAGTCTTTGTGTTACCTCATGCAGAGTCTTTGTAAAAAGATGCAGGTGAATCATTTAATTACTACCCCGTATCACCCGCAGGCCAACAGGCTGTGTGATCGCCTTGATAGCACCATAAAACAAATGCTTAGGACTTTTGTGGAGTCGCAGGGAAGAGACTGGGAGAGATTCCTGCCGCACCTCCTCTTTGCATACCGCAGGAATCCACTGGCTTCTCACCCTTTGAACTGCTGTACGGGCGGCAGGTGCGCGGGCCGTTAGATTTGATTAGGGAAGAGTAGAGCTGTAATTTAGAATTCTAAAGCCTGGGGCGAGAAAGACAATTGCCGCCCCCCGAGCCCTCAATTTTAACCAAATTAACCTAACCACAGCCCTAGTTACAGCCATGGGAAAGAGTGGGAAGGGAAATTGATCACCCCAGAAATGTCAGTGTTACACTATGTAGTGCAGTTCAGGGAAAAATTGCAGTTCTTGATGGGGATGGCACAGAGCAACCTGAAAGCTGCGCAGGCAAAACAGAAGCTGTGGTATGAACGCAATGCGAGAGAACGCATATTTGAGGTTGTTCAAAAGGTTCTGGTTTTGATCCCTATGTGGCAGAACAAGTTGCTGGCTGCCTGGGAGGGCCCTTACACCATAGTACAGCGCATTAATGATGTCAATTATGTAGTGGCAAAAGATGAGGGCCAAAAGAGGCAGAGGGTATATCACATCAACAAGTTCAAAGCTTATCATGATAGGGAAGCTTGTGTATTAGCTATGTGTAGCTTGCCTGAGAGCAATCAGGCGTCTGACCCCTTGGTGATTTAGCTGCTACTGCTAAAGAGGCAGGTGACTTAACAAAAACGAAGTTACCACAGGTGGTTAATTGGACAGAGGATTGTGAAAATGCATGTACAGCTCTGAAATCTGCTCTAGCCCAGTCTCCTGTGCTACAAGCCCCAGATTTCAAATAGAGAGTTATAGTACAGACCGACGCATTTAACTATGGACTAGGAGCTGTCTTTAGCCAGGTGACAACGAAAGGGTAGGAGCACCCTATCATTTTCCTAAGTAGAAAACTACTCCTCCGGGAGATGGCGTTTGCTACCATTGAACGAGAGTGCCTAGCCATCGTATGGGCACTGCAAAAGCTATATCCCTACCTGTATGAGCGGGATTTTACCATTATCACAGACCATAATCCTCTAAGCTGGCTGAATAGAGTTTCTGGGGATAGTGGAAAGCTGTTAAATGGAGCTTAATTTTGCAGCAATTTAAGATGGAGCTTATTTTTGTAGCAATATAACTTCACCATTCAGCACCGGAAGGGTGCAGAACATGGAAACACAGATGGCCTCTCGTGCCAAGGGGCAGAAGTAGTGAATGGGCAGGAGAGGCAGTGACAGGTTCCAGTTCTCTGTGCCCTAGGATTAGGGGGAGGTTGACGATTATGTAGTATATCTAATGACTGATTGTCATACATGAATTCAACAGAAAATAACAATGTGAATATTTTATGTAACCTTGTAATGTGATCTCAATGTGGGCTTTGCTAAATGACATGAGTTTGAACCTTTGCAAGTGTCAATAATCTTTTGAAATTATCCAGAGATTGATAAGCATCTCAGAGAATTTTTTTTTTTGGCATGCAGAGGATATGGACCTGACCAGCCAAGCGAGCAGAGGTGAGAATTCAAGTCCTGTGAACATTCCAGATCTTAAGACATCCCTAGCTCACTTCAAAAGCCCTGTGACATTTGGGAGGTTAATCTGTCCTTATTGACAGCTAAACTGCAAAGGTGGGGGGTGAGAGCTATGTGAAAAAAGATTTAAAATATTCTGCCTTAGGCATTTTCATGGGGTCTATCCAAACTGAAATGTCTAATATTTCTCAATTGTGTTCCCTCACACACACTAAGTCTTAACTAAGTAAGTAGTGTTTATTTCCTGTTTTATTTTCTGAAACTTATTTGTGTAACATATTGTATGTCTTGTTATTAATCTTTTGTATCTTTGCCTTGGAAACATTTTTCAGATTAATAAATTTAAACTAGTGTATTCTCCATGATTCTTTGTGAACTTCGAAGCCCAGGGAGGCTCATGCTACATGTGTATGTGATTTAAGTGTGAAAAGAGGAATACACACTTATGTTTACAACTTTCCCATTACTAGATAGGCAACAGGATCCCATGCAGGATTCCATATGTCTTTGGAGCCAGTAAACTATTTGGGGGGTGGGGGAGGGTTGTTCTGGACAATTTTCAATTTACTTAATCAACATAAGGCAACACATAACTGCACTGCTGAAAAGTCAAAGTACCAAATCATACAAAATACATTTGAATTAAAAGGAGAACAAGACTGAGGTTGATGAAGGAGGTGCAGATGTGAGACAGAGGGTAGAAAGGACTTGTTGGAATTTTCAGTCTAGACAATCTGAGCTAACGGGACAAAAGTGGGCATGGGACAGGATTTTCCAGAACATGCAGAGGGAGTAGTATCAGTTGGGAGAGAATTTATTCTTATTCAGGTAGTTTCCATCCAAAGAGCTAGAATATCACATAGGGAAGTAACATAGGCATTGACAGTGATAAGAGACACAGAGCGATAGTAAATACCATATGGATTGAAGCATGCTTAAGAACTGTGAATGACTATTGTAACACAAGAAAGGAATGCAAGCAATTGATATTAAACAGGCCACGCTTAGGATGCTTACTCTCTTTTTAAAAATGTATATGAGTGTAGATGGTTCCAGTAATTATTACTTGTGCTACATCTTGTCAGTTTCCCCGATCTCATGCAACATTGTTTTGTGGTTTGCCAGTGTGTTATAATTTGTATTCTAAACAATGCTATTATGAATATCCTGCTGTGAGAATTCATGGGTTTATAAATTATAGGCTTCTTACATATGCACATTATTAAATAATGTGCTCATGCTAATTGCACTTATTTGTCAGTGGTAATGTGTATTTAATATGAAGGCTGTATCTTTTTTTATTTTTTCAATGTTTGCAGCATTGTAAAAAAATAAAAATTTTGTTTCACAGGGCAGTTTGTATTTAATTGACATATGTGGAGAATTATTTCCAACCATTTCTTGAAACACTTTAAAAAAAAAAAAGTTTCTAGTTTGATTTGACTTCAGAGACACCAACCTGCACAGTTGCAATCAAAAACATATATAATGAAGAGGCTGAACCTAGTCCACTAAGCGCTGAGAGACATTATCTGCCCAGGTGGTCTGAACATTATGTCAATATAAAGTCTTAACACAGGTGCCTCATTTTACCAGTGGGGGGACTAAGTCTCTCCATGGGGGTTAGCCTGTGGCGGAAATTATATGTTACTGGTCCACATTCCAAAAGCCTGGCTTCTGTATTCATAATGTTTCTTTCGCAACTCACAAAGTCGGTCCTAGGAGAGAGGATGCAAGAGGCCAGTGACTAAGGACCCTCCATATGAGGAAGCCAGTATCAAGACGTTAGATTAAATGAGTAATTCATGTAAAAAATAATAAATAAAAGACCAATCGTTTATTTGTTTTATTATCATTTAATCTGGTGCTGTCCAAGTATGTATACATAGAGGATTGCATTTAACTATGTGATTAAATACCAAAAACTGAAGCTGTCAGGCAATGCGAGGGCCATCAAAAAAGCTTTTGAGCGCTACATCTTGTCCAAAGGCCTTCAGTTGGAAATACCTGTTACAGTCCTTTATTAGTAAACTCATTAAAACAAGGTTGTGGGGTGCAGGATCAATCATGTAAGTATATAAATCAGCGCCGGTGCTAGGGTTCACGGCGCCCTAGGAAAAATTTCACCGCAAACGCCGCAAACACACTTAAAAAATAAGTAGATTTTACTTACCTTTTCTTTCTTTTCTCTAGCTGATCCACGCCTTCTTCACACAGGAGGCGGAGTGATGAATGCTGGAAGGGGTTGGGGGCGCCGGGAAAGAACTTTATTCACACTGTCTGTCAGTGACAGACAGTGTAATACTTCACCGATGCGCCGCGGACACTGAAAAACAGCGGTGGCGGGGTCCTCTCCTGAGCCGCTGACTAGATTAAAAAATCTAGTCAGCGGCGCCCAGCAGGTCCGGCGCCCTAGGCAACTGCCTAAGGTTGCCTAATGGGAGCGCTGGGCCTGTATACAATAGCAATATATAATGCTCATCACAATCATTAAACCGTAGCAGGGTGCTTTAAGGATTTGATTGCATATTACAGGGTGAAGACATTTATCCACTGAGCTTCATTTTGACAATGCATTTAATACCATTGTGTAATTTTTATGCCACATACATTGGCTGTAAAAAGTATTCAATAGTATTTGGCATTTTCACATGTCATTTATTTCACATTGTGAAATGAAAATGCATTTATGGATTTTTTTTACCACTTATTAACACAAAATCTGTAATGTCAAATAAACCTAAACTTAATTCATTACAAATAAAAATGGGCAATAATTGATTACATACTTATTCTCCCATTCTGCTAGCATACACCTATAGTAAACCCAATTGTAAAGTGCTACGGAATTTGCTGCTGCTATATAAATAAATGATGATGATGATGATAGTAAACCCTGGTGCATCAGTTGTCTTCAACTGAGACTGTTATTGTATTTGTAGACCTCTGAGGAAGAACCTTACATATTGCTGAAGAAAACGTAAATTACATTTTAGAAAGAACTAAAAATGCACACACGTGTATAATATATAATCTTTAGACTGTAAGCTCTCATGAGCAGAGCATACTCTACCCTCTTTTTTTCATGTCTGTACCATCTCCATTACCTCATCTTTGTTCTATGTGTTATAGATGTTTTGTATGATTTGTTATACCAACTGTCAAGTTCTACAGAGTTTTGTGGCACCTTATAAATAAACAACAAGAAAGCTAATGATCCCAGCATGGTCAGGGTCAGGTATCACAATGCAGGGTTTCTCTGGTTGCCTATATTTGTAGCCAGTATGGCTGGAAAAGCAGACCTTAGTGAATTTGAAACAGGGATGACTGTTGGGGGCACATTTATCAGGAACTTCAATGACCAAGACAGCTCAATATTTTACGAGCAACAGTTGATGTCAGCATGGAACTGCAAGGGAAAAAGTAATCCGCAACAGTGGAAGTAATCACATACCCAAGGATTATGACCTCTGTGCACTATTTTGAAGTGCCTAGAAAAAAAATATGAGCATCAATTACAGATTTCAAACTTTGGTGTAAGCAGCCAGTTGAATCAAAACAGGCTTACAAGACCTCCATAAAGCAGAATATCATTGTTGGGTTGTAGTGCATGAACCACTCTTTACATCAAACAATGCACATTTATGAGTTCAGTGGTGCAAAGAGAACAGCTCTTCGCAGCGTTGTCCTGTCCCTCTAGACTGTAAGCTTACGCAAGCAGGGCCCTCTCTACCCTTTGTCTCACATCTGCATCTCCTTCCACAACCTCATCTGTACTTGTTCTCTTTTTATGTGAGACTGTATGTGGTATGATTTGTAAGTGACTGTCTGGGACAGCAGTTTTTTTGGCAATTACAAGCAAACCATGATATTGCCTACTGAGCCAAGAAGTAAAGTGATATGGTCAGCTGAATCATCCTTCACCATATCCTCAACAAAAAAAATGGGTGCAAAAGTGACTGCAACCTAGAGGACTAACTACTTGTTTTTAACATTAAAGAGATCTAACAAGCCTTCCATAATATTGTGGGGTACATTTTTCTGGCATGGTTTAGGTGCAGTCATTCCCTTAGGAGGCAAGACCAATGCTGGTCCAACATCCTTTTAAGTGACTTTATATTAATTTAAAAAACAAACAGAAACATGGTGCAGATAAAACTTTTATTAACTACAGTATAAATTATCTGTACTGGATTAAAACTTTTAAGAGCATGTAGGTGGAAAGCACTAATACAGATAGTTTCAGATTAGCACCATGGAAAGAGAGCCACCAAAGTCTATACACCCTTCACTCTGAAATTGGGATCACTCCGAACAACCTACAGAATGCCAAGCCACACACCAACGCATTTTGTCTGCCGTGGGCTTCATCAGAGGCATGGCTTACTGCATTGAAAACGCATGTCTTTTTTAGAGGTGACCTCATCCCCGATAACACTATTCACACTAATGCATCCTCACAACTGTCCAAATTTCCACTCTGAGTTGATCCTCTTATTTCAGTAGTGCCCTCTTTCACTTAGAATGTAAGCTCTCTAATGAGCAGGGTCCTTCACGCCCTTTCTTTTCATGTCTGTGTTTATTTTGACTACCTTGTATGTCACTGTTTTATGTATGTACTGTTTTCCCTACTGTACGACGCTGTGGCGCACTGTGGCGCCTTACAAATATACTATAATAATAACTCAGGCTTTGTGAAAGTCTTTATATGGTATATGGTAAAGTTTATATAGTAATATAGCAGCAGTGATTACTTTCACTTTTATCCACACAAGTAGCTGGTAATAAACTTAATAGTCTTATATCATGCAATTGGATTAGTCTGTAATAGCCCAATGAATGATTTTACTTCTCTGTCACTGTGGAGGGGGAACTCTGGCAGGCTGCTGAAACAATAATTCACAAGGACCAAACCTCACCTTGCGTGCAGTACTTTTTACTCATCTGCTCACCCAAAGAGACACCCTCTCCGCCCAGGGGCTAGCTTTGTATGCCCAAGAAGAAATATTTAACAGGGCTCCTCTGGAGGTTCACAGTCATAGGTCCCTTGTAAAACATTCCCCACAGCATGTACACTGTCTTCAAACTCAGAAGGAATCAGGATCTCCAAGTCTCTCCATTCCTCCTCACTGGCTGACCTCACTGACCAGTCTGTCTGCTCTGCTCCAGAACTCCTGTCACAGGATCTCCTTCATGCAGCTTCTCCACACTCTGCCAAGATGGCTGCCCTGTCTCTCCTCTCAGGGAGCTCCTATTTATCTCCCCATCTCTCCTGATTGGCTACAGCAGGCTCCTCAATTTGGCTCCATGCCCCTCATTCATTTTCTCCTCCTTCCTATAGACTAGATTGCTGGGAAAGGCAGACACAGCTGTGAAATCAGTGCCTTTTTGTTGTAACCATGCTGGTGCAGAGGTCACAAACATAAGGTTGGAAATACAGCCAATCAACTAAAATAGTTTACTGACAGAAATAATAACCAATGGAATTATGTAGAAAAGGAGGAAACAATCAGAGCTCAATGTGCACCAAACCAAGTTTCAATGAACTGATTGGGTGTTCCTTTGATAGATATACATATGAACCAATTACCAATTAATATTGTTAAAGTTAAAATCAGCTCCTATCAAGGATACAAAAATGTATTCAATTGCAGTCTAGATATCTACATATATACAGTTCATTAGGTTCATTTGACTTACTACAATTTTACACGATTCCCTGTGAGAACTGATTGCTAAATACATCTAAAAGCTGTGTGTGTCTCAATCCCTAAAACAACTGAAAATTTTATATTCACACTAGAAGATGATGAATGTAATACTCCGCAACTCTCCCTGAGTAAAATAAGGAATTGCTCAGTATGTAAATGTATTGACTGTTTATTGGCATTCTTACTTTTTCTGAATCAACTAGGAACAAATGAGGAGACAGCGTGTACATCATTCCACTGAGGTAAACAAACCTGACAATCAATACAATTCATAAACATATATTGGTGCCTGATTAACCTTTACTTGGTGAACTAAGGCAGGGGAGGAATAAAAATGATTGGTGGATAGCGGAAACACCTGAAGTAAATATCCTCATTTTCCACTGCCATTTCAGTAGTTGGAAAAGATTGAAAACCCAAGATCTTAAAAACATAGACCTCAGGAATGAAACAACATTATATACATATACTAATAAAAACTTGTTTTATAAACAGGGGTAATCTCGTAACCCTCTTTCAGATTCCTTTTTTGTGCAAAGCATCAAGAGTAATAATCCATTAGGCTTCCCTGGGCTAACTTTATTAATCAGACGTGAAAAATAATATTTGTGTCATTCTCAAAACCTTTGGCCATGACTGTATATAGCTATTACAATCAACATTCTTTATGAAGATGCAAACCCTTTAGTATCAGTTTCTGAAACCTTAGTACTATAAAAAATTAGGTTTAAAAATTATATGTTAGGACCTTGCAAGTAAATTTTTAATTATAATAAATATTATCAAGAATTTCTACAAACTTCTCAAAACTAGACTCGTCAACATCACATAGCATAAATATCTTGCTTATGTACACAAAACACTATGTATCACACATAGTTTTGACTAAAAGCATTATTTGTGTATATATATGATAATTCTCCCAGCTACTGATTTGTACAATCGTGTAGCTGGGAGCAAAAATAGTCTCCAATGCAGTACTCCCCAATTGTACATTAAAGCAATCTAAAAGAATAAAATAACTGCTTTCCAAAATAAAGTTGGAACAATTTACTAAAAAGTTTGCTTATAACGACTTAATGATAGATCCAAGTCCAAGTATTCCCTCAGAGGTACTAACCCTTTGTTATATGGATTCAGCATGCATAATGCTTGGTCATCAATTGAACACCATTTAAGACCTTCTCTCCACATAACTGAATAAACAGATTGTAATACTTTAGTGGAACCAATCCAGTATGAATCAAGCTTTACCACATATTTCTCAATGAATTTGTCTGCATTATCTGATACTGTTGCCAATGCAATACCAGAGACAACAGAGCGTCCGGTTAGTTTTTTTACATTCTTTAAGATTTTTGTAGAGTGTAGAAGGTTGGCATAAGGAGTGTCATATTAAATAAATTCTGATATTCCTCTTCCGTTAAAGAACCTGACCCTAAACCTTTCCTTAGCACGTTTAATTCACAAATATATCATTTAGCGGGACCATCATATAGTTACCTATATGAATGTGGATCATCTAACAATTTCAAAGGTTCAGAAATATATTTCTTTCTATCCAATATCACCAAACCCCACTTTTCTCTACCTGTTTAATAACAATATTAATTACAATATGCTCATTTGATGTTAAAGACTACAATGTATTTAAAGTCAAAACAAATCAAAATATTTCTTACACTTAGATTCTAGTGGAAAAAAATTGATTTTATTTTCAATTCTGAAAAATAATTTGATTCATTGATTTCTGGTTGGAATTCCAATTTTTTAAAAGTGCATCAGATTTATTACTTAACTTGATATAATGCTGTTGTACAGTAAGATTTCTAACAAACTTACAGGATCTATTATAAAATTAAGCCTATGAAGTAATAATGCAGATAAATCATCATCATCATCATCACCATTTATTTATATAGCACCACTGATTCCGCAGCGCTGTACAGAGAACTCATTGACATCAGTCCCTGCCCCATTGGAGCTTACAGTCTAAATTCCCTAAAACACACACACACAGACAGAGAGAGAGAGACTATGGTCAATTTTGATAGCAGCCAATTAACCTACTAGTATGTTTTAGCCACCGTGCTGCCAATACACTTATACATACTGAGGACTTTCTTGTTTTTACTCAGCGAGTGTTGTGGAATATGACATCCACATCTGTTAGTGTGAATATAATTAAATATAGTTAAATCTTCAGGTTTTTTTAGGGATCAAGACAATACAGTTTTTAGATCTATTTAGCTATTTAGTGTTTCATCCTCTTGTATTACCATTTTAATTGGATATTATTTGTGTCAGTAATATATCTAACTGATATTATTAGTTGATAACTATATACCTTTTCTGTTGGTTGATTGACTGTATTTCCAACCTTATACTATTTAAACCGTAGTAAGCCATGCCATCCCCCTGATGAAGTCCCTGGCAGGTGAAATGCTTTGGTGTTTTACTTGGCATTCTGAGTTTATTCAGAGTGATCCCCAATACTGGACTGAATGGAGTAGAGACCTTTTATGCCTCCAGTCCGGTTGGGGGTAACCCAAAAACTATCTGTATTAGTGCTTTTGTACCTACATGCTCTTATTGTTATTAATCCACAAACAGATAAATTAACTGAAATAGATCAAGCATATAATGAACGTTTTATGTGCACTTTTTGATTCTTTGCCTTTTTAGATCTGCGTAGCCCAAAGCACAGTACTTGGTGCCTATGACGGGAAGACACAGATCTTTGCAGATCCTTAGTGTATGAAGACATACTCCTATATTTGGAAAAAATATATCACTTTTTTAAAAGGACTTGAGCTTATTTAATTGGTTTTGTACTAGTCACACTGATATTTCTATGCTTGTTGCAGATATTTCTGTATTGTAAGAACAACGCTGAACACAACACATCTTATCTGCCCATGACGCGTTTCACACCTAAACTGCACTTAATCATAGAGCATAGGTGTGGTAAAGAGTAGAGCTCTTATAAAGGCCAAGGGGTATATAATTAAGACAGTACTACAAGTCTCATGTACCTAAATAGGAACAATATACAGTACATTAGAATGCTTATATTTATTCTATAAAACAAGTCTTAACAAACAAAATACATTTTAAAACAAGACAAAATGCATTTCTTAGGGAATGATATACTGCCCCAATAATATGAACTACATAAAGTATTGATACACATAATAATCATGTAGCTAATATTTGATCTATTGTCATAAACAAATAATATCAAAGGCTAAAAGATGACAAATGAATAATATTATTCAATGGTCTATGCTGATATTTATCTTATATTAATTCAACTTTGAACTGAGTTTTAGAATTGTCCTGCAGATCTGGAACAAACTATTGCAAATGAGATCATTAGAAAGAGACCCCCTCGGAAACTTTATTGTAACCCATTGGGAGCTAACACAAGGAGAAAGATTCTCCATGTGCAATTTCCAACCTTTTTGGATGCTGTAGAAATTCATAGGCTGTTTGATTTCTACTGAATTGGTGGGACATCCACCACATGTCTATGCTCATACCACATGGTATTTTGAGAACTTTTCACAATTTGTTCCGTGGTGAAGCGTGGCAAAGAGTCAATATAACTTCCTATATTTCAAAAAAAAGTTCAGCTCTTGTCTCCACCATAGCAGCCTCCACCCAATCCATTATAAATATAAATATTATTTATTTTTTACATAGAGATATTGATGGCTTAACTTTTTGAAGCCAGAGCTGGAGAATAGTTTTTTGTTGCTGCACTAATCGCTAACAATAGACTTCTTCCTCCGCTTCAAATTCTTTGTCCTTGAGGGAGTACTCCCAGTACAGTCCATTCAGGGTTAAATGTTACATAATTTAGCAAATAGTTTTCACAGTTTACAGTATTGTATAAGTAACAACCAAAATCTTCTGATTATTGGACACCCAATAAACAAAGATATAGGTCAACTCCAGGGGCATCATATCTAAGGCAATTGTCCTTCTACTGTAATCCCACTGTAAATCTTTTGTATGGCGATAAATATGTATAATGAAAAATGTTCAGAAACATCTTTAAGTATATGCTAATTTGCATGTGTTGAAAAGTGTTTTGAGAAGTGTAATGAACTTAAAGCAATAACAGTTATAGGGATTAACCCATAGCATAATTGTTGGGAATAAGGCCTAATCATAACCACAGTGTAAATATGGTATATCAAATTAATCCATTGATAAATTGAGCTACTAAGGTTTAAAATGTGAAGTCCGAGCATCTTGCGTGTGTTTACCTGGTGATACTGCCCACATCTATGTTAAAAGATAACAGCATAACTTTCAGGGAAATCTGAGCAGCTTCAAAGGCCACTTGAGTGAGATATATCCTGACATAGGAGAGTTTATTGACACCTAAAGAGACAATGGACAGATGGGAGGGAGCTGTTCACAGCTTGTGGTCTTACAAAGGAGATCACGTGATGAATGGCTATATTTTGTGTAGGCAAATATATTTCAGTTTCCAAAATACCACTTAAAATCAATAAAAGTAATGATCAACCACTTAATCATCAATAGCATGATGAAGGGCAGCTCATACATCAAAAGTAGAATGTCACTCACCAGAGTGTGAGTGCCTTCACTCTGGTACGTGGTTCTCCATCTTTCCCGCTCACACCTGTGTGGAACCGCGGCCGTCCGCCATCCTGTCGCACTGGGCATGCGCAGGTCCCTTTAACAACTACACCTGACCACTAATGTGATTGATGGATCAATCACCCCTCCCTACTTAAGGCACCTGCAGCCTTAGGTAGTGGGCTGATCTTGAAGTCTCACTCCCAGTGAACTTCTATAGGTGTGTGCAGTTTCCAAACTGCTTCCAGCTCTACTCCTGTGTGCAGTTTCCAAACTGCTTCCAGCTCTACTCCTGTGTGCAGTTTCCAAACTGCTTCCAGCTCTACTCCTGTGTGCAGTTTCCAAACTGCTTCCAGCTCTACTCCTGTGTGCAGTTTCCAAGCTGCTTCCAGCTCTACTCCTGTGTGCAGTTTCCAAGCTGCTTCCAGCTCTACTCCTGTGTGCAATTTCCAAGCTGCTTCCAGTTCTACTCCTGTGTGCAGTTTCCAAACTGCTTCTAGCTCTACTCCTGTGTGCAGTTTCCAAACTGCTTCCAGCTCTACTCCTGTGTGCAGTTTCCAAACTGCTTCCAGCTCTACTCGTGTGTACAGTTTCCAAACTGCTTCCAGCTCTACTCGTGCTTCAGCTTCCATGCTGCTCCCTGCTCAACTCAGCGGCGGTTCCCATACCGCTACAACGCTTCACTTCTCAGCTGATTCCGGATCTACACAACTGGGTATGCTCTACTAACTATTGACTATTGCCTATTGCTCGCATACCAGTTGCATCCATTGTTGTTTGCTGCACAGGGTACAAGTACCCATGTAGACTGTGTTACTGCATTGCTTCATGTAGGACAAGCTTTCACTCAAGCTACGATATCTCCTCACGCTACTACTTAGCGTTATTGTGCATATCTGCTGTGACCAGCTTCTCCTCACTGCAAGGCATATACTCTATACAGACTATTCATTGTGCCTTCCATGTCTGCCTCACAAGACATTACTCTACTCGCGCTGTTTCCATACAGCCACAGTTTGCCTTTCAACTTCACTCTCCTGCACCGGGACAAGTCCTCATTCCTTCTCACAGCAGTGGTACAACTTGCTGCACGCAGACCACTGAATTCCCTGCTACCTACCCGCACCTGGACAAGTCCTCCTATCACAGCAGTGGTACAACTTGCTATACGCAGACCACTGACTCTCCTATTACCTACCTACACCTGGACCAGACTCCTCACCATAGCGGTGGTACAACTTGCTGAACGCAGACCACCGACTACCCTGCTACCTACCTGCACCAGTACTATTCTTCCCATCACTGCAGTGGTACAACTTGCTATACGCAGACCACTGACTCTCCTATTACCTATCTACACCTGGACCAGACTTCTCACCATAGCGGTGGTACAACTTGCTGAATGCAGACCACCGACTACCCTGCTTCCTACCTGCACCAGTACTATTCTTCCCATCACTGCAGTGGTACAACTTGCTGTACGCAGACCACTGACTCCTCCTCTACCTACCATCACCTATCCACGTCCACTCCTCGTGTCTACATTATCTTCAGCCTCCAGTTTACTGCTCCAAGTCGCTGACTTTCCTCTTACCATACCTGCAAGTCGCTGACTTCCTCAGACTATCTCTACTCTCCTGCTGTTGTGTCGCTCCAATCATTCACCTGCCTGCTTTGAGGTGCGTGCCATAACCCCGCCTCTCTAGCAGAGTTCCATCTGGTGAAACTCGGGTAAGCAACTCCTAGTGCCCGTGACATAGAATTCTGTTACACAGAGAAGTTGAGGAAATGAGTATAAGCTCAACTAATACGCTGGACGCTGTTTGGTATCAATGAATTGGTAAATTCATAGTGGATCTCTTAATAATAAAATTGGATATGTGTGACACTCCACAGGAAAGTTAGTTCACATCGTAGAATTGGGTAGTAAATCAGGCAACATGCAGGTTGTGATTATAAACAGTGTCACAGACCACAACCCCTGGGGGGTGGGTCGGAAGTGTGAAAATGTCTTTTAAAAGCGGAGGCCAGTTACAAGAAATTATCAGTCTTTGGGGAAATCAATCATCATTGATAAACTGTCCATCTTCAAGCTAATTTCCCTTGGCACAGAATATACAACTTGTCTGTAAGTTATACTCTGAATTGAATCCCTTTATTTTAAATCTGTTTTGTTGTGTATGTATGTCAATTGTTTATTAATTGTTTTTATAACCTGTAAGCATTGTACTTTTTGTATATTAAATCTAAAATTTACCTAGTGATGTCCTTATTGCTCTAAATGAATTCATAGCCTTTTATGAAGAAGTTTGCTTGACCATGGTAACCCTTAAAATGCTGAGAAGTGAATTGTGACTACATTTGTATACCAAGTCTAGTGTGTGTCTGCATATACATTTGTGTCATTAAGCCTTGTGGGGTTAAGTGTTAACCCTTTGATTGCTGGTCTGTGCCTTGCTAACCTGTGAGTAACTAGGAATGCATATTGCATGCCAGTGAGAGACAGTATGTCAGGCGCCGTATCCGCACTGACACTTGGTGCAGGAGACGGATGCCTGCATCTTCTCAGCAACCACGTCCTATTGCCTAGCAGCGGGACGCTATCTCTGCTCACCTGTCTGCAGCCAGCATGTCTTACCGCCATAATCTCCCTAACCCTATCAGGAGGCACCTTAGGGTATATAAAGCAGCCTCTGACACATGTCTAGTGCCAGCGTATTTGGTCTTCAGCCTTGCTCCAGCGTTTGTTCCTGTGTTGCTGTTATTGGATTCTGACCCCGGCTTGTTCCTGACTTCTCCTTTGGTTCCTGATCCTGGATTAGACCAATATTTGGTATTGACCCGGCTTCCCTTGCTTCTGATTTGGCTATATCCGTTCCTCTGGTTTTGACCCGGCTTGTTGATTACTCTTCCATCCTGCATGGCTGTCACCGCTGCCTCAATTGTTACCTTGCCAGCTGACTGATACTGAGGGCCGCGACCTGCGCGTCCCTTGCAGCAAAGTTCATACCTCCTTGCGGGGGTTCCTGGTGAAAACCAGGGGCGTGTTAGACTCCGTGCCTCAATACTCAGTAGCGCCAACTGCTGGCAGGTATCATCAATTCCATAGAATGTTTCTGACACAGTATATTATGGTCCTATTATCATTATTCAGTAGGTGGTGGCAAAACTGAAGTGGGTGTGGTTGTGTGAGCACTGCTTGTGGGCAATGCGGCAAATCTGTAACCTATGCGATAAGTGAGAAGTAGATTGAGTTCTGAAATCGTGTGTAACCCCATACAGCAAACACTTCCAAGTCACAAGTGCGCAGAGTGCGGGTTGTGACTAGTAAAAGCATTTAGGAGAGGTTCCCTGACAAAATAGAGGTGATATATTGTTTGACTGTGTGAATATATGATAAGTTATTAAATCAGGGAGTGTCAAGAGGTGGCTATTCGTGACAGGAAGGATTTTATTTGATAAGGAGGAGGAAACATGTGATCTAGTAATGTAAACCTAAGTGAAATGCCTCATAATCAACCACTGAACACACTGTGTTGTAGTGTATAGCTATATCTTTTCGTTTAGGAGGCAGTGATTAGAGGAGTCGATCAAGTGGATTTTCCCAGTGTTGATCAGAAAACACACGGATAACTTTACTTATGTAATATTGCGCTTGTTGAAGTACAATGAGAGTGAGTATCTAATTGAATACCATATGAAAATGTTTGTTTTTGGTTTATATGTAAGACCACATGGCTTTTTATTTGTGATAACAATCTATGTCATCTGGTATACAATGTATTGTCTGCTCCTCATTATGAACCTCCCTCCTCCATCTCTTTTTTTTTTACCCCCCTACTATTAAACTTTTTCTGTGTCCCTCTGTGAAATGGCACTGGATCGCCGTGGAGGGTGGTACTTATATTATTATTAGTATTATCATTTATTTGTTAGGCGCCATAAGATTTCCGCGGCGCCGTACACAGTACAAACAGTAAACTATACAGGGTGAAACAGTACAAAGTAATAAACAAAAAATACCAATACTTTAGAAACTCCAGGCAGGCTAATGCAGTAAAGACAGAGCAGAAGAACAGGTATGGAGACAGGAGAGAAGAGGGCCCTGCTCACACAAGCTTACATCCTAAGGGAGGGTAAACAAAATCAGGCATAAAGGGAGCCAGTTGAAGCATGAGAGAAAGAAAAGGTGGCCGGGAGGAGAGAGGGGAGAATGAGCGGAGATGTGGGGTTAAGTGGATGGTTGGTAGGCTTTGAGGAACAAGTCAGTTTTAAGTTCCTGTTTAAAGGAGCACAGATTAGGAGAGAGACAGATGGAGCGAGGGAGGTCATTCCAGTGAAGGGGGCCGCACGGGAGAAGTCTTGTATTCGGGAGTGGGAAGAGATGATCAGAGTGTAGGAGAAGCGACGGTCATTGGCCGAGCGTAGGAAGTGGACAGGAGTGTGAATGGAGAGGAGATTAGAGATATAGGGGGCAGTAGACTGGGAGAGAGCCTTGTAAGTGATGGTAAGGAGTTTGAAAAGAATTCTGCAGGGGAAGGGGGGTCAGTGTAAGGCAAGGCAGATAGGAAAGGCAGAGGAGGAGCGGTGTGAAAGGAAGATGAGTCTTGCAGCCGCATTGAGTATAGAGCGGAGGGGGGCGAAATGGGAGTGGTGGAGGCCAGTAAGGAGGAAGTTGCAATAATCGAGGCGGGAGATAATGAGAGCGTGGATGATAGTTTTGGTGGCATCCTGAGAGAGGAAGGGCCGGATGCGGGCGACATTGTGTAGTTGGAAGCGACAGGCTTAGGGAAGGGATTGAATGTGTGGGGCAAAAGAGAGAGCGGAGTCGAGGGTGATACCCAGGCAGTGGAGTTGGGAGACATAGTAGATGGTGGTGTTGTTAACAATGATAGAGAGGTCATGGTGGGAGGGGAGTCTAGGTGGAGGAAATACAATGAGTTCAGTTTTAGAGATGTTCATTTTGAGAAAGCGCGAGGACATTCAGGAGGTGATAGCAGAGAGGCAATCAGATACATGAGAGAGGAGGATGGAGGAAAGATCAGGAGAAGAGATTTAGAGTTGAATGTCATCAGCATAAAGGGGATACTGAAGACTGAAGGAGGAGATGAGAGCACCAAGGGAGGAAGTGTAGAGCGAAAAGAGTAGAGGGCCAACAACAGAGACCTGAGGGACTTTGGACCGATACGCCTCTCTGTGTACCGAACCCGGCTTTTTTGACCTTTCTTCCATCTTATCTTCTGTTAGCCAGCCTTTTTCCCTGCCACTGGGCTCCTATCCAGTCTCCGGACCGTGACAGAATAATCAGGCCCAAAAATGGATCCCGCGGGAGTAGCTGCGCTAAATACTCTGAAAAACCAAATAAAGGAGTTGCAAGAGTTTGCCTGCATTTCTCAGAACAAGATGAGAGAACTAGAAGTCCTTGTTGAAGCTCAGCAGAAACAAATAGCTCAATTGCAGAAAGAATTAAAAGATTATGACACCACTGCTGCACAAGTTTCGCGTCCACCATTGCCTACTAAATTCTGTGGCGATCGTCGGTTATACAGAGGCTTCTTAAATCAGTGCAACATTTATTTTCACATGTTACCTACACAGTTCAAAGATGATAAGATGAAGATCTTCTTCATAATCAATCTCCTGATAGGGAAAGCCCTAGCCTGGGTCTCTCCTTACATTGAGCAAGACAGTGCTATTCTGCAAGATCTGGATGTGTTTACGTCCGCCATGGGGCAAGTCTTTGATGATCCTAACCGATATGCCACCGCTGAAGCTAAACTCCATAGACTGCGACAAGGAAGACGCTGAATTCCGATGCTTGGTTGCAGACACTACATGGAACGATTCTGCAAAAAAAGTCAGTTCCGTCGCGGCCTTTCTGAGCAAGTAAAGGATGAACTGGCCAGAGTAGACACCCCTGATGATCTGGACGATTTTATCCAGTTGTGCATTCGTATTGATCAAGGGCTAAGTGAGAGGAAAAATGAAAGATTAAGAGCCTTCGGTATGAGCAGTAATTTGCATCAGTTTAATAGACCTACAGTGTTCAAAGCTGCACCATCAGACAATCCAAACATCTCTCCCGAACCAATGCAAATTGATGCAATTAGGAAACCACTCAGTTTTAATGAGAAATGGAGACATCGGGAGGAGAATCTTTGTTTATATTGTGGTGATCAAGGACACTATGCCTTCACTTGCCCAAATAAGATTCGCCAGACCATCGCTATGACTGACTTAAAGCAAATGGACTCCAAAGAGTCTAGTCAATCCAGTTCCATCTCGCAATCACTTAACCCCTTGGCTCATGAAAACGGAGATCCTCTGCCTCAACAATCACATTTTGTTATCCCAATAACACTTTCATCCGGGTCTCTTTCAATTTGCAGTTTGGCTATGCTTGACTCGGTTGCTGGTGGCAATTTCATGGATATCACCTTTGCACAGGAAAACTGCATTGAATCAAAGAGTACACAAGCTCCTGTAAATTTGGAGACTGTAGATGGATCCCCTTTGTCTTCTGGGCCAGTAACTCACAAAACAATCAAGCTACAAATGACTATTGAACAAGGGCATCAGGAGGCTATAAGCTTTCATTTGATTGCTTCACCTAAATTTCCCATAATACTGGGAATCCCCTGGCTGTCTACCCATAATCCTTCTGTCAACTGGGATACTTGCACTTTATCCTTTCCTTCTGAGCACTGCAAACTAAACTGCCCATCTAGAACTGTGGTATCTGTAGACCAGCAGGTCACCGAACTTCCTTCTAAAGATTTGAAATTGCCTCTGCAATACAGTGAATTTTCAGATGTCTGCGATAACAAGAATGCAGATATATTACCGCCACATCGCCCTTATGACTGTCCTATTGAGCTGCTACCAGGATCATCCATACCTTTTGGACGACTTTACTCTGTATCCGAACCGGAGTTAAAATTCCTTCGGGAATTTCTTGATGAAAACTTAAACAAAGGCTTCATTCGCCATTCTACTTCACCTGCTGGTGCCGCCTTATTCTTTGTTGAAAAGAAAGATTCTACCTTATGCCCCTTTATCGATTATAGGGAACTCAATAAGATTACAGTTAAGAATCGTTATCCACTCCCCTTAATTCCTGAATTGTTGGAGAGGCTACAGAAGGCAAAGATCTTTACAAAGCTTGATTTGCGTGGGGCATACAATCTTGTTCGTATTCGACCCGGGGATGAGTGGAAAATCGCCTTCCGGACAAGATATGGACATTTTGAGTCTTTGGTCATGCCTTTTGGCCTATGTAATGCCCCTGCAACTTTTCAGCATTTCATCAATGATGTCTTAAGAGACTTAATTGATCAATTTGTTGTTGCCTATCTGGACGATATTCTTATATTCTCTGATAATCTGGAGGAACATCGCAAACATGTCTGTACTGTATTCGAAAGACTTCGGAGGAACCAATTGTATATCAAATTGGAAAAGTGTGAATTTGAACAAGCCAAGATTAAATTCTTGGGATACATAATTTCCCCTGATGGTCTGAGCATGGATCCCAGTAAGATCGATGCAGTCATTAACTGGCCTGTACCTAAGAACGAAAAACAAGTACAACGGTTTATTGGTTTTGCCAATTTTTACCGAAAATTCATAAGAAACTTTTCTGGAATCGTTTCTCCTATTACGCAACTTACAAAGAAGGGTGTTCCTTTTGAATGGTCACCTGAAGCTCAAGAAGCCTTTACCCAACTTAAGACTCTTTTCACATCAGCACCAATCCTGATACATCCAAATCCTGAATTACCCTTTATTGTGGAAGCTGATGCCTCTGATTCTGCAGTGGGAGCAATTCTTTCTCAACGTGCCGGCGAGAAGATGTTGTTGCATCCTTGTTCTTATTTTTCTCGCCAGATGACATCCGCTGAGAAAAACTATGATATTGGGAACAAGGAATTACTGGCCATTAAGTGTGCTTTCTCAGAATGGAGACATCTTCTTGAGGGTTCTATCCACCCTGTGACAGTCCTTACTGATCACAGAAATCTTGAATTTTTACGCACCGCTAAACAATTGTCTCCTAGACAAGCCAGATGGACTTTATTCTTCTCTCGCTTTAACTTCATAATTTCTTACCGACCCGGATCCAGAAATGGCAAAGCTGATGCACTCTCAAGAATGTTCTCCGATCCGCATCTAGAAAAGGATTCTGGAAAGACTATCCTACCTAAGCACAACTTCTTAGGGGCAACTGTTCCTACGGATTTACTCTCTCTTTTGAAGAAAGGTTATGACACTGATCCTTTCCTCAGAAGTCCTACTTCAGATGTTACTTTAACTTTTAATAATGGCTACTGGACTCAGCTTCATCGCCTTTATGTACCAGAGTCAGTACGAATTGAAGTACTGAAATTAGTCCATGATTCCAAACCCGCTGGACATTTAGGAGTATACAGGACTCAAGAATTGTTGACATGTTCCTTCTGGTGGCCAAAGTGTAAAAGCGATGTTAAAAGATATGTTTCATCGTGTCTGACATGCGCCCGAAACAAGACTCCTCGCTCCTCACCACTAGGTTTGCTACAACCTCTTCCAATTCCATCTCGTCCCTGGAGCTCTATCTCGGTAGATTTCATAGTTGATCTACCTCCTTCGAAAGGGATGACAACAATTCTGGTGGTAGTGGACCGTCTAACTAAGATGGCTCATTTTATTCCTGCTAGAGGAGTACCTACTGCTGAACAGACTGCAGAGCTTCTAATTCAGGAAATATTTAAGCTTCATGGCATCCCTGATGACATAGTCTCTGATCGTGGTGTTCAGTTCACTTCTAAGCTCTGGAAAAGTTTTTGCACTGCTTTGGGAATAAAAATTAATCTGTCCTCCGCTTCCACCCACAGTCTAATGGACAGACTGAAAGGACTAATCAGACACTTGAACAATATTTGAGATGTTTTATTAGTTACCTTCAAGATGATTGGTTGAATTTTCTTCCCACTGCTGAATTTTCTTATAATAACTCTGAACACAGTTCAATTTCCCAGACACCTTTCTTTGCCAACTTTGGACTCCATCCAACGTTTATTCCAAATCTCCCGGTTTCCACACCAATTCCAACAGTAACTGATAGAATCAGAACATTACAAGAAGTTCAAAAAAGGCTTATTGAAAATTGGAGAGAAGCCCAGGAACATTACAGACAAGCTGCCAACAGACACCGTAGAGCTGCACCCAATTTTCATGTTGGAGACAAGGTCTGGCTATCCACTAAAAACCTTAAACAACGGATACCCTCACCAAAATTGGGTCAAAAGTTTATTGGGCCATTCAAAATTCTATCCCAAATTGGTCAAGTTGCCTTCCGCTTAGATCTTCCTACCTCTATGAAAATACATCCGGTATTTCATACTTCACTGCTCAAACCCTTTCGAGACAACCCCTTTCCTGGCCGGATTTTTGCCCCACCACCACCAGTCATGGTGGAAGGAGAAGAAGAATTTATTGTTGAAGAGATCCTGCACTCCAGAATGCACATAAATAAATTACAATATTTGGTAAAATGGAGGGGATATGGTCCAGAAGAAAATTCATGGGAGCCTGCAGAAAATGTCCATGCCTCCAGATTGACTGCACTGTTTCACCAGAGACATCCTGGTAAGCCAACTCCTGAGACGTCCAGAGGACGTACTGGAAGGAGGGGAGTACTGTCAGGATTCGAACCCAGGGCTTCTGCCTCCGTGGACTGCTGCTCTGCTGACTGAGCTATTCTGGCTGCTGGACAGTTCCTTGTTTTTATTTAGTGTTCTAGATCAGTTCCAGTGATCTCCTGATCTTCCAGCATGCCTTAGCTCCACCCCTTGACTTCCTATAAAAGCCTGGCCAGTTCCTGTCTCCAGTGCCTGATTATTGTGCTCTGTGCCTGTGATCTAGCGCCTGCTCCTGTTGCTGTTCCTGTCTACCTGCATTTACTACACGTGTACCGACCTCGGCTTGCCCTCCACTACGCTTCTGCCTCAACCTTTGGACCGCTACGCCTCTCTGTGTACCGAACCCGGCTTGTTTGACCTTTCTTCCATCTTATCTCCTGTTAGCCAGCCTTCCTCCCTGCCACTGGGCTCCTATCCAGTCTCCGGACCGTGACATCAAGAAAGGAGGAGAAAGAGGTAGGGTCAATAGCATCAAGGTTGCGCCTAGTGCAACCTTAAAGAATCCAAAGCACGCGAGATCTGACATCCGATGACGTAACGATGATGCTTTGCCTCGTTTTCAATTCCCAGGGCACGCAAAAATACCGAACCGAGCCGGCTCCGTACTTGGATCTGCTAAGTTTGGGTGTGTTCAGTTCTCAGGGAACCAAGCCTGAGCATCTCTACTGTAAAGTAATAATAATAATAATAAAAACAATAATAATAATAACAACAATAATGTTGTAAAGGATGCCATGTCATTCTGAAACTACTTGGTTTTTTTTTGTTTTTTTGTTTTAAATAGCTAAGTGAACAAAGATTGTGCAAGACAGATGGCATTGTTTTATATAGTAAAAGCAGTCATTTCACATTTGCCAGACACCTATTGGTATGATTGATTAGTATATTCCACTGATAGAACTGACCCAACAACTAAGTCTCTTTAGAGTGGAGAGTGTGCATAGAGTGGTATAATATCAGCTGTGTACATACATAAGGTGCCAATCTATGGTCTCAACGGAGATGGAACATTCTTACTTCGAACATGTATATAAATAATAATGCAAATCAACAATATACGTACATTTGGCATCAAATTGTATCCCAAAAGAGAGTGGAACGCCCCTTCTTCAATATATCGGTATTAAGGCTGATGAAAGACTCAGAGAGAGTTGAAACGCGTTGGCGATAGCGGGACCTGACCTGGATGGGGAACAGATTTGGAACTTTGTTGTGATCCATGCCTGTGTTCTATCTTCATCTGGTATGAGTCCCTGACTTATCCATTTTGGGATTGTTTTTAATTTGTTTTAAAGTAAACTCGTTTTTAATGTTTATATCAGAAGTAAAACAGTGTTGCACTAGATTCTTCCTGTCTTCATTTTACTCATATGCACCATGGAGAATATAACAACATCTAAATGAAGGAGAGGGAGAAGGAACCAAGTGCGCATTTTGTCTGAAGGCTGGTTTAAAGTGAAAACACTTTTTAGCCATGTGAATGAGCTGACTTAATACCGATATATTGAAGAAGGGGCGTTCCACTCTCTTTTGGGATACAATTTGATGCCAAATGTACGTATATTGTTGATT
The DNA here is from genome assembly GCF_038048845.1 of Mixophyes fleayi. Classification (NCBI taxonomy): domain Eukaryota; kingdom Metazoa; phylum Chordata; class Amphibia; order Anura; family Limnodynastidae; genus Mixophyes; species Mixophyes fleayi. The sequence continues at coordinate 304,830,596 of NC_134402.1, read as the reverse complement.
TGCATTATTATTTATATACATGTTTGAAGTAAGAATGTTCCATCTCCGTTGAGACCATAGATTGGCACCTTATGTATGTACACAGCTGATATTATAATACTGTTGTTGTGTATAGGAGGAAGGGAACCTTTCCTAGTGTGTACATATTGGGTAGTAGATCTTTTTGGAGCGCTGACAGTACTCGATCAAACCACTATTGCATAGAGTGGTGTAACGCGAGTCTGACTGATATACAACAGGTGATATAAAGTGAGAGGAGAGGCATTAACCTGTCTTGTATGTTTGCCCAAGGATACATATAAAGTGCATTACTTTATAAAATGGTTGCAGTTAAACAAGCACAACTGTGTCTCATAAAGTTTGGGTCTTACTAATCAACCATAATCAGACAAGAACATGTGTCTGATTTAGATAGTTGCTACAATGATGGCTGGGCTAGCATCTTTTCTTATACAGACCCTGGAGTTAGATGGTTAAGTTTTCTGCATGTAATAACAGTGGAACTCCTTGTAGTAGATCCTGAACTCTATTGATTTGACAAATCTAGGACAAACCAAAGGGACTCAGGTATGATGGGAACTACCATATAACAATGGACTAATAAACCTGTTGTCAGAAACAGTTCTTATGATAGTACAGGTAGTGAATGAAAAAAGAAGATCTGTCAGCATTTGGGAATACACCAAAGCACAAAACCCTTTGGAGGAATACCATGCCTATGATGCTTGTAAAGGTTGGTTGGCTAAATACAGTCCATGTGCCTTGATAAGCACAATAAGAATTATGTATATTAGTCAATAATACAGAAGTAAAATAATTTCCTGCAGTAATTAAAACATTGCTTTTAATTTTGAGATTATCCCTATTTTATTTGGAATCTTACAACCGCTTATGGAAAATTCAGCCCAGCTAGCCTATATTTTATCACATAGCTAAACTTGAGTTGGCTGTTATTGCTGCTATAGAAATATAAATAGAGAGATATAGTGCCATGATTCATCAAAGCACGTATCTGCTGATTTTGAATGCATTGTACAAACTCTGTGCATGTCCAGAACCGGGAGATACATCCGTGAACACAGCCCTGTCCGCTGCGTCCATCAATGCAAAGGTGTAACGGATTGGCTGGATTCGATACTAATCTTGATTAGCACTGACTTACCAGAGGTGCGGAGTCTAACGAACTCCTGGTGTTCACCAAGAGCCGCCGCAAAGCTTCGCTGCTGGGAGTCGCAGGTCGCGGTCCTCAGGCTTGCCCCAAGATGTAGTACAGCGGGAAGTGCAAGGAGATAGATGTAGTCAGGTAGTGGGAGCTGGTACACAAGGCAGCGACTGGGTACAAAATCAATGAGCTAGCGCAGAGTGAGGAGAATCCGGGTTCGGTGCACGGGCTGGTGGTAAAAGTACAAGGCAGAGGCGAAAGGGACATCAAGCAATCCGGGTCAGGGTCACAGGAAGACAAGGAGAGTCAGCAAGCCGGGTCGGTACACAGGGGCAGGAGATCCAGAATAATGATACAGGCAAGAACTGGTACACAGGCAGGGCCGGATTAACTCGAGGTCTAACTGGGCTATAGTCCAGGGGCCTCGGGCAACCAGGGGGCCCTTCAAAGTCCTCAGCAGCATTATTGATTGGTCCGGGGGCGGGGGCGCCCCCAGCCCGATCAATGCTGCTGAGCACTGTCAGTGCAGTGAAGTCCTCCGTCCCCGGCGCTGCTCAGTAATCTGCTTACTGAGGAGATCTCGCGAGAGTTCTCCTCAGTAAGGAGCTTACAGCGCGCCGCGGAAGGAGGACTGCACTGACAGGTAAGGGGGGGGGGGGCCTCGCGGCAGGCGGCTCACATTGGGGGCCTCACAGGGTAATGGAGGGCCCCTTGGACCAGGGGCATCTATTCTCTTAATCCGACCCTGTACACAGGTAAGCCACACAGAACAAGCTGCTGCAGATTCACAAGAAGAGCAGGTAAGCGCTACATGTTCAAAAAGAGCTCAGGAGCCAGGAGCAGGTAAGGTTTGTCTGACACTCACTGAGTGTTAGAGTGAAGTTAAATACAGACAGGGATTCAAAATCCCATCCCCGGGTTGCGGTCATGTGACCGCTGAACCCGGAAGTGCGGCTTCCGATGGACGGAGCGGCGGGGAACGAAGCTAAGTCTGTAACAAAAGGACACTTACTACAGCCTACATTTTCTGGGAGTGAACTAGACGAAGGAAGAGCATTTTGTTGTAGTCAAAGTACAGTGGGGGTAAAGGTAGTGTGTGTATCCTGCAGCGTCTTGACTTGTTTATTAGAGTACAGCAGACCTGCCTCCGATTTTAAAAGCACACAAATCTTGAGAGTCCTGCCTTTATGAATTCGGGAGTACGCAATAAATCCGTGCATATAATCTAAACGCGAGTTGCGCTCAGAATGCGTGCCTTGATGAATCAGGCCCATAGTGATTAAAGAGATCAAAGTTGCAGTCCATATATATCCATATAGCGTGAGAGCCAAACAGGGAGATGAATGGAACAAAGATCACCAAAATGCTACTATTCCGAAACATAGGTCTAGTCGCCTTTTACTGATCACAATTCCAAGTTTGCAAATGAGATATTAATGTGTATACTTAAAAAGGGCTAAGGCCCTTTAAATTAAAATTGTATACCTTTCACATAAAACAAAGAAAATGCATTTCTCATAGCTCACTAACATGAATAAAATACCAATGTGCAGGAAATATAAATCATGAGCACATTTTCGTTAGTTTGTCATTGTTTAGCGAAAATAATATCTCTAAAATTCAACACCTGCCTTTTACATGTGGGAAACAAATGACACAATAAGTCATTATGCAAGAAGTAGTTCAACTAAATTTTAACAATGTGGCAATAGAAGGATGTTTGTCAGAGATTTCACACCAATAAGCTGCTTATAGCTGGAGTAGTGCCAGCAGATTTACAATCAAATAACACTTCTGAGACTCAAAGTATGGGTCTTAGCCATGGAAACGTTGTGTTTTTTTTAAAAAAAACACTGAAATTACAATCTGATCTCATTTCAGGAAATCTATCAGTGTGCATTTTTTAAATAATGTTAAGCAATTGGTGTCAATTGTGCCCCTGAAACATTCAGAAGCAGCCTCTCATTTCTATTGTAAACAATGTTGCAAAACAGAAAGAACTGTTCCAACACGTTGCTCGTTGAAAATCTCTAGAGACATATAATGATTGACCAGAAAAGATAGTTATCACTTGATGGAAAGAGGCTAGGAGCATGAGTAAGGAAAGGAATTTGCTTGATCAAATGACTCATCTATTGATGTGTAATTAAGTCATCAACTAGGGAACATGAATAGACAAAAGGTAAAGCAAAAGGTGGAGACAAAAACACCATAAATCAATGTGCAACCAGCTGTTAGACAAGGAAAACTGTATCTGTTGGTAAAATATGTCTGAATATTACTTAGAAGTGTTACGAGCGACGGTTTCCCGCCGCCCGCTCCTACCTGCATCCTGGCTGTCATGACAACAGCCTGGGCATCACTTCCGGGACGCTTGCATAATCAGCACCACATCCGGCATCTGGGCTAGCCAGGCGCGTATGCAAAATGTTTTAGCTCCTCCTTCCTGTCCGCTGTGGTGTTGCTCATAAACTTGCACTACATTAGAGTTAAGACCTGGGGGCATCCAAGTACCTATGAACGCGTCAAGCTCTGCGGGAAAGGCGGCTGCTATAGGCGAAGATCTCTACCGCCAGTTCTGTAAGTTTATGACAAGACCCACAAGCAAAACACAAAGTAAATAATGTAGTGTAGTATCTGATAAATGCATCAGTTAAAGTGACATAATTCAGTTTTGCCCTATGATATTGTTCAAATTTCATGTGCAAAGTATGTAATGCTTATAAATGACCATATCACCCTTGGTTTGGGCCATTGATTGCTCAGCAGCCTCCAGTACTTAGAACAAGGACTTATGGAAGGGATAAATGGTCACCAGGTAAAGCATAGATCTTAGAATTGGAGATTACTACAAGGAACTCTTGAAATATAGGAAGCTGCAATGTCCCTTTAAGGTTAGAACCATGCACTGGGGAAGCACAACAAGGAGCAATGAGCCCATTTGACAATGAAGAGTACAGAAGCTGGCACAACTATACAGAGGGCCTGAAAACATATGCTTTATAGTAAAGCAAAATGGAATTTTGAGTGGTGTGTAAGCTGCGACACCCTATGCCTTGAGAGGCTGATTTGTAACAACCTACTTAGTGTAGGCCTCATCTCCAGATACATCTCTTAGGAACTGTAGTGGAAAGATATGTGCTGATGATAATGACCATCAGCATGCAACATTACTTGTTAAAAAAGGAAGTAAAATGAAACTATCTATAAATAAACTTATTTTATATAATGTAATTATTTGAGCTATACACTATGAGGGGTCTTACACAGCTAGCTAATAAGAGCAGATTTCTCCAGTTCTAGCAAGCAAGTTGCTCTGATTGGCTAATTGTGCACAGACCCCTTTCTATTCTTTCTGTTGTGGCTTTATGTAAAACAGTTTTTTTTTTTATCCTTTATCCTACAGGACAAAATAAAAGAAGATGCCTGTGGATTTAAGAGTAAAATAAAGCTGATAGCAAGGGTTTCATTCCTCTCACCTCTGGGACACAAAGTGGCTGCACCTCGTATACTACCTGTAGTGCTGCCACTGTTCATCACACTTAAATAATGATTATCTATCTTTCATACATCACACCAAACTCTACTCTCGAGGCGATCAGGAAGAGTCCCAGTGCTATTCAACATGGGGCCTGATTGCCCAAGGGAATTTATCCCAGTGCTAACCAGGCTGCAGGTCCCCTGTCTTAGTGACCCATCCAGGATATACTGTGAAGAAAAGGGCAAATTCACTTGCTTTTGCCCCAGGAACTCAGGAAATCACGAGGCCTGGATGAGTTGAAGGAAGTTTACTGAAGCCCACAGATATTTCCTTAAAAAACATCCTTTTTTTTGCCAGTTAAGGTATCATTTTTTTACAGTCTTTATTTAGAAATCTTGGATTAAAACAAGCATAAAAATGATGTTGCAAATTTTCAAATGTAATCACAGTGAAAGCCAAAAAAAGCTCCAAAAGCCAAACCCCCCCCCCCCAAAACAAACAATAGCAACTTTAGAGATAAATAAACTTGAGCATGTAACAATACACATTTTCCATGTCATGGGAGAGAAGGAGGAAGGGGTGGTCACCATGCAAAGGAAATGGGAAATGAGGAAATGTTGTTTAGTAAGTGTATTTGTGATAAAAAACTAGAAGGGCTAGAATGGGTACAGGGGAAGGAGTATTGTTCCAGGGTCAGCCTGAGAGGTAGATGAGGGTAAACTACAAGTATAACCAGGGGGGCCAGATTTGATTAAATGTATCTTCTTTACCAAACAAGTGATAAGTGATCATTTCCATCCAAGTTATGCAGGTGGGCATTTGGCAATTAGGCAAGGAGCAGCAGCAAAATTATGGGGAGCCAACTTTGCATCATGGTTGTCCTCATCTTGGACAGGATTGCAAAGGAGAAAGGACCAGTTAATGTATCATTGGATGACATGTTATCTAATAGTCTAGCCTTTGTCAGTGGGGCTGCAGGAGATTTTTTGGATTCTGGTATACCTGGAACTTTGAAGATTCCTGCTATTTGGGGTCTGGTATTAGCATTTGTGGACTGGACAGCAGTCCTTTATCCAACAAGATTAGGATTAAAATAAACACGCTCTTTCTCTGATATCCAAATTGTTAAATCAAATTAAAGAGGATATTATCTTTTCTAAGACTGTCTTGGTTGGTGGATATAATCTCATTTGTATTAAAGAGGCAGATGGAAGAATGGGAGTCTGCATTTTTTACTCATAATGGGCATTTTGAATATTTAGTCATGCCTTTTGGATTCTGCAATACTCCAGTATTAGATTTTTAGGGACTTTCTAGGGAGATTTGTAGTCATGTAAAGATTGTTTTGCAAAATCTAAGTACAAGAAGTTTTTTTCTTGGATATATTATGTAGTAGATTTTTCCTGGAGCTTTTTAAGATACAGGCAGTCATTGTGTGGACCCTGTTTACTCATCTCAAAGCCATTTGAAGATTCCTAGAATGTGCAAATTAATATAGATGTTTTCTGAAAAATTTCTCTACCATTGTGACTCTTGCTAATGCTCTAACTAAGAAAGGGGCTAATCCTGCAGAATGGTCTTGTAAGTCTTCAGATCCCTGCAAACAATTTTTAGTGCAGCCCCAGTCTTCAAAATCCTGATGTCATTACTCTTCATTGCTGAGGTAGATGCATCAGATGTCGAGGTTGGAGCAGTTCTTTCCCAAAACTGGAAAAGGATAATAAATTGCATCCATCTGTGTTCTTTAAAAATAATCCTGATGCAGATATTAATTGAATTGGATATACTAATGTTCTGTAGCGTGATGTCAGTTTCTGAGTATGTGCAGGCTAATATCACACAAGATATTGCACGCAACGGGACTTATTTCCAAAGATGAATCAGGCCCGGTATGTCTTATAAAAAAGGGGGACTTTTTTTGCAAGAAGAAGGTTTTAAATTTAAAGCTATTCATCAGACCTCCAAAGAGTTTCAATCTGAAAGAAGAGGAGTGGCAGGGTCTCTCCAATAAATGATGTGGTATTGGATTATACATGCTATCATATAGGGAAAAAAGTGCTGTCCAATTATACTAAAAATGTAAGTACTGCTAATTGGTATTTACTGTCCCTGACACCAGTTCTCTTCCACTGCCTATAGATTGTACATGTGGTGGAGACTTAGGCTTGGAGCTGACTCTGTGACAACAGGACGGGCACAAATACAAGCAATGTGAGGTCACAGAACATTTACTATGGCTGCATTGTTAGATCCTTGGGCAGTTCATCAAGTTCATGGACATGTTTAATACTTTGTTTTCATTCCAATTCTCTTTTTCAATTTTAATTTTTGTTGCCGAAAAAATATTATAATTAGAGAGAGGAGCATTGTAGACCACACCCTCTATTATACATGTGCTCACACGGATTGTTTTACAGACATGACCTGTTAGGAATGCTTGAGAATATCTGCCCTAGAGCCTTATGTCTGTCATGTATTTAGTGTAGGCTGTGTCTTACATTAAATCATTTCCCTACATTGTCCTACACATTGTAGTGCAAGTGGGCAAACTTCCCCTTTGACACGTGTGGAGACCTGGTTTCAGAGAGAAAAGCAGAACAAACAGGCGTTTTGATCATCAATCCTCAAGTTTACTGTGAGATTAGTGAGCAGTACATAGTGTAGTTTGTCACGGACCGCTTGGCTACATAACAAGCAGATATAAAACTATTATCACCTGCAGATTGAATGTATGATTTCCCCATACATCACCTGCTTCATTTTTACCATTCAATTACTATTTAGATGATAAGGAGCTAAATAATGGTAATATTTGTAAATAAGTGAGGTATTTGTAAATTCTACATGTATATATCTCAAATGGAGCAGCAGCTTCTTATATTCTAGATATAAAATAGAATAAATGATGGAGTAGATTATGGATTGCCATTGAGGCATTGTGGTAAAATACAATATTTCCCATGTTTCCCTTGTGTGCAGTTTGCTAGAGGGCCCACCTAGAATTTGACCAAGTTGGTCTATCCTCTGATATCTTTAAAGGGTTAGTCTCACTCAAGCAACTTATTTCATGTAGCCAGTCAGTGGGTGGGTATTGACCTGTACCTATTAATCTGTGCTGACCGCAGAGATCCGTCAGTGCTATAAGACCGGGCAGGTAGTGTATGCACCTGTTTAGACTGGAAGTGCAACCAATCAGGCAACGCATACACTGCAGCCTACCGGATGCTGTCAAATGCAATGATGTCAGAGTTTTACCTCTGTGCAGGTAATGGTGAGAATCCTATTGAGAAGATCGCACGGTAGGGCTAGATAGGTGAGACTACTTAACTAAAGTGGTTATCTAAATGAGGATAACACAGTAAAAGTAAAGCCTCAGCGCAAGGTATAAAAGCTGGATCAGTCCAATACATACACTATAAGACCAGGGGCGGATCTAGGCAACTGCTCTACCCGGGGCGATTTTAGGGGGGGCGATTTAGGCCCCCCTTTCTAATTTCTAAAGCTGCTGACGGCTGCACAGTATGTGCAGGTCCGTTCAGCATTGGCAGTGTGCTGTCCCGCTGCTCTGATTGTGTTTAAAACACAATCAGAGCAGCCGGGCAGCATACTGTCAATACTGAACGGACCTGCACAGCGTGCAGCCGTCAGCAGCAAGCCCCTGGATCCGCCACTGTATAAGACTCTATTTGCGGCCTGGATCACTGTTTATTTTGGTGAAATAAGTTGTTCTGTTAATACAAATGTCAGAAGAAAACAACCTTAAACTAGGGATAAACTCTCTCCTGAGATCTACATTAATGTGTTTGTACTTCACCGCAGAACTCCATGTACGTGTCATTTTCAAGTAAAACAGTTTATACTACACAAGCAGTGCATCCAGGGTATTATAATAACATCCTATTTATATTCAAGGTTTCGCAAGTGTTCCTTTGGTCAATGTTGATATGTCCCAAGGAGGTTATGTAATAAATAGGGTCTTGCTTCATATCAGCATCCCTTGTAAGGTATACTGGAATCCTCGGGCCTTGTTCTTCCTCTGTGACTTTTATTATATCTATATTACTTTTTTTCTGATCAAAGAAACGATATTGAGTAGATTCATGTGTTTGTGTATCGCACGGGCCAGAAACCACTTAAACAAAGTGCCCTTGTCTTTCAAAATAACTATTAAAAGGCAGAGCCAAGTTGGACTTCTTTTGTATGTGACTGCAGCCAAAAACTTCAAAGATGCTTCGCTTTATAACTCCAAAGTAATGCAAGTCAGTTTCTTTCTCTCCATATCATCAGACTTAATTATTAGCATTAGCTTACTGCTGGCAGCCGCCTTGCGTCACATGATTGCTTTTCAGTTTCAGAAAAGGTCAGCATATGGCACAAACACTGCTAGAGTTATACAACCTTGTACTCTGATCACATTGCACATGCTCCAGAAAGCATTATGCAATGTTATGTTCTCTGATTAACGACTCCTTGCACAAGAAGTTTCTCATTACTCTGTATCCCAGCATCCTGGGAATGATTAACACAGTGACATAACTCTTGTCACATGAATATGGAAGACTCAAGCCAGGCTTTAGAGTAATGTGTTTCAGAAAGACTCAACATCTTTATTGAATTGCAGTATACTTGATTTATAATGGTTTTAAAATTGTCGTTGTCCCTGTCAGGAACTGACTTGACATTTACAGAACTGCATGCTTTTCGTAAGGCAAGATTGTCACTTAAACTACTTTCAGACAGTTTGTGGAGTGTTTCCAGGGCTGCTTGTTGCATAGCAGAACTAAAGAATATTAAAAGCTTTGTAAAAAAAAAAAAGAGAACAACAGTTGATTTAAAAATACAACAATGGATTAAGTTATTGATAGTTATAGTTTATGATGAATGTAAACACACCTGTCATAATTATCTTATTTGTCATATTTAATCGCATGCAGACTTGTATGAGCATCATAACCTAACCAACAGACTCACTTTGTGTATTCTAAGAAAAAAGTGCCACCCACAGTGCAGTCTGTAGGTGCCTGTCTCATAGATTGTACCAGATATCGATATAGGTGGAGATGTAACCACACTTAATTACTTGTATGTGAGTGTGTGCAGCTAATGTAGAACACGCTGGCTCCCCTGATGCCATAAACTGGTTCACAGCCTATTCATAAGAAACTTGCTAGAGTTGCACACTATTCCAGATGCGGAACTAGCGAGCTGTGGGCCCTGGTACAGGGAAGCGGGTGAGGAGGAAACCGGGGCCCACAGCTCGCTAGTTCCTCGTGCAGCGGGCCCCATTATTTCCATGGACCCCGGTGCACCGCACCTGCTGCACCAATGGTAGTTCCACCACTGTACTATTCCCTGAAAAGCTATGCCCTAGCACTAGGTATGTACCTGGTTTTCTCATATGGTAAATACAGCCCTGCCTAACCCACAGAGAGTATAACTCTGCCATGCACAACAGCTGTAAACTCCATATCATATGCACTACAATCCCTATTATATATACTGTAGCACCTCTCACAGCTCCACCCACAAATTCTATACAGGAACAACATAGAACAGCAGAGCAAAATGTCCTGGGAAGGGGCTTATTTTCAATGGTAAATAAAATGTTGTTTAGTTGAAATTTTTTATTACTCAATACTGACCGGTGTACCTTGTAGCCCTTATGATCAGGCATATTTTTAGCCTTTTTGCTATTAGCTCTACCCACACACTCCACTATATGATTGCAGCATGGCTAATGGCAGACAAGTGCCTGATCATAACAAACCTGACTTCATCTCAAAATAAAATGTTTTTTAAAAAAAATAATTGAAGAATTCATGAAGGATATGTATTTTAGTGTAGTCTGATACCCTAATGTAAGCAAGGTGACTATGACCCACAATGCAATTGGAGCTCGACAGTGAATGTCGTTACCAGAAATCAGACACGACAAAGGCAAGCTCTGCGCCTCCATTTGTCAAGTTGTCAAGTCGACATCTATTAATTTACAACTTTGTTTCAAACATTAAACCTGTGCTTTTGTCAGGAAAATAGGATTGAAGAATGATCCTCTAACATCCTGAAATAGTTCAGTGCTGCCTATACATAGCACTGCAGTAATGAATACATACAAAATTATATCAGTCCAACATAGACATTAGTGTCAAAGGTCTCCACTATACCTTCTTAAGAGTTTAACATCAGAGAGGAAGGAATTCAAGAACACACTGACGCACCACATCGAGGGAATACTGTGGAATTTGGACGAGAATGAAGGGTACTGGATAATAATTAAAATAGATGCCTCCAATCGATCGAGTCTATTTACATCAATTCAGAAATTGTGTTGATAAATGCCAAAACACTGTGACTAAGGGCTAGATTTACTAAGCTGCGGGTTTGAAAAAGTGGGGATGTTGCCTATAGCAACCAATCAGATTCTAGCTTTCATTTATTTAGTACCTTCTACAAATGACAGCTAGAATCTGATTGGTTGCTATAGGCAACATCCCCACTTTTTCAAACCCGCAGCTTAGTAAATCTAGCCCTAAATTGTCAGCTTGTTTACATTCATATTCTGTAAAAAATGGGGAAAAGACTTTGTTAATCTGTAAATACGTAGTGAGTGAACACAATTAAAGAAATAGTTTCCTAGTGTTTTACTGAACCTAAATCAATGACTGACACTTTTATAAATACCTCTCAATATATAGCTCTTAAAGTGTATGTTGCTTGTACACATCTGGACCGTTGTAGTGTTGGTCGCAGATTGCGTTCATTAAAAACCCCACAATTGTGACCATATACAAAGCGGCATCTGTCTTAAGATTCGTGGTGGTAGGTGACGGTAGTATATGCACTTTGTTTACACCAGGCATACGTCACATAAACTTATATGTCCCTTGTGCCCATGTTGTTAACCATTTATTTTATTTGCCACAAACGTATTTCTAATTAACCCCCTGTTTTTGCTTAAACATGCACACAAAAGCATGATATATGCCCAATGAAGAAATCGCCAATCAGCATAAGTGATCATTTACAAATAAGCAATCACAAGCAGGGTCGGATTAACCATAGGGCTAACTGGGCTACAGCCCAGGGGCCTATGGCATCCAGGGGGCCCTTGAAAGTGCTCAGCAGCAGTATTGACCGGTCGGGGGTGGGGGCGCCCCCAGCTCGATCAGTGATGCTGAGCACTTTCACTGCAGTACTTCCCCGGCGAGCTGTATTCTCCTTACTGAGGAGATCTCGTGAGTCTCACTCTCACGAGATCTCCTCAGTAAAGAGCGTACAGCGCGCCGGGGAAGGAGGAGAAGGAGGTAAGTGCCGGGGGGGGGGGGGGGGGGGGCTGGCTCGGATCACGGGAGGGGGCCCTCACGGGGGAATGGAGGCCCCCTTAGCCCAGGGGCCTCCATTCCCTTAATCCGGCCCTGATCACAAGCAGATATCTAGAGGTGGGCACCGTCATCATCATCATCCGCTATTTGCACTTGCCCCATACCACCTGCAAATAATATGCATCTTTGCTCCAGTCTGCATCTATCCACAATTGCGTGAAGCCCCGTCTCGCCCATGCAGACACAGCAAGTTTATGTGTGCGCCTAGTTTTCTGGGCATACGCAGAGAGCGATTTTATGTAAGATACTCTACACAAGCTGGCTTAGTGCTCACTCTGCATCAGCCTCAATATGTTTCATTTGTGTAAGGTATGGGAGAGCAACTTCTTATTCATAACCTTGGACAGCAGAATAATGTACCTGAAAGACACAATTTTCTTGGGAATTCAGATTTTCAGCTGGCAGAAAGAGCATGGACACACAAAGTGGCTGTGGTTTGGTTTTATCTGCCCATGGTTTTGAGTCAGGAGTGTGGATTGTTTTTTCCTGTGTTCCCAATATGGGATATCAGCAGATATGGAATAACTAGTCATGCATTTTTGCTTCATAACTACAGCTTCATTTGTCCTCGGTGAATGTATCTAACACATTGGGCCTGAGTCATTAAGGAAAGTAAGGCAAAAAGAGGAGTAAATGTTAGCCGATACAAACCATGTTACAATGCAGGGGGTGAAAATTAAGTTATTATTTTGCACATAAGTTAAATACTGGCTGTTCTTTCATGTAGCACACAAATACTTGATAACTTGTTTGTACACTGAAATTTAAAGTTGATCTGCCCTACCCCAACAATAAATCTGTCCCCATATTTTAAATTTACCTCCCCCTCCATTGCAACATGGTTTTGCCAAGGTGCAAAATTACTCCTTTTTTATGCTTTGCTCCTTAATGACTCAGGCCAATTATGTTTATTTACACAGAAATCAAATCTGTTAATATGAATTGTAATTGTCACTCAATGAGGAGCGTGTGGCTTTATGGACCAGTACTCCAGTTTTCTGTTTAATGTGAGCTCCTCTACTCACGTCCATGCACCACCCTAGTTTGATAAATGCCGGTTTGCAAACACCTAACTTTGTCCCTTTAAACCTTATGAAATACAGATAATCATTTCCCAATGTGAATTGCTGAAAAAAGGTCTTTATCCCTCCACAGTCTATATGAAATTTGATATTTTGTCTGGTTGCCTTCCTCATGGCTGACACATAAATCACTGGGCTTTGTGCAATAAAATACTTGTGTTTTGTGGAAATCTTTAAACCGCCCTTCCTTTTCTAATCATTATGCAATACATGTCTGCATTCTGTATCTGCATTGTTCAAAGTGAAGTGATTCAGCATCTTGATTGTTTCACACAATGTGTTTCGCTGAACAAGGGCCACAGTGTACTTAATGTTAAATCAAACAACATTTGTGTTAGAATGTTTTCAGTGACGCTTCCCCTGCAGCTCATCAGCATTTGCGGACCATTATTCTCTTGCTTTTTTTTCCTTTTAGTCCTCGCTGCTAAAAGTAGTGTTTACAAGATGTTCTGGTCACATAGACAATACAGTGATGATTAGGCCTTTTCTTTCCCAGTGGCGTACGTGAGAGCGTAAATGTAGTCAGATCATTATGCAGGATCTTGCGCTTGAAAAGTGACATCACTGTGGCTGTAATACATGAACACAAAATAAAGAAATGTCTACTCTGAAGTGCACATAGTCAAAGTCATGCAGAACTCTAATCACTCATCAGTTTGAGGATCCAATGTAGATCTGTGCTAGCACCAGAAGTGGGGACTATGGATCCACTAAGGTTAGGACTTTCCAAGCTCTAGAGCCAACCTAAGTGATGCTGTGGAGCTCTGCAAGATCGTCCCATTGCAGGAGGTCAGTTAGTATATAAGTATTTGTTTATTTTCAACATGTTTTTTGTTAATATTAAGCGAAATACATACAATATTTAGCACTTTCTTTGCATTTATTACTATAGCAGGGTAGATGCCTTCTTAGCCCCAGCTTTGCAGAAGTAAGATTTAAGATCTATAGGCCCCTATTGTATGAAAGATGGTTTTCAATCCTCAACACGTAGATCATATTTATTAAGAAAGCTCCCCTGGAACAGCAGTTCTAATAGACTGCTGTTTCAGTGATGTACAAAACTCACTTTTCACTGGCTCTTCTCCTCGTCTCACATGCGATACAAGCAGCACTGACCGGAGAACGTGAGTCACGTGACAGGCAGGGATCCCTACACATGCGCTGTGAAGCTCTGCTCTTCGGAGCAGAGTTGAACACAGCAGAAATGTTTCACATACAGAAATGTACGCCAGCATAATTGGGCACTTTCGAAAGTTGATAAATTGCATTAGAGAACAGTGCCCTTACACTTTTATAGGGACTGAACTGGAAAACGAAGCTGAATGGTCATACATTTCTACAATACTAAGATTTGCAGTGAATTAATCATTTTTACCATCTATTCAGGGATTTTAGATGGTAAAAATGATGAATAAATAAGCCCCTTTGTCCCCAATGGAACAGCGCCACCCAGTGTCCAAATTATCCTATGATTGGTTTAATACTTGTCCCTACTTTTAAACAAAGCATCTGCTAGATGAAGAAGAATCTCTTTTGTTCAGGGTCATCCTTCCTCCAGAAGTACAGGCTGCCATGCAAAGCACTTAGATCCATTTGTTTAGCCCAACACAAGAACAGGTAGATCATTGCAAGCTAATCACCTATCTGCTCTATCGGCGTTAATGCCGAGTGGCTGATAGCAACATGTGTGGGAACCTTAAAGCTAGGGCTTACTGCTAGAAATCACCTCTCACTGAGACATAAGTCATAATAAGAAACATGAAATATTATACAATTTATTTAAATGCAGGTCCCATCTTCCCCCTAAGATGCATTTCTAAGTAGTATTTATAACATTTGGTGGCATGACATTTATGGAAATCAATGAGGATTTGTTATTTTACATCTGAAGACTTAAAACATGCAGAATGAAACAAAAATATGCGCAGCCATATATGTAACTAATTGTGTAATCTGTAGTAATTCTTTTTCTTACATGCCGGATATTTTACACTTTGAAATGAAAAGATAATGAGAAGACAAGAAGTGACTGTTGTTAGTAGAATAAACAAGATATGAGTGCATCAATAGTCAAATAATTTGAACATCTGTGATTTATTTCACTAATTACTCCAAAACACTGGGGAAATTGGAGATGTGAGAGTCTTGGAGTAGGTTTGAAACTTAAGGTAAAGTTTAAAGCTATCTTACTAATGAGTGATGATTCATGCCTGCTCAGAAAGCAGTCACTGTAACTTTACAGTCTGTGTTTTACATTTTGTGCTCTTTGTATGAGCGTATTTCATACTTACCTACTTTCTTCAGCTCCCTTCCGGGAGCCAGCCAGTGGAGGGGGGCGTGAAGGGGCGGGGTGGCCGAAATCGCGTCATTTCGGCCCCGCCCCCTGTGACGTCATGACGCAAATTGCGTCATTTGACAGCGGGGGCGGGGCCAAACGCCGCGATTCACCGGGAATCGCGGCGTTTGGGATCTAATTCTGCCCACTTCACTAGGAAGTGGGGCACTTCCTAGTGAAGTGGGCAGAATTCGGGAGATTGCCACACTCGCCCGGGAGTCCGGGAGACTCTCACAAAATGCGGGAGTCTCCCGGACATTCCGGGAGAGTTGGCAAGTATGGCGTATTTATTACCTTTAAGTTTGTTTGACCTTTAGCCAGTGTTTTTGTCATACTTTGGCAATAGTAACCTGTCGATCAGTAGATTGTAGTGCTCTACATGTGTCATGTAAGTTCACTTCCTTCTCCACAATAACGTTCTTAAACCGTCAACAAAAGGGTCAAATTTTAGTTTAATCAACCCCTTTATCAATGTGTATTTCATTGGTCCTTGGCTCTTTTGATAATACCACAAGTGGTAGTTGTAAAAGGAAGTTCTGACTAAGTATGAACTAGCACTGTAGCCTAAATATAGTTAACAGGACTTATTCCCCCCTGTGCCTACGTGCAGAGCCAGCAAGTCTTTCAGCTGTGATGACGAAATGCCATACATTTCTTCCTGGAATAGTACAGATGAAAGGCCTCTTGTTAGGCTGAGGTTTCAGAGCTTACAAAACACTGTCAGAAATCTACTGGGTGTGTTTAGTCACTACTTAGCAAGATTTTATGGAAAATAAAAGCAAGGGAGATCAGAGAGCAGATACAAACTCTGATGAAGTGTTTTAAACTCAAACTTTTATTTGCTTTTATTTCATGTAAGAAAAAAAAGTGAAGACAGGCAGATTAAAGCACTGTGATATAACCACATTTAAAGCAAGTCTCAACAGTGTTTTCCAAATCAGACCTGGGAACAACCTGTTGCAAAACAGCCACTTCACTGTTTACAATCTCTCCATACCTTGTGTCACACTGGTACAAAAGATGTTTTTGTCAGTTTGCCATTGAAGGTCATCAGCGGACGATAAATATAATATTAAAACATATGCAATTACAATGGTAAACCAGTGCACAAATGGTGTACTGTACTTATGATGTATTTATAACTGAAAATGTAATTGGTTTTCCCCTTAGTGACGATTGTGAGATTTTAGTGGTAAAAACAATCAGGGCTTAGGTTTGCAAATTAAGTCATGAGTTAAAAGAACTGACATGATATATTTAGGGTACAAAATAAGTGTATAGATGATGACAACAGTCAGGACCAGCATGGGAGGGTTGGGAAATTTTAGCCCGGGGGGCAACACTCCATTAAGCAGCCTATTAGGGAAATTTTAAAGGAAAAAAAATGCAGGTGACCCAGCCCAAGACAGCTCACTAGGTGACTGGGCCGGGGGGCAGATGCCCCAGGGCTGTCTTAATGCATGGGCATGCTAGGCAGTTGTCTGGGGGCCCCATGAGCATAGGGGCCCCATAGTATTGGCAACTTTTCTTTATTCTGGGAGATTTATTCAGAACCTTTAAACCCATAATCACCTCAGTGGTTGTATAGGTAGGGCCCCAGTGCTCTGCTTTGCCGGGGGCCTATAATGCTGTTAAGACGCCCCTGAGAGTTCAGCAAGTTTTGATAGAAGTATCTGTTGTGATATAATATTTTTATTTTCTATATGATATATGAACAACAGACCATTTTCGTCATAAGAATCAGTTTGAGGTAAATAAATACTTCCTGACTACCAAATATCTATCTACATCCTATTGCAAACCACCAAATACATATAGCTTTATTCACCCTGTTTGCATAGCACATCTTTGCGCATATAGTGAACACATGCAACTCCCGCTATAATGAGACCTGCAACTTTTTCCCACTTAAGATTCCCTATGCCCAAAAGGGCATGACAGGGAGGGAAGGGGTGTTCTGACATAGGCAGTATGGAGAAAGGGCGTGTTCGAACAATTGCGAACGGATTCAGACTTAGTGGCAACTATGACTGAAAAAGCGGCTTTATTTGCGGATGGTCATGAGTGGGTGTAAGTAGTGGAGGATGATGGTGACAAATACCCAAACTAGCTAACAGCTTGTAATATAAGGTTTGCAAATGATCCGCAGGCGTTTATTGAGACATTAGTAGTTGCTCGGCCGTAGATTACAATTTGACGAGTGTGTTGTAGGGAAGAAAAGAAAAAACATTTTTCTTTTGTACATATGTCAGGAAATCATCCCAGCTGTGTTAGCTAGGCTATTCAAGCTTGAAAGATGCTTCAAAGCAATTGTGTTTGAAAAATACATACGCATCCACTTCTGTGCACATTTTTCAGTGGCAAGTTCCACTTACGCTTGCGTTCCACTCTGAAATAGGCCCATTGCCTTCAATATGCACTCTGTATATTCCACTGTGGAAACAGTATTTTCAGGTTGTGGGTGCCCTATTTGGTTTTTTTTTGTGGAGGGGGGAGGGGGCGGGGTTGCCCATAAATCAAATAAAATGTAATACCAAAGGAAAGCTATATTTTTCCCTCCCCCAAAAAATGTACTTGGAAAGACTGAAAATAAAAATGTTATTCTCAGTTAAAGTGATGCTTCTCCAAATTATATATATATTGTTCTGACCATGGAGGGGCTAAATCCTCCCAGCCATTAATTAGTTTAGAAATACCAGACATCCCTCAATAGGATGGACACTTGTCCCAAACTGTGATACAGCATTAGCAGACTGAAAAATAATCCCACCCAAACATGTGCTATGAATTAAAGCTCAGACTGTGGAAAGGCTGGAATGCATTATGTTCATGACATTGTAACTAAATCGTCTATAGTGATTACCAACAATATATAAATACAGTATATAACTTGCTTATAAAGTGTTGTTTATATATTTCTCCACCTGCAAATCCATAATTTACTTAGGCTTCTAAAGCATATCCGATTTGTTTTAAAAAGTATTAGATGATACATACTCTGACAATCTTTATGAAATATGAGAATCAAAATACAAAATCAGCGCCTCATCTAATTTTGTAGCCTCCTTACCCTTTTTAACCTACTTTCTTGACCTTATATACTGGGAATCCGGTGACTAGTACATGGTATGCACAGTTGATTATATGAATGCAGTGGTAAGTAATAATTCTAATCCGAACAGAGTAGAAGCAAAACATAGCATTTTTCAAACTGAAAGTCTAAATTAGTAGTTTCTATCTTGTTAGCGGGTCTAATAATGTTAGACGAGCTACAAAGCCTGGATGCACCATTGGCAGCTGTTCCACAGGGATTCTAAAGTCTACTGGCCAAAAGCATCTGATTTTATGGAGAGAGTTGTGTGCCACTATAAATGTATCTGGTGTCCATGATATGGATACAGAGTTAAAACTGTGTCTTACATGTTAAAATTTACTTTGTATTGCAATCAAAAACACACTTAATAAAAATGTATTGAGTTTAAAAATAAAAATAAAATAAAGTAAAGACACCAGTAAATTAACGTAAAAACGTGTGATGTATTTATATATGAAATAACTTGTAGTAAATAGAAGTTGGATTAAAGTTGTCTACTCACTATGGAAAGTTACTACAAATGTGATTTCTGTAACGATTTTACCAATAACAGAAAGTCCGGATGATCATGTAGATTCATGTGTACACACCTACACGATTTACCTTCAGATCTGTGACCTTCATCTGTCATAACCATCTGCTGACAAGATTGTGACTCTGCACAGTCTACAGGGCTCTGCCTACACTGCTGGTACTAAGTGCACTACTATCTTTGCCTGACATCATTCCATCATTTAAGAAGTTTATAAAACCAAATCAAACAATATTGTTTGCTAGAATACAATATGATCGTAGGAGCGCACACACTGTTGCAATATCTGACCTAATGGTTGTTGATCGTGTGATCTGCATCATTGTGTATGCGGTTTAGGGGATTGCAATTTTAGTGATGCATTGTTTAAAGCATTTTACATGAATGTAACTTTTTTTTTTTTGCCTCTGGTCCCTAAATCCCTCTAATACTATTTTGTTAGTTACTGTTGCCCTTTTTATGCATGTACTATATAGCACAGAAGTATGCTTTTGCTAGGGAAAACTTACCTCTTGTTTTCAAAACTGGACACAATAGACCTCACTTTTATAATATAGCACTTCATTAACACAATATATAATTTGAATACTGAGATTGCCTTTATGAAAATTTGTTATAAAAATACATTACATTCTAGTTTTCTGCACTTAACAGATTCTTTATGCCATTCCTTTCTATATATTTAGATTACATGATTTATAGATATTTTGCTCATAGCACCTTTCCATTAGTCATCAACTTCCCGTCCACTTCACTGAAATGGTGTTTCCTGGTTGTAAATAATATACATCACACATACTCTATGTCATACCTTTTCTAAGGCGGTTGCAGCTTTTTTCTGAGAACTTTTTATTAATACATCCATGAAATAAGTGCTGTTTGTTTGTATAGTGTATAGCTAGCTGTCTATCGTGTTTCCAGTGTAATAACGAGACAACCCAAAGTACTAACTACTAAACCATCCACATCGTCAGCCACTGACTTTGTTACAATGCAAATTACACCAGCTGTAGATTTGAATTGTGCGTGTGTGTATACATTGTGGATTCTTTGTTTTCTAACTGTATATAGTATAGTGAAATTATTTAAATAACTTATAATATACATTCCCTGTAAATGTTTTTCACAGCAAATCTCTTTATCCATGTGCCCAGGCAGACACTGAATATAGCAGTGAATTTTTGAATGATAAAACTTCAGATTTATAATGACACATTACAGTGTAAATGATGTGATATTGGTGGAATAATGAGCCCCCAGAGGAAAGTTAAGCCACCCTTACATTGTCCAGAAGGAATAGACAATATTGGTTCAACCGTTTCCTAGATATCAATTTCCCTGTACATCTGTGCATTCCTACATGAATAGGGCTGTAATAGCCTGTAGCCAATAAGATGATTGGAATGTTCCCAGCAGAACATTTTAGGAGATGAGTGTATTGATCTTGTGGAAGGAAGTGACCTTGCCACTGGTTGTACAAGTGAGGTCAGTGTTGTACATGACATGGGCAGTGTCATATACGATGAGAGGGAATGGAGGCACTACCACAAACTGAGAGCTTGATACCAGGGTCACCCAACATCACAAAGTAGTGATATGAGGCGCTTGTCATACAGATTTAGGAAGATTATGGTGTCTACCCACATCTCTCTAAGACCAACGTTTATATATTTCAGTATTTGGAGTTCTTCATCACCAGTATCACCATTTATATCAAGGTGCCACAAAACTCTGCAGTGCCTGACGCTCAAAATACAATCGCAAAGAAAGTGCAGACGTGTGATAAAGGGTAGAGAGGGATTTGCTTGTGTGATAGTTTACAGTCTAGAGTCGTGGTTATACACCTTGAAAGGTAACAACATAATATCTAACAATGATCAGCCTGTACCTTACACAATAGATCAGTTGGTACCCCTACCTTATCCTCAGCCTGTGCCACAGACGATTTCACAAGTCACTATCTCTATAGATTATTACACCAGACTTTGCCCCCACTGAACACTACACCTGCATGTGTCCCCCGATTACAGCATATTGTAGCCTGATAATGTCAACATGTGCCCCAACTGACCATCCCTCAAGACCAGACTCTGTCCTGATTGAACATTACATTAATGTTCACCACTGTGTGCCTTAAGTCTTATTACACCAGCTTTCCCACAAACTGACACTGACAGATCATTGCAGCAAACTGTGACCAAATGAATCTTTTCCCCAGCACTGGTCATTACAGCAGCCTATGCCCCCCACTGATCAGTACATCACCCTGTGCCCTGACTGATCCTCGCACCAAATTGTGCCACCAATGGACATTACACCAATCTGTGCCTTGATTGCAACAGCCTGTGTCCTCACTGATCAATACAATAACCTCTGTCCTTATTGCACTGTCCTGATTTCATCTGCCCCATGTGCACTAGCCGTGAACTATTCCAATCAGTTTCTTGCATTTAATGCATCCAGACATAAAATTCAGAGTTATAGATCTCTATTAATATAACCCCTCCCCCCATACAAGAAACCACAAATAGAATGCCACATATTTTGCATACATTTTCAAAAACACAGTTTTGGCAGCAGTACCAGTAATTGTGATCTATAATACTGATGTGTCTAGAAGAGCTACAGAAAATGCACGGCACTTTTGAATTCAGTTTCCGATGAGAGACAAAGTGATCTTTGTTGCAAAATATAAATTTAAAATTATCAGACAAAACCAATGGTTATATATAGCAAACAGACACATATTTAAAAGGTCTGTTTACATAGTTGGATAAACATGTATATTTAAATATCCAAAATAAATCCAAAATCTTGAATGAACTTGAGGGAGAAATGAAACTTAAGGGTCTGAGCTAGATCATCTGGGCTGATTAGCTGACTGAAATATAGTCTATTTCCTTGTAAGAAATTAGCAATACATTTTACAGCAATATAAGTAGAAAACGAAATGAGCCACCTTGTTATGTAATCAATTGATTTTGCTGACTAAACATTGCACTGTTAAAAGGCAAGAAGGAGAAGCTGGTGACCAAGCTTTCAGCAGGACAACTGCTCTCCCGGCAATGTCGGGTTAAGTGATTAAACATTTAATCTGAGGGATCCCGACATTGCCGCTTTAAATTAACATTGACAGAGGTCGCAATGACGTCAAGCTGTAGTGCCGAACACCAGACCATTCTGAATAACTTGCTGTCAGCATGATGGTGTCATCGGAGATCTGCAGAGTCAGGTTTTAGGTAAGTCTGTTTATTTTGCAATCGGTTTATGATACGTTCAGATTTTATTTGTAGGACTTGTCGTTGTCGGATTTGTGGTCATCGTTAAAACGATGACCACCGTCCCCAGTTTCACATACCATAAATTTGGACATTTCCTTGCAAATTAAGAACTGTTGGCAGGATATGGTAAGGATGGTATTATGTGGAGCAAGGCCGGAAGAGCATATTTAGTATTACGCCACTTTGCATTGTTCTCATTATAATTGCCCTCAACCATTGAATTTTGTTTCACACTTAAAGTAATTGTTTGACTCATAGGGCTTACCTACAAGATTCATTCCTGATCAGTTACTAAATTTGCATGGGCCCAATAATAAATGTAGTAACTAAATAAAATAAATTCTGAACACACACAGCAAATCAATACAGACGGCCAGTTGTATTCAGATAGACTTGTTTAGTATTAAAGATCACCCTTAGAAAGTATAAAGTTTCAGCTGTGAAGTAAAATATATTTTCATCTAAAAATGTAATTTGTTCTTTTATGTGTAGTTACATAGTAATAAAATAACGTTTGCTTGTGGTTGTAATAGCACAATTTCTTTTGGCAGGCAAGCTTTGCTCATTGTCTCCCTCTTGTGGAATAATACAGTTATGCGTTTCAATCTTACTGGAAGTCTGCATGCAAGAGTTTTGTGTAAGACAGTCACAGCTTTTATTTTATGCAATCTAAAATGAAATGGAGAAGTCATGCAACCCAGTTTCATGAAAATGACAAAAATAAAGAGAAATGTATGTCAATTATTGCTCTTACACATACACATACTCAGTATGAAGATAACTCATCATATTACATAATATACACAGAATTTAGAGCAATTTACATCAATTTCTAAAAAGCTAAGCAATCCGTTTATTTAACAGGAATTGCTATCTAAAGGAAATATAACTTGAATAATAATTGTAATTTTCTGCAGTGCGTGTTTATTCAGAGTCATTGGACTGGATTTACTTTGCATTTTAATTTATACTTACATTTACTTACATTGTGTATTATAACATATGAAAGTATTGGGTGCCAGGTGATTATATGACTTTTCAGCATCTCACATGTCTTGTTGAGGGCAGAGTAAAATATTGCAAATGACCTCAATAGCATAAAAACATCAGGGAAGCAGAGGGAGGCCAGACTAATCCCTTTAGAATTCACTGGTCGATTTTGGTAATACTCTGTCCTGAGGATAGGAAACTTTAAGAATTACCACCTTCTTTCTTCCCTAGTAATCCTAGCTGTAGGTTATCTGCACATTCTTCCACTAGGTTAAGCGTCTCTCAAGCCAAAGTCTCAGGTCTCTTTATGCCAGCCGCCCCCACAGGGAAGCAACAGTAAGACTCAGCACAGCATATGGGATCCAGACACACTTGTTAATAGATAATATAAATTCATCCGCTAGATATGATAAACTTAACCAGGTCACTCCTGGTCCCTATATGACACATACCTCAGATCCCTTATGTAATCACCTACGGGAAAAATAAAATGTCTGATGGACTAGACGTGTCATCAATACCATTACAAGGCAATACAATTTAGCAGTCCCAGCTGAAAAGAATTACAATAATGTATACCCGTTATTCCCAAAAAATAAAATCGACAAAATCTGTCCATTATTATTATTATTATCATAGAATTGTAAGGTGCCACAGTGCTCTGCAGCACAGTACAGTAGGGAAAACAGTACATACATAAAATAGGGACATACAAGGTAGGCAAAATAAACGCAGACATGAAAACAAAGGGTATGGAGGACCCTGCTCATTAGAGAGTTTACATTCTAAGTGGAAGAGGGCACAGCTGAAACAAGAGGAGCAAATGTGGCTGAGTGGAGATTGTTGTGAGGGTGCATTAGTGTGAATAGTGTTATCGGGGATAAGGTCACCTCTAAAAAAGAGATGGGTTTTCAAAGAGTATCTAATGGTTTAAAGGCTGTGGGAAAGTCTGATTGAGCGTGGAAAGGAATTCCATAAGTGGGGAGCAGCACGGGAGATGTCTTGTAGGCGGGAGTGAGAAGTGGTTACCAGAGATGAGACAAGATGCAGGTCAGAAGTAGATCTAAGAGGGCGGGAGGGAGAGAATTTTGATATGAGATTTGAGATGTATGCAGGGGTAGTGTTGTTGAGGGCTTTGTAGGTAACGGTGAGTAATTTGAGTTTGAGTCAAAATAGCTTGGGCTAAGAGCTGAGCCAGTGTACAGCTTACACCAATTGCCGTCCGTATGCCAGAGTCCATACCCGTTTATGCAGGACGTCTCAATGAGTTAGCCACTATCTTTTCTTGCTAATAAAAATCAATTTTCAATCAGTATGCACATATTTGCAATAAATAAGATGGTCAGGTCAGATTTTTGGAACTGGGCACTTATATAGGGTTCTAATAATTTTCAAATGGACAACTGGGTTACCCATGTTTTGTCCAGGCTATAAAATTGATAGCATACTTCTTGTTGGGTCTAAAATGCAGTTAAACAGTTAGATGAACATATTTCAATTTTCCTGGTAATTTGAGTATATAAGAAGTCTGAATTATGAGCAAATACACGATGATAGTTAAAATTTCAAATGGAAAAAAGTAGAATGGGAGAACCAAGGCACCCATAAAATACACTGAATATATTGCTGCAGTACAATTAATTCAAATTCTATTTTAAATGGCTGATCTGAGCAATATCACAACTATGCAATCACTAGCAATAATCAATAATATTCCTTCCCTTCAGCCTCCTGAATGCATTTTTTTTCCTTTAAAATGTTCCTAATAGGCTGCTGAGTCGAGTTTTGCCCGTGGGGCTAAAGTTTGCACTCCTCTGTATAAAGTGTATATGAGATATGAAAAGCACTAGCAGTTATTTGGTGATCCCAAAAATTACCACCAAAGGTAAAGAACACATATTTTAGTGCTAATGTAATAAGTAGAAAAAATGCAGAAATTGGACACTTTGGTGTTCAGCTGTGTCAATGTCTAGTGACCAAATATCTCTGTCCCAGGAAAAAAACATTGCTCATCTAGATAGTGATAGTGGTGAGGACAATGATGAAGAAATTCTGGTCAAGTTCAACGATGAGCAAGTTGTTATGTAAGCCTGTATGTGTTAAATGAGCAAGTTGCTACATCATTGATATTACTCAGCTTTGTGGTAGCTAGCAAGCTTATAGAACACAACCATATCAAAGCCTCAATCCTTGAAAAAAATCAGTATAGGATAGTTCTGAAAATATAAAAGACGTTTGTGTGTTTGTTTAATTGTTAATGGCATGTTTTGTGATTATGTTACTCAGCTCCAAGTCAATTTTAAAGGAGACCTCCATTTATCTAGTCCCCAATCTCTTCCCGCCACCCATAGTCTAATATCCCTGTGGAACACAGATAAGAGTATCACCCCTGGAACCCCACCCTTACCCATGCTAATCTCTGGTACAGTAATAATTTCTGAGCTCTGCAGGCTTTGGAGGTCTTAAGATGAAGGAATGAGACAGAGGGAAAGAAATATAATAAGGTAAGCCTCGACCTAACTTGATTCTATTTATCATTTTGAGCCTACACTTTTGATAAAGCAAGACCATGGCCTTATCTGTGTGGAGTTTGTATGTTCTCCCCGTTTTTGCGTGGGTTTCCTCTGGGTGCTCCGGTTTCCTCCCACACTACAAAAACATACTGGTAGGTTAATTGGCCGCTATCAAAACTGACCCTAGTCTCACTCTCTCTATCTGTCTGTGTGTCTGTGTGTGTATGTTAGGGAATTTAGACTGTAAGCTCCAATGGGGCAGGGACTGATGTGAGTGAGTTCTCTGTACAGCGCTGCGGAATCAGTGGCGCCATATAAATAAATGGTGATGATGATGATGATGAAGGGCTTAACTTCAAATTAAATTAGTTGAAAATCCCAAATTATTACAAATTTAGGTCTAGAAATAAAATCAGTTTGAGTATCATAAACTCTAGTTTAAATGTGTATATAATACTTAGCCCAAGCTGTAATCATGTCCCATGCAGTACAATTGCTCTGATCTTCACCCAAATTCTGAAAATGCAAAATCAGCTCAAGCAGCATTTTTCTACTAGTGGAACCTAACTCCTCTGATCTCCGTCCTCCTTCTCCAGTATTTCTTTACGTGTCCGCAGTCTCATGCACTGACAATAAGGTAAGCACCCAGTGCCTTATAAGACTGTAGGTGGATTTATTAAACCTTCTTAAAGGGAAATGTGGAGGTGTTGCCCTTAGCAACAAATTACATTCTAGCTATAAGTTTCTAGAATGTGCTGGATAAATGATAGCTAGATACTGATTGGTTGCTATGGGCAACACCACCCCTGTGTACTGTGTGATAGATATGGTGACTGACAGTGGGAGTAGAGGAGGTACAGATAAAAAATTTATAACTTATACTATACTTCTACATCTCGATCTCTCTGTCAATCACAGTGCTTCTTTACAACTGGTTACATGAGGAAAAGGTGGTATTTGAAGTCAGTCACTGCATGTTGAAACTGTAACTGCAGCAGACTATAGAGGTGCTTAAGAAGGAAGAGTGGTATGCTGGGGGCAGGGAGGTGGGGTGAGAAGCTTTCCCTGCCCCTCCTGACACCCCTTTCTCACCTTCCTTCAAGGTAAAAACAGCCCTCAACATCCTCTAATTCTGTGGATATACTTTGAAGTGTTCCCTCTGTGAGTATTCCAAGGAGCATTCACAATAGCTTTAATCTACTGGAGTTTGTGGCATAACTTAGCGAGGAAATAAAGCCCCCCCACCTCCTCCAACGCAATCTCATACCTTAGTTTCTTTCACCTATTTTCTGGAATCTTCAGCACCAGAAAGACTGGGGATTCTAGCAACTTTTCCTTCCTGCTGCCTAGGTTCATGCGGCAATCCCCCTTATCTATCTATGGCGCCTTAAAGGCGCCTTCATCCCCTTTTATTAGCACTCTCAGAAGGAGAAATTGTCTCCCTTGCTGTACCTCAGTTTGTTCCCACTGACGGTAGGTACACCCTTTTCAACTATTTATTCAGTGCTGCTCTACGAAAGGCCATTTATGTTTTTTAAAGGCACTGTTGATTTTTAAACCTTACTGGAGTTTAGGTTTTGGATTTCATACACAATGCATTCAAGCCACTGATCTCAATATTTCATTGGGGAGTTACAGCAATTTAGATACAGTATAAGCATCGATTACTGAAATATAACTAAATATATCTGTGACTAAATGACTAAAAATAGCATGCTTAAGAAAGCTAGTAATATTTTGCTGAATTATTCAGCTGAGAATGTAATTTCATCTGAATATGAAAGCTTAATTGGAAAAAGTGGTTATTGCAATGTCAAGAGCCTAAGATTTTTAGGGACTTTTTATTCACAGAGGAAGTAGCAATGTGACCTCACTCTTCATAATCAGATTCACTTCCTGGTTGTGCTGTGACTTTAGAAATAGGAGATGTCAACATGGAAATTGTGAGGCTAATGATGAAGCAAATTTTTTCGGTATGGACACAACACAAGAAGTTGAGTGACATAAATGATTTGGCTATTTATGGCACAAATCATATGTAAGGTATCCGGTAGCGGTCTAACAGTCAGAGGGCTATTTTTTGCGATGGGATTTATCTTTATGCATTTCATGACTATGATGATCCTTGTTCAGTCTGTGCGACAGCTGCAGCTTTTAATCCAAATTCTTATTTATGGTAAGATTCAAAGTACCGATTCTACTAAACCCCATTTACTTTTAACAGCAAGAGAACTATATCGTTTTGTAAATGAGCAGAGTTAATCCAGCTGCAGTAAAATAAAAGGGTTTAGTGGATTATGTGCCCTGTGAGTTACTGTCAATACATTTTTCCATCGAGTTTACATTCCTCATTGTTACACCAGGATTAATGAAGTTACATGTCAGTAATAGGTTTCTTCATATCTCATCTGCCACTTAATTGCTTATACATCCATTCAGAGGCGGATTTAGACATCATGGGGCCCTAGGCAAGATACTGGTTTGGGGCCCCTCCCTGAAAAAATCCATAGCACTATAGTTTTTTAGCATAACATATAGCCCTATTCAGGGGCTGGCTGGCAGACTTTAGCCCAGGTGGGCAAGCACATAGCACTGGCCCATAAGTAGAAGCCCATTTTTAAAGGTTGGTCTCACCGCCGGCCCTGGGAGGGCCCTTTGGGGACCGCTGGGCCCTAGGCAATTGCCTAGGTTGCCTAACGGTAAATCCGGCCCTGCATCCATCTGTGGATCTGATGAAGAGCTCTCATGTGACCTATTTTCCATGGACAGTTCTAATCTTGTCCACTGGAAATCTTTACTGTGGAACACTCCTCTTCAGTTTGTTTGTTTTTAATAGGATGAAGTACCTTCCTTTAGCTTGTCAATTGTTATTTTATCTGTCTTTTGACCGACGGGTAGAACTCCCCATAGGCAGCAGTATAGCGCCACCTGAAAGTTAGAGAATAATAATTTAGAAATTTGCTGACTGTAAGCATTACATGATTAAGGGTTCAGGCTAGTAGTCTTGTAGAGCCCCCTCACCTTCCACACCAGGCAATAGGTAAAATAATAAAAAAAAATACGCAATAGGTAAAATCGCACTCGTCTTTAATTTAAATTCCTGTATCCTTCACCACCCAACCAATGTTTACGTTCAAATTTTTGTTGAAGTTTCGAAACTCCTCTCCACTTGGCTTTATGAAAGGCTTGTGGCAATCTTAATCACTCTTTTAGTTTTCATTAAAATCTGAGCTGTATAGCGGAATGGACGCAGGAACGAACGGTACTGACGGTGAAGATGTGGAGGAAGAGGGGGCTGTCAACCAGTGAGTGTTGTCATCCTTGTCTCTCCTAACTGCTTATCTTCAAGCGCCCACCCACGGGTGACTCGCTGTGTTCCGTCTTTACCATGGGAATACGTCAAGATTAAAACCTTTTTTTCTTCCATGCTTTCTTTTTACTTTGGAGAACATCTGCTCTCTTATACTTTAAAAGGAATTTCAGTGTATACCTCTCTCTGTCATAATTTTGCTACCCCAAACTTGTTGCACCTCCCAAAAAGCTTCGACCCCCTGGGCTAAAGCCTAGTCAGCCTATTGGATAATCAGGTCCTGACTTTAACCTACCTGTTTGAATTTCACCTAATTGACCTATCCCTCCTTGAAAACGATTTTGATATACAGGTATATAGCATTTTGATAGCCAATTTGCATACAATTCTTGCTCCACCCCACTGAACATCTGCTTAATCAGTCGGCACATATGCTAAGTGCTGCTGTTCATACAACGCAGTAAATAAGCATGCATGCTGGAGGATTAGAATGTCTACCTAGCCATTGTGATGTGTGAGGTATGAATTCAAATCCCTTATACAAACTAGAATAAACTTCTGTATATGAGCTGTATGAACTTCAACAAACCTTAAGGTTCCTCATTATCGGCGTACATCTCACTGCAAGTTCCCTAGTCATAAAAACATGAGCTCAAGGCTGAGAAAACCAATTTGTTTTGGTGTGGTGTCATTTTCTGTGGCGCAAGTACTGAGCTGCCATCTTGTTTTATAGTCAGATACCACAAAGACGGTGCTGAAATGTAACTTTTATTTCCATATGGTGATTGTGTGGGTTGTGTTGTACTTGCCAGTGATCTAAACTACCACACTTTACTAAAGGAAGCATTCTGAGAGTGTTGGGTGACTATACAAACACTGAAGCACAATATATGAAAGCTTGTTCTTCTTTACATCATTGATACAGTTACCTTCATCTAGTCCTTACCTTAAAACTAGTATACACACTGCTGTAGTTTGAAGTAAAGTGAAATAATACTAAAAACATATTAAAATGGATTAATTCTTGCAATTTGGTGCCAAATAACATAGTTAGAACATTGACTGACTTATTATCAATCTTTAATCATCACCATTTATTTATATAGCGCCACCAATTTTGCAGCGCTGTACAGAGAATATTTATCATTCACATCAGTCCCTGCACCATTGGAGCTTACTGTCTGAATTCCCTAACACACACAGACACCATAAGGAGAATTTTGTCACTTATTTATGTACTTATTTATTTATTTTAATCTGTGAGTTCTGATGGGACTTTTTAAATACATATGCATTGTGCCAATTCTTCATTATGTCTGTCAGCATATGGAAATTACTGTATAGGCAGAACGTACTTATACCCGTATTCAACTAGAAATGTTTCTTCAGATATGCTTATACTTGAATACAGGTGTACCTGCATGCAATTTCCGTCTAATTTATAAAAGCGCAAATAGTGTTCACTTTGCATTCCTGAATGAGTCAGACTCTCTATGTATATATCGAAGTTTACAAATCACACAACCCTGCAGAGAGGATCCAGAGGTAAAAATCACCACACAATATCTTGTCTACATATTTTAGACTGTGTTCCTGATCTACTAGGAAATCTAGGCATCTGTAATCACTTTTAGAGCTTGCCCATTCATTCCCTGGTGGTCAGACTACAATACAGATCCTATTCCCTAATATATATATATATATATATATTGTGGCAATGGGAGTGGCTGTCATACACAGATGTAGCGCATACTTGCCAACTCTCCCGGAAAGTCCGGGAGACTCCCGAAATTCTGGTCAGTCTCCCGGGCGAGCTGGCATTTCTCCCGCATCCCCAGTTTCACCGAGAATCGCTTCATTTGACGCGATTCTCTGTGATTCACGCCATTTTGGAGGGCTGGAGGGGGCGGGGCGAGGCCAATCGCGTCATTTGGTCCTTGCCCCCACGACGGGATCGTGGGGGCAGGGCCAAAATGACGCAATTGGCCTCACCCCGCCCCCTCCCGCCCTCCAGTCACGCCCCCTCTCCCGGAAACGTGTTTTCGGGAGTTGGCAAGTATGGTGTTAGCACAGTGCTTATGTTCAGTTATGTGACATGTGTTAAAGTAAAAGTAAAATGTGATTTACTTACATGCTTTAAAATGTTTATTTCCACAGCTAAACAGCTAACAGCAGAGCTGATAGGGGTGTCTGTACTGAACAGACGTTACAGAGCACCTGAGGAGACTTCCTTTAAATACAAGGTGGGAGTGTCACCTGTCACCCATGCCTGTGAGAGGAGTCTATAAAGACCCGTACTGTGCAATTGTGCAGGGCAACTGATGCCAATTAGTGACTGGCTGGTAGCTAGAGAACTACCGTATAGCCAGATGTAGGTTTCCTGGTGTCATCTTGACGTTTTGATGTGCTATTGTGATGTAATGTATAATAAATTAATGCGCTCAAATTGCCTAGAACATATCTATAATATAAATGGTAACTATTTGTAGAATTAGATAGTTAACATGAAATAGTGCAGAATGGTAAAAACAGTGAATTTAATTGGCATAAATAAACAATTCCAGAAAAAAGGGGAATGAATATTTCCAACGATAATTGGATTTTGATACATGAGTACATACATGAAATGAAAATAGAAATAATAATAAGATTAAAATAAAAATAAAAATAAAAATAAAATTAAAAATAAAGAAATATAAAAATGAAAATAAAATAAAATTAAAATAAAAGTGAAAAAATCCAGAAAATGCAAAAATGCAGTCCAAATAGAAGCACTCATGAAAGTCCTGGTGAAAAATGACTAAAAAAATGACCTAATAAAGCAAACAGCAATAATCCCAAATGGGGATGCAAAAACTGTCCAGATACCTGATATGTGCTGCGGTCATCCGGCAAATGTCACTATGGTAGACAGGATGAAAACAGGAAGGCTAGCGGTGGAGCTCACGGCAACCGATATTAACTGTGTCCCTAGCGATGCTGCAGTTTGATGATGGAGAGCCTGGCGTGCGTTCCACAGTGGAACGCATGAACCGGATATCCTGTGACGTCACGAAAGTGGGCGTATCCCAACGCGTTTCATCTGCAGGAGCAGATTTCTTCAGGGGATGTGGTATGAGTGATGGTCTAATGTGCTTCCTTATATATTGTCAATAAATGATTGTTTGATAGAGTGTAATTGAGGATTCATTACTAAGCCTACAGAAGGGCTTAATTGTCCATTGTAATAAAATCTAAACACCAACCAAGTCATATGAGTATACAGGTGATAATACATCTATCATAAACAAGGTGGTAGTTATAAATGTTAAATATATAATTACATACCAAAGATTAATATAAGCCAATTGAAAACCCTAATATGGATTGGTGTAACAGATTATATGGATAACATTAAGAAAAATAATAAACATATAAAGGCGACCACGGTCGTATGATATATAATAGTTCTAACATATAGTAAAACTCCATTTATTTCTGCATAAACTAAGATGTTTAATTGGACTGATAACAAGTCAGAATGATACTAATAATTATTGTAAATGTAGGGCTGATACATACATGACTGATGCTTAAAAACCTCTATGACTAGCTAGCCTAAATGATGACAATGGTAACTGTTAGGATAATTTAAATAAATAAATGAACTGATTCTAATAAGTTTCCATGTTTATATACATGAGGTTAAAAATATCAAAATAAAATGAATGGCAATATTAGCCCTCATTAAAACACATAAAGAGGCATCCTTCCAAGGTAAGTATAAATTGTAAAGGATTTCTTACATAATGGTTTAAGTAAATACTACATCATGGTAAGCGAGAGGTGGCGTGTCCTGCCACTAATTATCGCTCTATTGGGATAGATCTACTACATGTCTACTACTGTACTGGATATTCCCGGGAGGTCTCCCATCCCGGTACTAAGCCAGCTCCAACCTGCTTGGCTTCCAAGGTCGACGGAGATTGGGCATCACCAGGGTGGTATGACCGTAGTGTGCATGGAGAAACTTTACCCAAAGGGACAAAAGGGCATAGACACTACATATCCACGACTTGCAACCAATGTAGATAAGATGTTTCTAATAGTAAAGACATATTCTACATTGAAATGTCGAATTCCATATTCAGTCCTCGTGGTGATAAAGTGTCAAAATAGAGGATCAATTTACTTTCTTCTTTATTAATGTTTTTAATGGGGTCCCCTCCTCGCCAGTTATTGTATACACATTTGATACCCAGAAACTCCAACCCTGTAGGATCACAATTATGTTTAATTTTAAAATGGCTGGAGAGGTGGTGTTTATCGAGCCCATTTCTTATGTTTCTGATGTGCTCACCAATTCTGACCTTTAAGGGTCTGATTGTTCGGCCTATATATTGCTTACCACATGGGCATTGTATGAGGTAAATGACGTTCTTGGTGTTACACGTAATAAAGTCTTTGATTGAGTACTTTTTTTGATTGTGAGATGAGTAAACCTTGTGATGTAACAATAAACCGCCATTTTGATTTGCAACAAGAAGTTGTCCGTGTTGCTGATATCTGCCGGGTGTTCTTGCAAAAGAAGGTGTCAATAGTGCCACAAGAAGGGTGCCTTTGTTACTATATATATATATATATATATATATATATATAAATATATATCTATAATATAAATGTCTAGTGGCGTGTGTTAGTCTGTCTGTGTGTGTGTTTGTGTGGAAAAAATAAAACCAAGCTGCAGCGCCACCTGCTGGGCGGAGTTATACACTGACCTACTAAATTCTTAGTGTGTGTGGGAAAAAAAATTCAGAAAGGGCTGAAATTTGGTATACTAAGATGTTTTTAATTTGTTAATTTAATTTGTTAATTGTTAAAAGTGTTTATAAAGATTTTAAAAAAATATATATATATTTCTTGAAGGAGAAGTGACAGTTGGGAGTGGTTGGTGGTTGCCGGGGGTGACAATGGGGAGTGGTTGGTGGTTGAGGCCTGGGCTATGGCCCAAATGCATGACAAGAACCTTTTTAACACCTTAAGTAGCTTGATTTGACTAGAATGCATGAGTATCATGCACAGGTTAACTTGTATATATATATATATATATATATATATATATATATATATATAAAATATATGTGTGTGTGTTTAGTTGTTAAACATATATGCATAAAATTTGTTTAAAAATCAAAAAAGAATTTCCTTTTTTTGACAATAGCCAAGTGCAGCCCTTTTAAACGATTACTGCTTTTACATGCAGACAACCCTGTATTGTTACTGTGCCTGTCCCTTAAAGGAGGTCTGAGACCAGTGGTTTTAATGAGTAGTCACAAAGTGAAAGAGAGTGGTTGTAATCTACCTTATTGATGACATTACATGCTCTACTTAATAGATTGGGCTTGAGATTAGCTCCCAGGTAACAATGCAGATATTCACTTGTAGAGGAAGTGGATCCACAGGTTGGCATAAAGAGAGGCGACACAGTCTAGGACAATAAGGTGTACAATTTGGTACAATGAAGAGCACAGTGCAATATGGCGGAGTCAAACGAAGGGGCATAGGCTAGTGTAATGATTGGAAGGAGTCTGGTGTAAAGTAGAAGTACAGGCTTGTGTAATAATGAGATGCAAGCTGGTATAATACTGAACATAAACTAGTATAATCTTGTACCCAGGCTAGTATAATTTTGGTGACACAAACTAATGTTTTCATCTTTTTAAAGACACTTATTCCCCCTTCCCCCTACTACTGGGATGTGGTCTCCACAGTGGTCCTGGGACACATTTTACAACCACAATTTGCCTCTTAACCTGTTTTAGGTCCTAATGCTAAAATGTAACATAACTTTCCTGGGGAGTGTCACACTGATCCAATTTTATTATTAATAGATCCACTATAAATTTTCCAATTTATTGATACCAAACAGGCCTAGGTCCAGTGTATTAGTTGAGCTTATACTCATTTCCTCAACTTCTCTGTGTGACAGCATATTTTATTTAACGTATGGGCTGCCCTTCATCATGCTATTTATGAATATGTGGTTGATCACTACTTTTATTGATTTTAAGTGATATTTTGGAAACCAAAATATATCTGACAATACAAAATATAGAATTCATCATGTGGCCTTGTTGTGTTGTGTAAGACCGCAAGCTGTGAATGGCTCCCTCCCATCTGTCCAATGTCTCTTTAGGTGTCAAAAAACTCTCCTATGTTAGGATGTAGCTCACCCCAGGGGCCTTTGAAGCTGCTCGGCTCCCCCTAAAAGTGGTGCTGTTATCTTTCAACATAGAGGTGAGCAGGACCACCAAGTGTACACACACCAGACCCTCTACCTTCACATTTTGCACCTTAGTAGCTCAATGTGTTAATGAATTAATTTGATATACCATATTTACACTGCAGTTATGATTTGGCTTCATTATCCACAATTATGTTATGGGTTAATAATTATAACTGTAATTACTCTACGTTCACTACACTTATATACTTTTTAGGATATCGGTATAATTCCTTACCATAGTTCAACATGCTTGATTCTGTTACTAAGTTCAGTTTAATGGGCAGTTCACTGAAGAACAAAAGTACTGTCGAAGTTAATGATAACTGGTAATCACACACAAACACATTCACAAACACACACACACACACACCATTTAAAAAAAACCTGAGATGTCTGCTACTTACGAATCCATACTGAGTGTTTTCAACAAACATATGGTAATTTTTTGTTTAAAACAGATGCAATAAATCCCTAAAATAGACCAAAAGACATCATGCCCTGAAGAAATATGTTGTCAGCTTTTTCTTTCTACTCCGCTTGGTGAAAAACAAATCTGTCAGCAATTTCTTTGGGTTAAACTATATGTACACATGTGATTCTTTTAGGAAAGCTTTTAAGTACTTGTTTAATTGAGTATACTTAAAGATTTAAGTGTCAACAAATTGCCATCTGTTGTTGTAGAAATGCTATTTATCAAATTAGATGAACTGTGCATTCTGCTAAATGTTTTACAGCAATTA
Source organism: Mixophyes fleayi (assembly GCF_038048845.1). Classification (NCBI taxonomy): domain Eukaryota; kingdom Metazoa; phylum Chordata; class Amphibia; order Anura; family Limnodynastidae; genus Mixophyes; species Mixophyes fleayi. The sequence goes on along the minus strand of NC_134402.1, from coordinate 304,794,429 downwards.
TGCTGCTCCTTACCTATGAATTGCCACTTAAAAACTGAATGTGGTATTTGAAAATTACATTGTGCTCTGATGGCACTTGTACAAAGTTTTAAGGATGAAATTAGATGCAATTCACTATAGTTACAGGCACAATATACTCCATATTCATAGGCCCATATTTCTGAAAGGACAAAGCTATTGTAGAACATTCATGTTTTCTTTTGTCATTTTAGGCATAGTAAAATAGTCTGCCTCTCATTGCTGTTGGTCAGGAGACTAAGATTTACATTTTTACTCCTTATGCCTGTTATTCTGTGGCCCCCTGCCAGATGTCACCCTGCCGGTAGACGTTGGTGCCATTGCTAGCACCACCCCATTTACAAAATTATAAATAAATCCTATTAACGAAAAAAATAATAATGGTATTAAAAAAATATATAAATTCTATTTTACAGAAATAAAATAACCTTTTTTAAAACAAAGGGTATTTAAATTTGAATGCTTAAATAAGTTTTACAAAATACATAATATTTGAAATAAGTAAATACATGCTAATAAAAGAAATCACAGGACAAAGGCATACCTCCCAACATTCTATATATTTTTTTAATTGGGACAGACCATGCCCACTCAGAAAAGGGGGTTTAAATATGCACCCACGTCACAATGAGGCCGTGTTACATTCTCAGAGGAAGTGCCTGCCTCCCAATCTCCCTCTTTTCCCTAAATACAACCCTTCATTGGCGCATGCAACTGTAGAGGATTGTGTGCACCCATTCACCACTGCTCTGAGGATGGTAAATAAGGTCGTAATGACATATAGTTGTTATATGCAGCATGCCTGGTGAGAATACACGTTTTCAAATTGTGATGCGCACAACTCCATGCGCAAAAATTTGCAAATCAGTTGGTACCTCCTTGCAGATGCAGTGACTGCGTAACTGCATCTGCTTTTCTTACAAAGTGTATATCAGCTGTTACTTCCAGACCTCATAGTACTGGCTCATTCATAGAAGCATGTTTGTTTGTTTATTTAAAACCCAAAAAAGTGCGGAATTGTTCCTACTAGTGTTTACATGTATTTAATCGCAGTTATATTTTGAATTATGCATATTCTGAATTTTAGGATGCAACATCTACCCTCAGGAGGAGATACAGAGAGCATTAGGAAGGTGTAACATCTTATTTTAGGGCAAGGGTACACTCACAGCCATGGATCATACCAAAGTTTTGGGTACAGGTATGGAGAGGCAACATGATTAATTTTGTATTTTCCACTCTTGGAGAAAATAAATACATATATATATGATATATAAAAATATATGATCTAATATATAAATGCTTAGTGGCGTCTGTGTGTGTGTGAAAAAAACAAAACAAGTTGCAGCGCCACCTGCTGGGCAGAGTTATACACTGACCTACTAAATTCTTAGTGTGTGGGGGAAAAAAAATCAGGTATGGTTCATTTGACCGCTCCACCCGTTCCCTGGAAAACTCTGGTAATTCTACAGCTAATGCATGGTGACAAGTGCTAGCCCCCCATTCCCCCCCAACCCCCCGCCAAACCCCCTCCCCCCCCTCCCGTGGGTTGTGTGCTTTTATCAGACCCAGATGAATCCAGGGTGCCAGACAATGCACTAAAAAGAGTCATTGTAATTCGCAGCAAAAGCAAGCTCATCACTGAGCTTTGAATCAGCCCCAATTCACAAAAATTATAATATAGTTAGGTACCTTTGATGTAAAGTACAGATTACAAGCACTTTGTGCAATACTGATGAAACAGCAGCAAAGTGGAAGGTAATACATATACATGTCTATTTAGACATCCCTGCTTACATTACTTCTGCAAACAACGTTGTTCTTTGCTTTGTTCATAAAATTGTCTTTATACCGTTCAAATAAATTAAAAATAATCCTCCACCATTCTTTGGATGTTGATAGTTGATCCTAAGATCAGGTGGAGTTACAGCAGAGGTGTCACTAATTTTAGTCAATTATTTTACAGTAGACAAGACCAGATGTTAAAATGTTTTGCTGAGTCAGTTGCATAATCAATGAGTGTCTAAGATTTTTGAAAAGCACACAACATTATATAGCACATGTAGGTAACATTGGCACATAGCGGTAGCTGAAAGGAAAAGTGGTGCAAGATGGAATTGTCCTTGTGCCCTCCCACCCACCCTTATGTTGGATCTTAAAAAGGACATGCACACTTTAACAAACCAAGCACTTCAGCGACAAGGAGTGCCACTTTTGAGGCTGATGTGCTTGGTTTTTTGGGCCCCCACAAAACAAGCTAACAATGGGCTTAAGGCACCTAAGGTAACAGTGCTGCCAATGAACTCTAGTGTGGCAAGATGTTGTCATAATCCTCAGCTTCATCCTCACCCTCATCAGTTTGTATATAATCCTCACACATTATTAATTCATCACCGCTGGAATCCACCATTACAGAAGTCTCAGTATTTTGATGTATTGGCGGGAAAGGCCTTCCTCGTGGAACTTGAAGTTAATTTTTATGAACATCATCTTTTCCACATTTTGAGGAAGTAGCCTCCTACGCCGATCGCTGACAAAGTTCCCGGCTGTGCTGAAAACTCTTTCCGAGTACACACTGGAGCTTAGGCAGTGCAAAACAAGTTGGTATATGGGTCTCAAAATTTCCTGTTTTCCTCCCAGTATGTAAAGGGACTGTCTGATGTGTCTAATTCTATGTAGTCGTTAAAATAATCCTCCACCATCCTTTTGGATATTGATAGTAGGATCAGGTGGAGTTACGGCAAAGATGTCATGTTTTTTGGTCAATTTTTTTTAACACTTGAGCTGTCATCTTGCTCACCAGGAGCTCCTTGCATCTCTTCAGATCTGGGTCAGTTGGAAACAAAGAAAAGACATAGCTCTTAAACCGAGGATCAAGCACAGTTGCAAAAATGTAGTGATCCGATTTCAAGATTTTGATAACTTTTGGATCCTGGCGAAGCGAATAAAGTACTTGATCTAGAAGTCCAAAATAATAGCGTAATTGCTTTGTTTCATCTCCTCCTTCAGTTTCTCAAGCTGCTTTTTCAAAAGTCTAATTAAGGGAATCACTTGAGTCAAGCTAGCAGTGTCTGAACTCACTTCACAGGTGACTACTTCGAATGGTTTCAGCACCTTGCACTACACGGAAAGTATTCTCCACTGCGCTTGAGTAAAATACTTCTCCCCTCCTTTCCCAATGTCATGGCTTGTGTTCTAAGCGTGGATGGTTTTTCGCTGTTCTTCCATCCACAGAAGCATATACAGGGTGGAATTCCACCTTGTCACCACCTCTTGCTTCAGTTGGTGGCAGAGCAAATTAAATTTCTATTGTAGCTGCTGCAATCTCCTACATGCTTTTGCCGAATGCTGGAAATGTTCAGATATTTTACGGGTCACAGACAGCATCTCTGCACGTCTATGTCATTAATTAAAAATCTCTGCACCACCAAGTTTATTGTGTGAGCAAAACTTGGAATGTGATGGAATTCACCAGCTGTAATGCTGGTAGCGTTATTGGTGGCGTTATCAGAAATGACATATCCTGAGGAGAGTCCAAGTGGAATAAGCCATGTTGCAATGACATCCCTTAGTTTTTGTAAGAGATTGTCAGCTGTATGCCCTGTAGTGAAGCCGGTGATACACAGAGTAGTCTGCCTCTGAAAAATGTGACATACTTGGGTACATGCTGCTACTGTTCCTGCTGGTGAAGGTGAATCACCAACCCAGTGGACTATCACAGTCATATAATCTTTAGTTTGCCCAGTTCCACTTGTCCACATATCTGTGGTTAAGTGTACAGTGAGTAGAATGGCATTTTGTAACCCAATAATTACATTTTTATGAACCTTCTGGTAGAGGTGAGGAATAGCTTTTCTAGTAAAATGGTGTCCTGATGGAATTTGGTAATGGGGACACAAGACCTCAAATAACTGTCTAAAACCAGCTGCAATAATAGTGGATATTGGACGCAGATCTAATACTAGCATAGGTGCCATGGCGTCTGTGATCCGCTTTGTGACTGGGTGACAGCTTTCATATTTGCATCCTCTTGCAAAGGATTGTTTAACAGTCAATTGTTGTAAACTAGTAGTAGTCTTCTTCTTGGTCTGCTTCTTGGATGAAGATCCACCGGAGCAGCAGCAGTGGCATTAACGCTCAAGAATTCTTCGGAGGAATCCAGGATAGTGGAGGAGTCATCTAGCCTTAGCAACTTGGATGCAGGACTATCACCGATCGCTACTGAGGATATTGATGAGGACGGTGTTGTGGGTGTAAATTGCAGGTGTCGGGATCTAGCTGAGAGAAGGGACCTAACTGATGATGGACTGCTTGTTTTTATTTTTTTAGCATAAGTTTCCAGTTTTCCCAACAGCTTGCCATGAACTCGCTTCAAATAGCGTAACGTGGATGAGGTTCCTAGATGGTTAAGGTCCCTACCTCTACTGACTGTGGCTTTACAAATGCTACAAATGGCTAGACAACTGTTGTCAGGATTTGGGTAAAAATAATTCCACACATAAGAGGTGGATTTTTTGGTCTTATGCCCAGGCATGACAATGGCCTTCTTCTTATAACACGCAAGAACTGCTTCCACTGGTGCAGAACTTACACAAAAAACATCATCCTCATCAACATACTCATTAGTGGTTTCGTCAGCTACACAAATATCCCCCTCATCCTGTTGCAATTCCAAAGTGGCATCCTCAATATGTGTATCACTGGCTACACTTGGGCTGTTCATGCACACATCTGCAGAAATGCTGAAAGGGGCCTACTATATGGGTACATTATCAGAAAAGTCAGGTTTACACATAGCACTCATGGATAGACTCTCCTCAGGGATTTGTGCCATTTCTAAATCATCATACATTTTCCTCTAATGCCTTACTGTTTTCTTCCAGCTTGGTTTTACACGTAAAAGTATTTGGACACCACTTTTGGAGTCCGAATGACAAGGTCTTGCTTGGTCATGACTGACCTTACAAGAAGATGCCTCAGTGACAGTTGCAGAACTAGCACTGATAGAGAAAGGGGAAGGCCTTATTCTTTCCTTGCCACTGCATGTGTAGAATGGCATGGTGTCAATTTTATTTTTTTCTGCAGATAACTTTGCCCAGGTCTTTTTTTCTTGACCAAGGTAAAAAGTGTTTTTTTACATTTTTGTTTCCCTGACTTACAAACACTATGCACTTTAACATAGCCTTTACCAGATGACGTATAGGGATTACTATCATCATGACTGGTGCCAGCAGCTGCTTGGTGCTCCTGCTCTTCTGTGTACTGCTGTGAATTAATTTTGATAACACTGTACAATTTGATTGCAAATTCAGAAGATCAAGCCTGCCAGCCCTAATATTTCAATTTCAGCAATGACAATTAGCAATGGAGCTCTCCACTTTGTGTGTTACCTATATAACACCCTACAATTGGACTGCAAATTCAGAAGACCAAGCCTGCCAGACCTATTATTTGTATTTCAGCAATGAAAATTAGCAATAGAGCAATGGAGCTCTCATCTTTGTGTGTTACCTATATAACACAGTACAATGTCACTGCAGATTTAGAAGAACAAGCCTGCCAGCCCTATTTCTATTTCAGCAATGACAATTAGCAATGGAGCAATGGAGCTCTTCTGAATGTTACTGGAGACTTTCAAGAACACTGCTACCCCTCCTCCTTCTTTTCTACCTATGATGCTGCCCAGCTGCACTAGAGACTGCCAAGAGCTGTGCTACCCCTTCTGTATCCCTCTGTGAAATGGTGCTGGATTGCCGTGGGGGGCGGTACTTATAGAATCCAAAACTCGCGAGATCCGACAACATCACAATGACCTCTTGACTCATTTTCAATTACGAGGGCGCGCGAAAGTACCAAGCCGGCTCAGCCCGCAACTCGGATCTGCTGAGTTCGGTTCTGTTCGGGCCCTGAGGAACTGAGGCTGAGCATCTCTAGTGTGTATGCATGTGTCTATAATGTATAATATATATATATATATAATATATATATATATACATATATATTTATATATATAATGTATATATGTATTTTTATAGACATTATTCTAATCAGCACACCCCAAACAAACAATTAGTTTTATTTCATTTTTTTCTACTGAAATAGGCAATCTTGTGAGTGGCAGTTTTCGTAACATCTTTACGAAGCCGGCAAAAAACAGGGTTTGACTGTGAGCAGCATCCACCAAATTAATTTTAAATTTGGTGAGGAGCAGTCTCAGTGACCTCTTAATTAAGCGTGCAAAACAACATGTGTTGTGTTTGAGAGTGAGCAGCACTGTACTAGGACTCACCCCCTTCCCTTTCTTTTAAAATCTACAGTTTTTTTCTCTCTTGTACTCAAAGTAATTTTGTCAGGGGCACCACAACCACAACCAAAAACAAAACCAGAGGGTCAGCCCACTTCTCTAATTGCAATCTATACAGTACTTGAGGTGAATGTTGTAAGCCTGTAAGAAGCACAAGCTGAGCACAATGTATTTAAAAGCTATTTTTGTCTATCTGTACAACCATGATAGTTTTCAGCATAAGGGGTAAATGTATCAAACTTTCTAAAGAGGAAAAGTGGAGGTATTGCCCATAGAAACCAATCATATTCTAGGTAGCATTTTCTAGAATGCTCTAAATAAATGATAGCTAGAATCTGATTGGTTGCTATGGGCAACACTTCCACTTTTCCTTTTTAAAGGGTTTGATAAACCTACTCCTTTGTCTGCAGATCGCACGGCATGCCAGCACTTAACCAGGTTTATTGGTGTTATCACCAGCTGTTACACAAGTAAAATACAAATGAACAGCAATAATTTTTATTTAATACTCCTGTTCTAGTTTCAATATTTACAACCCTTTTACACTTTGTTTTCAGCAATTTAAATTTTTATACTAAATGCAAATATTTTGCAGTTCAGTGTCAATTAAATGTTAATAGGCAAGTGATTTTGTTATTCATATTGTGGTGCTTTATCTCTGGGCTTCTGTATACAGTTTTGTCCTGGACTAGCAGTTTGAGAAGTCTGAATTTGCACTTTACTTGGGCAATCATGTTTCACCACATGTATTTCTGATGTACACCTATCAGTGGAAAAAAAGGGTCATATTTAATTACTTGTTCTATAAAGGTAGGTGATCTGTGACAATGGGGAAGAGTGGGGTTGCAAAAGTGTTCTTTGGGGATAAACTTGGACCTGCAAATATCAGCCCTGAAGACTGAAAGGAAATTCCTGTCCACTGACAAGAGGACTGGACAACCTGTGGATGATTGGGAGTTTACATATTGACCAAAGTAATGTTAATGCTTAGTAGCTGGGTCTGGTACTGCTGGGGCCTAGCTATTGAAGCTTAGTGGTGTTCAAGGGTCCTTAATGAGGCAAACTGAGACCGCGGCCTTAGGCAACATTTTTTGGGGAAAATGAAATATAGGGAAATAACTTAAAAAAAAATCTACATTTCTTTCACAAAAGTCTAAATAACTGGATTCTGTAATATTGGTAGAGCTACTGGTTAGAGTGACAATATTTATATTTTCAGAATACAATACTAGTGTACATTTTTTTCATTAGTTTATGTAACAGATGAGAAAGGTGTAGCACAGCAGTTGGTGATATAAATTGTGATGGGGCATGACCTGAGAGTTGGAGATGGCAATTTGAACTTATTAATGAGGGTCATCTAATGTTACCAATGTAATACTGCAGCAATTTTAAGATTGAACCTTTAGAACTCAGTATCTGCATATCTGTGCTTGTAGACAAACTTAGTAACTCTTATTCACATTTGACGGTGGCTCAGTGGTTAGGACTTCTAGCTCATAGCACTGGGACCATGAGTGTGATCCCTGACCAAGGCGTTATCTGTGTGAAGTTTGTATGTTCTCCCCGTGTTTGTGAGGGTTTCCTCCCACACTCCAAAAACATAGTAATAGGTTAATTGGCTACTTACAAAATTAACCCTAGTCTGTGTGTGTGTGTGTGTGTGCTTGGGAATTCAAACTGTAAGCTCCAATGGGGACTGATGTGAATGTCAAATATTCTCTGTGCAGTGCTGTGGAATTGGTGGCGCTATATAAATAAATGGTGATGGTGATTAAAGTGGTTGCCATACCTTTCTTTAGTTAGCAGTATTGTGAGAGAGACTAGGTGGTAAATCTGTCAAGCTGCTTATTTGAAAAAGTGGAGATGCTGCCTATAGCAACCAATCAGAATCTGTCTGTTATTTTGTAGAATGTAATAAATAAATAATAACTAGAAACAGATTGGTTGTTATAGGCAGCATCTCCACTTTTTCAAACCCGTAGCTTGATAAATTTACCCCTAGAGGTGCTTTTCTTTAATTAGATAAGACTACCAAAAGCCATATTGGAAACATCACAATATATTGAAGTGCAATGTCTAGGCAAAGTTCACTGGTTTCTTTGGACACTTTGGCATTATTAACTAAAAACAACAACATCATAAAAATACTGAAATATACAAAACAAATCTGGTATTCTTGTCTGCATCTGTCTACCTAGGACTAGTGGTATGCAGAAAAGGCAGCTTTCATTGGTGTAGAGAGGATAGGTTTACAATGAATTTCACTGCCACTGTAAATGTACCTCTGAAGCTACTTGCTTCATGTATGAGTCATATATTGGGATTCTTAGAATATTACTGTATTATTACTGTATGTGGAAGCAAGACTACGGTAGCCGTCGTTTCGTAATTGTTTGTTTGGCAAACATATAATGGATTCCATGAAATATTCTCCAGATATGACATAAAACTCTTTATTGTTTATGCTTAGGGCAGTTTTCTCAACAACTTAATATCATTTACTCATTTGTCCAGCATGCATTGTCTGATTTACCGCACATTAACTTTCACGCTCCACAGAAAGCAACAACTGGATTAAAGTGGCCAATGTTTCCTAAGATTCATACGTTACACATATTTTATTGCATAAACAGAATTTCCTTGAAAACAAATAGCAACACAGACCAAAGTAAATGTTGTGTAAGACAAATTTCTCAGAATTGCAGAGCAATTCAAGCTGTCCCCCTTACACAACTTGATTACACAGTGCAATCAGATGCTTTCTTGCTAAATGGTATAGACCAACACGATAAGGTAATAGAATAAGTATAACAGATGGTTCATGCTAAAAGAGATTTGTTATCTGGAAAATATTTTTCCACATAATACATTAATGTTAGTTGTCAGTACATGAAGGGGACACAGTTTCGGTAAGAATGTGTTTGCAGAAAAACATTTCCCTACAGAACTGCAGATGTGGTGATGATCTTTTTTAAGCTACTTTTCCTATTTTCAAATATGAGATGCTGTGTCTAGCAGTGTTATGGAATATTTCATATAAAATTGTTTGTACTTATGTTGTCTGGATTTTTGTATTATTTCAAACAACCTGCCTAAAGTGTATTGAAAAAATATATTGTAACCAGGGGCGGGCATCCATCCCGCGGGCCGCTCAGTCTGACCCCTGTTCGGGCCGGGCCCCCCGCCGTGGATGCAAGTTTTTTTTTCCAGATTACCTGCGGCCGCATCACAAAGCAAGCGATGCGGCCGCGTCGGCGCACATGCGGCCGCATCACATGACAGGCGATGTGGCCCTGTCATCAATGACGCGCCTGTGCGCCCCCCGGGCTGAACTGTGCTAGCCCACGCCTGATTGTAACACATTTAAAAATGAATGACCATATTTTCCTGCACTTCCACATCCATCCTTTCCTTATTACCTACCGTAGCTGCACTTATCTCGGCTACTGTGGGAGGTAGAGGTTTATGATCATGTCTTTGTACACAGCATTATCACCAAGCTGCAGAAATTATTTACATTTTTCTTTCTGGTTTTTAACTTGCATTTTTATATATCTGTAAAGGTGTAGCTGAGCCAGGGGGAGACACTTGTGAGTTAGTGGCTACTTCTGCAAAAAGTAAAGTGGTCAAGTCAAGAAGGTCTCCAACACTTATTTGAAATACCATTTCACACCAGTTGCATCTTCTTAATGGCTGCTGCTTATCATTCAATTCTTAGAATTAACAGGTTTAGCAAGAGTAAGAACTTATACATATGAGTTGTACTCCTATTTAGTCCTGAGACAAATTTCCAATTCATTTGCCAAACTCATTGAATGGTTAGGCGCTGGTGATTAATTGTTTTTTCCAATTTATACATTCACCTTTTCTGAATGACTAACACACTCAACTCATGGCATGGTCCTTCCTTGCCATATAGTGATGTTTGTTTCTTGGCTTGTTGGAGGTATAGCAGACATATCTTCTTGCATCCATTCTAGAATTGCCTTTGGCACAGTGTCAATAAGTCCTAATTGTGCCTCTACAAGCCATTATGTCAACTTACCAAAAATAGATCACTTGGGTTGCTATAGATACAGATTGGTTCGGCAGTATGGGCCCTTGTTGGGGCACAGAAGACTAGCACAAAATATACTGATAATTGTTCCAGCAACCCAGGGCCACCTTCAGAAAAAATCGGGCCCAGTACGGGCCCCCCGTGCCACCTGCCCCCCCCCCCCCCATGAGTGCCCCCCCCTTGAGCAACACATACTTACCTGGGGGCTAGGCAGAGCACATGATCGCAGGAGGAATGAATCCTCCACCCCTGCGATCGGATCCTGGTGCCTGGCTGTCACGGTGACAGCCAGGCTGAAGACAGAATAGCGGAGACCAGCGGCGGGCCCCAGGTAAGTCTGTGCTGAGCTGTTGTACCGGGCCCCCTGGTGAGCCCGGGCCCGGTACAACAGTACCCCCCATACCCCCCTGCAGCAACCACATTGCTGACTACTGTGCTACAGCTCTAATTCCTGTTGAACTTGAATGTGTGCCATTAAAACACAAAAAGTTAGAAGCCCCTGGTACAGAATGAGAAGAGAGGCCAGTAAGCTGAATGCATTTAAAATCATGTGTTTGTTGCTGACATGTACTTACCACTTAGAGGTTAAGTCTTCAGGAGAAGCAGCTACTGGGATTCAGTGGGAGTGTCTGCCAATTTCTCTATTAGTAGTCTAGGCAGAGGGCTACTTCCTCTTTCTTGGATCCGGATATCTGGCAGCATCAGGCTTAGTATCTTCACTGGAATTGATTGTCTACTTTTCTTTCTTTTCTTATCTCTTAGAGATTTCTATCTATTTTTCTTTTCCCTGTCTCTTATCCTGCTTTTTCTCTCTCACTCTTTCCCTCTTTTCTCTGGTCTCCAGTTCTATACCTCTGTCTGTTTTTCCCCTCTGCTAAAATGGTTAATCCCTGTCCTAAGTGTAGCAGAACTACTCCTGCCCGGCTCTCGGATTCCCCCCCCACTCGCATACCTGCGGATACCTCTGCCTCCGGGGCAATCCCACCCCTCATGTCCTCCTCCTCTTCCCGAAGGCGGGTTCCAATGTCTGGGAAGTATCGCGGTCTCGGCCTGAGTCACATTAGGGGGGCATGCGCTCCGAAGCGGGCGGCAATGACGCCCGGGTCCGGTGCTGTCAGGCAGACAGGGGGAACATGTAGAGCTTGGGACAAGGGAGCCCCTTCCCCTGCTCCTGCGCTCCTCACTCTGCTGCAGGCTCTGGAGATGTTGTAGACAGCACGGTTTTGGAGAGTGAGGGCAGGCTGCAGATTTTGGGAAAGGGCACAGCGGAGGTTTCAGGGACACAGAGTCATGTTTCCCCATATAGTGGGCTGGGTCCAGTTATCCTGGATCTATTGCCACCACTTTCCCATCGTTTTTATGTGGGGTTTGACAACATAGTGGCTGCTCCCCCCCATCAGCAAGCTTCTAGAGTGCAGTCTTCATACCATCCCCCAGTCATGGGCCAGCATAACATCCCCCCCTTTTGCCATCTCTGCACGGTGTTATAAATGCCAACATGTTGCTCTCCCTCCCGTTGCCCCTGATAAGGGATACTCCCCCTCTGGGCTCCTCACCTCGTCTTTTTTCTTTGCGGTCCCCCTCGCAAACCGGACCTGGTTCTTCATCAAACCAAGTGTCTAGTCTGCTAGGGTCAGTCCTAGTAACATTATCTGGTCATGACATGGAGCATTCCCAGCAGTGGGGACCCCCAGCAGTCATCGTTTAGATGGGCTTAGAGCAGCTCGGATCAGGCAGAAAACTGGCCTTTTCCCCCCGCGGTTTTATATCAGCCCATGTGAAGCTCTACTGCTCCTTCCGGGTCACTTCCATACCCCCCAATGGGACATAGGATTGTGCTCTGGGATGAACACAACTGGCTTGCTCCCTACCACTCGCTATCATTGCAGTATGTGCACTCTTATCCCAGACCTTCTTTTCCCATTCTGACTGCGTTTTCTTGTACTGATCCGCAGAACCCCTCGGAGCAACAGTCTGGCAGGAGCCATAGCCTCCCTCCTTCCGCTGTTTTTTTGGCTTATTTCACGGATGCACCCTCCGCAGCTAGGCCCCTCTTGATCACACCCCCCACTCCGTGCCTGCGTAATGTGTCTCCTCCGAGTGCTAACATATCTTCTCATCTAGTACAGCAGATGCAGACGTCTTCATCATCGCAACATCCAAACGCAGACGACTACACTCTTTGGACCGGAATCAGTTTGACACCCAACAGGGGATCCTGTCACATCTCCAGCAGTCCAGACGGTATCGAGCTTTGCTGGTCAACAGGTGCAACACTAGTCAGCATCACTTCAACAACATCTGGTAGAAGAGATGGGGCGGACATCTGCACCTCAGTTGCCACAGCAGATTGGTCTGCCAGCAGGGGATTGCGTTACAGGATCGGGTGGCCAGGTGGCCCAAGACGTAGACGGTGAGTATGAAAATTCCACTATTTGCAGCACACACACTTCTAGCCCACCCATCTTTACAACCAGTAATGATTACGTTTCCTCTTCCCGAAGGCAGGGTCATCGCAAGCTTAGTAAAATGTTGAATACACATTTTGGGGTAGTAAACAAAAACATAAGTCCCTGTTAGAATCTTCTTGTCCTACGCCTTCAGGGGGCCCATTGGTTAAGTGCGAAAACACGGTTCTGCTGATCGGTATACGACCTAGTATGAGAGATAAAATTAAATGGGGTTTCTATGTTGACATCTTTGACCTAACAGCGGAAGCGAAAAAAGAGTTTGCGACAGAATGCACAAAAGGAGGCGTAGGTGAGGATGTGTATAGGATGTCTGGCTGACTGGGTATTGCTTATTTTCGGCATGTTACTTGAAAACGAGACCTGACGCCATTATAGATGTTTGGAAATATTTACGTATGATAAGCAAAATGTATGTCTGTGACCGTTCGGGGACTTGGCGCTTATATGATAAACAGTTTCGGGAAACAGTCCACGGCCAACTTTACAAGCCCTTGGCCTTTAAAGATGTGGAAATTTGGATGAAGTTGAATAGGGCCCAAATGGCAACGGGATATAGACCCCTTCCCCATAACAAGATTTCCAGCAGTGGGGAGATGAAGTACTCCCCACTTCTCAAAAAATAGGTGTTTCGCCTTCAATAATTCCTCCTGCGGTAGGGGGGGACACATGTAGGTACAGGCATACATGCTCGAACTTTTGCGGAAGTCAGTCCCTCAAAGACTGACCAAAGAATACCGGGAGCCCCGGGAGAGAGGACACAGTAGCAAAGGAGGTGTTGACTAAGGCAAATTCCCCCATCAACTTCCCAATCCTCCGTAAATGGTTAGCCCTCTACCCCGATGCGGCTCAGGCCTCCTTCCTTATAGAGGGCTTTCGTGTTGGGTTTCATCTCCCCATACACAGTGGGATGGCTGCGACCAGCTCGAGGAACCTCCGTTCTGCGTATATACACCCAGACATACTAGCAGAAAAGATTAGAAAGGAAGTTGGCCCGGGTGGCATGGCAGGACCATTCTCTTCCCCTCCTATACCCAACTTAGTCATTTCCCCGGTAGGAGTAGTCCCAAAGAAAGCCCCCGGAAAATACCGATTGATACAGCATTTATCCCATCCTGCGGGGAGCTCCCATTTTCCTTGGATCAAGGCCTGATTAGTGGTGTGCCTCCAGAGTTTTTATGGGTTTTTACCTTCATTTGGGTTGACAGCCTTTTTTTCTTACCTTTCTGTTTCTTCAGCCCAGGTGTCCAATTGCGAAGCATGTGAGTCTCCCGATATTACCCGATAGCCCTTTCAAACTGAAGAGGTTACGCTGGTTTGTTATGGAGTTCTGGCGTCAGGCTCCTTATTGTGATGGTGCCCTCTAGTATGGAAGGGCGATTAGTAAGTAACAGCAGCTTAGATTCCTGCTGTCTGCAGTGGAGTTATTTGTTCCTTTGCCCCTGCGGGTGCATATGTTGATATAGCTCTATATATTTTTTGTTCTAGGTTCCGCGGTCAAGAGGATGCAAATTTGGTTCACAGGTCACTCTTTTATATTTTGGGCTGCAAAACATAGATTGGCAAGTAAATGGTCCAGACTTCCGGCCCAGTATACATGCGTTGGTTGGGGCAGCGGGGCATGGTATGGCCAGGGCTCATTCCCCTTTTGACTAGGGAGATAAGCCTTAACGGCAGCCCCGATATAGTAGTTGTCCATTTGGGAGATAACAATGTGGGGAAAGGCAAATCCCTTGATCTGATTATTAGGATTAGAGAGGACTTGAATCAGATACACGTCCGATGGCCCAAGATTACGATCTGTTGGTCCAATATTATACCCCTTTGTCCTGGAGATCGGAGATTCCACCTGCTACCTTAATACGGATAGTAAAGAAAATTAATGGTTTCGCCAGACAGAATATTAAAGGCATACAGGGTACAGTCATAAATCATCCCTTGATAACAATTTATAAAAGACACCTTTTTAGAGCAGACGGGGTCCATTTAACAGCGGAGGGAATGAAGTTGTTTATAGAGCGGATATATTCAGAGTTAAAGGGCGTAGTGAGTCCCGTGGGTGGCGGGCCGCAAGACCGGTAAAGGCTCATGGCTGTGGTAGGAGAGCATCGCAGTCAGCTCTCAGGTAGCATACGGTACTTACTTGTTTGGTCACTATTCCCTTCGAAATCATCAGACTCTTTGTTGCTCTAGTAAGGAGGAACGGGGATACCTAGTAAGGGCACAACTTTGTTGAGTCCAGAGGGGTTATAGTCACTTATTGCCTATAATAGTACCAGCCAATAGATAAGGTATAACCTGGGTCGGTGGAAATGTAAAGATCTTCCACCTTATTGGTTTGTGCAAGTTTAGCTGGCTGCCCTGTTCTTCGCCACCTATTTTGGTTCCATGATAATTATAAATAAACTGTGACCTTTCTTCCAAACTCAAGTTGGTGTCCGTGTCATCATTTATTGGTTTAAAGTTAAGTTTTAACTATAACATGAAGTGAATGGTACATGATAGGAGGAATCAACACTGTGCATTTTATAGTCAATAGAATGAGTGAGACCCGTTTGTTCTTTAAATAATAAAACTTATATAATGCTTTTCTCCCATGGGACTCAGTGCAGTTCCAAGCAGTTCCAAATATATTATTCTTTCTAGTACTTCTAAAAGTGATCTCAGGTCGCCTAGGGGTCTAGAAGATTTAGTTGGAACCTTTAAATATTTTAAGGGTTACAGGCCAGAATTAAAATATTTTATTAAATAATCCAATTTGCAGATAACCATTGTAAAGAATGAAGCATAAGAGTAGCATGGCAATACCAAATTGGCGGCTGCAATAGCTGAAACTCTGTGTAGAGACAACTGCAATGATCCAGGTACAAAGTGTGAATTCATTTTGGTATATCCTCAGTAGGAACCAGATTTTTCATTATATTTATATGCCAGAGGTGGAAGAAAGTGATTTGATGATGTGAATGGAGTAAAATAGTAAGTCTGAAAAAACGGACTAGACAAATGTCTACCTGATGAAATACATCATGCTGGCATGGCTGATTGTCACCTACAGGAGGCATCCTTCTAAAGAAAAAACTCTATATAAAATGTAAATCCATGAAGGGATAATGGGATAGAAACATAGATAATTAATGAATTGGTGACAGCTACTATAATTGGAATGTCCAGACTAATGCTTTAAACTTTGCATTTAGATTAGTAGAAAAGACAAAATAAAATCTTTATTGAGAAGAAATGTTAATTGGTTTTTAAAGCCTATGTTTAAAGAAAATCACTTAATGCTTTTTTACATTAACCAAATGTGAAGCTCTTCAATTAAATATAAAAGAGAATAATTATCTTGCAGAGAAGATTTTTGTTAACAAAACATTATGACAATCCCACTTAAATGAAATACATGCTCTTTAATGTTGCTGTTTGCTTTGCATTTTTCTATTTGTGATTAGAAGAATAAAGATTATTGTGTTTGTATAAAGTGGAAAGAATTTTGCCTCCTCATTATCTTGCTGTAGATCTTAATGCCTGAATAACATTTCCATACTTATTAGGTATTTCCCAGCTTATTAAAGTTTTTGGCATATAGTTTGTAATATGTTCTCATTAATTGTGAAAGTTCTATGTATTTACATCTGCGTATGTTAGATGCTTTTTATTCCCATCAAATAAATGCACACCCATGTCTGTCATGTTTAAGGCCCAAACCATTTTGGGTTACAGGCACTAATACTTCAGTCAAATTGACGTACCAGAATACAGTGCATGATGGCAGGTATTCTAAAGCACCAATTGTAATTTTGCTAAGAAAGAAAATGTGCATAATCACACTTCCTCTCTGAGATTAGTGAGAGGAGTTTAAAAGTGGAAAATAATAGACTGTCTGATTTAGGAGCATGGTGCAGAACAACAGCTGATTCTGGATGGCCCAGATTAGGACTGGATCATGGTACGGTCTGGCAGAAAGTAAGTTAGAGGTATTGAGGCATTACAGGGAAACTGGCCATAAAGCAATTAGTATGGACAAGGAGAAAGTCAATGAGAAAGAGAATCAGACAGGAGAGGGGGTAATAAGTATGCCAGTGAGACATGACAGGGGACAATGAGGCATGACAGGGGGCAATGAGAATGGCAATGAGATATAACAGGGTCAATGACGATGGCAATCAGGCAGAAAGGGGGCAATGAGGATGACAACGAAACATGGCTGGGGCAATGAGGATGGCAATGACAGATATGTCAGATGATAATATGTGTGATATGAGAGTCTGGTTGTAATATGGAGGAGGTTTTTATGGATATAAAATGGAGAGGAATGTTATTATAATACAAAGACTATTTAAAGTATGTCCCCTGTCATGCTGCTCTGCAATGCAGGGCAATAAACAGTGGTGTGCATTACATTACAAAAGAAATGTAGTGGGCTGGAGGCGGACTAGTGTTTTGTAAGTGTTAGACACGCACCTTTCATTAGATGGTCACAACTCCTTCACATATTTGGAAACCCCCCTCTAGAAATCCTTCATTTTTCCCTGGATTAATAAATCTAAAATTGCTAGAAATCTTCACCAGCAGCAAACTAAAAGCAGAAATCACCACATTTGGGGTTTCCATATTGAGACAGTATATGCACTGAAGAGCCGGACCGATCGCAACTGCTTTTCCCTTCTTTAAAAAAACCCTTTGAATGCCAGCATCCTTATTCTCGATACACTGAAGAAGGACAGAGTAATAGCCAACCGGAACAACTTAGTTTCAAACTCTAATCTTATCTTCCCCAATTGTACCTACATCGACTCAAGGTTTTCCAAAGACACTGGTCTCCGCACATCACTTCTAACCATGTCTTTTCTGTAGCTTTTCATGGCCTTGCTGACTACAACTGCTCTGGTCAGTTCTTTAATTCAATAAAACTTAAACAAAAAGGCTTGCCCAATCAAGTGTTGGATAACATAGGCAAGTGTAGTTACCCTACAGAACAAGTCTCCCAAAAATCAGAGTATTAACTCTTAACACTCCTGGCCATTACAATAACCACTACCAGTGCCACCCAGCTCTGCCACTCATGACATCCTGTACCATATTTATCCAACCAATGACTGAATCTCTTGCAAGCCATCTGCCAAAGAAACCCAGGGTACTTGCAGTTGTCTTTGCCTACCTTTTGTCACCAGCAAATGGAAGTTGTCTATCTGGAATTGTGATAAAACATTGGGTACTCTGTTTTCAAACCCTAGAACATGTTTAGCATACAAGAAAATGTTCCCCTTTAAACACAGTAGAACTACATTCCGCAGCAGATTAATGACGTGGGTGGGGAAGAAAATAAGTTATCAATAGCCGTGACCACACTGTTATCACAATGAAAACATATTCATCTATACGGAGAGCATTTACTCTACAGATCCACCGGCAACACTATTGGGAAAAGTTTGAACACTGCAATATTATTTGTCAACCCTAACTTGATTCCCTGAATCCCATTTCTGTCCGCCGTATCTGTAAATAAGTTTACTTATATATTATACTACTAAGAGTGGACCACGAAAAATCTTGCATCATATAATCTGATAGATCCATGCAAGGAATCATTATAAAAAAGAGCCTCATGTAAGGTTACATTTTACCCAGAACTCCTCTCAGAGTCTAAATAAAGGTAGACAATCTGCAACCATCTGGCTGTTAGGCTGCACCTTCTAGTCCTATTCTGCCTTTTGTATTGTAGGTGATGATAACAGATAAGGGCTGACAAATCTTGACCAGATACCTGCACTTATATTCTACCTAGAGCCTGGCTCATTGCCAAGTAGCTTCATGCCATTTTTAATTTGTGGTGGTTAGAATTTCGTCTTGTAGAACTTACTTTGCGGGCCTGCTACATAATCTGCAGCCCTCACCCCCAATATCTCATTTTAGAGTTACCCTGCTTAACATCACGGTTGTACAAGTACCGCCACAAAACTTGTTAAAAAGACTTCCCTATGCAAAGGTAATGCTTCCACCAATGGGGACTACTGCCAGTTATAGCAGCATTATCACCAACGGTAACTCTTTGAAGTGAAAAAAGCCCTATTAATTTATTAAATGGTTTTTCGCTCTTTAACAAATCAGCACCTAACCACATGCAAAATCTCCACTGTTAGCATGTGCACTAATGGTGTTTATAGCATGATAAATAATGTAAACAAAGATTACTAATTAGACCTCGCAAACATTATTAAAAATAGAAAATTGTGCTTACCTGCCATCCTTAAGTTCAAGTATGCGGTGTACAAAGTTATGCTTCTGTTCTTCCACATTACTTCTGATCTGCAGGCACCAGCAGTGGTTCTGCCTACCACATTGACTACAACAGAAGAGGAGAAAAGAAAGGCGTGAAGAGGGAGGTGGAAGAGAAGGTGTGACACAAGAAGACACTGTTTTTTTGGCAGATGGGAGAAAAAGGGAAAGAGGACAATTTAATGGAGGGAAAAAGTGGACATACACACAACAGGGATGTGTTTTCTTCATACTCAAATTCCTGACCGGCGATAGAACTGGCTATGCACATCTTGAGATGGTCTCTGTGGACTACACTAGAACTTCTGCAGTCTTCTCTCTCAATTGTTTATACAGCAACATCATTAATTAGGAATTGATTCTGTATGTTGACTCTGTCATTCTATCTATTATCAAGTTTTCTATTAGGATGGTTCTTTTTCTTCCACACATGATCACCACCAGTCAAAGCTGTTGCCCTTGCATTTGAATTATAATTCTCTTTCTGACATTGGTGCACAGCTTCCATGCACTGCTGGACAGTCTCTTGGGGAAGGAGCCTCTACTTCTTGTTGAGTAGGGTCTTGCAATTGGTGAGAAAGTAGTGTGTTGTAAACCCTGTAGAGGAATGTTCATTATTATTGTATAGGAATGTCAGTTCAGACAATAGACTTGGCCACTCTAGTCACTGTGGCAGTGGGATGGCTCTCAGCATGCCAAGCAAGCTTTGATTAGTTTTCTCATTAAAGACCATTACATTGAGGATGATATGCTGTTGTCCTCATCGTCTTGCAGCCATACATATAACACAGTTTCGATTCAAATGCAGGGCAATGATCTGTAAGGATTTTCTCAAGGAACCCATAGGTCTTGACAAACTCTTCCCAGAAGACAGCAGCTGTGCTTCTGGCTGTTAGGTCATGCACAGGTGCTATCACTGTAAACTTGGTGTAATGGTCAATGATGGCCAATACGTATTGGTACCCTGTTCTATTATTCTAGCTTCACATGATCCATGGCCACAATTTCCAGTGAATGATTCTGCCTTCAAAGCCATGACTAATTCTTTAGGACAGCTCTGCAAGACGATCTTTCCAATTATCACTGGAGATATTTTGTCATTCCAAATGTCTGTAATAATACACTCCTGTTTTGTAGAACAGTATGTGCTATCTTCAAGTTAGCTTCCCAGCAACTCTGGCAAGCAATGCTAAACCTGTTGCTGGCCAACAAACTCAGCCAGGCAGGAGGCGGCAGGATCAGTTCTTCCTCCCTCTAATGTTGCTTGATTTTCTCCAACTGGATTGTCATAACCTGGAGCCAAGAGAGCATTAATTTGAACTGTGATGGTGGGGCAGTGGCCGAAGTATCGGGGCCAACACTCCCCCTGGGGTGCGCACCTGCTGGGAATGTTCTACCCAAGGGTCGGTGCTCTGCCTCTGGGCTTCGTAGTATATAAGCTCATTTAATCATCCATTTCGTTCTACGTGCCGACTTCTATTGCAATGTCGGCAATTAGGGCTTACTTGTCCAGCAAACTGGTGAAGCTCTTTTGATCATCAGTTTCATTCTACGTGTTCACTTCTATTGAGAGGACAATCTTCCAGTATACCTGGGGCGATCCTGCTGATTTTTGTAGCTTTGCCATTTCTCTGGGCGCCACTCACTCTTTTCTTAATGTTGTTCCTGTTGACTTTTGACATTTTGCAAATCCTTGCCTATTATGCTGACTTCATGAAGCAGGTCAGCCATTTGTCCCGTTAGGGTGCTGACTGGATCTGACATAAACGTTTGGGTCCTTTTGCCAGTAGCTGCTTGAATTACATCAAACTTATCTCCTCCATTTCACTGGGTTCAAGAAGATTACTTTTTTCTTTATATCTGGGTTTTTCTACTGGAGTACTTTCTATATGTGGGTCAGAGCCCAAGACTTGGATGACAGTTTCCTTAAATTCTGGGAAGGTGTTAGCTGGACCTTTCCACCTGAGCATGCACAGATGAACCTTCAGGGTTTTTTCACACACACCTTCAATGAATTGGTTTATTAAAGTTTCATCTACCTGTCTGACTTCAGTGGGATCATAACTCTGAATATCCCTCAAGATCTCTTGCAGACTGAGTGCAAACTCCCACAAGCATTTAAATGGCTGTTGCCTTCATAAGTTCAAACACATTGTATCAAAGATGGTGGCTCATTTTTAAAATTTAATCCACATTCTCTTGAGAGGCTACTTCTCAACTTCCCTTCAATTGGCCAACTAGAATCTCAATATTCTGTTGTTCCAGTAGTGGAGATAGACGGAACATCTTCTACATTTGCTCCATTCGCCGAGCAAATTGGTACAAGTTTGATGTGAGCGACTGGAAAATTTGAGGAGCCATGGGGCCCCAAAGTAATACGGCACGGTTATAGGTGCACTGGCAACAGAGGTTGGACTCTCTCTCACTCCTTGCGAGGAACTGTCTGGGGGTGGTGCAATTCTTTGTTCCTGTGGCACTCCATGATCAGCAGCTTGCACCTCCTGTGACATCTTGTTTCAGGATGGGTGACTTGCTTCAGACTCTTAGTGGTTGGCACCCCAGAAGTAGTCTAAGATTGGATTTCACATATATGGTGGTATGGTAGAGAGGCAACGGACCCTCCCTTCAGTAGTGTTGGAATGAAACAAGGGACACAGAGCTAAATCTGCATAGGTTTATTCTCTTTGCTTGTGGAGTAAGGTTTTACCACAGCGGCAGATGCATAGCAATAGCGGAGGGAAGTTATACCAAGAGACATTCAGCATGAAATGTTATTCAACTTTCAACAAAATATCTAACAATTTTGGAATCTTGTTTCAACATTATCAGTAATATGCAAACATAAATCACTACCATAGATAGGCCACTGAATAACTATATCTCACTTTGAAGTTAAGCTGGGTACACACTACACTGTTTTCGTCCAATAATCGGCTCAAACAACCGACATACCACCGCTCGTTCAAAAGTCGGGTCAGTGTGTACAGTTACACAATGTTCGAAAGTCTGCCCAAATGGACGATTCTCGCCTCATTTGGTTTGTTGTACCGTTTAATATTTTCGTTCCAATCTCGTTTCCGCTGTGTAGTGTGTATAAACTTCCGACAGATCCACGACAATCCTCCGATACTTCCTCGACCTGGGGGGCGTGTGTATGTAAATTTTTATGTCAATCACAGTCCCACAAGGTGCGGAATCCACACATCACTGTGTTTTGTATCGATGTATATTGCACCTGTCTGGCTGCAGACCATTACACTTGTGCAAAGCACATGTGTTATTACCCTTTGCGTCTATGATCACAAAGTATTCATATTTACTCTTTATACACTTATACCTTTATAACCTATTAAAGTTATATTAATCTTTATTAACTTATAATTGTGAAGTACCCAGAATAAACCACACAGTGTTCAAGCAACATTTTTATTGCAAGAAAAAGGTACAAAAATTTTAACAGACACAGCTGTCAGAAAGATCTGCATGAGAAGTGAGCGCGCCCATACCAATCAGAGAGCTGAATACTGCAGAGTATTATTTTTAGTATTTTTAAAGGTGCTACTGGTTTGTGGCAGAACAGGTCTTGATGTCGCTTGAGTTTCTATTCCCTTTGATCTCTTTATCTACGAAACAAGGAAATAAAAAATGTTTTACCATTTAACTTATATATCTGTAATTTATATTCAACGACATAAATAGTCTCATTTTCTCACCTTTTACACTGAGATCAGTTTATATTTATATTTTGGTCCCTGTGGCGAAATCGCAATAATAGCGGGCTTAACCTCCGTACATTCTGGAAAACAGGCACCATTTTGGTTATTATAACGGTACAGGTATGTGCCCAAACCATTTACATGTCTACACATGTTCACTGAAATACCTTTGTGTTGAGCTTCTTTAGTATATTTTTCTTGTTCAATTTTTCCTTGTTTGCTAACAGGTGTAACATTAGTGGTATCAGTGGTATCTAAACAGGCCTTCTCACCGTTAATTCTTCGTTCTGACATAAAAAATTAGGCTATAAATTAGCCTTTTACATTGCTTTATGTGACACTACATCTACACTACAGGTACACTACATCTGCTACTGACCTTTTTTAATGTCGTTGTCGTCCTGGTCCAGTACTTTGACCATCATCTCCACCTCTCTTGGGCTCATTGGATTTGCTCTTTGCTCTTCTTGAGTATCTCCATTCCCCACCTTAACTTTTCCAACATTTTTTGGCCCTTCAAGCACCATTTCTGACTCTATCTCCATCTCCGTCTCTGTCTCCATAGCTGCAACCCCCACTGACACTTTCTACTCACCCGCAACCCCCACTGACACCTTCTCCTCACCCGCAACCCCCACTGTCACTTTCTCACTCGCCATCTTCTGACGCTCCTCGGCACCAAACAGGTTCCTCTGCCATTTTATACACTCAGACATGGGCGTTTGTTTCTGCTGTGGACCAATCAGCGATGATGCACGCCTAGAATGGAGCATTCCATTACATACAAAGGGGTTTTGTTATTAGGGAATATTCATTGCATTCCACTTTAGCAGTTAAATGTTTTTCTAAATTTAATGTATATTACTAAACTTCTATTTTATAGAAATGAAGGGAGTTAACTATAGCTAAAGCTCTGCCCCTTTATGCTAATGTCTTTGGTATCTCGTACATTTCACGCAAATGTCGCTGCAGTGTGTACGAAATTGAAATCATTGTTCATGACAACATGGCTGTAAAAAGTCGCTAAAGGGACGTCCGCTCTTCCCTTTATCATCCTAAACAAGGCTAGTGTGTATGCAATCCATGGACCGAGCGATCGGACTATCGGTCGCATGTAAAATCGCACGGCATAAAAAGTTGGTCGAAATTTCTGTAGTGCGTACCCAGCTTTAGACACTAGTAATTCAGTCAAATGGGTTTCACTGGATAAATACTTTTGGTAAGCAGCCGGTTGCTAACGGGTTAATTAGACAATCACACTAAGTGCTGTTGTAGCAGCTGATCTAAACAAATCAATCACAATAGACTTATAGTGCAATTATACAAATTATACTTATCACACAAAAAATCTGTAGAGATGTAACAATGATTAATCCAATTATGTTAGGTTAGATGCTTTAGAAGAAATGACTGTAGACTAGGGTCACTTTATAATAGACAGAACCCACAGAGCAAACTGTAATCTGCAGTTTAAAGCAAAGTTTTAGCTGGCAACATATAGCTTATTTACCTATAAAGGATGGAAACAGTAACCACCTTGACACATATGTGTAAAAAACAGTGATTCTGCACAATACACGATTTCCAATGTAAGGAACACAATCTTCACTTAGTAATCCATCTAATGGAATAAACAGATTTCTCCCAGCAACTGTAGAGTGAAAGAACTTGAAATTCTCTCCTCAGCAACCATTTTAGGCAGTTTCACAATTGAATAAAACTTCTGATGCAATATAGACAAACTCTAGTGACAAATGACTTCTCTCTATGTTCCTTGCACACTGTATCAGCTTGCAGATAAACTATAAATATAGCAGATTTGGCTGGGATATACTCTTCCTTCAGACAGCACCATAACCTCTCAATAGCAATGTTACAGTCCAGTTGAGAGGTTTTAATAACACAGCTTGATGTCTCGCTTGATTCACTTTAATCACTTACACATAGCAAAGCAAAATGAACCATAAATGTATCTGTCTTCATATGAGTTCTTCTGACATCTGATGGGCAGTGGCAAGCTGAGTCTTTTTCTTTACGCCAAAGATACTTGCTTCTGGCTTTTAAATCTGGAACTTTAGCTGAAAACATCCCTCAGGACAACAGCCCAGCAACAACATTCATTGGCACATTGTGGGAAGAAATTTCATTATGTCAGGCCGCACTCACACAGCACAACTCACAGCAAGCAGCAACAGCCCACTAGCTTCTAGACTTCCAGTTTTGGCTTCTCCCCTTTTCCCCCAAGAATCTCCAGTGGCCTTCAAGTACATTCTTGCACCAAAATGCCCATTTTTCTTGGTTTTTTTGCAACTTGCTGCAGTGTCTGTCTCTGCATACTTCTGGTGCAGTCTGGGGCTCTAGTGAGCAGCCTGAGGCTGTAGCTTGCAGTTTGTCTACCCTAAAAAGACTAATGCAATTTTCAATGAACTTACCAGAGGCACTCTGGGAGATGTAGTTTTCTGAATGAGTGCATGTAGTAATATACCTGTGATTTGCAGGGTTTTACACTGGCAGCGTATCTGCTTGCAGTTATCGGGCCCTGTCAGTGCGGGTACAGACAGTTCTAAATCCAATCTCGAGAGATGTGGTAATCTCAACAGACCAGACTAAGAGAACCGTGGCAACACTGACAGGCAACTAACAGCATAGATTAGCAGTCAGGCTGCCTGACTGTGTAGTGAATGTCAGGGCCGCCCCCTTGAGCACAGAGTAGTTCACGATGATTCCAAGAGCTCCCTCCCACCTATATAAAAAAAAAATATATAGAAGAGTTGGTAAAAAAAAGTATAGGTCCCGCAGTGCTGTGTCATGACATGACTGACATGCATATGTCAGTCATGTCATGACACAGTTTTTAAGCACCTGCATATTGCACAGTGCTTTACAGAGAATCATTCAAATCAGTGCCTGCCCCAGTGGAACTTACAAATCTATATTCCCTACCACACAGACATGCATAGTAGGGTTAATCTTGTTAGAAGCCAATTAACCTACCAGTTTGGAGATTTACTGATAAGAGCTTGGTGCACCTCCACCCATCAATGACTACTGCTGTTTAATGTTTAAATGCTGCGTTATTCATGAGCAGACATAAAAACATACTTGCCTACTTTTGCAGGCAGCTTTCCGGGAGGGGGTCTGTTGAGGGGGGCGTGGCCACACATGGGACACCATTAGGCCCCGCCTCCTGTCAATCGCAGGCAATTTTAGCCAATCGCTGCAGGGGGCGGGGCCATGATGACGCGCTTAGCCCCCCGCCATCTTCAACAATGCCGAAATCTGGATCCGGGATTTTTGCCTGCTCTCTCGGGAGTCCATGAGAACTCCTAAAAATTCGGGAGTCAACCGGACATTCCGGGAGAGTAGGCAAATATGCATAACAATTACTAGTGGCTTTGCCCTATTTTCTGTGCTGCTATCCATATTATATAAATCTACTCCGCCCTCACCCTTTTGCCACGTCCCTACTTTTCAAACACACCCTTTTTTCTGCTCTTTATTTTCATATACCAAGTGAACACAAATTTAAAATCCAGTACTGTATCACCATTTTAGTATTACCAACTACCTTTGTAGAGCTGGCCATTTGCTGTATTACCATTTAAGCATTACCAAGCATATTGTATTAGCTATTAACTGAATTTACACCACTGCTGTTTTAATTACCTTCCCAAAGTGACCGATTACTATATAACTACTTTAGTGTTATCAGACACACTGCATTAGTTATCAATCGAATTTACACCTCTATTGTTTATACTACTTTTACAAAGATTACCTTTGTACTAATTTAGCACTACCAAGTTATTATGTGTTAACTATTAACCAAACTCATACCATTATTGTTTCAATTATCTTTGTAATGGCCAAATCATCATACAAAGAGTACATATTTCTGAAAAGCCTTAAGTTTGCAAAACTTCTTTATTGTTGTAACACTATTATATTATTCTATTATTTTAATTGCTGTATTATCACTTTTGGATGCACACACTTACAACAATCACCTTCATACACATTAACCTAGTGGTTATACTCCATAAATTTCTATTTGGGAAGCCATCTGACCTATCATTGTGTTACTGAAATACCATCTCTGCACTTGAATCTATTTTGAGTTCATTTCAAATATATATTTATAGCGTTATAATTTCCAATTCACCCTTTAATCTCTCTCAATTTAGATATTTTAAACCTCCTTAAACCATCATCATCGCCTTGTAGTTTGACTTCCTGTAGAAGGAGAACAGTTAGGGGATTTTACTAAAATCTGTAATCTATCTCTTTCTACTGGTATTTTTCATCACTATTCAAGCATGCAGTGATTACTCCCATTTTAAAAAAACTGAATTCTGACCCTAGCTCTCTCGTAAATTACCGCCCCATCTCCCAACTCCCAAGCCCTTCCAAGTTTCTCAAGAGAATTGACACTCGCCTCACGCACTTTCTTTCAGCAAACAACCTTTTGGATCCTCTTCAGTCTGGCTTTCGCTCTCAACACTCCGCAGAGACTGCGCTGACCAAGGTTGTCAATGATTTGATCACAGCAAAAAATAATAACCATTACTCTCTTCTAATTCTCCTGGATCTCTCTGCTGCATTTGACAATGTTGACCACTCTCTCCTCATACAAACGCTACAATCCCTACGTCTTGAAGGCACTGTCCTATCCTGGTTCTCATCCTACCTATCTAATTGCTCTTTCAGTGTTACTTTCTCTGGATCCACCGCTGCTCCGCTTCCTTTATCAGTTGGGAGTACCACAAGGCTCGGTCCTAGGTCCTCTGCTATTCTCTATCTACACCACTTCTCTTGGAAAACTAATAAGCTCCTTTGGATTTCAGTATCATCTCTATGCGGATGATACACAAATGTATCTATCCTCTCCTGATCTTTCACCATCTGTGTTGTCTCGCGTTACTGACTGTCTTTCTGCCATTTCATCTTGGATGTCTTCTTGCCAACTCAAACTCAATCTTTCAAAAACTGAATTAATAATATTCCCACCCAAAAATAGAAGCTTCCTGCCTGACATTTCTATTTCTGTTGATAACATGACCATAAATCCCACCCCGCAACCTCGTTGCCTAGGTGTAATTCTTGATTCACACAACAAGATCTACGTCTCTCCTCCACTCTCATCACATCCTCCCATTCTCGGTTACAGGATTTTTTCCGGGCTGCACCCAATTTGTGGCATTCCCTCCCACGCACAATAAGACTCTCCTCTGGTCTTCAAACCTTCAAGCGTTCTCTGAAAACCCACCTCTTCGGACAAGGTTATGATATTCCTCAATCACCATCTTAATTTCCCTAGATTACCCTATTACCATCCTCTATACAGCTAACGCAAGACAACAACCCTCTGACCAACATTGCAACACACACAGCCCGCTCAATACTTTTACCTTTGCGTTCTAGCTGGTCCATTGTACAATATGATGTAGCCCATGCCCTTGTGTTTCAAACTCCCATTGTCCTATAGATTGTAAGCTTGAAAGCAGGGTTCTCTTACCTCTTTGTTTGTATGTATTACCCAGTATTGTCTTATCAATGTTTGTTCCCAATTGTAAAGCGCTACGGAATTTGCTGGCACTATATAAATAAATGTTGATGATGATGATGATTGTCATCTTATCACTTCACTTAACATCCTGTATATTGCTGGTGATCAATATTCTCTATCCAGGATATGGCCAATTCCTTCACACCAACAACCACTAGACTTTCAGCACTAGGCTAAACTTTCCACAAAATGCTGAAAACTTTCAAAGTGAGCACTGTCACATGAGGGTCACAGCGTTCCTCCTTCCACCTCAACATCTCCTATGGTGGCTGAATCTGCTAAGGGTATTTCTCTGATAATAATGCTGTTGTTTAAAAAATCTTCATGCCTCATTTCATCATCTAATTACATAGCGCCACTAGTTCTGCAGGTCCTGTCCCAAGAAGTCACCCACATCAGTCCCTGCCCCACTGGGGCTTACAGTCTAAATTCCTTAATACCTACATACACAGACACACCGAGAGAGACTAAGCTCAATTTAACAGCAGCCAATTAACCTACTAGTATGTTTTTAGAGTTTGGGAGGAAACACACGCAAACATGGGGAGAACATACAAACTCCACACAGATACGGCCCTGGTTGGAAATTGAGTTTATGACCCCAGTGCTGTGAGGCAGAAGTGCTAACCACTAATCCACTGTGTTGCCCTCATTTGACAAATCCCTGAACAAAATACTCTAGAACAATATACCAGCAATTTAGAGGACATGAGCATAATTGTCATAAGAGTCCCAATGCCAGATTAAGGTTGGGCAGCACGTACCCCAATACCCCTCTCTCTGAGGGCTCCCTCGTTCAGGTATTCCTGATTTCCACTTGCATTTCTATATGCTGGAATGTGTGTGCGGTCATTTACGCCATCTCGGTATGGAGATAATAGATGAAAATCATTTAAAAAAATGTTTTATTCTTGTAATAATCTTTAATTATTTAATCTTTTTTATTATTTTAATTAATATTTTTTTTACTGTTTTCTTATATATGATTGTAGACAATAGGGGCCCCCAAAGCCTTAATCCAGGTCTGTACAGTCCTCACACTTAAATTACAGGATTAAAACTATCCAGTCTTTGTAAAAAAAAGTTATACAATTTGGAGAACCAACATAGGTAAAACAACTTACTCTGTATTGGGATCCCTGAAGCTATCAAGGGTATACATTTATCTTTGAGTAAATATAACCAGGGCTCTGGGAATTCAAAATGAAACAGATACACCACAAATAGAAAGGGCTAAGTGTTTGGGGCAGGAGATGAATAGTGAATCCAACAAACTCTGACTTGTTATTGCTAATTCCCTGGATTATAGAGCTAAAGAGAAAAGCCTCACGGTCTATAAAAAGTCTAAGCAGTTATGCATTGAAGACTGAAAGATTCTTATCTCTCGAAATTTTTAGTTGCCATTTCCCAAAGAATAAATGTTATAAACATTTTTTTGAACACAATCACAATTTGCTCTTCTCTACCCAGCTAATCTAATATTTATGAATAATGGGTGAAAATTTTCCCTAACAGATCATTTTTTCAAATTGCACTCCAGGCCAAGGTTTTTTTTCTAACAATTTGCACCTTGTCTCCACAGTCAGATGTGGCCCCTCACAGATGCCCTATATACCTTTGGGAGGTAGTGACCTGCAGAGTGTGGAATTGATTCATGCCTCCTTAGCTTGGGACATATGGACTAGGGATGTGCACTGGCCACTTTTGGTGTCTCGTGTTTTGTGTTTTGGGTTCGGATTTGTTTCGCAAAACACCTGCCGAAAGGTTTTGGTTCGGATTTAAGGTTTTGGATTCAGATTTTTTTTGAAAAAAGCATAAAAAGTTCAAAAATCAAGCTTTTGGGCTTATTTTCACTCCTATGCTATTATTAACCTCAATAACATTCAATAACAATCATTTCCACTAATTTACAGTGTATTCTGAACACCTCAAAATATAGTTATTAGTCCAAAACGTTGCAACGAGGTATCTTTCTGGACTGCGTAGTGGAGTGGTCCCCACAATATAATAAGAAAACCATCAACTGGTCTTAATTATACCAAAAATTGTACCTGGACTGCGTAGAGGAGTGGTCACCACAATATAATAAGAAAACCATCAACTGGTCTGAATTACACCAAAAATTGTATCTGGACTGTGTAGAGGAGTGGTCACCATAATATAATTTAAAAACCCTCAAATGGTCTGAATCCCACCAAAAAATGTACCTGGACTGCGTAGAGGAGTGGTCACCACAATATAATAAGAAAACCATCAACTGGTCTTAATTACACCAAAAATTGTATCTGGACTGCGTAGAGGAGTGGTCACCACAATATAATTTAAAAACCCTCAAATGGTCTGAATCCCACCAAAAAATGTACCTGGACTGCGTAGAGGAGTGGTCACCACAATATAATAAGAAAACCATCAACTGGTCTTAATTACACCCAAAATTGTACCTGGACTGCGTAGAGGAGTGGTCACCACAATATAATAAGAAAACCATCAACTGGTCTTAATTACACCAAAAATTGTATCTGGACTGCGTAGAGGAGTGGTCACCACAATATAATTTAAAAACCCTCAAATGGTCTGAATCCCACCAAAAAATGTACCTGGACTGCGTAGAGGAGTGGTCACCACAATATAATAAGAAAACCATCAACTGGTCTTAATTACACCCAAAATTGTACCTGGACTGCGTAGAGGAGTGGTCACCACAATATAATAAGAAAACCATCAACTGGTCTTAATTACACCAAAAATTGTATCTGGACTGCGTAGAGGAGTGGTCACCACAATATAATTTAAAAACCCTCAAATGGTCTGAATCCCACCAAAAAATGTACCTGGACTGCGTAGAGGAGTGGTCACCACAATATAATAAGAAAACCCTCAAATGGTCTGAATCCCACCAAAAATTGTACCTGGACTGCGTAGAGGAGTGGTCACCACAATATAATAAGAAAACCATCAACTGGTCTTAATTACACCAAAAATTGAACCTGGACTGCGTAGAGGAGTGGTCACCACAATATAATAAGAAAACCATCAACTGGTCTTAATTACACCCAAAATTGTACCTGGACTGCGTAGAGGAGTGGTCACCACAATATAATAAGAAAACCATCAACTGGTCTTAATTACACCAAAAATTGTATCTGGACTGCGTAGAGGAGTGGTCCCTACAATATAATTAAAAAACCCTCCACGGGTCTGAATTCCAAAAAAAAAGTTTCTTGACTGCGTAGTAGGGTGGCCCCGGTACACAATTTTTTACCGGGGCCACAATATAATAAAAAACCCTCAACTGGTCTCAATTCCACCAAACAAGTATCTGGACTGCGTAGTGGAGTGGTCCCCACAATATAATAAAAAAACCCTCAACTGGTCTGAATTCCACCAAAAAAGTATCTGGACTGTGTAGTGGACGGAGTGGTCCCCACAATATAATAAAAAAAAACCTCAACTGGTCTGAATTCCAGGGAACAGATGGCGGACACCGGATGAACGTCTAAAACCAACATAGCAGTTAAGGGCGCAGTTCCTCTTTTTTGTGACTGCACAAACAATTAACGTAGTAATAGAAATGACAGGTTTTTGTTTCTTTTAAATAGAGAAAGAAAGAAGGTAGTACTAGAAATGTCAGTTATTTTTTTTTTACATATAGAAAGAAGGTAGTACTAGAAATGTCAGTTATTTTTTTTTTTTAAATAGAGAAAGAAAGAAGGTAGTACTAGAAATGTCAGTTATTTTTTTTTTTTTAAATATAGAAAGAAAGAAGGTAGCAATAGAAATGGCAGTTCCTCTTTTTTGGAACTGCACAAACATTGATGAAAATGAAGGTGGAGCTGGTGGCATGTCACGGTCCTCTTCAGAGGACAATCTCCTGACCAGCAGGTCTTTGCACCGCTGTAGACTTGTGTCCGCCGGAAACAGAGACACAACATACTCTTTAAACCGAGGATCGAGAACGGTGGGCAGAATGTATTCCTCTGACTTTAAAAGACTGACCACCCTCGGATCCTGGCAAAGCGTACGAAGGGCTTCATCCACAAGAGCTACATGCTTGGTGGAATCGCAATGGTGTACCAGCTCCTCCCTCACTTTCTTCAGCTGCTTCTGCAAAAGCCTGATCAGGGGAATCACCTGACTCAAGCTGGCAGTGTCGGAACTGACTTCTCGTGTGGCAAGTTCAAATGGCTGCAGAACCTTGCACAACACGGAAATCATTCTCCAGTGCGCTTGACTCAGGCGCATCCCCACTCCTTTTCCTATGTCGTAGGTGGCTGTGTAGGCTTGAATGGCCTTTTGATGCTCCTCCATCCTCTGCAGCATATAGAGGGTGGAGTTCTAGCACGTCACTACCTAGTTAATTTAGATTGCAAGGCTTGAAAATACTTTGAAGATAAAAAAAGCAGGCTGCACAGACTGTGGAGCTAGAAAGTAAAAAATTAAATGGACCACGTTACTTTGGTGGCTATCTATTCCCCCTATCCCCCGCCCTACACTTGTAGTTGAATATAAAAAAAGCAGCCTGCATAGACTGTAGAACTAGAAATTCAAATATACAAAGAAATGGACAAAGGCAGTTTGGTATCTGTCTGCATCAGATCCCCTCTCCACTAGGAGTAAAATAGAAAACTATTCAGCCGTTATATAATCTAGAATATAAATAGAAATTGAGAAAGGCAATTTGGTATCTGTCTGCATCATAATCATCAACATCCTCCTCAGCGCCAGCTACAGCAATATCCTCCTCCCGGTGTACAGCATTCACACCTTCATTAACCAAATCTGTAACTGGACTGTGAGTGATCCTTCCAGCATATGCAGAGGGCGTGCTGCAAATGCTGGATGGAGTCACCTCTTCCCGTACAGTGATGGGAAGGTCAGGCTTCACAACCGCCAACACCCTTGGACTCGCCTTGGGGATTTGTGATGTCATCTGTTTAGAAGGCAGAGTTCTTTGCTGTTTTGTTGTTGTTGCTGACAGCATAACTCTCTTAAATTTTTTGTAAGGGGGGAGGAGGAGGGCTTAGATCCTTGGGTGAAGCTGGACCACTAGTCATGAACAGGGGCCAGGGCCTAAGCCGTTCCTTGCCACTACGTGTCGTAAATGGCATATTGCCAACTTTACGTTTCTCCTCAGATGATTTTAAGTTTCTCTTTTTGCTATTTTTTGAGAACTTGGGCTTTTTGGATTTTACATGCCCTGTACTAGGAGATTGGGCATCGGGCTTGCCAGACGACGTTGATGGCATTTCATCGTCTATGTCATGACTAGTGGCAGCAGCTTCAGCATTAGGTGGAAGTGGGTCTTGATCTTCCCCTACTTTATCCTCCAAATTTTGTTTTTCCATTATATGTAGCACAAGAGAGCGTACCCCTAAGCCACACACACTCGGCAAAGCCTTTAAAAATTATATGCGGCACAGGAGAGTACCACTGGACTTATACTGCTGAATCAGTGAACTTTGTATATCAGTACCACTGGACTTATACTGCTGAATCAGTGAACTTTGTAATATATCAGTACCACTGGACTTATACTGCTGAATCAGTGAACTTTGTAATATATCAGTACCACTGGACTTGTACTGCTGAATCAGTGAACTTTGTAATATATCAGTACCACTGGACTTATACTGCTGAATCAGTGAACTTTGTAATATATCAGTACCACTGGACTTATACTGCTGAATCAGTGAACTTTGTAATAGCAGTACCACTGGACTTATACTGCTGAATCAGTGAACTTTGTAATATATCAGTACCACTGGACTTATACTGCTGAATCAGTGAACTTTGTAATAGCAGTACCACTGGACTTATACTGCTGAATCAGTGAACTTTGTAATATATCAGTACCACTGGACTTATACTGCTGAATCAGTGAACTTTGTAATATATCAGTACCACTGGACTTATACTGCTGAATCAGTGAACTTTGTAATATATCAGTACCACTGGACTTATACTGCTGAATCAGTGAACTTTGTAATAAATCAGTACCACTGGACTTATACTGCTGAATCAGTGAACTTTGTAATATATCAGTACCACTGGACTTATACTGCTGAATCAGTGAACTTTGTAATATAGCAGTACCACTGGACTTATACTGCAGAATCAGTGAACTTTGTAATATATCAGTACCACTGGACTTATACTGCTGAATCAGTGAACTTTGTAATATAGCAGTACCACTGGACTTATACTGCAGAATCAGTGAACTTTGTAATATATCAGTACCACTGGACTTATACTGCTGAATCAGTGAACTTTGTAATATATCAGTACCACTGGACTTATACTGCTGAATCAGTGAACTTTGTAATATAGCAGTACCACTGGACTTATACTGCAGAATCAGTGAACTTTGTAATATAGCAGTATACCAATGGACTTATACTGCAGGATTGTTTTGGGATATTTTTTTTTTATAATTTCTTTTTTTGTAATTTTTTTTATAACTTTTTTTGAAATTTTTTATAATTTGGGAATAATGGGGAAATAACAATGCCCTTAGAAGGACAGAGCACAGGACACAGCACCACTGGACTGAACAGGACACAGCATAGGACCCAGCAGCACCACTGAACTCAAAATTGACAGAGCACAGCACACAGCACCACTGGACTGATACTGCAGAACACAGCACAGCACAGAACTAAACAGCACAGCACAGAACTAAACAGCACAGCACGAGATCTACCAGGACAGAGGACCACCTAACACACCCTCCCTCTACCCTGATCAATGCCCGAGTGAAGATGGCGGCGACTAGCGGGAAATTTATAGGATCCGAGTATCACGAGATCCGACAGTGGGATTATGACTCCGAGCCTCGGTTTCAGGTTTTCATTTGGCGCCAATACCCGGATCTGTCTCGGATCCGACTCGGATCGGCAACGTTCGGGTGGGCTCGGATTCACGAAACCCGAGTGCGCTCATCTCTAATATGGACCTCCTATTGCAGATGAGTAAAGGGAGGTGGGCTATGTTAAGAGTGTTATTGCACCGTGCTTATGGTTGGCACTGAATGTCAAGTGGACAGGTGGAAGGGACAGTAACTGTGACCCTTGGGATATGGTAGTCGGGTATCTGGGGCATTTAATTAGCCATTTCATTAGCCACTATGTCCCTTCCTTTAAGAATAACTTGTTTAACGTTAAATAAACGCTGTGGCCAAATTCTTTCCACTGATGAGTTGTTGTGTCAGTATTTGGGTTGGTTACTGTTATGAGGGTTAATTTATAGAGAGCGGTGGGAGACTTCCCTGTCTTCGCTCATGTATGTATTTATCTGGTGCGCTTCTGCATTAAATATTAGACAGCTTACATGGTCTTACATGGCATGTGACATTGTTATATTTTATTGTAGATGGTATATTGTTATGTTAAGCCTTAGGTAAAGGGTTCTGTTTACAACCACAGTTCCAGTGTCTATTCTTCTCATGGGTCACTACTACCCACAAACTGTAGAATGTACTTCTAGGGGGGAAATTCAATTTTGCAAGGATAGGAGCCTGGTGTGATGTGCAGATGCACTCCTTTATGGGTAGATTCTATTGGGAGAATGCAATTCCCTGCGATGTCTGCTGCAAAGTGCATCTGAAACAATCCCAATTTACTGTAGTACCTGGAAACTAGGGCATCAGCACATCCTATGGAGCCTCACGCATAATTGAATTACCCCTTATGTGAGGGATTACGCTCTGTAGCAAGATCAGACATCTATGTGTGGACAGGAGCAGTTCACCCATAGTAATGACTGGTTATAGTAGATTTAAAGTAAACAATATCATAGCCAATGGTTTGTATAATAGACAATCAATTTGGTTTAATATAATAGTGTAATTTCTAGACACCATAAATCATATTTTACCATGTTAATTGCCCATTCTTTTATGTTGGACAAACCAAAAGTAGTACCAGCACTGCTGCTATGTTTTGAAGGAAAAAAACAAACATATACAGAGAAAGACACTAACAATGGTAAGTGGCCTAAAATGGACAAAGGAGAGTGGGTGGGGTTAATCATAACCTGCCGCCACTCAAGACAGTAGATAGCACCAACAATAAAATATCATCGCTGGCAGCAACATCCTTTCACAGATAAACTGGAGAATAAGTAAAAATAGCAAAAGAACAAAAATGCACATCTAGAGCCTGATTCATCAAGGACCGTAAGTCCATTTACGTGACATATTTAGCGTTTTTCACTCTGCACATGAGCGAAACTGAAACATACGCTAAAGAACAAAATTCATGTTCACATGTAAATTACACTACTGACAGCCTACAATTTGAAGGGTGGAATGGGGTGGGGAAGGGGTGTATGCATGTAGTTAATGTACATTAAGGGTGTGCCAAGGTCATGTACATGGAGCACTGTCTGATTTTAAGCTTTGGGCATTTCTAAGAAATGTGTCCGTATAATTTTCCCCAGCTACAGGCTGGTGTAAGTGCCGAGTGATAGTGATGATGTTTGCTTATGCATGCTAGAATATGTGTTTGCAATCGGGAGCAACTGTAAAAATGCATTTTATGTACATCAGACATTAATACCATCCTGAAAAAAAAGAAAGAAAAAGAAAACATTGTTTTAAAAATGTTTTCTCATTATTAACAGGTTCCAATAATTGAATACTATTTTATTTTATTTCTGTGAGTTCTGCTGGGACATTTTTTCCACATATGTATTGTACATATCCTGCAGTGTGACGTGTTTGTCTCAATACGACCAGGGCCGGATTAAGGGAAGGGAAGCCCCCGGGCTAAGGGCTCACCCCGTTAGCTTACCTACTTCCGTTCCTCCACTCCCTGTAGTGCTTCGGCGGCGCACTGTAATCTCCTTACTGAGGGGATGTCGTGAGAGTGAGACTATGACTCATAGTCTCACTCTCAGAAGATCTCCACAGTAGGGAGATTACTGCGCACCGCAAAAGTACTACAGTGACAGCAGGCAGCTAACAGCATAACATTTGCTGTTAGCTGCCTGTCATTCTCCTTGAACAGGTGACAGACGGAGCCGGGGGCGGGGACGCCCCCTACCCGATGAACGGCGGCGGGCCCCCCAGATGCCCGAGACCCCTGGGCTGTTGCCCCTTTAGTCCTAGTGTTAATCCGGCTCTGAATACAACCGACGAGTGCAGTATTTGCAGAGCGTACCTAGACCATAGTTAACAAGAGACGTTTCTTTAGATCTGTTTGTAGTTGAATACAGATGTGCATATGACCGAGTTTTGTGCATTTTTAAAAAAAAACCAAAAAAAAACCACTATACATTTGTTTTGCGTGTGTTAATGTATCAGGCCCCTATAGTGCAATATAAGTTAATTAAAACTACACAAAATAAAATAATGTATATACTTGACCTGACAATTTTCATGAGCATTGAAAGCTTTTTCAGTCAGTCCTTAAACCCTTAAGAATCTCTTTGTTAACCAACAACCATACTATATTGTTTTTTTTTTTTAAAGCTCATTTATTTCATGTCTATGTGACAAGTCAGTGGTTTATGGCCAACAGGATCCGATTCTTCATGACAGACCACTGAAAGTGATGAGTTATGGCTTCTAAGACTTACCACAGCGCCTGTAGGTGCAAAAATAGTTTCTCATTGAAAGTTTATGCAGAGACCTAATCTGGTCTTGGCATAGCCGCTTTACACTCTGAAAGGCTCAGTAACCACATACACATGAAGGCCATGGATCTACATTTCCTAAGTCAAGTCTCTAAGCGTAGATATCTGGAAATTATACATATATAAAATGAAATCATAAAAAGCTCACTCCATTGAGCCTTTATGATTTAATTTCCAGGTAGCTTATCCTACATGGAATATTGTTATAAAACACTAAATGGTTATGTTTAGCAATATCTCCAATAATAATGCATCAATGCCATCTTGGGGAACACACAGGAGCAGCATTCCATAAAAGTCTACAGTGTCTCAGCAGAGATAGAAGAACGTTTGGTTTGTGATTTTCTGTTAATAGTTTGATTTTCAACAAATCAATTCACAAATGTTTCTTTCATGGTTCAGACAAAAATTGTTTGGGGGTGTTTAAGTGTCATCTTGCCTGTAGTACATTATTAAATTTTTTTTTAATAGCATTAGTTATTAAAAATTGAATTTTAAAGACAAATTTAGTTAAACACAACCTTTTAAAGCACAATTTTGTTCTGAATTCCAAATTTTTTTTTCACCTTGATATTTGCAGTCCGTTTCTATGACTGGGAAACACTCCTTTTTGTAGACACAAAACATTTGATAATTTGATAAAGCGCTCCACTTTTCTATGACTGAGTTTATCCACAAACCTTTTGATGTTCTATGCCCAGTCTATATAAATATATATATATATATATATATAAAAACTAGGACTCTAAAAAAAAAAACTGTGTTGCCTGTTATGTGTAGTAAAACACCAACAGAGTTTAATTTTATATAGTGTACTTTTGACGCATATATATATATATTTTTTAATGTTCTGTTAAAATGTCCATTGGAGGAATTTTCCATTACCCCTGCATGTTGTAGATCTGAGCATTCCAATCAACTGGTTCAATTGTGCTGCAATATAAAATGCCCAATTTCTGCACAGTGAAATGTTTACACTTTCCAACTCTGCTACCAAATTATGTTCACTTTTTCCACTTTATTCAGGTTTTATGTTGGGAAATGAACCATTGTATTAACAAGTAGAAATGCTCCCCTGCTTCTCTATAAAGAAGAGGGAAACTTTTTAGCAGTTACGTTCACTCTCACACCTGTTTCCCTCATTGGACAGATCAGTGAATAGGAACCTCGGAGGTATTATAAGATATTAGGAAGAATGTGCTTTACAATCCAGCAACAAATTAGAGAATAAATTCTGGCAGTTTATTGCAATGATTGTTGCTTCTGATTAATTCTCATTTCTTCCTCTATTTTGGGATACTCTCAGGGACCTTAGGAATGTGCAGACGTGCTGTTTAGAAAGAAGTTCCTATAAAAAGGATGTGCTTGACTAAAATGAAGCACGCTTTAATGGGAAATATTTAACTTCCCAATATAAAAGTCTGAAATTCTGTGCAAAAAAAACTTATAAGGGGTCATGGAAATGTCATGTTTGTTTGGTTCAAATGTTCCACCAGTTTAGACAGTATTATCTGTCAAACCTAGCATTAATCATGTTGACTGTCTTTAGTTAATGTGCAGTACGTGCATTATTGAGGAAGCACAGTTGTAGCATTAGAGTGTATCTGTTTTCTTGTGAAACTATTATGTAAGAAACATACTTGTCTGACTGCTGAGGACTATGACTGAGACAATAGCTGCAGGGGAAGCAGTATCAGAGGGGAGAGGAAGGTTTACATATAATCTCTAATCATCGTCAGACCAAGGCTCCTGATGTGGACAAACTCTCTTTTACTAATCTGCAGCTCATTGCCATGTTAGCTACTCCTCTGTCAAAAGGAGGCAGTGACTGACAGCTTGGCAGAAACACTCTGTATGGATTGCTTGATTCATACACAAGAATATGGGCAACAATGGCACAACAATTGAAAAGCCTGCAGAATTAGCTTTTTGATCTGCATCATCTTCCATCAGCACAGTGTTGTAAACATGTGGAAGGAGCTTCAGGTGGTGAGGCAATACTATGCTTTTTAGCAGAGGTCCCAGTTAAATTTAAGGGTAACCCTGAACAATGTATTTTACCTTTTTCATTCATATCTGAAAATTAAAAATGTTGAGGTTACTGATCTTTTACTTATGAGGGAGCTGAAAGAGATTAGAGACATAACATCGCTACCACACCTGCTGCCATGGGGTGCAGGGACGCCATGCTGCTCAGCACAATGAGAGTTGAGTGCCCTATGCCATAGGGCAAGCAACATTATGGTATGATGCTTTATAGTCTATATTAGGCCATACGAAACAATAAGGGCATATTGATTATCCAGTGGCATGTGAGACTAAATGGGGATATTTTAGCGATTTGAGGCATACTCAATAAACGCTAGTGTGTAAGGCTAAATGGAGCATATTGGCTATCTTGGGTATATAAGGCTATTTTGAGGTGATTACATGTGAGGTTTAATGGATATATGTTGTCTAAGAGGTGACATGTGCTTCTATATAGTGGACAATTGAATCCGATGTACATGGTAATTCTTTTGCCATACCGTGCGCATTAAATATTTACATTTCATTGCACAAATAAAGTATATAATTTTTAACATTGCTTGAATGCTAATATTTTCCTGACAATCTCACTATAAAACAAATTTGTCAGGACTACAGCACTTCCCATGCATAAAAAAGTATTGTACTTGGAGTAATTCCTTGTTGCTGAAGCTCACTGAGTTATAGTAGTGTTTCTGTCCTCCCTTGCCTAGGACAGTAGGCTACTATACTAGCTATGCAGCACAGCCACTTCAACTATCATGTTATTCCCACTGGACTTTTCCAGTTGTTTTCTCAGCCATGAATTAGCTAGAATCACTTCAATGTTGAAGTAGCTGTATAGTGAAGAGGGCTGCCCCAGAGGTAATTCAAGTTCATTAGGGATTCCCATCTTGTAGAAAGGTATTCCAGACGGGCTGTAGAAGTGTCAAAGTTTATAATAGAAAATATTGAAACATTTCATTAGGCTAATTACTGCAATACAAGTTCATAACTCTTTTGTCTTCTTCCTCCTCCCCTTCTTTGTCCCAACTCTCTAAAACAAACTCATACATTAATAAGTTTACAAAGTGTCCAACTGCCAGATTGTGGCATCTTGTATGGAGCAAAGAATTCCCTGTGCTTGCTTCATTCGGTCATTGTATTTGGCATAATATTCCATGGAACATATTACTCCCATACCTAATGAGTTGCCAGCCTCCTTCTTCAAAACCAGGACTCCATGGATAAAGCGCTTTAATATATCCTCATGGGAGCTCTTGGAAATTCTTCTTTGTTAAAAATTCACATGCCATAAAGTTAAAAAATATTACATCATGAGAATTGCTCCCCAGGTGCTGAGTGTTTAATAAACTGGGAGTACCAATAGTCACATAACCAATCACCAGAGGCCAACATGGTAAATCGTATGTAATTGCCTGACCAGCTACTGAATTTTTACTCGGCTCTGGAGCTCCAAACTGAACAGTTCTTCTGGCAAGACCTGTTCTTATTAATTTTATTACCTGTGGATTATCCATAAAAAGAAATTACCAATGATCATCTTAAAGAAAGCAGATTTTATTTTTAATACAGTGGTACAAGATGTGTCTTCATTTAATAAAATGTTGTTTTTAAAATATGTGCATTATTAACTTATGTATGCTATAGTTATAAAAAGTGCAAGGACCTCTTAGCATTACACTGGGACCATGGAGGTTACACTTCAGCACCCCCTCTTTTTTTTGCCACTCGGGCAGTACCCAGCTCCCAAGGACTGGTAGTTTTAGGAGTTGGACCACGTTGTTTTTTGCTGACTATTCTGGGTCATGCTCCGAATATGACCTGGTGGCCCAACGGCGTGGATTTCCCTGCTATGGTGTGATCTGGCCCATTTGGTCTAGCTGGATTTCCATTGTAGCAGGAGGACTGTATGCCTGTTGTCCCACTGTTTCAGTGCAAACCAGTCCAGGTTTTTATAGCGTTAGTCCTTTAATTTGTAGATGCTTTTGTCTGAAAACTCTCTCTAAATAGTATGCATCTCTAAGTGGCGTGCTCGGCATGCACATGCACACCCTTACACTCCTTTACCCCCGATCCACCTCTTTAGGTGCAAAATGTTGCAAGATAAACTTATATCAAATATATGATTTCAAGTTTTGATTTATGCGCAGTGTGGCAAAATACATTTTTCATTTCAACAAATGGACTAACATCCAACTGAAGATGAATAAAGTTCTTGGGTGTGTAAAAAAATGTCTTTACTGAAATAATGCCTTAACCTATGTATATAAAAGTTCTATATCTAATAAAAGATTTTTAGATTTTGTACCCTCAATAGTAATACCGTAATACCGTAATAGGAGCTGTATACCTTAATCAAAGTTTTAGAGAAAGATACATTCACTTAATTTGAGTTAAAGCAGACAAATTGTTTGCAAAGAAATAGCCAGATGTGGTCCAAAAATACAATCTATTACAAACATAAATAAATATAATACATTTATTTTTTAATAGAATTTGTTTTTTTCCCCAAAGGATAAAACAATTTAAATAGAGCCCATCATCCAGATAATGGAAAAAAATGCCACTAATGCCTGAAGGTTATGTATTTCTCGTGTTGGCCCTCCAAGTATGCCTTTTGGCGGTGCCTGTGGATTTCTGATGGCAAGTCTTCTTCAGGAGAAAGGAGTTTTTCTGTAGCAAGAATTGTGGGACAAATACCCAGTCAATATGATTGTCTCATGATTAAAATCTTCTATTAAGACTTTTGTCAGGGGTGCAACCTTAAACGCAAAATATAACATAGCACATAAAGAGAACAGGAGTTTGTTAATAAGGTGCACTGAGAATCCCTTTAAATATCAATTATAAATATCATAGAATGTCCATTAAAAACTTAACTTTTATTGATTATAAATCTTAAATATGACCTGCGTAATATAAAATAGTATTGTCCTAGTGAAAAACAAAAACTTGTGAATTAAAATAACTGGATGCACATGCACTCAATCCATTCTCCTGATTTATACGGGGTTAAGGATATATAGCAGGTTCTTAGCTTTTAATTTATAGTCAGTGTACAATAATTATATATAGTATCAATGTTGGACAATCTGCTACTTGTAATACCAAAGAACAAATTGTACCACTGACAGATGTATAGCAAAGATAAATACACTAAGTATAATGGGTAGTCTTGTCCCTGGTAATGTGAACAGAGTTCAAGTGTCTGTATAAATGATTTATCATACAGAATCAGAAGGAGGTAGCTTGCTATCTGCCTCCTAATTGCTCCTAACTTATTTTAATTTTAAAGGAGCTTCTATATCACGAAAACAGCCCTATCTATATAGAATGATTCAGCTCTGATAAGTTGTATTGTTTATCCGTGGTCCATCGTTACAATCTAAAACTTAACTTTTATTGATAATAAATCTTAAAAATGACCTGCGAAATATAAAATAGTATTGTGCTAGTGAAAAACAAAAACTTGTGAATTAAAATAACTGGATGCTTATGCAATCAACAATTATAGGCTTATGCTGCAAACCAACTATTACACAGAGCTCTACTTTATAGAGTAAGTCTCATCCCGCTGACAGAATATGCAGAAAGCTATAGGAATTGCAATACTTCCACACATTTGTCTGACATGTCT
Organism: Mixophyes fleayi; assembly: GCF_038048845.1. NCBI lineage: Eukaryota > Metazoa > Chordata > Amphibia > Anura > Limnodynastidae > Mixophyes > Mixophyes fleayi. The sequence goes on along the minus strand of NC_134402.1, from coordinate 304,750,720 downwards.
GTTACAGAATGCCATGGGAATGCAATGCAAACATTTAAATGTCTCCCATACTTGTTTCTGTAAGCAAGTACAGATGTAGTTGTTGGGGTAGAATGATAAAAAGGTTAAAACATAACATAAGAATCATCAATTAATTAAGATACATTAATACTCTGTATGAAGTGACACCTCCACCATCAATTGCCTTGGCCAATATTGACTCTAAGAATCTCTATATATCTAATGCCTATATGATAACTCATGGTTGGCAAAGAGGAGATGATGCATTTATTTACCTTCTCAAATTATGGCCATTGCCTCCTCTGGCCCCTCCTCTTTGGCTTCCTCCAGCCCCTCCTTTACCACTGCACCCTCTGCCTACACCTCCTCCTCCTCCTCTTCTTGGGCCTGGACTGCCTTTGTGTTCTGGTCTCGCATTCTTTGCACTCTCGGTGTTGTTCGCCTGTGCAAACACAAACAAAATTGTTATTTAAGTTTTCTTGTTTTGAAAAAAAACCCTACACAACTCTAAGACACACTTTTGATGAAAATACATCAAGAAATAATGAGCTTTCTTAACACACTCTTTTTTTTTTATTTATAAATTAGCTTACATTAAACCTTGACTTAACCTTCTTATCCTTCACAAGGGTTGGCCATAGTAAGTTAACGCAATAAAAAAACCTACATTTTTAATTTATTTTTTTTGGCTTAAAATTGTAACCTATAAAGTATAAAATTAAATAACAACTACATAACATATGTTTCCTTTTTTGTGGGGGTTAAGTGTTTATAAAACAAAATATACATTCCTCTAGAGAACCTCTTTAGTTGTAAGTGCCAGATTAAACCAAACCAGCATGTACACATATCAGTGCATTTGCTTTCTGAACATGCGCAGAGCAAAACACACAAACTTGTGCCCGGCACCTGGTGAGTCCTTTGTCCGGGTTGGTGAGCCAATCAGGGTGTCTTCCGAAAACAATAAAGAAGGGAGAGTCTCCAGTGGAGCTGTGTGAATGTTTATTAAGGTATTCACTCCAAGCAGATTGATGTTCTGAAGAATAGTAACGGAGGAACGACTCTAGTTCTATGTTCATACGTTCAGTTTGTCCATTGGTCTGAGGGTGTAGTCAGATAAGAATTTAAATTTGACACCAAGGTGCAAAAATATCTCTAGAACTTTGAATCAAATGACACTCCTCTGTCAGAAACGATCTCTTTGGAACAGCCATGGAGATAAAAGATATTGTGGATGAATAGGAGAGCGAGTTGGAGGCAGAAAGTAAACCTTTAAGGGGAACGAAGTGAGCCATCTTGGAAAAAATGGTCCACAAGAACCCAGATGGTATTAAAGCTATGACTCTCTGGTAGTTTCATAATAAAGTCCATGGATATGCTGATATGCTGATCCACAGGGAATCGGATATAGGAAGAGGAAAGAGTAACCTGACAGGAGGTTTCCTTTTGGGTAACTCAATGTTATAATGTTACGAGCACAAATGTTACAAGCCACAATGTAGTTCTGAACATCAGCATCTAGGGAAGGTTACCAATAATAATGAGACAACAGAGCCAACATCTTTTTAACATCTGCAAACTTGTCACAAGCCCATTTTAGGTTCTTGAGACGAAGATGAGGTTCAACAAAGGAACGACCAACCAGTAGTATCTTGGCAGAGGAGTGAGTGAGTGCCACAATACTCGCTGGGTTAATGATGAGTTTGGGCATAAATGTAGAGATGGAATCAGAATCTTCAAAGGATCTGGAGAGTGCATCAGCTCTGATATTTTTTGAGTCAGGACGAAAAGATAAGTTTAAATTAAAGCGACAAAAGAATTAAGACCAATGGGCCTGATGAGCGTTGAGGTATACCAGATATTTGTAATCAGTCAACATTGTAACAGTGAGGAGAGCTTCCTTCAATTGGTGGCACCATTCTTCCAAAGCTGTCTTAATGACCAAAAGCTCCTTATTGCTGATACCATAATTCCTCTCACATGGGGAGAACTTCTTGGAAAAGAAGCCACAAGGTTGAAGGGTACCAGAAGAAGACTTTTGGGACAGTACAGCACCAATTCCTACAGAGGACGCATTCATTAGTAAAATGGCTTACTCTGGTCAGATCATATGAGAACTGGTGCAGAAGAAAAGGCCTTCTTTAAAGTGTTGAAGGCAGAACTGTAGCCAGGAGGCCAGGACTTGGAATGTGCAAGTAAGGGCAATGATAGGAGCGATGGGGGTGGAAAAGTTTTTGATAAACTGGCAATAATAATTTGTGAAGCCAATAAAACATTGAGTAGTCTTTAACCAAAAGGGTTGAGGCCAAGTGAGGATTGCCTCTTCCTTCTTTGGATCCATTTAGAGCCTGGAACTGGAAATCAAGTAACCCAGAAAAGGCACCTGAGGTAACTCAAAGAGACATTTCTAAAGTTTACAAAAGAGGTGATTTTACCGAAGACCATGGTAATCCCAAGATAACAAGGTTTACAGATTGTGGTAAAATTAGGAACTTGCTCTGCTTGATTTGGCAAGCTCTAACCTGCACCCTAATAGGACCAATGAAACAGGAGATAGAGCCATTGGAGACTCGGGTACTATTAACTGCAGTTAGGGCCAGCGGCTGCTGCAAAGGATATGAGGGATGATGGAGTTCTTTAGCCAAAGTGGATGAAATTAAGTTCCCGGCGGATCTGGAATCCACAAAAGCAGGTACGTTTAAATAGGCATTTAAAAGTCGGTGTTCCTGAGAGAACAGGGAGTAAGAGATTTGGATCCTAGTACGACCTTCCTGGAATCGTTTAAGAGGGTGCTTTCACGGTCTCTTAGAACAAGTGGGTAGAAGTTGGCCAGCCTAGCTACGATACAGACAGAATCTGTTCTTGATTCATCACTCCCTCTCTTCTGGTGTAAGATGAGAATGACCCAGCTGCATAGGTTCTTCCAGAAGATAGGAAGGAGAAACAGCAAGAGATTGAAAATGAGGAGCTAGCCGAGGGGTAAATGGTTGAGAATGATCCCTCTCTTGAGAACGCTCCCTGTGGCGGATGTCTACCTTGACACAAAAGGAGATCAAGTCATCCAAATTATTCGGCAAGTCTCTGCAGGCTAGGTCGTCTTTAATGTGGACTGACAAGCCCTGCTAGAAGGTAGCAATCAATGCCTCATTTTTCCACTTAATTTACAAAGCGAGGGTCCAAAACTGGACTGCGTACTGACGAGCGGAGACAACCTTAGAGCAGGGCCAACAGACCGGAGGCAGCAAATGACACTCTGCCAGGTGCATCAAAAACTTTTTGGAAGGCCTCAATGAAAGAAGTGGAGTTGGAGTTTCTGAGGTGAAATTCTCAGGAGCGAGTTCGAATTCAATCGAACACTGATTAAAAAATGCACGGCATTTCTTTGGATTACCATTATACTTGTCAGGAGTGAGAATGAGAAGGACCTTGGTACCTGGAGTACCGAGAAGAGCTGCAGGGCCTGCAGCCCTGCAGCTGGTGAGGAGGCAGGAGCTTTCTGAGAGGGGAGAGATCCCTGAAAAGAGTCCAGATGTGAAACAACCCCCTGAATGCATTGAGAAGCTGTGGATGGTTATTCTCTTGTTGCTCAACATGCTGGGCAAGGTGCAATAACAGTTCCTGGGCGGAAGATTCATCTTGTCGATCCATTGCCAGAGTATACTGTCACAACAGGTGATATTGTACAGGGAGGTGTGAAGTCTAATGCATCCCTGGTATTCACCAAGGACTCCCACAAGGGAGTATGGACTTGGCCACATGGAACACACAGGTCACGGTTCTCCTAGACAGTCACTGGCAAGATAGAGGTGAACAGCTGGTAGTCAGACAGGCCAGGGTGGAAACCAGCGAGACAAAGAAGTACTAAATCAATAGCCAAATAGTAGTTAGGGAAGCCGAGGTAATACCAAAGGAGAGGTACAATGGCAAAATCAGAGTTCAAAGAGAGGTCCAGGAACAATCTTAGTCAAACCAGGAACACAGGTAGCAGATACAGGAAAGAGCTACGCTAGAGTTTAGGTGTGAGCCTAATACTCTGGCAACCTAATGGTGTGTCACACGGATGCTATAGAATAATACCTACTTGCTTGTATTGGCGTTACTACTTTTGGAGCTGCAGAGTCTAACAAGAGCCTGGTCTTCACCAGGGACCCCCACAAGGGAGGTTGGATATTAGGGACACTAGGGACATACATGGACACGCAGGTTGCGGTCCTCCAGAACAGTAACCATCGAAACAGAAGAGTAGCCAGGTAAACCAGGTCAAAACCAGACCGTCAATGTGGTACCAAGCACAATCGGAAGAGTCAGTGAACTATGGGTTAAAATACCAGGAGGAGAAGTAAGGAGCCAAAGGGTTAACCAGAAGTGAAGGCCAGGAAAAAGCCAAGGGTCAAAAACGGAAATCCAAAGGAAGCCTTCTGAGACAGGAGAGATCCCTGAAAAGAGTCCAGACGTGAAGCAACCCCCTGGATGCATTGAGAAGCTGTGGTTGGTTATTCACTTGTTGCTCAACACGCTGGACAAGATGCAATAACAGGTCTCAGGTGAAGGGTTCACCTTGTCCATCCATTGCCAGAGTATACTGTCACAATGGGTTAAACTATACAGGGAGGTGCAAAGTCTAACACACCCCTGGCCCTCCAGAACAGTAACCAGCAAAACAGAATAGTAGCCAGTCAAACCAGGTCAGAACCAGATGGTCAATGGGGTACCAAGCAGAATCCGAAGGGAGAGTCAGTGAACCACAGGTCAAAATTCCAGAAGTCAGGAGCCAAAGGGTTATCCAGAATCGAAATCCAGGAGAAAGCCAAGGGTCAAAAACAGAAATCCAAAGGAAGTCTTCAGAGAGAGGAGTGACTGTCAGCTGGGACAAACAGAGACACTGTAGTATAGGATTGAAACCTAATACTCTGGCACCCTAGGAGTGCCAGGGCTTTCTTTGCAAAGGGAGAGGACAGGTCTGATTGGCCAACAGAGGATTTACATGGTCAGGGCGTCCCTGACCACAGGTAACATGCCTAGTAACGGTGCCCGCAATGTATCGGGCTGAGAGGAGAAGGAGAGCTAGGTAACGGGATGCGCCCGGCGGCAGAGGCAGGTGACCATCCCTGGCTCAGATGAGTAGTGCAGGGATGGAGCCTGACAGTACTCTCTTCCTTCCTCCCAACACAAGGAATATCTGGGTGATGTTTATAGAAATCTTCCAAAAGCTGGGGAGCATGGAGATCTTTCTTTTTTACCCAAGATTTTTTCTCTAGGCCAAATCCTTTCCTGGTGGATGCGAAACTGAGGTTGACCTTTGAAAAGACTGTAGTCCAGAATGTGACTAATTTTGTATTCATCTTAAAAAATGGTTGGGAAATGAGAAGAGCTAAAGGGTTCTCAAAAAATCTTGTTGAGTACTTGAGGTTTAAGCAAGAAAATGTGTATGGGATTGAGTACTTTAAGAGAGGGAGGGAGGGAGAAGGAGCTTATAGGAGGTTACAGGATTGATTACTTGTATAATACTAAACGGACCAATGAAGCGCGGGACAAATTTCATGGAAGGGACTCGAAGTCTCAAGTTGTGAGTGGAAAGCCAGACCTTATCCCCGATGTGGAGAACAGGGTAGATTTTCTGGCTCCGATTTGCGGCATGTCTGTAGCAAGAAGAAGATTGCAAGTGCTTGGTTTTAGTAGAAGGCCAGATGCGAGAGAAGTCAGGACTGGTGGATAAAGTAGGTAGCAAAGGGTTTTGACCAAAAACGATGAAAAAGGGAGAGGAACCAGAGGACTCGTGGATGTAATTATTGTGAGAGAAACAGAAACGTCTACAAATCTTGGTTGACCTGCTTCATTTGTCCGTTGGTTTGTGGATGGTATACTGAGGAAAATTTAAGTTCATTCCTAGGTTCTTGCAAAAGGCTCTCCAACAGCAAGACACAAATTGAACCCCTCAGTCAGAAATAATCTCTTGTGGATGTCCATGAAGCCTAAAGATCTCTTTAATAAAAAATGAGGCTAATTCCACAGCAGAGGGCAGGCCATTTAGCGGGACAAAATTAGATATTTTAGAGAAACGATCCAGCGCCACTCAGATGGTGTTTGTAGCCATGGCTAGCTGGAAGATCGGTAACAAAATCCATAGAAATGCTGGACCATGGCCTATCTGGGATGGGAAGAGGATTAAGCAAACCCCGGAGTGTCTAGGAGCTTTATGCTGAGCCAAATGTCACAAGCTGACACAAAATTGTGAACGTCCCGCTGAAGGGTGGGCCACCAATAATGATGATAGAGAAGAGAGAGAGAGTGTTCTTTGTTCTGGGATGTCCCGAAAATTTAGTATTGTGTGCCCAATGTAAGGCTTTCATGTGAAGGTGCAGTTCCAAGTAGGAGCAGCCAACCACAGGAGTTCTTGTTTGCGTAAACACAATAGAGGTTGGATTGAGAATGTGCTGCAGTTCAGGAGATACCAAGAGATCAGTCTCGTCAAAGGAGCGGGAAAGAGCGCCAGCTCGGGAGTTGACGGGAGGACGAAATAATATGCGACATAGGAAAGAAGACCACCGGGCTTGGCGCAGGTTCAGGCATTGAGCATTGCACAGATAGATGAGATTGATATGATCAGTATAAAATGTCACAAGATATTCAGCTCCTTCAAGTAGATGCCGCCATTCCTGCAGAGCAGTTTTGATAGCTAATAGTTCCTTATCACCGATCCTGTCATTTTTCACTAGAAGAGAATTTCCTAGAAAATAAAGTGCATGGATGTAATTTACCAGGATAAAATTCTTGAGAGAGAATAGCTCCGATTCCTATGGAGGAGGTGTTTTAACGCAGTTTTCCATTCATCCCCTTGGTGTATAAGCAGGAGGTTGTAAGCACCTTGTAGAACTAACTTGGGAAAAATCTTGGAGCCACTGATCCAATCGAAGACTTCTGATATAAGGGGTAGGGGGTACCTGTTCTTTATGGTAATGGCATTTAATTGTCGATAGTCAATGCAGGGGCATATATCTTTGGCATGAACTAATGACAGAACATACAAATTAACATACAATAACTGTTCTGGAGGATATGCAATAATTTTACAGTATTTTACACAGTTCATATCACACTGTACTACACCCAGTGATGAAACTACCATTGGAACAGAACCTTTTTCTCTCCCTTTGAGCAGGCATATACACAGGGCTGGCTTAACTCCTCTTCTGGCCTCTCCCCATAAGCAGTGGCGCTTGCTTAGAGATGTAGTTTTTCTCCTATCCTTGCACATGCACAGTTGCACAGTAGAGCCTGTGTCACGTAAGGATTTAACCTTTGGATCCTTGCACTACTATAATGACCTATTGTATTTATTGGAGAATATAGATTCTCTCGCAGCCAAAATTCTAGATCTGATATAGCTAATCAAATGTTGGCTAAGGATTCCAAAAATACCTATCTTACGTCAACGCCAACGTGTGTTTCGCTGTCTGTTGCTTTCTCAAGGCAATTTTTTTTTGGTTAGTCATTAAGGTTATCACTTTTGGGGGTAGATTTATTAAATGTTCTATAAAGGAAAGTGGAGGTATTGCCCATAGCAATCTATCAGATTCTAACTTTCATTTAATACAGTCTATGGGCAACACCTCCACCCTTTCTTTTTAGAAGCTTTAATAAATCCACCCCGTGGTGTGATTTTTTTTACTCACAGGAAGCTACGTACTACTACAGGAAAATGTCAAAATGCTGAAAAAGCCACCAATGTAAACACAAACAATTACTATATATATTCACAGATTGACTCCTCTGTACTTTTTCAGTGGATAGAAAGAAAGATGTTGTGACAGATATTTGCTGAGAAACCCAGAAACAGCATTCCACTTCAGCTACAGCATAAAAGGCAGCTGTTTGAAGATGACCTAATTTTAACTGCTTATCAATTCTTTGCTGTTTGTTGGTTGATGTAATTTTGATCCCAGTGCTCTGTGACTTTGGAATTAAATATGGCTATAATGGGAAGTAACTTGTTTTGGAAACTTGCCCAGACAAAAATTCAAACAATAGATAAACCACAAATGAGTTTGGGTATGCATCTGTACACTTTCAATAATACACTATTTGCCATAAACCCTTCAGAAGCTCTGTTTTATATTCCAAAGCAGACAGTCAGGGACACAAGATTATCTTGTAATAACTTTGCGCTTAGTACTAAAATAGATTTTCTCTTAGAAATGATCAGGTCATTATGGAACTACCTATATAACATATAATAGTAAAATACATTATTTTTGCAAATGGCCTGAACTAATGCTGATATTACCAGCAGCAGATTTTCAAAATACAGCAGCTAGTGTGGCAGGTGGTGTGCTATTGTCACAGGTGTTAGGGGAGACAAAGTCACACAAACCATAATCCTACTCCCAACACCCCTGGTACTCACCCAATCCCAAGGGATAGCTAGGAGGTGCACCATGTTTTCTCCAACGGCAATCTGGAACTCTCACCTCGCGTTGGTTCCCACTTCTGTTTACTGCCAGGACCACCTAACTTCTGACCTCCCATATCCACTGGCACAGCCGCTCCACAGGTCTTCACCCATGGCCTGAAACACAGCTTTGGAGCCCGCCTAGTGAGGCTCAGGACTTTGGGTGCTCTTCCATACCAGAAAGAGGAGTCTGGTATACTACCTCTTGTCAACCTAACAGTAACTGAGATCAGTCAGCAACTGTCCCTCTTGTCACAGGGCTTAGTACCCTCTTACTCTATCAGGAGCCTATAGCTCTTCTAACAATCCTTGCCTAGTGCCCCTCCTAACCAGCTAGGGGTCTTGTGTCTCAAGTTACTTACTAAAGGGCCTTGTGCCCAACTATAACTAATGGGCCTGGTGCCCAACAAAATCTCTCTACTGTGGTCACCCTATCTGCTGCTCAGGCCTAATGCCCGTTTTGTGGCTTGGGCTTAGTGCCCGGTGTAGAAACAGGTGAAAGTGCACGCAGGGCCCTGGAAGAAGGGGAGCCCAGCAGAGCCCTACCTGATTCCCGGCCTCTGCCGCCGTCCTCTTGACCTGCGGCAAAGGTCTTTACCTGGCTGGGCTCTACTCCGCTAGTTTTCGACGTCTTCTTGGCAGGATAGTTCTTGACCCGTCTCTTTCCTCCTCTTTCTTGTGCGCTTGATCGCGGCGGCTACCTCTTCTGTCCGGTGTCTTCTTTCTTCTTCTTCTTCTTCTTCTTCTTCCTTCTACGAAGCTTCTTTGCTGAAGTATTCCTTCTTCTTCTGCTCCTGGCGAACTGACATGGCGCCGGCCAGTAATGGCGCCTTAAATAGACGCTGATGCGCCAACACCATATGACGCCACGGCACTGTTGCGCCAAAATTGAAATGGCTGAGCGGGGAGCCCTGATTGGCTCTCTGTCTCGGCCTGTACAATTGGTGCCACTGGAGAGAACCGACGCACACAAAGGGGCCCCCCAGGCGGAGCCCATCCAGGTAAGTCCCCCACACTATGATCACAGTGGTTAAAAGGACTTTAGAAGTAGCACTGTTGTTGCTAATCATGCATCCAGGAAATTATATGAGTAGTAACAACTATAATAACATTAGTAGACTAATACAAAAGATATATATTTATTTTAAATGTGCGTTGGACAAAGTTTTGGCAAACAGGTTAATTGTTTTGAGTCCCAGTTAGCCCCCATACATTAATTAAATATTGTAGCCTCTTTTTTTTTTTATTGAAAATAAGCCACGTAAATAATAAAATTACCAGCAGCGTCTGTTGCCAATTCCTCTCCCCCAGAGCTGGATTAAGGCTTTGGGGGGCCCGGGGCACTTAAGACAGGGGGCCCCTAAGATCTAAAATTAAGGCAGTGGTTCCCAAACTTTTGCAGTTTGCGGCACCCTTAGAGTCTCCATAATTTTTTCAAGGCACCCCTCCAAAATAATTACAGAGCAGTCCTGTTCTCTAAGTAGTTGGGTCAAAAAAAGGTCAGGACAGAAATACTTATTTAGCTATATGCAAAATTAATACACATAAATCCAAGGGAAAATAATATTTTTATATATTTTTTTCAATTATATTTCTGTCAAAGAATAATTTACAGCTAACTCACACTGTGCCCCCTTCATCTCCACACACTCTGTGCCCCTGCATCATCTCCACACATTCTGTGCCCTTGCATCACCTCCACACATTCTGTGCCCCTGCATCACCTCCACACATTCTGTGCCCCTGCATCATCATCCACACACTATGTGCCCCTGCATCATCTCCACACATTCTGTGCCCCTGCATCACCTCCACACACTATGTGCCCCTCTGCATCATCTCCACACATTCTGTGCCCCTGCATCACCTCCACACACTCTGTGTCCCTCTGTATCCACACATTCTGCCTCCTCTGAATCCTCACTCTGCCCCCTCCTTCATTCCTTTGCCCCTCCATTGTTGTTTCCTGTTGTTTCCTATCACCATTCCCCTCCGTTATTTTACTTACCATACTTGACCTTCTTTCTTCTATTTCTTCTGTCTTTTCTTCTTTCTTCTTACCAATTTGGCGTTGCCTGGGACCCAGCATCCTCTCTCCTGCCGCTGCTCACTGAATGTCGGGCGTGATATATATATATTAATATTAGTACAGGTACTTGTAAATTGTACAAGACCTCTGTATAAAACTTATGTAAAATAACGCCATTGGGTATAAGGCTATAGGCATTGACACACCTACATCACCTACAGCCCACAGTAGGACACTTACAGCTCTCCCAGAGGGCTCGCCTAGGTTGTCTGCACAAGACAAAGGAAATGCGGGCGGCGGGGGCCCCCCTGCCCGTGGAGACCGCGGAGAGAGGGTTGTCTGGTGCGATTGCTGTCAGTTGCTGTCAGACAGCAACTGACAGCAGATGAAGTGATACTGGTGGCGGGGGGCCCTCAGAGAGAGGGGGGCCCAGGGCACGTGCCCCCTGTGCCCCCCCCTTAATCTGGCTATGCTCTCCCCCTCTGAGTATGGAGATAACTCTTCTGCTCCTTCTCAGAACCCTCATATAGTAGATGCCTCCCTGTTCACTGAAACGTTGCTGAACCTGGAAACATCTATGCAGGCATATTCAGCCAGGCTAAGTCCAGTGAAGAAGGTATGATAGTCTCTTTCGCTTCACTTTTTTCCTATCTCTCAGCAGTGCTCTTCGCTCCGTTCTCTTCACTCTCCTTCTTTCACAGATGGCTGGTCATGCTGACCACTCTTCTCTCCCACCAAGGCATTTCCATTTTTCCAAGAGTAATCCATCAGTTTACATAAAGCAGTTATACTTGTACTGGGGACCTCTGCCGGACAGTTGGAGGAGAGCTGCCTAAAAGTCTCTGAATCCTCTAGACTGAGAGAAACAGTGGTTGTTTCCTAATAGTGTGGCCAGGACACTGTCCTGTCAGAAGTTGGCTGCTGTGGACTCTGCGATACTCAGCAGATTATTGCAAAGTCCTCAGCAGCCAGGATAATTATCAAGCATGATGCAACTAATCTGACAGCAAAGCAGTCAGATCCAATGAGGTTTGCCCAAGAAGACATGCAGCTAATTTGAATGATGATCCAGGCACTTGGCTTATGGGTCAAACAGCAGATTTGGGCAGTGTGTGGGCACACTTACTGTGACCATAGGAGGAGAAATACTTGTTATGTGCATGTGTATGACATTATCACTGAGCAACAGCAATTGTTTGCTTCCTTCTTTCTAGTTTTCTGCGCTTTCTTTATTTCGGAACTATAGCTAAAAATACCATACCCCTATTACAAGAATAACAATGATAATGTAGATTGCTGCAATAGTGGATACTACTAGAAGACTGACCAGAGGAGGGCTGGCAAATTTTAGCCCGGGGGGCATGACTTGGCTCAGCAGCCTATTTTATTGGAAAAAAATGCAGGTGGCCCAATGACCCAGCCCAAAGTAGGCCACTATGGGACCAGCCCGGGGGGCAGATGCCCCCTTGTCCCCCAGCCCAGCCTGCCCCTGAGACAGAATACCCAGCTGAGCAATGTGACTAAAATTCTTCAACAATCATATCCTCTACTGTAGGAGTCTAGTGAAATATAACACCTACTTTGCTCCATGGTTAATCCAAGGTAAATGCTGTACAGAAATACTCCTCTGTGGTGCTAAACCTAATGCAATAAAAATTACCATTTTAATCACTCCACTGACTTCAGGAATAGTTTATAGAAGAACCACCTGCACAAAATGATGTAAAAGGAGGAAATACAGTACAATATTCCCTTTCCATGTGTCTCTTCTCAGCTTTTTGTGTCATTAATGTTGTATAATATACAGACTAAATTCTGCCTGTTGAAGTTAATACACAAGTTTAACTCATCATTTCCATTGTTCAAGGACGTCTTTTTATAGTTATAAATCTTGAGTTTTACATGTCACACTTCGATAACTTCATCACATGATGCTATCCACAAAGCACAAAAAAACCCCAGTAACCGTTAGTGGCAAGACATTACCTAAATTTCAAATCATGCATGTGATTTAAAGGTGAAAAGGAAAGCAAGAATAACCAGACAGATTAGATGTTATTTAATCTTAAACTTAAAAACATGGTTTAATAATGTGATCAGTTGCAGAAGTCTAACTTAATCTCCTGTGTGTTCCACTTATATACTTTGTGCTTAAAATGACACTGGGATTATTTAAAGAGGACAGAGAAAAGGGACAAGAGCTGGCAACATGCAGCCTGGGGAAGCCCCAACTATCTGGGCTTATCTTTAGAATGCCTATGAACATACAGGTGGTTGTATTGTATTATGCATCAACTACTCAGAAATTGGCTGTCTATTTTTTACAGTACCTTAGGATATACAATAACCCTGGACCAATATTTAATATTGTGTTATTGCAAACTGTGCGAGCCCAATGTGTTGGGAATAGACAATTCAGAAATACTGCAAAGCATTACTCTTTACCTCACCATCAGCTGCAATGCTTGACTTCCCAGAAAGTCCTTGTTATGGTATAAGACCACCATAGGGCTCATTTACTAACATTACATTTAGGGAGAAAATTTACACTGAATCACAGCATGTCATCATCAATTAACTTTTATATGTCTAGTATTAGCCAATGAAAGTAAATGTCTGATTTGTTGCTATGTGGGAAATTACATAACGGCGCTGTCATCACTTCAAGGAATGAGTTGTTTAGAAAATCTACTGAATACCATCTTAGTATGGCTGCTGGACCATGGAGATCAACAGTCCTTGCTGTCAATTGTCATTGCTGTTGCCATCTTTGTTCCTCCTTTGATGATATCTGCTGCCTTCTTGGTGACAATAGCTGTCCCTAAAAGAGGGAACAGATATCCTTGTGTCAATCAGTGAGGAAGGAGGTTTGGACTTTGCTGCGTGGTATGTGCAGGTGGCGGCCCTTGATATCAGACACTTGTGGGGCAGCAGGTGAAACAGAGTGGTCAAAAAAGCTGAGATCAATCAGATGGTCAAACTGGAGTCAAATTGGATACCACAAGGAGTTGTCAGGAATACCAAGGTCAGAGCTGTGTAATCAGTAGAGCCAAAATCAGAAGCCAAAAGAGGTAGTCAAACAGCAGAGGTCAATACCGGGAATCAAATAGTTAAACTGAGGCCTGGAAGTATGCTGAGGCTGGACACAGTGACCCAATGCTCTGGCAGTTAGAGATTGCCAGAGTCTGCCTTTAAATAGGTTATTTAGAATTTGGCATTCAGTCACACCACTGACCGCCGACAGGGGGAATAGAAAGCGCATCCCATTGCCAGGCAGCTGGTGTGCATACGCAGAAGCACTACCGAACGTCAGATAGAGGACTGGAGATCACGTCCTGTTGCCAGGTGTGTTTCCCCGAGCATAACAGAAAGTGTCTGTCCCCGCAATGAGAGTCGTAAGCGGGGACACCACCTGCCACTTTTCCAGCACCAGAGAGGAAGGAGTTTCAGTTAAGATAAATGGTGAAGTTATGGTTGTCAGAAGCTGTTTTAAGAGTTTTATGTCACATTGCTGGCAGCTCCCAGGAAAGAATCTGTTGGCTGGGTGGCTATCAGAGACACACCGTATCCAGACAACTGCTCAGTCCTGAGAGGACTGATTGTGAGGTATAAGATGAAGTCAAGGGATTGGAGAAGGTAGAATAGTGGGGGACAAAGCCAAGGTAGAAGTATTGGAGAAGGCAGAATCGTGATGTAAAAGACAACAAGATTTCTTCAAAGCACAAATTTACTAACTGACTATTACTTTACAGACTATTCTACTAATTTAATAATTGGCTATTACTGACCTGACTATTGTACTATGACCAGTTTCAAGTTTCATGTCTCTATCTCCCACTGTCCCTCATTCCAACTTCCAAGTGTACCACACCACTGTTAACTGCATAGAAATACTGTTTGTCAATGGCTGTTATTTTTGGAACCACCACTGTTAAAACAATCTGCATCTAGGATTTTCTGATCGGAGAATGCTCCAGAAAGTTCATAGAGTGGAAAGAGTAAAAATGTCACATCAGCGTCCAACCTGCTACCAGATCCTAAAAGTATGTCTTTAATCAGGAGAGTAAAGGGATATCAAGACTGTATAAATTGCATAATTTGCAATTTATGCGTGTTAGAAGCTTTTTATTACATTGTTGGAAGTGTACATTTCCAGTAAAATTGTAACAGAGTTCTCTGGACCTCAGAGGTGGCTGAGAAGGCCTTTTGTGGGGAGAGAAAGCCTGTGCGTCTTTCACAATGCAGAGAACACAGTGCTCCCTTTTCACTCTTTTATATAAAAAAAAGTTTTTATTTCTTCTGCACTTACATTACAAATATAGGTGCGCTTCTGTGCCTAATACGCACTTAGTAAGTAACACCTTCCATCTGTCCACCTCCTCCCAAAGACTGGTGCAAACCTTTGCATCTCCAATAAGCACTGATATTTTGACTCCACAAATCCATGTGCCCTTCCCTAAAACTAGACACATATTTGTAAAATAAGTCAAAATCATAAAAGAACATTTGCGCTGTAGTTTTATACATTTGTGTTTAATAAGTGACTCTTAGAGACTAAAAAAAGGAAAGTAGATGAATAACCATAGAATCAAAAATATGGAGTATTGACCGAAGTAGATCATGATGGTGCAATTTTGTATTCTTATTGTTGGCTCCAAAAGTGCCTGTGCACACAAGTGGAACCTCTGTTTTATAAGTGTGTTATAAATTAGTCATTGTTAGTATAGACAATGGAAAAACACCTAAATATATTGTTCTATAACAATAATATTTTGAGTGGGTGAAGCCACTGATAAGTCACATGAGCTTTGAGTGCCACCATGCGTTCTCTTTTGTGGTGTAATGACTGTGAAGATGGAACTGAAAAGAGGAAACTGGTACCACAATTCACATCATAGTGGGGAGTTTCTCTTTAACCACCTAAACTATTTTAAACTTTTTTTTCCCAAACTCAGAAATACTTCTTTGGCTTGCAACAATAAGATCTACAGAGACCTACACAATGGGCTTTCAAAATCACATGTGCCTTTGAGAACCAAAAATGCCAAAATGTAATTCGGAATTACTGTAATTGTTCTGATATTTCTTAAAGTTACAGCACAATATCAACGTAATATTTGTAATTGCATACTTGTAATTACTTGTAATGTCTTCTTATTTTTTGCAATTCAACTGCATTGGACTTTCTGTGTCTCATTGTATGATGCATATTGTGTCTCATCTTTGGGTTATAATTTTTTTTAAAGTTAGTAGGTTGATTTTCTAAGGCATTTTAGTTTTGTTTCTTTATTAATATTTCCCTATGAAAGAATAATTATTTATAGACATAAGGCTTTACTCTTTCCACTGGAATTATCAGACAAGTAGAAATTCATAAATGTCTGAATTGGGCCATACATACAATTAATTAACTTTGTTGCATTCATTCCTGTAAGTGGAGGGATACAGTACCTTGGTTTGAACTAAACAGAGGGGTTATGGCTCCTTATGGAAAATGAGAAATTTGTGCACATGCATATAGAAGATTACATTGAATTCGGCGGGTGAAGGGCAGTGGCGCACGCAGGGGGGGTTTCTGGGTCTCCAGAAACCCCTCCCCTCTGCTAAAAAAGTGCCCTATGTAGCGGCACTGTACTATACAGCAGCTGTGGCGCTGTCAAAGAAGCGTCCGCGGCGGTGCTATATACAGCACCGCCGCAGACGCTTCTTTGACAGCGCCGCGGCTGCTCTATAGTACAGTGCTGCCTAAACGGAGCTGCTGCGCATGCTCCGTGCGCCCCTGAAGGGGAGAGATTATCCAGCAGTCGCGAGATCTTTTAATCAATGTACTGTAACCTACCATTACTATAGCTTTATTTTTGAGTTACTGCTGTTTTATACACAATTTTTAAAGAAGTGGAATAAAGTTAGAGTGTATCAGGTGGTACCCTGCTTTAGATCAATCATAGTTTGTTTGGAACTTTTTGTTTTTCAATACATTTAGGGCTGAGTGCACCAATGTTTCCACTTGTTTTTATAGGACACCCCACTATTTATTTATATAATAACTTGACTGACTTGATTGGAGAGCTGCGTTTCAGCTTAATGCCCTAAAGCAGATGTGATCAAACCCAGTCCTCAAGATCTACCAACAGGTCATGTTTTCAGGATTTCTGTCTGTAGAAATAGATGGGATATTTACTGGCACAGAAAGATAGATTAACTGGAATCAGACCCATTATCTTAACAAATAAACATCAGTAGCATAATGTCCACAAAGTCCAAGCAGTAGGTTAACCTACGGTGGACTAGTGATACTGGTGAGAATACATTCCCATCCATTCATGGACTAACCTATCACACAGACTGTGTAAATGTTTTGTGCTCCCTCTATGACATCATCAGAGTACGTATGACGAGGACTAAACAGCGGGTTTATTCTGGTCAGAGGCTCCACATGCCATTCATAGGAGGGCCGCATGAGGCCACTGGGTTGCCTGTTGCCTATCACTTGTTTGGCAACCAAATGTAGAAGAAGTAGAAATAAAAAAGGGACTCGGGGATGGTATGAAAGGAGAATGAAGTAATGGGAAAGAGAAAGGCAAAGGGTGACAGAGGGAGTTTCATTCAACAAAACACCATTGTCTTTAAATATATATATATTGGTTAAGCATATATTTCTTATCTGCAAATCCCTTAAGTCTATGTAAAAAAAAAAAAATCACAATACCGTGTGATACATCACTATATACCCATAGTTCTCATATTACTTTATGGCTACAGTTAGTTGAGTTACTAATTTTGGAGAGATGTCAAATGTGCAGAATGTGATAAATGGAAAAAATGAACAAGCAAGGGAACTTTTTTTTTTCTTTTGTTCAAGGAAAATATGAACAGCAAGGACTAAGCTTGTCATGACATTATGTGAACAGGATTAAGATGCAGAGTCTACCACAGAATGATTCAGGATCTCATGAAAAATATATACTGAATCTATTATAAAGCTATGTAACCTTCTGAAAAACATTATCATAATTACTTGCATATGCGTTTGGAGACATGGTATTTGCACACGTTAACCTCTTTAATATTCTCTTGCTAAATTCAACAGACAGAGAAAACACATAGACATAATTGTTGTGAGGACGTTGCTATAAATATTTGGACTCTTTTAATTTAATTTAATTACATATAATGAAGCCACATAATTGAGTAGCCTACAAAATAATTGTATTTTATATAGATTTGCCCATACTAGCTAATGATTTACTCTTTTTGCTAAAGTTTGTTGTTTTAAAAGTTGCTATGCATTGTTACCTTAAATGACTCAGCTTTAATCACTTGCAGGGAATTGATAATGGATGATATTAAGGGGGTGGCTCACCTAGAATGACATTGAGGATATTGTAAATGCTTCCTGCTTGGTAGATAGTAAACTGCTATTAAATGAGATGAAGTGTTGTTATGTAGTATACCTTCATGGAAAGCAGAAAAGCAGGTCGTGCTGACATGCTGGATCAGTAAAGGTAATTTATAAAGCACAAAACAATGTGCCCTGCAGTGCAAATATAGCTTTTGGACCTGCTGTGCTAAATAGTATCAAAACAAGTTTTAAAAATGCCAAAAGAACAGTCTTTGTAATTGTTCAGTTGTGCAACAGAGTCATAGGGAGTAGACAAAAAAAATGTAAACACCAGTAAAATTGCTCAATAGGGTGTTGCGCTTCTGCATACAGATAGTATGGCCAGTATGCATTGCTGTATTGCATCTACCAATGTCTGGAACTGTACAGAAGGGATGCAACACCATTCTTCAACAAGACAGTCACTCAACTGATACCTGTTTGATGGTGGTAAAAAATGCTGTCTCAGACACCGTTCCAGAATTATCCCATAAATGCATGACTGGTTTCAGGGAGGTAAATCTGGTGACTGACAAGAACATGACATATGGCCAGGGCCGGATTAACCCTAGGGCTAACTAGGCTACAGCCCAGGGGCCTCGGGCATCCAGGGGGCCCTTGAAAGTGCCCCCGAAGCGATCAATGCTGCTGAGCACTTTCACTACGGTCCTTCCCTGACGCGCTGTATTCTCCTTACTGAGGAGATCTCATGAGTTTCACTCTCACGAGATCTCCTCATTAAAGACCGTACAGCGCGCCGGGGAAGGACGTAAGTCGCTTGGGGGCGGCTTGGATCACCGGGGGAGCGGCTCGGATCACGGGGGGAAGGGGGGGGGGCTCGGATTATGGGGGGGCCCTCACGGGGGAATGGAGGCCCTCTGAGCCCAGGGGCCTCCATCCCCTTAATCTGGCCCTGCATATGGCTAACATCTGGCTCATGGTCATCAAACTAGTCCAGCTGTTACTTTTCAAACCCGCTGTTTGCACGCTCACCCTTTACTTTTCCCTCAGCTCCAGACGCAGAACCATAATAATACTTTGTCCAATAGGAGGCGCATGGTCCTATAAGCGCTCTGAACCTGTGATTATGTGTTCTGTCCTGAGACCCGCTCTGTTTATGAGCTCAGTGCACAGGACTGTGTCAGAGTATTAGTTTCCATACCTTTACTGCAGGGTTACAATATTTCTTGTGGTGAATCCCTATGAATTCTGACCCGGACCATTCCTGGCCTCATTTCTCCTTGTTGTTTGGTACTGTATATGCTCCTGATTGTTGCTGAACCCTAACTCTTCTTCCATTTTCTGATTTGGCACCCTGCAGTACATTTGTGTACCAGTTCTGGCTATGTTGTCCAATCTCTTGTTACAGTTTGATTGCAGCTCGTCACGCCTGAAGGCAACCTGGATTAGTGGTGGCAGTAGCAGCGCGGGTCCCTGGTGAAAACCGGGAGTTCGCTAGACTGTTACTGCCACCGGTAATCCAGGTTGATGAAAGTGAATCCATGTTATCTGCTAGATGTGTGACAATGTTTTTCCCTGGAATTTTGATGGTGACCACTTTATAGACTGTTGCTCATGAATTATTAACTCTGCCATGTAATGGTTTTACCTCTAGCACTGAGATATCAAGGGCACTATGTCAATGGGGTGACAGAATCAATTGGTATTTAACCTCAAAATGTCTCTATTTTTCCAAATGTGACTGAATGTGTGTTCCATATTAGAATGGGTCTTGTTAGTAACATGTCTACATTCTCAACTTCACTATCCTTTGGTCAGACAACAACAAATGATAAAGATAAACAATAAGATTTCTGCCTCATTTGGAGTTTGCCCATCTCATGAAATACATGCTAAAGCTAAACAAAATGAGGCACATTTCGGTAGCTTGATTCAAGAGCGAATTAAGAGACCTACATAACTTATTATGAGGAACAGGAGTTTCCTCATTATTCCCCAGACAACCTGTTAAGGTAAATTGGGACTCTGAGAATCGCTGTCTTAAGAAGTTAGTGACAGGGGAGATTCATGCCAGCTTCAAGCTGAGTTAGTCTGGGTTGAAAATCACCAACTAGGCTATCTAATGCCTGCTGGTATATAATCAAAGTTCAGAAGTACATGATGTTTTTACTAGGGCAGGCTTGCTGTTCTAAATCTGCAGTCACATTGTACTGTGCTATATAGCTAACATACAAAGAGTAGAGGTCCATTACTCCATTGCTAATTGTCATTGCTGAAATACAAATAGTAGGTCTGGCAGGCTTGGTCTTCTAAATCTGCAGTCACATTGTACTGTGTTATATAGGTTACACACAAAGAGGAGAGGTCCATTGTTCCATTGCTAATTGTCATTGCTGAAATAGAAATAATAGGTCTCACGACCAGCAGTGTATGCAGATCTCCATAGAATTTACAGTCATGATCTTTTCAGCCAATAATTATGACATATGAAGAGCACAGATCTGAAGGTAAAACTTGTAAAACGTATATAGTGTGTACACATGAATCGGCCTGCTGATCAGGACTTTCAATTGTTGGTACAATCGAGAAATGTTCTGTAGTGTGTACCCAGCCTTACACCTCTTCTAGGTAATTCAATTATGCTGGTAATTGAGATACATAATATTTCCAAAGAAAGAAGTCTGGTGAGTGTTATTACACTTCCTCAATTCTGGGAAGACTATCTTAATGGTCCAAAGTAACCAAAGAACACTGGTTCTTATGGGTAATCAGAAGGGATACCTGTAATAGAATTTCCTTTCCAAATTCCTCCTAGTTTAACTTATTGCAGCTCAATATTAGACAATGCACAATGTATAAGATCTCTCAAGGAGGGAAAGCTTGTTTTAGGGAAGCCTGTCAAAAAGGGATGAATTAGTCAAATTTTCTGCATTTGAAAATCAGACTGGAGAGGCTAGTTTTGAACGTAAAAGGATTAAACACATTTTCAAATTAAAACGATTAAGGCTAGAACGTCTTAGGAGATAACCTACCTTTTTAAGCTAGTAGACTCTTGGGAAATTAAAATAGGTCTATCAGATGCTTTCCATTTTAATCTGATGTATCCTCCTCACCAAAGCTGTCTAAGATTCTGCTGGAATCAAACATTTATGAGTGGAAATCATAGATTTCAGCCTCTCCAACATTCTTTGCACCATCAGGGCTCAGTTTGAAACGGAATAACTCATCTTACCTTGTCTATTTACAGGCAGCAGCTACTACAACAGATGGCGTTCAGTTCTGGAGGAGTTAGATTTCAAGATGCCATGGGCAAAGTTGGTTCTGGTCCTTTCACAGAATAAGCAAAATTGAATGCATGAAATGAAACATTTTTTCAAATAAAAAACACTACGCAGCATTGGCCTCTCGTCCCTTAGGGGGAGAATTAGCCGTAGAAACTCACGGACATTCCGGCTAATTGAATTTCCCCCTTAGTGTCATATTTTCCTCATGATTGTCTACCCCTTCCCTCCCTGTTCCACCTCTTTGAGCATACACAGTAGTAACTCTAAGATGCTCCTTTATCTATATAGGTGCTTAAATTTATGCCAATGTTGAGCACATGCACATGCATCCTAGTCAAGCTCTGAGCATCTCTCAGGTACGTGATCTTCAGCTGTATCACTTGCACTTGCTACACGGCAGGTGTAAGTGCCGAGTGATAGTGATAACGGTCGCTTATGATTGCTAGAACATGTGTTTACAATCAGGAGCATGCATTAATAGTAGGCATTAATAGCATCCTGATCATTAATTATTATGGGCCTGATTTTCATTAAGGAAAGTAAAGCAAAAATATTGAGTAACTTTGCACCTTGGCAAAACCATGTTGTTTTAGAGGGGAGGTAAATTTAAAATGAGAAGACAGATTTATAATTGGTATAGGGCATGTCCTAGATCAACTTTAAATCTCAATGTACAAATAAGCTATCAAGTTTCTTATGTGCAAAATAATAAACTAATTTGCACTCCTTGCATTTTAACATGTTTTTGTCCAGGAGAAAACGTACTCATTTTTGCCTGAATGAATCAGGCCCTATATTATTAACAGGTATTAATGTGTTTAATACTTTTTTGTGTGTTCTGATTTGATTTTATATATTCATTTGCATTGTGCTTATCTTGAAGTGTATTATATCTGTCGGCATATGGCAAGTGCCGTATAGGCAGAGCGTACTTACATCTGTATTCATCTAGAAACATTTCTTGCAATCCTCTTCTTGTTGAATACAGGCATACCTGCTTGAATTCTCCATACGCTTTAAAAAAAATACAAATTGTGTTCACTTTGCATTCCTTAATCAATCAGGCCCTTTTTGTACACATGTGCAGAACAGAAATGCTTAAACTGCATATCATGGATGACCTTCTTCCTCTTCACAATTACCTTCTATTGTAGCACTTACCTAACTTATTTAAAATAAAGATTCAGAGGCTTTGTAAGGTGGCTAAATAGGTCACAGTTTATTAATAATAACAATTGAAAATTGGTGCCAATAATTATATCCCTGCTAGGGTGGCAGCAATAGCTGTCTTGGATGCATCCTCCTGATATCGTTCCCACATGAAGGCCTGCATGACATTGCTCTGACCTGATTCTGCAGTCCACCTTGAGCTGTACAGAGAACTCATTCACATCAGTCCCTGCCCCATTGGGGCTTACAGTCTAAATTCCCTAGCACGCACACACACACACACACACACACACACACACACAGAGACAGACAGACTTGGGTCAATTTTGGTAGCAGCCAATTAACCTACTATTATGTTTTTGGAGTGTGGGAGGAAACAGGAGCACCCTGAGGAAACCCACGCAAACACGGGGAGAACATACAAACTCCACACAGATAAGGCCATGGTCGGCAATTGAACTCATGACCCCAGCGCTGTGAGGCAGAAATGCTAACCACTTGGCCACCGCTGACTTCATGATCTGCCAAACACAAGAATGACAAGTGGTAGCCATGGGGTTAGCTATTGGGGCAAGGGCTATAAAACGGCACCATTGAATGCGCAATAAAGCATCTTCAATGCTGTTCTCTGTCCATGGGACATGCCTTGCATTAAATGAGTTGTAATGCTCTAGGCAGCGCTGTATAAGATGTCGCAGGTGAGCTATGGTATGGGGGTGCGATGCGCTTGTTGATCGAATGAACAACACCTAGATTGTCACACCAGAAAACAATGTGACGACCGCCCAATATTGAGACCCATAGCTAGATTGCTACGATTATCAGGAAGAGCTCTAGCACTAAAAGGTTGGACACTATGCCACACTGGTGCCAGGATTACGGCCAGTGCGCTGCGCACTATTCACCATTTAGGTATGCTTTGGGCTTCTAAGGTGTCCGTGTCCATTGATTTTGCGCAGAAACCACTGCATGTGACCTGGTCAGACCTGTCATGGCCCATTATAGTTTTCTGCAGAAAACTCGGCCCATTGGGAATTTTTTGTCACCTTGAGAAAAACTTGTGAGTTGAAACGCGTTGGAGTGTTAGCAGGGGAGCATTTTAGATATAACAAGAAGTGTGAATTGGTTTGTGAGAAGCCTACAACGGCATCTCTATTCCGCATAAAAGTTGACTGATATTTGTGGATGCTTCCAACTATTTGCCATCTGAAACAGACCTCATTATCACATAGATTGTGCAGAATGTTTTTGATTTTATTATGAAATTTGTAATGTGAGTGCATTCATAAAAATGAATATGTTTTCATAAAAACAGGACTACACTATATTTTTTTCTTCTCAATTTATTTTATGTGGAATGAAAACAGCACAATTGCTTGTTTTTTGAGAAAAGACATCTTTCACATATTCTGTTGATTTGGAGCATATAACGATCTTGGGAAGAAGTTATAAAGGAGGAAAGAGAAGTCTCCAGCTGTGCCTTTGGAATTAGAATATATGAGTCCTATTAAATCTTCTATCCTGTGAGTATAATCACATGTGGACAAGAAGGATGAGAATATTATCAAAATTGTGATTTGAGAAAAGTTGGGACTATATGCTTTGCTATATGTATTAATCATAGTAATATTGCTGTTTATGGGTACTCTGTGATGTTGCTTTAATTCTAGGAAGCGCCTATGTTCTACCTCTCTGATACATTTTATTTTTTGTATTTTATCTTGGGGAAGCTGACAACAACCTGCCAGGGTGTCGATTTCTATCCAAAGGAAAAGACAAACGGCAAGTTGAGCCTTCCATCTTGTCATGTGCAATAAGGACGCCTAACACTACAAATAGCGATTGAGCTGCTGCTAGTGTGTCAGCACACTGAGGGGAACCTGCTGAGCCTATTATCAGGAAGTCGTCCAGGTAATGGATTATTCCATAATGTCCAGTCCCTTCAATGCATCAATGAAGGAACGAACTGAACTTTTCAAAGTATGCACAGGATATTGAACAAGCCATGGGCAGACAACGGCAACCAATGACACCAAGGTCGAATTCCAGTACAAGATACAATTCAGATTCAAATGAATATAATTAACTGTATTATGAAGGGGATCGATTGCATCATTCACCGACCAGCTGGACCGGAATGAGAGGTGTTGAATCAGGTAGAATTTACCCACTGTCTTCTTGGGATCCACCCCATTTGGGAAACTACTGGATTGGGTAGGGGTGGGTACTTAAAGGGACCTAACATGAAACCTAACTTGATCTCTTTTTTTCCCACCAAAACACCTGGGAAGTGTTACGAGCTGCGGCGGCTCTGGGCACCGCCGCAACTCACTTCCGGGTCTGGCTCAGCGTCCCGGCCATCGTCATGACGACCGGGACGTCATTTCCTCCTGGTCCCGGCCGTTGCCTAGGCAACGGTCGGGACGCTCTCAGCTGCTAGCGCCGCGTCCCAGCATCTAGGCAGCCGGGCGCATGCGCTCTAATTGAATAGTTAAAGCCCAGCTGGGCTAAATCCTCCTGCTAAGCAGGACACCTCTGATTGGCGTTTACTTGCTTATAAGGCAGGAAGGGACAAGCCCTCCCTGCTGGTTATAGTTCCTGCTCCAGTGCTGTAGCCTGCTCCCTCTCTCTACCTGCTTATCCTTGATCCTGTTTACCGTTGCCGACCCTTGCTTGAATATTTGACTACGCTTGTCTGCCTGTGCCCCTTGATATATATATTGGACTCTGACACTGCCATTTTGCCTGTGACCTCTGACCTCGGCTAGTCTACTGGATACTCTGTTTGCTGCCGGCCCTCGACCCTTGCTTGAACTTCACTCTGCTGGTGAACAAGGGGAGAAAACATCTGCAGTAAAAAAAAAAAAAATCACGCCAATCACAAGGGCCAAGGCTATACTATCCAAAATAAAACATCATGGGCCTGAGTCATTAAGGAGAGTAAAGCATAAAAAAGGAGTAACATTTGCACCTGGGCAAAACCATGTTGTATTGGAGGGGGAGGTAAATTTAAAATGTGAGGCAGATTTATAGTTTGGGTAGGGCATGTCCTAGATCAACTTTATATTTCAATGTAATAATAAAGCTAGCAAGTATTTGTGTGCTAGATGAAAAAACAGCCAGTATTTAACTTATGTACAAAATAATAAACTGATTTGCACCCCTTACATTGTAACATGGTTTGTCCCAGAGAACATTTACTCCTTTGCTTGCCTTAATGACTCAGGCCCCATGTGTCTTGGCACTATAGACATACTGGGAACTGTAGTTTTTGGGACTTAATATTGGACAGTCCCATACTGCTGGCAGCTCTTCCTCCCCTATCAATCAAAGCTCCTGCAGGTGAGTACTGAGTTCTGGTGGTAAATGTATCAAGCTGAGAGTTTTCCAGTGGTTTTGAAAAGTGGAGATGTTGCCTACAGCAACCAATCAGATTCTAGCTATCATTCTGTAGAATGCACTAAACAAATGATAGCTAGAATCTGATTGGATTTTCAAACACGCCGGAAAACTCTTGATACATTTACCCTCTGGTGTTACATTAACAGTGCGATCTCCACCTCTTCAAATGTTTGAACATATAGGCTCGCTGGATGAGAGAAGTCAAGAGATTAATACAGAATAATGTCTGTGCTTCGGTAAGTACTGATTGCTATACCTTCCCTTGATCTACCTTATTTTATATGTGTATAGTTTAGTACAGATACAGATATCGATGCTTGCATGTACTGAAAAGCAATATTTTTTAAATGACACCATATTCACTTAATTATCTCATTCCTTTGCACTGACTTCCCCCAGATATTGACTCAGATAAGGTCACTTTGTGGCCACCCTCTGGAAAGTAGTTGAAATCTATGTATTTATCTCTCATGCCACAATACTAAATGAATCAGTTAGTGGTTTTTATCCATAACTTATTTGTTACTATCTGAAGTTGGAGGTAGCTAGACTGAAAGCGAACAATATAAAGCTCCAAGGTTCCTTGGTTTTATGGAATTAGTTAAGAGGTGCACGACAAGATGCATTCACAAATCACAATGTTAAGACCCTGGTCACCCTTGCGTATACAAAACTTCATTACATTAGTATATTACTTACAAATAGCGTAATGCGACTTTTGTATTTGCTAGTAGCGCTGTCAAGCCCTATGCTATAATTAGGCGTAAGTATACACATTTAAATCAGTAGAGAAACTGCCATTGGTGCGGCATTGCTGCCATTATCTCCCTGGGCCCCTGTGCATCGCACAGGTGCCCAGGGAGATAATGGGGCCCACAGCATGGCAGATGCAAGGGGTCGGGGGTCACGGTTACATGCTCTCCGCCTCCCTGCACCGGGGCCCACAGCCTGCTAGTTCCGCCTCTGATTTGAAGGATGCATGTCTAATGCAGAATACGGCAGTTTTTGAGTTATGTACACTAACAGGGCCTGATTATCCAATAGACTGACTAGGCTGCAGCCTAGTTTGCAAAGCTTTTCAGGGGCGCAAATGTTTGGGGTTACATTATTGTGACAGGGAGAGGTATAAACTGATATTGATTTTAAGATGTAAGAGAATAGTTGTTTTCTAAACCAGGGACTGGCTGAAATTTTTTAGCCAGGGAGGAGAGGGGGGGTGAGACTTAGCTCAGCAGCCTATTAGGAACATTTAGAAGGAAATACATTTCAGGTAGCCCAGTGACCCAGCCCAAGGTAGCCCAATATGGTACTGGGCCAGGGGCATATGACACCAGCCTAGCCAGCCATGCTGTGAGGCTGTATAGAAACAAGATTACCTCTGCGGAGTATGATTATGTAAATGAGATAAAGGGGTAAAGACAGTGTATTGTTAGGGGTGTTTCATGCCTACCTTGTTTCCACTTCCTAAAAGGAGTAGACCATTTCACCAGCTTAAAACTGGCAGTCTTTTAGTCTTGTACTAAACTTTTAGGGGCATATTGAAGAATGATTACATTTTTAACACCTTCCCTTTCAATCCTTATCACAAAGATAAGGATTGAAAGATTGTATGTGTTTATTAAAACACTTGAAGAGGAACAGCAGTCACAAAAGAATGCTGTTCCTGCGAAGACTCCTCTCCTATCTGTCCCATGGTCACTATCACAAGGTGACCACCTCTGTGATAGTGGCCGGAGGGGAGAGCAGTAAGATGCGGTCAGGGATCCGAAGATCCCATACCGAAATGCTCTCCCCATAGAGCAGAACTAAAAAATTACATTCACGGTAATGTATGCCAGCCTGAGCTATATGTATAAGTGCCTTTTCATTAATTATTACATAGCAGTCCCATAGAAATGTATGGGGACTGCTATGGATTTCGATAAAAAATGCAAAGCAGTAGATATCTACAATGTCTGCTGCGATGCCCTATTAGTAAATTTTAGATATAGTGTGTGTTGGTGAGCGCTCCCCAGTATGTGGGGGGGGGGGAGGGTATTGCTGCTCAGGGGGATTGGGATTGGCAAGGGTAGTTCCAGCCCTTAAGTAGATATATAAAACGAATAGTGTCCCCTTAGCGCACATGTGTATAGAACGTATAGAAAGAATAATTTATTCCAAATAGTAACAAATGGTACAGCGATATCACAGACAATATAAGGTTGTAACCTCAACATTGATATACAGGTATACTGCACACTGGTTAGCATAAATATTCAAAAAGATATATTCAATATATTCACATTGGCTCAAACCTTTGAACAAATAGCAAATTTCCCGTTATGTTGGATACGGAGGTGCAAGAGGGAGCTAAATAGGTGTAATGAGTCCAATGAAGTGTACAGTGGTCCAAGTAATACTCGGAGTGACAGTCTCTGAAAAACAGTATACCACATAATGCCTCACACTTGAATAGATTGTAGCATTTTCAGAGGCAACATTTGTCAGAGATAGAGTTCAGAATACATACAAATAATCCGGAAAGCAGGCTCAAAGTCCTAGAGCTGTAGCTTGGATAAAATCCCGGTAATCACAATTGATGCACAATGTATCAAAATGCTGCTGGGTGAAATAGCATAGCAGTCCCATCCAAACAATGGTGATGTAAGGTGCTGGTGGCAATAGACTTACCCCTATAGGGTTGGTGCGCTGTAAACCTCCCGAGACGACTGCCTCTAAAATGTGAGAGCAGTGGGATCCTAGGTAGACTGGTGCAGTCGCGTCCGCGGCTGACACCAAAGTGGGCATGCGACGGGAATAGAGCCGGGTGTAAGCGCTGTTCCTCGATCGGTTCTGGCAGAGATCAGAGATAGATTGGAGATACAGCTACCCTACCAACGCGTTTTGCTTACCGCTTCATCAGGGAAAGTGGGTGGATCTTGTAGAGAGGGTCTCGTTCTTATAAGGCGCCCAAATAGGGATCTATTGCGTGATTGGCTGTTAGTGGGCATCCTCCCAATTGGTTAGAGATGATGATAGATTGAATGCAGAACCAATCAGTGAGCTGTGCTTCTCATTACAGTGGAAAAGAGGCTAGTAATAGTCCACAGAGATACATTGTATATATGAAAGAACAACATGAGTGATAAGATGCTGAAAAAATATATATAAAGTGCTAAAATAAAGGAGACCAGAGTTCTTTAGAGAAAATGATTCAGTTCGAAATCATTATTTAGACCTCTAGGAGTCTAGGGTCTGCAAATTGTAAATATATTTTGATTCTTCTTGCGAGATTGATCTAATGTAATCTCCACCCCTCCATTGTTTCTCTACTTTTTGAATACCTATGAAGTGGAGGAGGGAGGGGTTTTGTTCATGATGAGTGAGAAAGTGCTCAGACACACTATGCTTATCAAAACCATTTCTTATATTGCTTTGGTGTTCACTGATACGTGTGTGAAGTTTTCTAATAGTTCGGCCAACGTACTGCAGGCTGCAGGGGCACTGCAGTAAGTAAATCACGCCTGTAGTATCGCAAGTGATCCTACTGTTTACAGTATGTTCTTTTCCAGTACTGTGAGATGTGTAGGAAATAGTCGGTTTTGTATTGCGTATATGACTGGTTTTGCACGCCTGCCATCTGTTACAGTGATATAACCCTTTGCCTTTTTCCCCTAACCAGGTGCCTGTAGTGGTGATGCTCTTAGGGGGAATGGTGCTGCTAACTAATTGTTGTTTAATATTGTTAGCTCTCGTGTAAATGAATTTCGTTTTTTCTATTAGTAAATGTTAACTACATTTAAAAATGCAGCAATTTTCGAGGGATTGTTATGAAAAAATTGATTGTTAAATAGGCCCCTTAATGGGAACAGTTTTACGAATCCTTGGTGCACTTTGAGCAAAGTAATAAAAAGGATCTTTTTTGCCACATGTAATAAAGACAGTACTCATATTCCCCCACTCTCAAAAAATCATTCACGCCATAAAAGACTCTAATATTGTAGGACCAACATATAGAATTGGACTTTGTGCAAAAGTGTAAATGTCACACCAATGTGCCATTCTGCATGCTGAGGAACATCTAGTTTGTGGAAGATTTCCCTGAGGTTACAGAGAGTAGGTGTATACCTTGAACAAGGCTGAGCAGGCCATCCAGGTACACTGGCGCAATACCAAGTTATTTCATGGTGGGTGTGCTTTGTAAGTTACCTTCATATTGTGTCATATTTATTGTTAAGTTTTATTTTACAGTATAAATATAACTGAGAGGGTTGTGGGGATATCTGTAGCTTCCTACTATTAAATACATAAAAAAAAACATGCAAGCCCGAAGTTACGGCACTATTCTGGATTTCAGCACGTATGGTTTTGAGCCATTCTACAGGGTGATATAGTGGAAATAAAACTGTGAAGCTAATAATAATATATTGCATTCTAAATGGGGAACTGAACCAACCACTTCCAGGGGGAGGAGTCTAGTTCTAGGAACAACCCCTTGCAGATGCATAAGCAATGTCTTAGTTTGGTTAGCTGACATTTATAAAGCAATGACCTTTATCTGCATTAAATATTTTTAGTGATATTATGTACAGCAATCTTCGATTAAGGTGTGGCGATCACCTGAAACAGTAAAGTAAGAAGATTGGTCAGTGGTCATGTTTTATCATGAATGTTTTTACATGTTTTAATAAATTGTAGAAATTACATTGTATATCAACACTCTTAATATTTTTATTTCTCTTGTGTGCATGGGGTTTTAGGGATCCATTGCCTTAGTTTTGAGATCTGTAGATTTTATTTGCTAATTAAAGGCACTATTTATCTTTAATTTGCTTTGAAATAGTTAATTGAGCACCTATCGAGCGCCTAAATGTAGTTATTTTTCTTGACAGTAAACCTGGCTCAGATGCTACTGAAACCCTAATAATAGAAATTATACTGATTTGACAAATTAGTTTTCTCCAATGTTGATTATTTGTTTTGCATAAAAAAATTCTGTTTTGTATTTCTTTGTACAGATTTATTAAAAAAACAACCTTATTTACTTATCCACAATCTTCTCTTTACTGCTCTTGAAATAGATTTCAGTTGCTTTAAATGTAGTGTCAAGAATGCAGTGATTAAATTTAATTCATTATCTATGCACTTGCATTTCTAGCTCCTGATACAATAGTATAAGTATAATAGTATAGAACTCCATTATATCTTAAAATAATAATAGATAATTAGATTTATACAAATATGTAATCACATTTTAACTGAAGCTGTTATGTATGATGTGATCAAACTAAAAGTTTGAATATTACTGCCTCTGCTTTAGAAAAAATTATCAGAGTACAGTAAATAAAATAAGAATTCATTAGTATTAATAATAAATATATGCATTCTAAAATATCCTATTCAGTATAAGGTAACATGCACTAGCACTGTACTATAAGCAAAGATGTGTTCCATATCTAACTATATCAGATCGATATATGGCCAATCAGGAAAATTAGAAAGCAGGACTTTGAATTTATAAATCTCTGATTGGATGACAATACTTTCAATCAATATTATACAGACCGTTCATGATTGGATTGCACCACCGTCACATGAGGGGGGCGCAGCACTTAGACTATTTAAGAGATGTGAAGCCCGTCCCTTGGCTTGCCATTGACTAAGCAGACTTAGCGAAACGCATGTCGGCATCTTCGCTGTCTGCACTCTGTCTCACTTTATTCATGAAGCTGCTTGTTCTCAATATAACACCATTAAACACACAGCTAGTCTGGAGTTCAAATTAGGTAGTCAGCAAATCACCCCCCGTAGCGCTGCTATGATCCATAGCGATTATCATTCTTATGGCAGACAGCTTTAGGGCATAATACTATATTCCTCTATGCATGTATCTAGAGGATATTCAGTAGATTAGATTAAGAGTGTATCTGCCATGGAATATATACTTCAATATTTAGACTAGGGGCCAGATAATTTTGTTGTTACCTACCTTTACTCACACTTTTACAACACTACACTTTGAATCTGATGTAGGAGGAGTTTATTATATTGAAGCTTCACAGCAATAGCTCATAATATTATATAGGAGACGTGTAGTGGTGCAGACAGCAGTTTTAAATATTACTTTTGTTTAAGCACTTACACTTGTTTTTATATTTAGCTAATTTTATATATAATAATAAAAGTTAAGTTTTAATTTAGGTTTGCTCCTTTTAAACTCAAGGTGTCAGTGCACCTACAATAACAAACTTATTTTTCTTTTTGTATATATTATTCAAGTTTTTGGTGGCACCCCCATATATGTATTCAATATATAAATAATTTTAATACATATATAATACAATTGAAATTACAATAAAGGGGTCATCAACTCTTAGCATTTGGTGCGACAGCTTTTCCCACCTTTTTATATACATTAGTATAAGACAAAGCATGTATGCTATTTTGCACCTGTTTGCATTTGAATTTTTAATTGCTAATTATTCCGTTGCTAACAATTTACCTGAGTATCTAATTGTTAATGCATAATGGATATCGGTTCACTGCAGGTGTTAACGTTTACTCGACCTTTCTGGAACGGCCTTTTAGTAAGCTGTTATCTGTATGCTAAATGGGGAGACTAAATCATTTAGCTAAGACTAGTGCCCATATAAATGCTTATCGGCTGTATTTCACATTTGGTATTAATTCTGCAAGAAATCTTTATTATTTTGATTGCCAAAAATGCAATTTATCTAGGACAATCTATTTAAATAGGATGAAAATAGAACCTTTTTATTGCCATGTGTTTCAATAGATATTGACTGTGCTATTTTGTAATTGTAAGCAATATTTATCCAAATTATCCTTCCACTAAAGGATGAAGCTTCCAACACAGGTCTTTAGAAGAACCGCAATGGACTGTCTGGCTAGGGAACTATTGACAATACCATTAACATATTTCTGCAAGTGACTGTCCAAAATGACCCCTTCTACGCATTACAAAAACTTACCACTAAATTTACAGTAACCTGTCCTTATTGATAATACCATTAACATATTTCTCCAAGTGACTCTCCAAACTGACCCTTGCCATTCATTATGAAACAATCTGTTCACAAACTTCCCCCTTAATTTACCATTGCTGCAACCTGTCCTCATTAATTAATATTCAAAAAACACCCTTCTAGTCAATTAAATATTTCAGTCCAGTAATAGTAAATTAAGTAGGAAGTTTGGGAGTAGAGCAATTTGTACTTGGTGGAATGAATCATGTTAGAGTGGACTGCTGTTTCTGCCCATGGGATGTTGGATACAGTTTACAGTGCACAAACAGAAATTTTGTTACCTGAAATCTTAATTAGTTTTAGGGAATTAGGATTGCCACAGCTAGTTGGTAGGTGACAAGCTTCCCAAATTAGCAACATGGGGTTGATTAAGAATACATTAAAAGATTCTCTCCTCACCTACTTATACCCATGAGCCCTGCACATGTTCTCAGCTGACAGTTATTTTTGGAAGCCTGCACAAAAACAGGCTAAACAAGTACAGAGTTCAAACATTTACTGCTGGATGCATTAACATATAAAATAAATAGTCAAAAAACATTATTGAATGGGAAACAGCAAGGGAGAAGCCAACTCAATAATATTTTGAAAGGTGAACGGTTGGTATCTGATTATATCTCTGGTTTAGAAGAAGTAGGGCAGTCTTGAACAGATCAGCTATCCTGTGGTCCCGAGTGGGAATTAAGTTAGAGCATGTTTCCTGTCCTTTCTTGGGAATCCTAATTCCCTTGAACGCTTTAAATGTGCAGATACTTGTTTCCTGCAAACGTCTGTTCAGTAGTTTAGGTGACTTGCCAACAAACAACAGCTAGTGGGTAGAATAACACACACCTAGTAGTAGCTCTGAGAAATTGGACTTTCCAAATATTAGATGGTCTCCAATAAAGTTTCATGAAGGTACCAGATGAGAATCAATCAGCTGCTTGCATCATAAAGGCTAAAGGAATGCTATCTGCTGCCATTTTCATGACTGCAGCTCTCATGGCAAAATGTCCCTTGAATTGAGAAGCATCAATAGATGTGTGTAAAAAATTGTGGAACCTATCCAATCCCTAATTGTATGGGCTCTTGCAGCCCCATAGGGGCTTCTGCAAATGATTAACAGTTGCAATACACTGTTCCTAAAGGGAAGAGTCATCAATAAGAATATAGACTGTTAATTTCTCTGGAGCCACCTCTGCTCCGCTTCCCCTATCAGTTGGAGTACCACAAGGCTCGGTGCTAGGTCCTCTGCTGTTCTCTATCTATACCGCTTCTCTTGGAAATCTAATAAGTTCCTTTGGCTTTCAGTATCATCTCTATGCGGATGATACCCAAATCTATCTATCCTCTCCTGATATCTCGACATCTGTGTTGTCCCGTGTAACTGACTGTCTTTCTGCCATTTCATCTTGGATGTCCTCTCGTCAACTCAAACTTAATCTTTCTAAAACAGAGTTAATAATATTCCCACCTGCCAACAAGAGCATACCTGACATTTCTATCTCTGTTGATAACATGACCATAAATCCCCCCCACAAGCTCGCTGCCTAGGTGTAATCCTTGATTCACGCCTATCCTTTGTTCCCCACATTGACTCTATATCTAAATCATGTTACATACATCTAAAGAACATTTCCAGAATCCGCACATATCTCACACAAGACACTGCTAAAACCTTAATTCATGCACTAATCATCTCCCGCATTGACTATTGCAATTCCCTCCTTACTGGTCTTCCCAAAAACAGACTCAAACCCCTAAAATCTATTTTGCATGCTTCGGCAAGACTGATTTTCCTAGCAAATAGCTATTCCTCTGTTGAATCACTCTGTATGTCTCTACACTGGCTGCCTGTCTTCTACCGAATCCAATATAAAATACTTTTACTAACCTACAAGGCCATCAACAAAGCTGCACCAACATACATCTCCTCTCTTGTCTCAAAATATCTCCCAACTCGGCAACTCCGTTCTGCAAAAGATCTGCGTCTCTCATCCACCCTCATTACATCCTCCCATTCCCGGTTACAGGACTTTTTTCGGGCTGCACCCACTCTATGGAAATCTCTCCCTCGTACAATAAGACTCTCCTCTGTTCTACAAACTTTCAAGCGTTCTCTGAAAACCTACCTATTCAGACAAGCTTATAATATTCCTCAACCACCATCTTAACCTCACTATCTTTAGCCTGTTACACAATTTCACACAAAACAACTACCCCCGGACCAACATTGTTGTGTGACAGGATCATTTAGCTTATGAGTCACCCTACCTTTGCAGTCTGGCTGGGCCAAGATGCAAAATGTATACTTAACCTCATGTGTCAATCTCCCATTGTCCCATAGATTGTAAGCTTGCGAGCAGGGCCTTCTCACCTCTTTGTCTGTTTTACCCAGTTTGTTTATTAGTTTATTACGTTTGTCCCCAATTGTAAAGCGCTACGGAATATGTTGGCGCTATATAAATAAATGATGATGATGATGATAGACAGTCAACTATACTAAACTAAGGATGGATCCTGAAGAGTCATCTCTAAATAGGAGGATAGACAACTACACAAAACTAGGAGGAGAGACAACTACAATAAACCTAGGTGAGCAGCAAGGGTGGATGGGCTTCCAAAGGAGTGTGCCCACGTAATGTTGGGTTCATGGTCAACATGAATGTGGCTACACTTCTTTAGGCATGATATATTGGTGGAAGTTCAATTTCCAGCGATGTAACATGGAGACATCGCGCAGCGCACATTGCTGGCAATTACGGTAGAAATCTCCACACATTTTCTCTCGCACCCCATAGTGGTGCAAGGAAAAATGGGAGAAGATTTCTGTCAAATCTCTGTTGCAAAGTGTCTTGCAGATGTTCCGGAGACACTTCGCGGTTAATTGAATTCCCCCATTATGTATTAAAATGGTGTTACTCTCACCTACCTGTTATTGCTCTGTCACAACCTGGTACTTGACTATTGCATGGATCCTGGAATGTTGGGAGCTGTTAGAAAATGTAAATATGGAAAAGCGAGCAATAAGTGAACATCG
Source organism: Mixophyes fleayi (assembly GCF_038048845.1). Classification (NCBI taxonomy): domain Eukaryota; kingdom Metazoa; phylum Chordata; class Amphibia; order Anura; family Limnodynastidae; genus Mixophyes; species Mixophyes fleayi. The sequence goes on along the minus strand of NC_134402.1, from coordinate 304,715,000 downwards.
TACATAACACAGATAATGCAGTATACAATACATACATTATAATAAAATATTACATTTATCACACCCTCCCCACCCACATCACGCCACCCCTCAGCTACATCAGGCATCACGCCACCCCCTGCCACATCACCCATCATGCCAACCCCTGCGGAGTCACCAATCATGCCACTCCCAGACACATCACCCATCACACCACCCCCCAAACACATCACGCCACTGCCTAGACATATCACGCCACCTCCCAGACATATAATGCAACCCTCAGATATATTATCATGCCACTCCCCAGACACATTACAACCCCCCTGACACATTATGACAACCCACAAGACACATTATGACACCCCCACAAAACACATTATAATCCCCCCAAAAACACATTATAACCCCCCAAACACATTATAACACCCGCAAAACACATTATAACCCCCCAAGACATATTATAAACATATTATAAACCCCCCAAGACATATTATAACCCCCCCCAGTCCACTGTACTTGCCTATGCTACTGTCAGAAAACATCCTGCAGAGCAAGCTAGGAGCTCCAAATCTCACAAGATTATGAATTTGAGCCATTTGAAGCTCCTGGCTTACTCTGCAGGCTGCTGATACACAGTCATTACACACTGTCCGTGGAGCACTTCCCAGCCCCCCACTTGTGGACGCGCAAGCCGGGGGCACAAAAATTTACCTTTTTCTTAATTTTTTTACTATATGTCTCCAGTGGGGCCCCCCAGGCAGCTCAAGCCCGTGTAATTTCTACCCGCCTCACCCCCCCTCTCGGTGCCCCTGTGTGTACCAGTATTATTTCTGTTCCCCTGGCTGTTAATGTCAGAGATAGCAGTGAAGCTAGTATACAAGATATCAAAGTTAGGTCTGAATTCACACATTGCAACGTGCTGAGGTACCTAAGTAAAGATTTAAGGTATTTCTATGTTGCTCTTTCTTACAGTCCGCTGCTGATATGTCCACTACCCTCTGAGATTCATGTGGTGGTATAATTTAAGAACCTGAAAGATACTAACATATCTACTCAGTGGAAGGTTACAAACGTGATTTTCAGATAAGCTTATTTGATACTTTTGTTTGGTAAGTGGATAGTTCACCATCTGTGTACAACAAACATTTTGTATAATTTCTACATAATATAGGTTTCTACATGATTTGGGAAATGGGTGCTATCTATAAATTTTCTATCCATTTTCCATTTATTTATTTACATATATTTTAATTATTGAGAATATACAAGCAAGATGAACTTCATATACAAAGCACAAGACTCCATTTAAGCTTTTTTTGAGGCTTTAACATTAACACAATCATATCTCTATTAAATTCAGGTCCAATGGGACACTCTGAGATTAAGGCAAGGTCATCAGAATAGAAACGCATTAAGAAACTGAGTTCTATTTATACAGACAGTGCATATTGCAACTTAAGAACTTCCATGGTTATGCATTCTGGTGGACACCAATGATAACTTTATATGGATAAACGCTGACACAGGCTTTTATCCCTCAGGTGTGGTGAGAGTTTTACTACCTGTTTCTGCTATGGCTAATTGACTGGATACATAATCAAGGATTAATCTGGCTCTCTCCTAGGGATCCTTCCTATTTTATTTGTGTTCCTGATATATCTTTGTTTATTTATCCACCTAATAGATACAGAGATTATATGAGCTACCTTTTGTTTAACTATTCATTTAAGGTTTAAATTATATCTATTAAAAATTGCTTTCAAATTCAATTTGAATCGATTATAATGTTTTCCTAACCCAAAACAAACTCCATCCTTAATGTATGCAAGCAAGACCTATTCTTAAAGGAGATGTTCAGGTTTGTAAAGATTTATTTCCAAAATCCCTCCCTACCTTCAACTAATACAAAATGGCTCTTGTGCCATGGTGCAGCTTCACTTGATCTATTAACTCCAGGTTCCTTGAATTAAAGAATTTTGAAAATACGGGAGTTTGGCCTGTTGTTGCAAAACTGCTGTTTCCTATAGCAACCAGTCAGATTCTAGCTATCATTTATTTAGTACATTCTACAAAATGATAGCTAGAATGTGATTAGTTTCTATAGGCAATATCTCTAATTTTCAAACCCGCCGGAAACTCTCAGCTTGATACATTTAAACCCTGAGGTGCATATTATATATTGATATAATACTGCATAATTATTTTCTTTAGCACATGTTACAATTGAGTGACACTGCCATAACCAAAATTTGTATTTGTCTTTTATTTATATATTCGTGTAAGTGGGAGACATAACCTCTGTTTTTATAGATTTTATTTTATGCTTCTTGCTATTACAAGATTTCTTATGGTTAACAGTGCCACCTGGAGGGCAATGTGCTAAAGAGAATTGGCTATTGGTTCATTAGTTTCTGGTCTCTAACAGACAATTATAACAGTTTACTTTGGTAAGTTAAATGTTATCTGTTCCATTTTTTTAATAACAAAGAACATTTACCTCTTCTGTTTCAACCAGTTGTGAACTGCATTACATGAACTTAATGCTCTAACAAGAATTTACTTTTAAAATATATTTAAACATTTGCACAAAAAGTCTTTTCACGCCCACTCTTTAAAATTATCAAGGAATAACCATCAACACATAGTTCTCTGAATAATAAATACTTTTGCGCTAAAAGCTTTTTCCCCATAAAAGTCACATGATGCTAGTTCCATAAAACTCAAATAAGCAATCAGTGCTATAAGTAGTTGTTGTTACAAAAAAAAAAATATATATATATATAACATAAACCCCAGAAATAACGGGCCTGATCCTGAGGTGGATTTACGCCCATTTTGCATAGCATAAAATCTACACATTTGTACTGTGCATGTCCAGAAAGGAAGCCGCACATGCACGCATGAAGAATTGCACATATCAACATTTGCGGATTCTTACGACTGGAGAGGTGATCCAACGTATGCAGAGTACAGTAAGGGCAAATGCAGCTGAGGCAGACTATAACAAACTGCAAAAAGATATAAATAAAAACCACTATGCTCTGAAATATAATATATGTAAGCAATCATATATCGGTCGCTAAACCACATATAAAATATTTTATATGGTATCCGCTAGTAAATGGCAATCTATACATATACAATATTGCTCCCCCTTCAATCCACATTCTGACCCTTTGCTATTGCCTTCTTTTTTCACCTCAATCCTCTTCTTCATCTTTCTCCTCTACCCCCCTTAAGTCTATACTCTATGCTCCCTCTCACGCTACAAACCTACTCACCCCCACCTCATCATCAATATTGTCACTCAGTTCCCTTTCCCATCCCATTGCCCCCTTATCAGCTTCCTCTCCTCATAATTCCTCTATCAAAATGTCCCCCTCATCATCTTCCTCTTCTCATAATCCCTATCATCCTGCCACCATCATCAAATATTCACACAAACATTCACACATAGGCACAGCAAGTGTTCTCCACCCCTACCCTCCACCGTTCTATCCCCCTCCCATGCCTTCACCACATTCCACCCCCACCCCTTGGTTTCTCTCTCTGTGCAGTTATCTTACGTTACCAGATTAACCGGCCAGGTAGCAGCTCCTCTCCTCTGTAAAGCATTTCAGAGTCACATTATGGAAAAAATTACACAACACTTGAAGGAGGAAAAATATGAACCAAAAAATATTTAAAGGCACTAAGGAGTCTCTTTATTAAGGTGCGATCAGCCATAAAAATGGTGAAAATGGAAAAGTCTTCTCCATAAAATGGTCATCATGAAATTTATGAAGATGTGATGGATCATTATTCCTAAACCAAGTTTTCCATCTACTACTCAGAAATTTTGTACAAATAGAATCATAAGTGTTTTCTTCAAGACTATTGTCTATCTTGAAATACCACTACAGTGGAAGTTATTGTGGCTGGAGCTCCTGTACTTTGTCCGGGAGGTGTAAACCTCTTCAGCCTACTGTTCTGAGGGGTAAGCTGTTGGCACTCACCACTCTTGGTGGCAAGAGTGGATAACTTCCCTGCCCGTGACAGCACAACTGGCTTAAGATCTCAGCTGCCTCGTTTGGTGGTGAAGAACCGGCTTTCACTGTGGTGAACTGGTTAACAGCGCAAATGAACCCTTATCAGATTGGGTTTGTACTTTTCATCTCTGTAGGCATAATTTCACTGCTGTTGAAATCATATCTTCAGTTGAAACATCATATGTTATTCTATTGGAAGCAACATCTTTTCAAGCAACGGTTCTACTGATTTCATCTATGGTTACAGTGAAACATTGCTTATGTGTCCCATCACTTACCTGACTTTCTAACTTTGTTTAGGTCATTTATGTCATTGACTGTTGATATGCCAGTTGTATTAACGTATAAATGAGAGTCAATTATGTGTCTTGCATCACAGTAATGAATGTTGTTTTGAAATGTGTATTTATATAATTATACAAAATATATATATATATATATATATATATATATATATATATATATTGTAACAAAAGGAGGCATTTAGCTGGCAATATGCAGAGAAAGCAGGGAAGTAGAGTAAAACATTCGTGCAGTAATGCACCTAGATTGAATGTAAAGACCTATGTATGAAAAGCAATAGTTTAAGTTTGGTTTAACTTACATGACTTGAAATCCTTCCTCTCAGCAAACAGACAGGGTGTGTCTGTTTGAATTACAGAGCCAGTGATGGGCGTTTCCTTTTAAAGAGAAGGTGGGTGTGTCACCTGTCCATCAAGCTAAGGCTGGGGGAGGAGTATCAGGTATAAAAGCTTGTTTATATCATTTGTGCAGGGAGATCAACGCTGGGGAAGCTGGCTGGTTTTGAGAGAGCTGAACTATGTCTAGCTAGCGTTTAGGGTCTCCAAGAAATGCTGTGAAATCTGTACGGTGTCAAAACATTTACCATCCTGACAATAAAACTACATAAAAAGGAAGAAGTTGTTTGCGTGTGCTTCTGCAGTAGCGGGCTCTTGCCACAATATATATAGGCTTTGGTAATTTGAGTGTAATTAGGACTTAGACTGCTCTCAGTGCTGTACTTTTTCTCATTTTCTTATTACGAGTTCATTCTTCCCTTGTAAAGCAGCGGGAGCAGCCTAGCCCATGGGAAATATTTATTCAACATCTAACAATTATCTTTTTGGGTCATATTGTGTGCCATGAGGAGGTTTGCGTGTGTTTATTTTGCTATATACCTTTTGGTAGATGTTGTATTGAACACAGGATTTGTCCACATTTCCTAGTTAGCTGCAACCTTCCAGATTTCTTCCCATTTGTGAGGATCTGACACAATGCCAATTACAGAGAAAAATCCCCTAGCACACTGCTATAGCCAGCAAAGGAGCTGCCATTTCTACTTGTTCATAAAAATGCAAAACTCTCAGTTGCACACATTTGCACCACTCCACAGTGCTTTTGCTAATTGGGTGGTCCTAACTCAAAACAGTGAGAGTCACATATATTTGGGCCATACATATATGTGTTTTTAAATTGAGAGCTAACTTACCAAGAGGTACCCCAGAAGCCACCAAATGACAATACAGCACCAGCACTCCCCTCAGCTACTGACACCAACATGCCTCTCAAACACACAATACAAAAGTGGAAGTTGCTCAATTAATTTATAGGCTCATAGCAGGTACTTGAAAGGGTGGGGTTATTCTGAAAGGAACAAACAGAGAAAAGTCCCCAAGCACACTGCTATAGCCAGCAAAGGAGCTGCTATTTCTACTTGTACATAAAAATGCAAATGTATGTTAAGCCACCCACCACTGCATGGTGATTTTGCTAATCGGGTGGTCCTAACTCTAAACAGTGAGAGTCCCCTATGTTTGGACCATACATATATGTGTTTTTAATTTGTGTCACATGTAATACCAGTTACATATGACAGGTGGCAGTGCACCATCAACACTAACAATTGCACATTCGTTTTCACTTACTGCTGTCAGCACTTTTCTAAAAGTCAAGTCAGTTAGAACTAAGAGACTTCATCTATATGCAGCCTTTATAAGCCCCTCACTCCTACCAATCGGTTGTTTATTTTCTGGAGCTACAAAGAGTCTTGTTTTGCTTGCCTGGTTATTGACTTCCTCCCTCATAATTTACATTCTCCAACCCAGTGACTTCAGCTTTGTTCCTCAACATTTTACCTTCTCCATCCCATCAGCTTCAGCATTTTTCCACATGATGGTTGTGGTGTACAGACAGATTGCTACCTTAGCCAAATGGTTCTCTTCTTGGAGCAACACTGCACCCTGTTTTAAAGATTAGGATTAGGATTACTTACGGTAATTTTTCATTGGCACCACAATGGTCTTTGCCCTTTTCATATGGGTGTTACTTACTATTCTGATACTGAATATGCTGACAGAAAAAAACCCTAAGGCTAACAGGGCGACATGGGACAAATACTGACTTACCATCACACAGACACAGCACATTTCCGACCCATGTATAATAAATTGCGACTTCAGCAAAGGCCGACAGTTGAAATTGATGTCAGTTCAAAATGCAACTCTGACATTTCTGGTTTTAAAGCAGCAATGCACAAACCCTGCCCAATATAGTCTAGTCTAAGGGGTAGGTTTACAGATAGCGTTAGGAATAGGGTTCACGTTACGATCAAGCGCCGGGTCCGTGCATTGCTGATTTAAAGCTGGAAAAGTCAGAGTCATGTTTTGAATTGACGTCAATTTCTGTTGGCAGTATTCACAATTTATTATACACGGGTCGTAAATGTGCCTTCTCCCATGTCGCTCTGCTGTCTTTGAGTTTTTTATGTTGCGCTAAACACTGTTGGATATTGCAGTATCGGAAAATCCTACCACACCCTTTTATATTTGATCGTCAGAAATTGATAAATTGTTAAAGTGATGCCTCAGGGTGATCTGGAATATAAAAAAAATCTCAAATTCTGTTAGCATTGTCCTCCACTTGTGGCACATATTGATCATTATTGCAGGCTGATTAGCTGTATTTTGTGATTTAAAAGAGTTTGTAATCAGTAATCCTAAATATTTGAATCACTTATTCTCACAGGATAAGTTGTAAAAGCAAGGTAAGATTCAAAGGCATGACCAAAGTTAGTGTTGTTAATTTTGTAATTATAAAATTAGCAAATAGTGTGATGTAAGCAGCAAGAGGGGAGAGAGGGCAACCATGTCTCACTCATTAGTTTGAGAGAATTGTCTAGATCTATATGAGCCCAATTTCACAGAAGTAGAAGTGTTGGAAAGTGCAAAGATAGAGTCTGAAAAATACATGGCTTAAAGGCATGTAAACAAAAAGTCTCAGTTAATCCTGTGAAATGTCTTTTCTCAATCAAACTGAGAATTATAGCTGTCTGTTTTGGGCAAGGATGTGGTGTATAATGTTACTAACAAGAGCCCATACAAATTGTCTACTGCTATCTATTGTTTGATGATCTAAAACAAAGCCCATATTATTATTACTGATTAAGGTTGGTAGAACTCTGTTTAGTTGTAGGGCTAAACTTTTAGCAAAGATTTTATACTCAAATGGAGCAATGAGTTAGGTCTATGATTTCACATAGATAACTTCCCCTGTTTTGGATTTACAGTTATGCTTTCCATCCATGAAATTATTCAAAAGTTTAGTCATTTAGGGAGCCAACACGTCAGCAATTTTTTTGTAATAGTCAACAGAAAAACAATCAGTCTGAAGCTGATTGGACTCTGGACAAGATTGCTGGCTTCAATAACATGAGTCAATAATAAATGGAGTTATTCTAGAAGCAATTGGTGAGAGAGTTAGGAGTAGATTTATGTGACTGTAGTAGTGTGCATAGGTCTAACATGATCTGCATAATTTATCTTGGCTTTTCTTGATTAATATGTGAAGCTATGCTGATAAAATGTCCTCGCTTGACAGCTTTACGAAGTTATTGCAGATGTAAGTTCAGAAATGGAAGGGACATTTTTTTAATTATTATCGGGGCAGAACATGGCATTATTGGGTCCCACAGCAAAATTTGTGGGAGGGCATAGCAATACTAGTCCACCCCTCTAGAAGCCCTCTCTCTGCTCTTCTGAATATGTACTGGAAAAATACAAGCTTATCCTTAAATCTTTTAATTTTGTTATAGTGTAATGCTATTTGGGTACTTTAATCGTTTTTCATTATAAGAGATTAGATATAAGAGGTTAGGTCAAGTCATTATTGGAGGTCAATTCATTAAAAAAAAAACAATGAGAATTACATGGTCATGAGTTTCAACGACATAGTACTATACTATAAATTTAATGCATTGTGATATAGGGAAAATCAGTCAGTGGAACTGCAAACAAAATTCTTGCTAACAGTGACCAAAGGGTTCAGAGTAAACCATACACTCTACAAAAAATGTATTGATGAGAGGTAAAGAATGAAAGAGTAATAAAAAAAGAGGTAGGATAGGGTGAACTGCTACTGTCTCTACAAACCACAAGCAAACATGAGTGAGGAACGGAGACCAGTCATTCAAGAAAGGAGCAAAGTACACTCCTTCTGCCTAAAATAAAGTATGTGACCTGGAAGAAGGACCATTTGTTTTTCAGAGCAATCAAATAAATAACAGAAGCACTCTGAATGATAGATGGGCACTTATTAATGAGAAAAGTCAGAATATGCCTTTGCAATAGTATAAGGAAGTCCAGATTGCTGACTTGTAGGTAAGTATGACAGTGTATGTTCAGGATGGATTCTCTTTGGCCATTACCTTGTTTAGACCACTATGGCTGTAGGTTCAGGACTCTTGTGAATCAGGAGGATCTGCTCAGATAGACACTTGTTGGTATGCCCAGTTTATGTAGAAGGCCTTGACCCTGCTCAGGGCTCCTTGTGGAGAGCTTTTTCTCATCTTTTGGTACCTTGAAATGAAAAGTAAAGCTCCTGCGGTACCTGATTCTGACATTTCTTATATTTATTAAATAGGGTTATTTCATCCTAAGAGGTTGCAGGAGCTGGAAGATGTGGCACAACACCCAAAGTGACCTATATATAGTCAGCTTTATCTTGGATAGGGATTGCACTAGATGTAAATATATTTTTGTTTAAAAGGAATCTAAGGCTAGGTACACACTGGAGGTTTTTCAGCCAATCATCGGGCCAATCAGCTGATATACGACCGTTCGGTCAGATATTGCGTTAGTGATGTATACTTACACAATGAGCGACAGTCATTCCAAAGTGCTGATTGTGGTTTCATTTGGTTGGTTGTACTGTTTAATAATCTCGTTCCAATCACCTTCCGATCATGCAGTGTGTGAGCAAATAGCCATGATAAAAGCTGCCACTGAAATGGGACCAGGGTGTAAAATGGGGACTGCTTCAAGTGGGGATCTTTTGAAAGACCTTTGAGATGCTCCATGAGGGTTCTAATTTTTGCACTTGGGACATGAGGATAATGAATGTCTAAATTCACAGTAAACTGGAGGCAAATTTATTGGTTGTAACCATGCAGACATTAGCAGAATTAAGTCTGGTCAGCTGGAGCTTCCCATCTATATTGTCCTTTCCATTAGGGATCTTTGCCATGTCCCTTACATTCAGTTCTTTTATAGACATGGGGGTAAATGTATCAATCTGCGGGTTCTTCAACACCTGCGTGTTCAGCCTCTTTCGCGATTAAATTTCAAGCGGCGCTGCATTGTAAAGGGTTAACTTCCCTTTACAATGCAGCGCCACTTGAAATTTAATCGCGAAAGAGGCTGAACACGCGGGTGTTGAAGAACCCGCAGATTGATACATTTACCCCATGGTCTATGTGTATGGGGTAAGATGTAGTGGAGAGTGGGGACATGAAGCTTCATGGCACCTGGGAGCATCATGTACATTTAGCTATTAATATAGCATATTCAGTTACTTCTGGTCCAGTAACCCCCTGGTTTAAACCTAAATAAATTTGCTATTCGCCAACATATTCTACATCCTAAGCTTTTTATCATTGATTTCAACCAAACACTCATCTCCACCACGACACACACAGACCTGGCTCATTCGGGGCAGTAAAATACAGGCAACCAGGAGCCACTGGAATAAATTAAGTCAAACACTTGGACGGGATTTTTACATTTTTCCAGTACTCAACCTGCACTCCCAGATAGCTGTGAGTGTAAACTGCTTTTAAATGGCTGCAGAGGGGAATGTGAGCAGGAACACTAATCAGAAACCGCATTCTCAGAGTATGACTTCCTAGTGGTGCTCTAAATGAACTAAGCTTGAACAGTAATGAAGTTTTGTAATAAGAATTTTAATGAGCCTGATATGGAGTTAATATTACTGAATATGTTTATATCTAATAATGAAATTTATTATACAAAAGTTTAATGAACATGATCTTTTAGAGTGATACTGTACCTCATAACAGTACTCAATCCATAGTTTATATTTTAGATGCAGTATTATATTGTTATGATTCATGGCCTACTATAATCATGTTATAATTAAATCTGGAACATCAAGTAACATTTTTTGAAAGTTACATTGTCTTTAACAAAGCAGAAACTACAATTTTAAACAAACCAGCAATCTGGCATTTCTTGTGTAGACAATTCTGGTATCTTGTCCTCCAAAGTGTTAAACAGAGGCAGTTAGAAATACCACGGCAGGAAGAACAATTGAAACCGCTACCCTCTTTTAATTGTAGAGAGGGGCAAGCAGAAACACAAATAGAAGACATTCTGCATAGTAATAGCATTTAAAAATAGCAATGAAAGATTCCAAAGGCAATTGACCACACGGGGACCGCACATAATCCAAGCCATCTTCAAATATTGGCATATTTTTAAGCGAGGATCCTCCTTGAAATATGATGTTTTGTTAAACTCTAAGGTCACATATGAATGAGCCAAAACCATCAAGAATCATGTAGTCCCTAACCATATAAGATAAGAAGAAAGAATTGACTGCAAGCAACTATTTTTCGATTAGGCAGTTTTAGATGGCATTTATCTTGTTTGGTAGCATGTGGGTTTATTCAAAGCAGACTCAAAAACATTTCATCATTCAACATCTTTAAAATAAAACTTGTTGCCATCAGTAGATATATTATTTCAGCAGTGAGTTTAATCTTACCTACTCCATGTGGGTTACAATATGATAGAAGCACGACACAACAAATTCATTGTAGGTTTCATAAGCATTGGACAAACATGATTAAAGGTTACCCATCACACTGTGTATTGATACACTGTTTTTAATCTCACAATAATGATCCCAGCTGCCTTTGATAACGTCTATTGAATAAATCCTGTTATCTTATGAATACAATCACTTTCATATCTGAGGAAACATGGGAATATTGAAACTATTTAACTTGGTTTCAGAAGGTTAAAATTAAACTTTTAAGATGACACTATAGAAGTTTAAATATGTCCAAGTTGTAATATGTGATATATATTGCATACAAGATATAATTCCTTTGTATTTGCTTTAACATGTAGTTTGATATTTTACAATGATTCTGGAGAGACAGGTGAATCCTCACTTTTAAATATTATATATATATACAGAGAGAGAGTAATGTTTTGATATGTTTTAACTTTTTATTTAATGCTACAATACACTATTTGTTTATTGTTGTTTGATTGACACTCCTGTCATGTCCAATTAATTTCTTTGTTATGCAATTGTTGTGCATGGTGGCTTAGTGGTTAGCTCTTGTGCCTCACAGTACTGGGGCCATGAGTTCAATTACTGACCATGGCTGTGTGGAGTTTGTATGCTCTCCTGTGTTTGCGTGGGTTTTCTCCCACACTCCAAAAACATACTGCTATTAAGTTGACCTTAGTCTCTCACGGTCTTTGTGTGTGTATTAGGGAACTTAGACTGTATGCTCCATTGGGGCAGGACTGATGTGAGTGAGTTCTCTGTACAATGGTGCTTTATAAATAGCTGATGATGATAATATATGAAAGGTCACTAAATTTAAATAAAAATGATTAGTTGTGCTTAGCAAAATGGCCTTCTCATGGGGAAATACCTTCTGTCCTCCAGGTTGTTCCCCGAGAGGATTTTCAAGAAGGCTTTGGCATAACTTTTCTTGGGCCAACATGGCTGACAAGACCTCTAAGGAAGATATCCCCCCTGGAAACTGCCAGTAAACTGTTGACTAAATGGTATGTATGTAGGTATGTATGTGGGTATGTCCAAAATGGACAGTTTAGTGGCCTCCAAACTGTTCATGGGATGTCTCAAACAGGGTCATTTCCTCATATTTGGTTGCCTTGGAGGGAATGGTTTCAGCCAAGATTGTGCTACTTGTGTTCAGCCAATTGCCCCTGCACAGATTGGTAACTTGTTTCACGTATCTCATCAGCAGCAAAGCTGATCTTGGAGAGATTGTGGCACCAGACCTATCCATTAATATCCCAAGTTATCACAAAGGTGAAGTAGATCATAGTAATGTGCAATTGAATTACATTGTTTGTATAATAATTATTGGTCGTCTCCATTATTCTTAATGGGGCAAAGTATTGACTTTTATTCCAACCTAACCTCTTGTTTCATGCATTGTTATCACTCCTTTATCTTGCTGGACCCTCATGTGCATTTAAGTTTCATTATTTTATTCAACAAACTTTTATTAATAAAACAGGCAATACATGTCAGACATAGGAGCCTCACACAATGTGCGGGTGCACACACTACTTGGTATTATGCTAACTAAAACATTGCTGACTTTTGCTTGCACCTCTATAAGGTACGAGAAAAAAAATCAGGATGTTTTAGTTGCCGAACATCCCATGCCATTGAGCAGGGCTCCTAGGCTACATCTTGATTAATTGAATTCCTCCCTGAGCCTTTTAATAGTTTAGGTTTGTGAACAAACTTGGGGAAATCAGTCTTAATTCCATCCCAGACAACTTGATTTCTGGAGTCTAACTTGAAAGGTTAAGAGGAATGGGGCTCATGATGAGTTGGGTGTACTGTGCATTCCCACAAAAAAACCCAGTAGCCCTACATCCATAAGCAGATTTGATACTTGTTCTTGGAGAGGCGTAAAGGGGAGGGAAAGGTCATGCAACCACAGACCAAGAACAGTAAGGACAAGTTTGCACAATTACAAAGTGAGGCAGACTCACACGAAGATCCATATACGTCAATTGCCACATTAATTGTGGGTGCCTAGGGTTGGTGCAATTACACACTTTTAATTTTAATGTCGTTAGCACTAGCTAGCTGCTTCTGATTGGCTGAATGTGGATTTACCTCTGAAGCTAATTGGTGCTTTGTTCATTGCTCATGGCTATATTATATGATTTTGTTGACCTATTTAGAATGAATCATTCACTACTTTCATTCATACATGAGAAGGAAGATTATATCTACTCTTTTGTAGAGGGTTTTTCTTATTGAAACCAAACCTAATGACTATGCATTTTTCACTATAAAAACATATGTTACAACATTTTCTTGTGGTATAACCTGGTTGTGTGTAGGGGTATCATGGTGTAATTACTCCTGAGGTTAATCTATTGCATATGTGACTGGTGCACAGCTGGATCTATCTTGCATCTTGAGCATATGAGTGTAAATTAGAGATGCGCAGACTCAGTTTGTAAATCCGAGTACCTAGCTGAGACGGCTCGGTAATCTCCCACTTCCTCGGATCTGACGATGAGGCAAAACATCATCGTCGCGCAGTTGGATCTTGCAGGTTTTGGATTACATATAAATCCCTCCCTCCCCAGGAGATCCAGCGCCATTGCTCACACAGACACAGGAGGGCTAGCATCATTCACTCTCCACTCTCAAATCTCATTATTTCTATCCTGCAACACAACACATAAATCACTGACTCACAGTGTCTACTCTACTGTCAGTTGCTTAAGAATAGCAACTTTTTTTCTATTTTATTTAAATAGCGTTATTTTTTGTAGTTTGTGTATCTGACAGCATTGATCACAAAAATCACCGACTCTCAGTGTGTACTTAACTCAGTTGTCATTTGCTGAAAAAAACAATTATTTTATATTTTTTTCAAATTGCACACTGTTCTAGTGTGTGTGTCTGACTGCATTGTTCACATAAACCACTGACTCGCAGTCTGTATTCTATTCAGTTGTTGTCATTTTTGTAAAAAGCATCAATTCTCTATTTTATACAAATTGTGTGCTGTAGTGTTTCTGTCTGCATTGTTCACATAAATCACTGACTCGTGGTGTGTACTCTAATCAGTTTATTTCAAATTTTTGGACAAATTGTGTGTGTTCGTCAGAAGAGCAGGAGCACCAACCAGCTGTTGGCACCAGTCATGATGATATTAGTCCTTCAACATCATCTACTAAAGCCTGTGCTCAGGGGCACATTGGGTTTAAGCCAGAGAAACTGAAATCCAAAAAACAAGCTTTTACATTGGTAAAGAAAAAAACACCTCTAATAAAGGGAAAATTTACTATAGAAAAACATAAAATTGCCAACATGCCATTCTACACACGTAGTGGCAAGGAAATATTCAGGCAAACGCCTTTATTTATGAGTGATAGTTCTGCAACTGTCAGTGAGGCATTTTCTTCTGTGTGTTATGACGAGGCAAAACTTTGTCATTCAGGGCCTACATCATTTAGTAAAGCAAGGCAAAAAGGGAGTAAATGTTCTCCAGGACAAACCATGCTACAATGCAAGGGGTGCAAATTAGTATATTATTTTGCACAGAAGTTAAATACTGGATGTTTTTTTCATCCAGCACACAAATACTTTATTTTTACACTGAAATTTAAAGTTGATCTAGGACATGTCCTATCCTAACTATAAATCTGTCCCCACATTTTAAATTTACCCCCACCCCTCCAATGCAATGCTTTGCTCTCCTTAATGACTCATGCCCTCGGAGTCTAGAAGAGGTGCCAAATAAATTACATTCGTAAAATCAGTGCTGAAAAAAACCACTAAGGCAGTGTGTTCGGACAATTACTCAACAAACCATGACATTGGGAAAGAAGAGGGAATGTACTTTAGTCCATCACAGTGGAGAATATTTTTTGTGTTGTGCAAGGTGCTGAAACCATTCAAAGTAGTCACCTGTGAAGCAAGTTCAAAAACTGCTACTGTGAGTCAAGTGATTCCCCTAATTACACTTTTGGAAAAGCAGCTCAGGAAATTGAAGGAGGAGATGAAACAAAGCAATTATGCTATGTCGGACTTGTAGATCAAGTACTTTATTCGTTTCACCAGAATCCAAGAGTTATGAATACCTTGAAATCGAATCACTACTTTTTGGCGACAGTGCTTGATCCTAGGTTTAAGAGGTATTTCTTCTCTTTCTTTCCAACTGACCCAGGTTTTTTGTTTGCCAAGTATCCTGATCCATTCCAGTTGTTCCAGATGCATGTATTTGCTACTACTTCTACTTTCAGGACTATCAAGAAGAACCACTGTGGACCTATCCAGGCCCCTTTGGCCTCTATTGCCAGAACTGGACAGTGTACACGGCATGTGTGAGTAGTCTGCTACATACTGCACAGGATATGTGGCTGACGGCTAGACATTCATTTGGCCGGCATTTAGAAATTCGACAACATTAGGTAGACAATTCAAATGGAGATATATATATCTCCATTTGAATTTATAATATAATATATATATTATATATATTATATTATATTATATTATATATATTATATTATATATTATACATATATATGTTAAAAATAAACTGTTAATACTTCTAAATCTGAAAGCATTCTCAATCTGCAGCATTTTGTCCACACCTGCCTAAAACACAGTACTCTGTTGTGCATATATACATATATATATATATATAGATATATATATATATATATATATATATATATATATATATATATATATATATATATATATATATATATATATATATATATATATGTATATATAGGGTATGCATTGAGGTATTGAGAGTGTATTGGTACCCTCTATCTGGCATCTGTTTCCAGCAAAATACCAGCTGAATCTTATGACACCTGGATCCATCTAGACTAGAGAGAAGGATTGTACCTGAGATACAGATAAGTCTGATTTTTTATTTACATTGTGCGTGTGATTCTTGTGCTGTGATTAAACTCCATCGTATTTGAACATACTACACTATAAGGGACTTTTTTTCTATATCTCTATTGCCCGTCCTGAACCCGTGATGGAGTGAACTGAATCAGAGATACTTCCAGCTGCAATAAGCAATCCTACAGATAAGCTCTTTATTATTTATTTCTGGTACGCACAATTTATGGTGACTGGACATATCATTGCCCTATAAGCTTTACGTTATTGCACTATTTTGGGTTCTCTTCTCTCTCTTTATGAGTATACGGCACCGGTGTGGATCTATAGGATTGGATTGAAGTACCGGGGCTTGTATACTGATGAGCAGTTTCCAAGAATCTATCTGGTACGCATATGCACACACCTTGGTTTTGGAATCATAATATCTAACAATACTACACCAAAGGCGCCTTTCCCTTGTGCTTTACATTTTATATATATATATATATATATATATATATATATATATATAAATATATATATATATATATATATATATATATATATATGATTAACCAGTCATACCTTTGATGTAGAAACAAGGCCAAGTGACTCAACTATGCCTGAAAACATAGGAACTGGGGTGCAGAAATATGGTAGCAGGTGCTATGGACTGATGAGTCAAAATTTGAAATATTTGGCTGTAACAGAAGGCAGTTTGTTCACTGAAGGGCTGGAGAGTGGTTCAATAATGAGTGTCTGCAGGCAACAGTGAAGCATGGTGAAGGTTCCTTGCAAGTTTGGGGCTGCATTTCAGAAAATGAAGTTGGGGATTTTGTCAGGATTAATGGTGTCCTCACGGCTGAGAAATACAGGCAAGTACTTATCTATCAAGCATCACCATTAGGGAGACGTCTGATAGCTCCAATTTTATTCTGCAGCAGGACAATGACCCCAAACATACAGCAAATGTCATTAAGAACTATCTTCAGCGTAATGAAAAACAAGGAGTCCTGGAAGTGATAATATGGCCCCCACAGAGCCCTGATCTCAACATCATTGAATCTGTCTGGGATTACATGGAGACAGAAGGATTTGAGCAAGCCTACATCCACAGAAGATCTGTGGTTAGTTCTCCAAGATGTTTGGAACAACCTCCCTGCTGAGTTCCTTCAAAAACAAGTGTACCTAGAGGATGTGATGCTGTTTTGAAGGCAAAGGGGGGTCACACCAAATAATGATTTGATTTAGATTTCTCTTCTGTTCATTCACTTTGCATTTTATTAATTAATAAACAAATAAGCTATTAACACTTCTATTTTGAAAAGCATTCTCACTTTGCAGCATTTTTCCACACCTGCCTAACCTTTGCACAGTATTGTATGTATAAACTTTTTTTTTTCTTTCTTACAAACAGTGGCTTCCATTAATAAAAAGCACTCCTGGGAATTGGTAGTAATCAAAAATTGTTTTCATTTTTTTTAATCCGACATCTTGGATCCCAACATGACCCTTTATCAAGAATAAGTGCACATGCAAATAGTAAGCCCTTATGTACTGCACCTCTCAATAAAAAGTGACAAGGGTCAAAGGGGACAGATCATAGTGATGGGAGGGTGTATGCGCTATATCGGGGATGATGCAAAGTGGAACCCTATCGAAAAACACTGTAAAAAAACAAACACACCATGAAAAAGATACTTTATTACAAACAAAAAACTTCCACATGCACCCTCGTTCTCAACTCATGACATTTCCCTATATTCCTGTGCATTGTTTTGCGATATTATATTTCACATATGTAATGGACGTATACTGCAGTATCTGGTCTTGTACAGTAGGGCAGAGCTACACCCGCATTCATTACCACACATATCTTCACGTCTATCCCGTTTGGAATTTGGAAGTACAAAGAGACGATTTACGTGTGTTTTTAAACAAACGCACATTGCGCTCAGTGGGACTGATTCGTCAAGGCACGCATTCTGAGCGCAACGTGCGTTTGTTTAAAAACAGGCATAAATCGGCTCTGTGTACTCCCAAATTCAACAAGGAACAGATCAGAAGATACCTGTGGGGATGAATTCGGGTCCAATGCTTATGTGGAATATAAATTCGCAAAAGAACGTACAGAAAAAAAAATGATTCAATTAATGTCACCTATTAATAATATAAAAAAAACAGTTAAAAACTGAAAATGTTTTGATATATATGGCAGAAAAACAAGTAATTTTGAGATACCCAAAGCTTTATTCAGACGTGGCTGTGTGCGCTCGAGTATGGCACGTTCTTACTGTACATTGACTATGGGTGGATGCCTCTTCCCTGCCTTGTTCACTCCTAGAAATCGGCAGTGTACTTTCAGCATGACAACCACAAAATTGGCAGATACGTGCCCCCATGAATCAGGCTCAGAGAGATCATTGATCATTAATCTGAGGAGGCTCGAAATTGTGCACGATAGTATTGCTATATTCTGTTTTTTTGCCCACACTAGTGAGATCATGGAATTGTTTGATTAAAGTGGTGAGACTAGTCAATGCGATGGGCATACTGCAGCAAACGTTGTGTGCCTATAAACTCTAGGGGGTAAATGTATTAACCTCCGGTTTTGTCAAGTCCCGCGAGTTCGGCGTCTTCGGCGCTTAAATTTAAAGCGGCGCTGCCCTGTAAAGGGAAACATTTACCCCTAGATGTGAATCTTGCCCTGGTTTAAAGAGTATGAAATAAAATAAAAAATGAGCAAATACAGCATCAATATGACTACATTTTACCTGTTAAAATAATTGGTATAAATTAGACTTTAAACACAACTTTAATTGTTGAAATTTGTACTTGTGCATTTGTGGTTAATTAAACATTTATATATTTATAAAAGATTTCATACTGGTATATTAAACACATCAAAGTTACACAGCGTAAGCATGGTCCCCTGTAACAATAATCAAACTATAGTCATTTCTTGTTTTACGTATTCTTTTTTAAATCATTTGAAACAAGTAGTTCTGTTCTCATTCCCATTGTAATTAAAGACAGAGAAGAGAAATATAACTGACAGTACTATAATACTATACATAAACTATAAATTCAATCGAATCAAGGACTCTTATATGGTGCAAAGTCCCTGAAAACTGGGAATGTATTTTAACTTATCCCATTTTCCACCCATTGTCATATATCTACTATTGCCATATGTTCTCCCTAGCTCAGTTTAATATCTCATGTGCAGGAAGAAACTTTATATGTAAATATTGTAAATGAACAGGGGCAACAATTCTGCAAAAAAACTGCAACATACAGATCAATGCATTGGCATAAAAGCAACTTTGGTCTCAGCCCGCTCTTAGTTTTGATTTTGAAATAACCAAATTAGTGTCATACTGCACAGACAGCAAATGCAATAACATAACCAAAACTCATTAAGTACAGCAATTGCCATGCTGTTAATCCAACGATACATAGATTGTAGCATATGTACACTCAGCTGTATATGTCATAGACATCAATTATGTTAATTAGCTTTATAGGAATAAGGACATATTGTTCTGTTTCACCCACGAATAATACATTCCCTTCTGTTCTGGTTCTGATTAATTTATCACATAGTATTTTGACCAAAAAATGCTCCTTTTTTAAATGTTTCAAAACTGCAGTAAGTAAAATATGTGGCCAGTAAGAAGGCACTGAAGATAATCATGGTATGCTACTAATATTGTAAGAATGTGCACCCTGTGAAATATTGTTAGGGCTTTGTAATTTATTTTTGCCAATGTAGAACATGCCCCAATGGGCCATCAATGAATTAACTTACCCTCCATATATAGCGATATGACAGGTCGATACTTTTAGTGACTTACTGGAGAGATATAGCGATATGACAGGTCGATACTTTTAGTGACTTACTGGAGAGTTTTGGTAAAGGTAAAAGAGCTGGTTTGAGCACACACCAGACAACATAAAATATAATATTAATAAAAATCCCTTTACCCAAAAACATACAGACCCAATGCAATATGTAAGCTATTCACATCGTTCATACTTCACAATAGTCCAGACTATCACAATACTTGGTCCCTGAAAGTGGTGCAGAATGTCATGTCGGTGTGGTCAGGTGAACTGGGATCAGGGATATCTTTTAACATAGAATCATAGAATATGATGACAGATAAGAACCGCTTGGCCTATCTAGTCTTTTTATCCTTTGGTAACCTGCAACCCTATTTGATCCTTAGGTCTTTGTAAGAACTCCTATCCCAAGAATGTTTAAACTGCTCTATAGTATTATCCTCTACCACCTCTGATGGGAGGCTATTCCACTTATCCACTACCCTTTCTGTGAAGTAGTTTTCATCAATTTCCTCTGAATCTTCTTCCCTCCAGTGTCAGTGCATGTCCTTGTGTTCTAACATTTCTCTTCCTTTGAGGAATGTTTCCCTCCTGTATCTTGTTAAAACCCTTGATATATTTGAAAGTTTCTATCATGTCACCCTTTCCCTTCTCTGCTCCAAACTATACATATTAAGATCTTTTACTCTTTCAGGATAAGTTTTGTGCTGTAGGCCATCCACCATTTATTTGCCCTTCTTTGTACAGTCTCTAGTGTATTTATATCCTTCTGGAGATATGGCCTCCAGAACTGAACACACTATTCTAGAGGAGACCGTACCAATGACCTATATATACAGTGGCATTATTAATTCTTACTTTCTGCTACTGATTCCTCTCCCTATGCAACCAAGCATCTGACTTGCCTTTCTCATTGCTTTGTTACATTGCTTACCTGCCTTTAAGTCACATATAATAGTGATTCCTTTCCTCCCTAGTAGTTGCCATTATAACGCCATTAATACTATATTTAGCCTTTGGGTTTTTGAGACCCAAGTGTATGATTTTGCATTTTTTGGCATTGAACTGTAGTTGCCACACTCTTGACCATTCCTCTAGTCTACCTAGATCATTAATCATTTGTTTTACCCCTCCTAGTGTGTCTACCATGTTGCATATCTTTGAGTCATCTGCAAAAATGCACTACCGTTCCCTCCTGTTAATGCACACCATTTACTACAACTCTCTCTTTTCTATCCTGCAACCAAATTCTTATCCATTCAACCATCTTAGAATCCAATCCCAGCTTTCAAATTTATTTAACAGTCTGTGATGTGGGACAATGTCAAAAGCTTTACTAAAATCTAGATAAGCTAGATCTACGCCTCCCCCCTGATCTATTACTTTATTCGTCCAGTCAAAAAAGTCAATAAGACTTCTTTGACATGATATTGTCCAAGTAAATCCATGATGTTTGGGATCCTGTAAGTTGCTGGATTTGAGATGTTTTGCAACATCTTCATTTAAAAATATTTCCATCAAGTTCCCTATTTCTTGCTTCCACTTTGTGCAGTGGGACTACATTTACTCTTTTCCAGTCCTCTGGAATTACTCTTGTAGCTGATGACTGATTGATTATATTAATGGTGTTACTAGCACCTCTTTAAGCTCTTTAAGTTTCGTTTATCCTTGGATGTATTCCATCCATTCATTTCTCCACTTTCAATTTTTGCAGATTGCAGACCTGAGCTATTTTGACCTAATTTTGCATTTTAAAATGTTATAGTCCAATGCAGAGGTGAAACTAGCGAGCTGTGGGCCCTGGTATCAGTAAGCAGGGAGGAGGAAACCGGGACCCACAGCTCGCTAGTTCCACCTCTGCGTCACCCCTACCCCTTATTCATCACCCCTACCCCTACCTAACCAGGGGTAGGGGTGATGAATAACCAAGGGTAGGGGAGTGTTCAATAACCAGAGGTGGGTCGTGTGTAAACAATTTAGTACCCGGGGGGGGGGGGGGGGGTGATGAATAACTAGTTGGTGGAAGGAAAAACAGAGGTTAGTGGGGGTCTGATGAATTAGAGAGAAGGTGTGGTGGAATTATAGGGAGGGTGGTGGTATTGTGGGCTAGTTTGGTATTTATGTCTATAATATAACCAGTTTCTGCCAGTTTGGATGGGAAGGTAGCTGAAGGGAGGTTTAGCTCTTCTAAACCTCTAGTCAAGCCCCTTGCAAATTGACCACTCTGCTATTGGCTGTGCCAATGCTCCATGGCAGCACATGTGCTTTTGTAAGAGGAATAGAGGGGACACTAGAGCAGTCGCTGGCTCTGGGCTTCATTGCACCTTGCTTCACTTGTGACTGCTAATATAGAACAACCACTTTCATTAATTTCATCTGTCTCTTCTCCTACAACACTGCTTGCTTTAGTTTCATTTGTGTGTTTGTAAATTAGTCATGAGAGTCTTTATTACACCTGTCACTCATAGGATGATTCTCTGTTACTTGCATTTCCTTAGGACTTGTCAAATTCATGTCAGAATTGAAGGAAAATTGAAGGAAACTGCAGTACCTCCCCACTTCTACAAAGCAATTAGTGAGTTAATGCTTGAGACAGCAAGTTTTGGGGCAGCAGCATGAAGGGAATTCATTAAAAAGGTATGTTTTTCTTGTTATAGTGGTATTTACCTTTTTTTTATAGATCTAGTAATGCTTAAAAATTACAATATTTGACATTTCAGGCAGAATAATGGCTAGCATGCCCCTGTTCTCCTTGTATCAAATTTAAATAATCTCATCATGCCAAATAAGATCTCTTTTTAGGAAATAAAATCTACAAGTAGCATGAACTCCGCAAGGAAAGCTTGCAACCCGTCCAGCCCCTTCCATCATAAAATAAAAAAAATTTGCATGCAGAGCCACCATAATGGCTTGCAAATCCATGCACTTTGACATAAAAAACCCTAGGTGTATGTGTTTGTATGAATTCTTACTGTAAGCTACAGTGAGGCATGAACTGATGATTAAATATTTTCTGTACAGCACTGTGTAAAAAGGACTTAACTGGTACCATAACTGGTAAGAAAAAAATATGCTGCAGTATTGGACATTAGTTTGGGATTGAGCAGATCTTATTTGGTAATTAAGGCTGACTTTAGAAATGGAGGCAGAAGACACTCTTTAAGAACTGTGCTATGGGGCCTTCGATCTTTAAGGTATGTCTATGGAAATAAATTGTAGTTTAGGAAACAATTCCTTTTAATACTGTAATCAGCTCAGAATTCAATCTATATTTTTCCACCGTGCACAATGTATTCCCCATCCTCCTTACTGATATATCAATAATGTGTGTGTGTATATATATATATATATATATATATATATATTTGTCATAGCCTGTGATAGCCTCAGCAATTATTGCTGCGGCTATAACAGGAACGTACAGGTGGCAGATTGGTTCAACGCAGAACATCAACTAAGGAGGTAAGAGGATGTAGTGGAGTGAAAGTGTCTGTTCGTGTGTCTTGTCATTCTGTGTGACAGTATCATTGTGAGTCTGTGTAAATACATGTCTGTATGTCAGGCTATATCAGGTTTTTTTTTTTCATCCTGTAACAATGTGGGGAACTAAAATTGACAAGTGACAGTTGAGCCGTTTATATATTAATGTTTTGGTCTTGCCTTTGTGACCTTTGGCAACAAAATTTGTAACTAAAACATTAATTATCGTGCAATAAAATATTTCACTTTAACGGAATTGCAATATGCCATTCTTTCTACAATGCACGACTACACCTTAGTGAGCACCAAAGAAGATCTACACTGAACAAATGAGTTACTTTTTCCTTACTCATAGTACAAAGTATTCAGTCCCCAACACGTTTCACATTTTGTTGCCACAGAATCAGAACTTGAAACAGATTGAAGTAGGATAATTGTTGCTGATCTTCAATATATTAAATTACTAAAAATTGAAATAACCTAATTTTAAAAAGATTCATAACTCCTTGTCTTTGCAGATTTGCACAATACATTACCACAAAAGTTACTCAAACTTTTTGTTGAGGCCACCTGTGTATGAAATGTGTAGACCACAATGTGAATTATTTAGTAAATAAAAATTCCCCCTTCTGTGAAATCAAACAGTATGGTAGAGACTACCAAGCACAAGAAGGGATGTACCAGGCAGCGGGCCCCATTATCTCCATGGGCCCTGGTACACAGCACCTGCTGCACCAATGGTAGTTCCGACACTGGCTGTAATGAAAAATAATGTACATGGGTCAACAAATCTAAGGCATTCCACAAAAAAAGGCCTTTATACTAGGATGGCAAAGAAGAAGCCCTGGTTGGAAATAAAATCATATCCTTGACCTCAAAGAGGTTGCAAAACTTCACCTATAAAGTAATGCAAAAAATGGCACAAAAATTCTGTTGAGACTAAAGTGAAACTTCTTGGCTTGAACGCTAAAATGTTTGTAATAGGATAGCGCAGATCAAACACTGCACACAAACCAGGTAACACCATCTCCACTGTGAAGTATGGCTATGGTAACATCATGTTACTGAGATGCTTCTTGATGCAGGGTCTGACAGTATTGTCAGGATCAATGGCAAAATGACAAACACACATAATAGACATATCCTGGACAAAAACCTACTACTCTCTCCCAAAAAAGCTCAAACTGGGGAATAAATTTGTATTACAACACGCCAGTGGTCTACAGCACACTGCAAGAGCAACACTGGCTTAAATGAAGAAAAAAAGAAGTCATTGAGTGACCCATGGAGGGTCAGGACATTAATCCTATCAAATATCTTTGGCAATACATCAGATTTGATGTCCATCACGGCTACCCAAATAACTTGACCCATCTACAGCAATTTGCAAGACCTTGCACAGTGGTGTAGCCAGTTGAACGTTCCTAGATTACCTCAGAGCTGAGACTTACACAGCAACGTTTGAGACTGGATTTTTCGTTAAGCGAAACAGAGAAAAACAATTCTCTACAGACGCTGAACATTGACAGATCCTCTACAACAAAGTGGTAGCTATTGAAAGAGCTAGAATTAAATTAAAGTCAGGGAAAAAGAAAATGATAGCCCATGTTAGATGACAGGATTATTGGAAAAAAACCAAGAATACACAGTTGAAATGAAAAAAAAAAATTACATACGTAAGAAATGATTCTCAGACTTTTAACAATGTCAAGAAAGAAGGAAACTTTAGCAAGGTGAAAATCAGCTATAGCAATAAAGTAATTAACATAGTAAGGACTTAGCTTTCTGCAGTTCATGTTTGTCATATATCCTTGTCCAAGATCCCTACAAAGAACCCTTAATACTATATGCTACTTTGTTAGGAATGTTTAATTTTTTGTAAAAACATATTAATCAGGAATTTAATGAAATCATGACATAATATATAGGAGAGGCTACAAAACAGACAGGAAAATTTAAATAGTTAAGTAAGATTAGGGAAATAAATTGGTTAAATCGTTACTAAATGATTTATATTTGTGTTTAAGAAAAATGTATAAATATGTCACAGACCAAATTCTTGTTTCAACGTAATATCAAATATTATAGCTCCAAATTTTCACCCTCTAAGGGGGAATTCTATCGCCAGTGATGTGCGGCAGTTATGGTAGGGAATCTCCGCTCATTTTCCTTGCACTTCAATGGGGTGCTAGTAAAAATGAGCAGAGATTGCATCCAGAACATCAGCGTAATGTATCTCCATGTTCATTCTGGAGACACACAATGCTGAACTCAATCTCCCCCTTACTGTAAAAGCAAAAAAAAATAAAAATACAATACGGTAACCAAAATATTTTTGTAGCAATTTATAGTTATTATTACCACAGCAAAGAATTGTGACAAAGAGAGAATGCTAAAAACAAACACTACAAAGCAATACAATAAGATTTGTTTTGTATTCACCTAAATAATGTCATGTTGCTGCTATAAGAACTACATGTATCATTTTTTTACAGGGCAAACCAAAAATATTCTTAGTTATAGCAAAACATTTATCCTTGATCTATATCCACCATTTAAATAATGCTATCAATATGATTAATTTTGTGTGATTAAAAATACAATTTACATGTACTGTATTTTTTTTATTTTCATCCTGTAACAATGTGGGGAACCAGAATTGACAAGTGACAGTTAAGCCGTTTAAAATATGTAACTTATGCTAAAGGCCCCCAAATATCCTATATTTAGGAGTAGCAGGTGCTGAGGTCCCAAGCTTTATGTACCACAAGCATGAATGTTAACCGAACCCCCTCCCTGTTTTCTTACAAAAATAGGACTCTTAGCCTCAGGTTCTCTGTTTTGTACAATATCCACCTAATATGGAAACACAAGGGATGATATCAGCTCAAACAGGCAATACTTTCTTAACCAGACCTGAAGAGCCATCCTTGGTTGTGGCTACAATAACCGGTGGAGTGCGGACAGCTGAGATGAGAGTTGACTCCCACAGAGGTCCTGGTTTCCGGCAGATGTCCCAGATACCAAGCCTTAAGATCCTACCACAAAAAAAGTTGCGTAAAATATATGTATATTTTCTCTGACAAGACAAAGTCTGTATCACTATTTAGACTTCTTGAAATGTACTTTATAACCATTTTTGACATGCATGACATGTTTAGTAACCCTTAGTTGTTTTATATTCTATAATCAACCCAAAGACACAAGACACACACACACTCATTTTCCTGTCTCCAATTCTGATAATAATAACTGCATAATCATGTATATAAATTATGTATAAAAAAGTAAACGGTACTTTACCACTAAGTTTAACAAATCACAATTACAAAGTCTACCTTTTTAAGGATTCTTCTTTTTTATGGCATATTAAGCAGTACTGTCCAGTGCAGTTTTACTTTACAGAGATTTTACAATAACATATAAAGCAAGTGGTAATAAGGGCTCCCCTCAGAGAGACTTACAATCTAAGAAGGACAGAGAATGCATGGAAAGGACAAATAATTTGGATGACCAATGCTGGCAAAATGTGACTTGTTATGATGAAAGGAAACAGTACTGAAGGAGAGAGGGAACAATTTGAAGAAAAAATGCTATTGTTTTACAAACAACAGAGTCTAAGATGATGTCAGCATGGGATTCCAAGGAAAAAAACATCATTGACAAAGGGCCATAGTGGATTAAATCAAATATTCCATGATATCCATGACTTAATTTGAAGTCCAAGAACAAACAATTGAGCAACTGCGGATCAATTGACTGCAATTTTAAACATGTGGGCGACTAGACAGTTTCATAAACAATGGCCCAATATCTCCTGGCATGGTTTGGGTGCAGTCATTTACTTAGAAGTTAGGTCAATGTTTATTGCTACCTAACGATGCTAAGTGATCATCTTGAACTCATGTTGCAGAATTTCTTTTCTGACACAGAGCATTTGTGGTCACTGTTAGGATACCAGACTTACGTGTAAGTCTTTTGACACTCAGACTAGTTGGTTTGTCCATGGGTAGCACAGACTCATAGCGGTCATCTACAACAGTATTACTCCTTAGTCAATATATGCACAGCAAGGACTTGCTTTTTTCAAAGGCGAATTCTGTGGTTTGTTTAGTTGAACTCATTTCAGTATATAAGACCGTAATAGAAAAATAATTGTACATAAATCTTTGCCTGCATTTTTAAGAATTCCATGATTCTGGTTTTTTTTTTATAATAATTTCAATGATGAACAGATGCTATTTTACTCATTCATTCGATGAAGTCATCAAATTTCAAATTGGTTGAGTTTATTAATAGCGCTTGATTAGGTTTTCTTCTCAGAATGATTCAAGCAACATTTTCATTAATGCAGACTGTAGGAAAGCAAGATGAAGATGCAGCTTGGAAATAGAGCGGCTCATTCTTATTTATTCTGATTGGTTTACAATATTTAATCAAATGCTTGTTTTTTTTATGTAATATGCATTAATTGCAACAATTTGTCTTATCAGAAGACTGAAAAGGGCAATTACATGATCAGCAGCTGCATCGAAGTCTTGTGGTTAATTTTTTAATGTGTGAAAATACCAAAAGAGTTTTACAGAATTTTGATTATTTTTTTAAACAGATGTGCGTATCAATTCATGCAGTACATATAATCAAATGATTCCTACTGAAAATGTCCTATAGAAAGGAATTTTTGGAACATGCACTTGACGATTGACTAACATTAGGATCAGGTGAAAAACCAAACTCAGAAATGTGGTTATTGTTATGAACATTTTATTCCTATTTTTCTTGTTATCAAAATGAAGCAATCTAACAATGAGTTACTGTCAGCCCCTCAAAATGAGTACTAATTGCAGAGAATCACATTTTACACAGCAATTTCATGAACACAGCAATTTTCAGCACTTGAAGCAAAGATTGTACCCTATTTGAGAGCTATAGGGCTGAATATAGAAAAGATTCCATTTTCTGCGTTGTACAAATGATATTATGAAACAAACCAATTAAACTGGTATTTCATTGTAGTCATGTATACAAAAATTGCTTTGTGAATTTGTTTTTAAACATGTCAACCTTGATCTATTTTAAACAAAAAAAAACTATTAACTGCCTGTGTATAAAAGAAAAACGAAATGGTAACTCACAAGATAATGAGAACATAAAGCATGAAAAAAAAAAAGAAAAACAAGTCACATACAGTAACATATGAGCCTTATTTTAATAGAGGTTACCAAGTCACCTATTAACCTCACATGAGGATAAGCCTGCTATCAAGAGATTTTTAGGGACAGGCAACAAGGGGCATTAGAGTGGGAGGATTTATAAAGACTCAATTGGGTATACATTAGAGGGAAATGAATGCCCATATTGTCATTCACAAATGTTAAAGGGGTGTGATTAGAACTCTGTGCCTGCCTATAGAAGCTGCTCCTGCTGTGGAGCTTATACAACCTCTTGCATTGTGATGATGTGGTAAAATAAAAGAACCCAGTGAATGGTGAAACCTCCAAAAACGCCAAGACCCAAAAATTGGTCAGATTTAACTAATTTCGTTACTGCTGCTGAAACTCTATGTTACCGCATATATACATCAAATCCTTTTGTAGTTGTTATGGTAAGAGTAAGAAAAGTAATTTTGTTACCTTACTCTGGCAGATAGATTCTGATGGCTGGAAGCAGACTGACCAGAGAGTTGTTCCTGATGAAGCTTACTGGTAAGTGATTCGAGATGCTGTTGAGACGGTTGCTCCAGGAGTCATTTTCAATATAGCAAGAGATCAGTCAAGAGACTTCCAAGGTGTTTAAGCTGTAGAAAGTCTTATTAGTCAGAGCCAGGTCGGTACACAGTGTAGCAATGTTAGTATTATTATTATCGTAGATTTGTAAGGTGCCACAGTGCTCCGCAGCGCCATACAGTAGGGAAAACAGTATAAAACAAAAGAATGCAGCACTGAAAAAATTACTTCTGTACTGGAGAAACTATCAAAGGATGGTCTCACACATGGTGACAGAGAGAGCACAATTTATTATCCTCCATTATACCAATCAATATAATAATAGAATTTATTGAAAATCGTAAAATATCAGCATTAGAATAAGAGTCAAATAAAAAATGCTAAGAACCCTATGGAGTTAATATTAGTTCTTAATATAAATAACCATCTAACTGGATACAATTGTGAGGAAAGATCCACTACCTAAAATCCCAAAACTGCATAGAATATTTGTATATTACTGTGGGCCCACAGATATGAAATGCATTCAGTTAAGAAAATATAGCATAATGTGGTCTTTATTTTGAATACTGACTTCTGCCAAGAAAATAAATAGATCCAGATCAGAATGGTGAATAAATAAAATCATGTAAAGACAGATCATGTTGGTAAACAGCAAACTCCGTTATTTGGAAAACCGTTATTTGGTATAATAAACTTCAAATACTGCTGTGATGTGAATAATATGTCCAACCCCCACCTTGGACCCAGAGCCGGATTTAGACCTTATAGGGCCCTAGGCAAGATACTGGTTTGGGGTCCCCCTCCGGGAAACAATCCATAGCACTACTTTTTTTGTTTTGTTTTTAAAGCATGGATTATATTAACTTTTAATACCTATTAGAAAAGATAGTGCAAACAAAGTTCTACCAAAAAATATTAACTTTTAATTAAATCCTTACATAAAAAAGAGTGCAAACAATGTTATACATAGCTTTAATCTTTAATAATGATTACTTTTCATTACTCACGTTTGCTGATGAAAAGAAAGGTTATTTCACTCCCTGCTGGTTGCTATTATTGGTCCAACTCTGCGCAGTCTACCTCGATCCTCCGTATGATGTCACTTCATTCCCTGCACGCCCAGTCCAAGCACACTGGGTCTGCGCACACTCTCACAGCTCCCTCCTACAAAAATGTATTTTGGCAAATAAGTTGGAGAAGTACAGAAGAGAAAAAGATGTCCCCACCTTTATCACTTTTATCACTTTTGTTCCTTCTTCACACTGTTTGCCCTTTAGTACACTCTACTCCCTTCATCATCACACCGTGCGAGCCTCCATCATGCTTTTGCCCTTTAATCATCACACTGTGTACCCTTCACCATCACACTGTGCCCTCCATATTTTTGCTCCCCTTGTTTATTTCCCCTCACAGTGCCCTCCATGTTTTTGTTCCCCATGTCTCTTGTTTCCCCTCACCCTCTGTGCCCTTGATGCTTATTCCACCTTTCTCTTGCCCCTCTGTGCCCTTCATGCTTATTCCACATTTCTCTTGCCCCTCTGTGCCCTTGATGCTTGCTCCACCTTTCTCTTGCCCCTCTGTGCCCTTGATGCTTGTTCCACCTTTTTCTTGACCCTTTGTGGCCTTAATGCTTATTCCACCTTTCTCTTGCCCCTCTGTGCCCTTCATGCTTATTCCACATTTCTCTTGCCCCTCTGTGCCCTTGATGCTTGTTCCACCTTTCTTTTGCCCCTCTGTGCCCTTCATGCTTATTCCACATTTTCTTGCCCCTCTGTGCTGTTGATGCTTGTTCCACATGTCTCTTGCCCATCTGTGCCCTTGAAGCTTATTCCACCTTTCTCTTGCCCCTCTGTGCCCTTCATGCTTATTCCACATTTCTCTTGCCCCTCTGTGCCCTTGATGCTTGCTCCACCTTTCTCTTGCCCCTCTGTGCCCTTGATGCTTGTTCCACCCTTTTCTTGACCCTTTGTGCCCTTAATGCTTATTCCACCTTTCTCTTGCCCATCTGTGCCCTTCAAGCTTATTCCACCTTTCTCTTGCCCCTCTGTGCCCTTAATGCTTATTCCACCATTTTCTTGCCCCTTTGTGCCCTTAATGCTTATTCCACATTTCTCTTGCCCCTCACCCCATGTGCCTCCGTAAGTTAACTTACCTTTCAATTGCCTTTTTTTCTTTTCTGTTCTGTTCTTCTTGTCTTGTTTTCTTTTTTCCTGTATGGCGCGCTGCCGCTGTTCCTCCTCTCTGCTCCAGCAATGCTCCTGCTCCTTGCCGAATCTTCACTGAAAGTGGGAGAGAGGAGGAGAGGAGGCTCCCGGGAGCCGGTGCACGGTCAGCTGACTTTTTTTTTTCTTTTTCTTAAATAAATTTTCGACCGCAGTTCTTGTTTATTATGCCGGCGGACAGAGGGGAATGGCAGGCGGAGGGGAGCGCCCCTCTGCCTTTCCTACCCTGCTCACCGTCGGCTCTGAGAGGGCCCTCTGGGGACCGCTAGGCCCTAGGCAGCTGCCTAGGTTGCCTAGCGGGAAATCCGGCCCTGCTTGGACCATATCGAATTAAATAGCCAGATAGTGCAATTAATGAGAACAGTATGTACAGGGGTTCCTAAAAATGGTAGTTGGCAACTTAGCAAAAAGGACAGTTAGGGCCACTCGGAGTAGCCGGCCGGCAGCTCTTACCTGCCAACTACCTGTCAGGTAAGAGCTGCTATGACAAAATATGGCAATATTTTGAGACAGAAAAAAGAGAAAGAATAAGCCCACGCTCAGTATACCCCATATTATAGTTGGTATCAGCTGCATGGCAATAAGCCTGTGCCTTAGGAAGAGGCTTGCCCTAACAGGTAAGGAGGGGAATGTCCGGACCAGGGACGTACATGCCGCTACTATAGTCCTTGTCGACAGGGACAGTACAAAAAAATGATTTTAAAGCTCCAATTGTATGAATGGCAACCTCTGTGTACACTGAGAGTGAGGCTTCGAGATCAGATTTGGCAAACATGGCAGAGATGACTGCACTGGATGAAGCAATGTCATCCTGCACTGGGCCCTTTCATACATGAAGGACAATATTTTAGCTAAATGATGTGGAGAATTTAGAATGGCTAAATAATATCAGACTCAACAGGCTACCTTAAACAGTCATGTCTGCAGATCTCCATGCAGCACTCAAGGATATTTTCAGAGATCCCCTCCAGAGTTAGAATTGACTGAACACACAGAGCCTTTATCACGGAAATCTTGGACCCTGATCTGCCAAATTTGCTAATACTCTTACCGGAGGTGCGGAGTCTACCGTAGTGGCTGGTTTTCTCCAGGAATCCCTTGCAAGAAGTAATGGTTGATCTGCGGACAGCAGGTTATTACCACAGGAATGGTGGAGGGATGATCTGTGAACAGCGGGTTATTTCCACTGAAATGGTGGAGTCAGAGAGATCCAGAGCTTGTTCTCACCATGAGACTGATGACCAAGAACAGGCACAGAAGCTGCCTTAAGTAGTGGGAAGCAGACCGAGACAACAATGAGAGGGCAGAGAAGGTCTTAAAGAGACCCGAAACTAAGATGGCACCCGGCCGCGGGAGGGGAGGACGCCGGCAGAGAGGTAAGTGAGACGGGTTTCGGTTTAGAAGTACCGAAGACCCGGCATATGACAGCCTTGTGGCCTAGTGGGGGTGCTAATGAGCAGCAAAGGATAATTCTTTCTTAAAATTTGTCAAGTTTCTTATCCCATCTTAATCTTCCTCCCATTCAGATACCATGACTGTCAAAGCAGAAGAGGGAAAAAGTATATCTGGAGGATGATCAGTATCAACAGAGGATCCTGATCCCACAAACTTCTAATCCACTGTACTCATATATAGTCTGAAGGTGTTTGCTTACAGTCTGATTCTAAATAAGGTAGCAGGTGAGGAATGTCCTACCTGCAGTAATGGTACTGGGATTTCCATTCTCATAATTACACAAACACACAGGACTTGCCAAGGTTTTTCATTAGGTCACTGTCACCTGTCAGCATTTGCCACTGTTATAGAGTGTTATAGAGAACATCTCAGCCATATGTCACCAGAATTATATATGAACCCTTAAAGAGGGAGAAGGCAGATGTAAACAGTACTATTACCACTAAACTCCTGTTTTTACCTTTCTGGCTACTTTGAGTTGGCAGCGACATATGGGAAAGATTGTTGCACATGGAAAAGAAACTAAAGTTTGAACTGTCATAGAGAAAGCAATAGGAACAGGAGCTGCCAGTTAAAGCTTTGGGTTCCATGTGTTTTTTGTTAAGACCTCAAAATAATTTAGTCGTATTATTAATAAGCTTAATAAAATGTTTTAAGTTTTTGGATGGTTTACACTATTATTTTGTACTTGTATATTATGCTTGCATCTGGCTATCTATCTTACTTTAAAGTTTATCAAATAAGTTGTGATATGTTTGTCTATTTAAAATATTTCTCCTCCACACTTAGCCTATTTTTTCACCCTTTCAAAGATTTTCAGACAGAGCTCAGCCACCACAAGGGCTTTTAATGGCCAAACATAGGTCGCGACACTGAGTTAGCCCAGTCTATGTTTCCATCTAATGGCCTTGTTGTTGTTTTTTTTTATACAAGATGTCAACATGTAGTTAGACTTTTTTTATTCCAAGTTACATAAGTATTACTCAGAATACTAGACAACACTAAAACTATATCTTAATGTTATAGGATTAAATATTCATTCAAAAAACGTCTCAAATCTGCACAAAAATTACAATTCTGCTCAATTCTAATTAAATATTATTACACCAGAACTCTTTTTATAGCAAATCTAGAGAAGTTACAATGCTTAGATGTACATGTACCAGTCTGTAGTGATTTTAAACTTACATAGATTCGTAAGAGAAATGCCTTTTCATGAAAGGCTCTCTACCAAATATAGTCTCACTTCTGTTACCATCATTAAATTCCTACCAGGGATTACGTGTTTCACTCTCACATCGCTCAAATACGTAAATATATTATTTTTTCCTCCAACACCATCAACTGCATCTAACGTCTGACTCATCCATAGCATCAATCAGCTGGCCAGTTTATGCCCTTACTAGCCTTCCCAGCCTCACTAAATCAGATTGGACTTGGAGATTAAACTTTTCTTTAATATAAGATCCTTAAATTCAGTCTGCTATATCTAAAGAAATGAAAATGTTTTGTGCATGACAACAATACAGATGATGCAGAGCCACACATATATTTTGGAATTAAGTATAAAAGGGATGTTTTCTCTTTGCAAAAACTATAAATTATTATTTAACTCTGTATGCATTGGAAGTATGCTGGCATGATTCTTCAAGCAAAAGCAGCAGCAGCGCACAGAATATAAATTAGGGATAACCTGCATAGCTCACACATAACTTACACATTGTGACTAGGGATGAGCACCGGCCACTTTTGGTGTCTCGTGTTTTGTGTTTTGGATTCGGATTTGCTTGAGGTTTTGGGTTCGGATTTGTTTCGCAAAACACCTGACGAAAGGTTTTGGTTCGGATTTAAGGTTTTGGATTCGGATTTATTTTTAAAAAAACATAAGAAGTGCTAAAAACCAGTTTTGTGTTTGTTTTTTTCACTCCTACGCTATTATTAACCTCAATAACATTCAATAACAATCATTTCCACTAATTTCCAGTCTATTCTGAACACCTCACAATATTGTTTTTAGGCCAAAAGGTTGCACCGAGGTAGCTTGAGCACATAATGCCAAAAAAGAGGTACAAGATGGAATTGTTCTGGGCCCTCCCTCCCACCCCTCGCCAGATTCGACGACAGAGCCTTGTTTTCAATTTTTGCCCGCCGGAAATATCCGAACAGTGCTCCGCACTGTTCGGGTGGGCTCGGATTAGCGGAATCCGAGCCCGCTCATCTCTAATTGTGACCTCAACGACTAATGAAGCTTTTACATTGTAATATAATATATATCAGACTTAGACTGCTGCTGGATTGTTGGCTTGGCTAAATACTTAGCTTTGACCAAAGCTACATCAAGAGTCCTCCTTAATGGTAGATGAGCTAGAAAAAGGCCATATGCCTAATTAATCTCACATGCTTAGACTTCTGCCACTCCAGCAGTGGTCCTGATGATTGATGCTGAAAAAGTGTGCAACAGAATTCATTTGGTAATTGTGGAAAAGATCTTGATGCATCAATGTCTGGATCACCACATTTTGGATTCTAGCTCTGTACAATAACTCAGTGGCAAAGGTTATTGTCAATGCGCAATTGTCTTCCCATTTCTCCATCACTAACGTTGGAATGCAGGAATGCCATTTTTCTCCATTAATCTTAATCCTATGTATGTAGTTATTGGCAGCTCATATAGGACTCAATGCTGATATTAATGGTATCTCGGTAGGGTCTAAGGTGCACAGGTTGGCTCTTCCCACAGGTGACCTCTTTCTCTTCAAACCATTTTTTCCTCTTCCTAATCTACACAAAATATTACACTATAGAGTGTTCGCTACAAAATTAACAGAACAAAATCTTAGGCCATGGACATTTTCCTTGCAGAATCCTTAATATTTATTGTACTGAAAATAGCTTTGATTACAGGGGACAACCATTCCATATAAAATACCTGGGAGTAAATATTCTTAGAGGTTTAAATAAAAGTTATTGCTTGAACCATTCCAAGGGACTTAGTCACATGGAGGGTGCAACAAGTATCCTAGTTTTCGGACAGCACAGTGTCACAGTGATTATTATTGCTGCCTCAACCAAGACCCTATGTGTGTGGAGTTTGTATGGTCTCCCCATGTTTGCGTTTGTTTCCTCTGGGTGCTCCAGTTTCCTCCCACACTCCAAAAACATACTGGTATGTAAAATGGTTTCTGACATGTAGCACCGGCATCTGTGACAGGCAGTGCATGTGAAACAGGACACAGAGAGACTGTTTAGAAATAACATCCCCCATTGCCTTGGGATGAGACAGAGTTCATTTTAAAAATAAATTTGCCATTGTGGTTTCTAAAGACCAATCTGAAGTGCCGCTATTTGATTTGTGTGTCTGAGGTCATAAGTAGGAGGTGGGCAGAGAGTTCCCTTAGTCTCTCTCTGGTGTTACAGATGTCCTGGACATTACCCAATGAGGACGCCACGTAATTCTGACTAAGGTGGAGGCACTGCATAGGAGAGATAACGGTGAGAGCTACTATGTTACAGACAAAATTAGCCTACGGTAGGGAATATAGGTTGTTAGCTCCGCTGGGGAAGGAACTGATGTGAATGGTTAAATATTCTCTGTAAAGCGCTGCATAAAAGGTAGGTGATATATAGAAAAACTGTTAATAAATAAAATAATATATAAATGTATATATTTTAATAGATTTTACCCATAATACTTGTATTTGTTTCCCACCCACCTCATTAGCATTCTGATTTCCCATGTCAAGCAATGTCAACAAACATTAAGATTTTATATAGTTAGAAAAGGAATCACATGCATAGTGTGTCATGCAATTTGCTTTTGACTTGTGGCGGCCTACACGCCCCTGACTTCCTCCTTTATGACGGGTCAGCATAATAGACTGGAATATTTCCTAGAATGAAAAAGTATTGGCCCAATACTGTGATTGGCCCCTCCATATTCTTCCTTGGATTGATAGTTTAGTGAGACCATTCTGTAAGCACCGTACAATTAAGCGTGTTGGCCCCATCATCAGTGTGTGGACTGGCTATCATCAATCAACTCCCCCCAACATACCTTTAATCCCATCCTTCCATCTGGTCAGAATTGTAGAAAGAAGACATTGTATGAAGAGCTCAGAGATATCCACCTGATAAAATGCACCTGCAGGAATTCCATGGTATACAATTAATAAATGTTTTATGAATATAAACCATACAGATGGGCAAAGTTGATGTCTTATGTGCTGATTTGAGCTACTTTATTTTAATACTAACAGGTACTCAGAACAACACAATATTTTGGGCAGGCTGCTTCCCCCTTCTTAAGGTATATATTAATTCTCTAGAAGGGGACTGAAATAGCAACAGGTGACAATTACAGTTGTAACACATTTTTATAACCTTCTTACTATATTTGCATTATTGCCAATAAACATTTAATTTTTAAGAATACCCAGATGCACCACAACAAAATGACCACAATTTTTTCTTGTACAGTAAACATATATGTTAGAGATTTTGGTCCATGTTGACATGATAACATCACGCAGTTGCTGTAGATTTGTCAGCTGCACATTGATGCTGTCACTCTTCTGTTTCACCGCATCCCAAAAGTGCTCTGTTGGATTGAGATCTGGTGACTGTAGAGGCCATTGAAATAAATTTAACACATTGTCATGTCATGGAACCACCTTTAGATGATGTGTTCTTTGTTCTTCCTGCTGGAGTTAGCCATTAGAAGATGGGTAGACTGTGACCATAAAGGGATTATTATTATTATTATTATTATTGATTTTTATTTGTAAGGTGCCACAAAGTGTCCGCAGCGCCGTACAGGAACAAACAGTAGGACAGTACAAGGTATGACATTACAGTACAATAAACGAGCAGCACAATAGCTCAGGAAGTTCAGAGCACAACTTAGGAAAAAGTAAGGATGAGGGAAAGTCAGGACAGCAGGAAAGTCAGCACAGCAGGAAACCTGGTGTGCCCAGGAGTGTGGGCGCAGAAACAGGTAAGGGCTTTAGAAAAGAACCAGTGAAAAGCGGGGGGGGGTTTGGTGGGCAGGAGACTAAAGAAAGAGGAGGGAAGAGTAGCTGTAGAACAGGGTATATAGTGATGGAAGCAGTAGGAGAGAGGACTCTGCTCAGAGAAGCTTACAATCTAAGGGGGATGCAAATGGTCAGCTACAATAGTCAGTTAGGATGTGCCATTTACCAATGCTCAATTGGTACTAAAGTTCCTGATGAGTGCAAAGAAAACATTCCTCACACCATTACACTAGCACCACAAGCCTACACCAATGACACAAGGAAGGATGGATCCATGGAGTCATGTAAATTAAACCAAATTCTGACTGCAGCAGAAGTCAACAGTCACATTCTACTGTGCCATAGCTCAACCAGAAACAGGAGAGGTGGCAGTGTTCATTGCTGAAACAGAAATAATAGAGCTGGCAGTGTTATTAAAAGTCTCCAGTACATTGTACTGTGCCATAGATCGCCCAGATACAGAAGAGGTGGCAGTGTTCAGTGCTGAAATAGAAATAATAGGGCTGGCACTGCATTTAAAAGTCTCCAGTCACATTGAACTGTGCCATAGCTCGCCCAGAAACTGGAGAGGTGGCAGTGTTCAGTGCTGAAAAGTAATAATAGGACTGGCAGTGTTTTTAAAAATCTCCAGTCACATTGCTCTGTGCCATTGATAAGGATTCACATCAGTCCACAGAAGACCAGGAGCACCAATCAGCTGCTGGCATCAGTCATGATGATAGTAATCCCTCTACGTCATCTGCTAAAAACGATGTTAAAGTGCATATTGTTTTTAAGTCAGGTAAACAAAAATGTAAAAAAACACCTTTTACCTTGGCCAACATGCCATTCTACACACGCAGTGGCAAGGAAAGAATCAAGCCTTCGCCGTTCTGTATGAGTGCTAGTTCTGCATCTGTCAGTGAGGCATCTTCTTGTAAGGTAAGTCATGATAATGCAAGACTTTGTCATTCAGACTCAAGAAGTGGTGCCAAAATACTTTTACGTGTAAAAGCTGAGCTGGAAAAAACTGTAAAGCAGAAGAAACTGGATGTTCAGATTCAGAAATGACACAAATCCCTGAGGAGATTCTATCCACGAGTGCAATGTGTAAGCCTGACCTTTCTGATACTGTACTCATAAAGATGCCTCCTTTCAGCATTTCTGCAGATGTGTGAATAAGCAGCCCAAGTGTAGCCAATGATACACAATTGAGGATGCCACTTTGGAATTGCAACAGGATGAGGAGGATTTGTGTAGCTGACAGCGGCACTAATGAGCATATTGATGACAATGTTGTTGTACGTGTAAGTCCTGCACCAGTGGAAGCAGTTGTTGCCAATGATAAGAAGAAGACCATTGTCATGCCTGGGCATAAGACCAAAAATCCACCTCTTTTGTGTGGAATTATTTTTACCCAAATCCTGACAACAGTTGTCTAGCCATTTGTAGTGTTTGTAAAGCCACAGTCAGTAGAGGTAGGGAATTTAACCATCTAGGAACCTTATCTATGTTACACCATTTGAAGAGAGTTCATGGGAAGCTTTTGAGAAAATCTGAAACTTATGCTAAAAAAAAAACAACAAGCAGTCCACCATCAGCTAGCTTCCTTCTCTCACCTAGATCCCGGAACCTGCAATCTACACCCACAACACCGTCCTCAGCAATATCCTCACTAGCAATCGGAGTTAGTCCTGCATCCAAGTTGCTAATGCTAGATGACTCCTCCACTATCCACAATTCCTCAGAAGAATTGTTTTGCGTTAGTGTCCATGCTGCTGCTGCTGCTAGGGGTGGATCTTCCCAGAAGCAGACCAAGAAGAAGACTACTAGTAGTTTACAACAATTGACTGTTAAACAATCCTTTTCAATAGGAAGCAAGTATCAAAGCTGTCACCCAGTCGCAAAGCGGAACATAGATGCCATAGCGACTATGCTAGTATTAGTTATGCGTACAATATCCACTATTAATGCACCTGGTTTTACACAGTTAATTGAGGTCTTGTTTCCCTGTTACCAAATTTCATCACTACACCATTTTACTAGAGAAGCTATTCCTAACCTCTACCAGAAAGTTTGTAAAAATTTAAATATTGGGCTACAAAATGCAATTTTACACACTGTACACTTAACCACAGATATGTGGAGAAGCAGAAGTGGGCAAACTAAAGATTATATGACTGTGACAGGCCACTGGGTTGGTGATTCGCCTTCACAAGCAGGAACAGCAGCAGTATGTAGCCAACTACGTCAGATTTTTTCAGAGACAGGCTACTCTGTGTATCACCAGCTTCAGTAAGAGGCACACCGCTTACAATCTGTTACAAAAACTAAGGGATGTCATTGCAACATGGCTTATCCCACTTGGACTCTCCTCAAGAAATGTAATTTCTGATATTGCCACCAATTGTGAAAGCATCACAGCTGGGTGAATTCCATTACATTCCCTGTTTTGCTCACACAATAAACTTGGTGGTGCAGAGCTTTATTAAAAATGACAGAGGCATGCAGGAGAGTCTGTGGCCAGTAAAATATAGGGACATATCCAGGCAATCTAACAAGGTGGAATTCCACCCTTTATATGCTTCTGAGGATGGAGGAACTCCATCTACACTTACTCCACAAGCCATGACATTGGGAAAGGAGGGGGAATGTATTTTAGTGCAGCACAGTGGAGAACACTTTCCGTGTTGTGCAAAGTGCTGAAACCATTCAAAATAGTCATCTGTCAAGTGAGTTCAGACACTGCTAGCTTGAGCCAAGTGATTCCCTTAATTCGACTTTTGGAAAAGCAGCTTGAGAAACTGAAGAGAAGAGAAGAGATGAAACAAAGCAATTACACTAAATATGTCGGCCTTGTAGATTAAGTACTTTATTCGCTTTGCCAGGATCCAAGAGTTATCAAAATCTTGAAATTGGATCACTACATTGTGACAACTGTGCTTGATCCTAGGTTTAAGAGCTATGTCTTCTCTGCTTCCAACTGACCTTTATCTCAAGAGATTTAAGGAGCTCTTGGTAAGCAAGTTGAAAACTTAGCTTTCCCAAGAGACCCAGGGATGATGCAGATGACTCAGCACAACATTTTGACATCTGAGGGTAAATGTATCAAGCTCCGATTTTGAAAATCCAGTTATTTTCTCACAGGTGTTTCATCTCGCAGATGTATTAGTGAGATTTGATGTAAAATCTCCAGAGATGTGTTTCTGTCGAAATCGCTATTTACAAAGTCGATAGAGATCAAAGTCCCGACTGTTTGCCACTCTAGCTATACAAGTCTCAAATGTATGAAGCTGCGATTAAGCAAACTTTCCTGAGTTTGCTTTAAAAAGTGCCAGATACAACATCCTGCATCCTAGCAGCGTGATTAGTAAACACATAACTGTTACACTGATTAGTAAACATGTCACTGTTACACTGTCTGTCTATAGAGCCGGAGGTCTGGCGGCAGTCAAAAGTTTAAAAATAGGTGATAGTTAAAAAAAAAAAAGTGGGGTCCCCCTGTCCGAGCTCTACTAACCCTAGTGCTGCCAGCCTATTGCTGGTTGCGTGAAAATTGGGGAAAAATTTGCGTGGGATTTTCACGCAACTAGGGTTATTAGAGCTCGGACGGGGGACCCCATGTTTATTTGTTTTACTTTTTTTTTTTTTTTAACATTTATCTATTTTTACGCTTTTGACAACTGCCGGACCTCCGGCTCTATATACAGACAGTGTAACAGTAACGTGTTTACTAATCTCGCAGCTAGGAAACACAGGAGAGTTTGCTAAACACAGGAGAGTTAACTTAAAATATGGGAGTATTTAACATCGCAGCAAATCACCAGAGATGACCAGAGATTTTTGAAATCAGAGTGAAAATCGCAGTTTAAAACATCTGGCGACTTGGGACTAAAATCGCGGGTTATCACCCGCGATTTGCCGCTATTTTAAAACTCTGAAAATATCGGATCTTGATACATTTACCCTCTGGTCTGGTCTAAATGAATTGAACAAAAACTGTGACACTTCTGCCATAGCTCCACCTGATCCTACTATTAACATCCTAAGAATGGTGGAGGATTATTATTTTATTTTTTAATAGTATAAAGACAACAGTTTTATTAACAAAGAACAATGTTGCTTGGAGAAGTAATGTAAGTATGGATGTCTAAATAGTTGTGTATATGTATTACTCAAGGACAATTCCATCTTGCACCACTTTTCTTTCCTGACACTCCTGTGTGACAATGTTTCCTAGATGTTATATGAACTGCTGTGCGCTTGTGTCGTTGCTCTGTCGCTTAGCATCCTGCCAACTCCCTGCAGTCTTTGTCCGGAAGTGGATAAAAATAATATTGTGACCTGTGAGGTGGTCATAATTGACTGAAAATGACTGGAAATTAGTGTTATTGGGGTTAGCAATTTTAAAAATAAAAAACAGAACCAAAACCAAAACACGAACTTAAAACAGATCTAAAACCAAAACCAAAGCTTTTTACTTATTTTTAATAGCACACTTTCACATAAACTACAACACCAGGATAGGGGAAGTGTGGGATAGCCATTCCCCCATTCCAGACATTGAAGGCCTATAATGTAGTGTCTTAATAGGATAGGATCTTAAGATACAGTGGACCTCATTTAGAGTCGGACGCAAAGTCCATTTTAGGCGCATCCAACATAAAAACACAATCACGCATGTGCAGAAAGCACCAAATCCGCCTGCATCTTGGACGCAATTAACACTTGCGACAGCTTGCGACTTACTACGAGAGAATGGGAGGAACACGGAATTGTAAAGGTGTGACCATGTAAATAAATCCTAGTTGCAGTGAGGCGCAGACTCAACACATGTCAAAACAGGGCTAAAGCTGTGCGGCAGGAATTAGGTGGCGCAAGCTTTAGCTAGCTGCTGGAACTGCTCGCAGCTCGATAGGGTATTAAGAGTGGGATGCAAATGGGGTTGCTTGCCACTCGCAATACCCTACCAAGCTGCGGCACACTCCCACTCCTACACTTCTTAAATGGACTTTGCGTCCGACTCTAAATGAGGTCTAGTGTGTGCAACTCAACATAGTCATGTAAGAGCTCAATTTTTGCAGCCACTTATATTTGGGTTGCAAATTGCTCTCAACTCTACATGAGGGCCTCAGTCATTTAGGCTCCCCATAACTTTGATGATTTTGGCCACCTAGTTCATTTAGTGGTAGCAACAAGCCTGCATTTAGCTGCTTTTTTGACTGTCATTGTATGAAAAGTCACTTTTAACATTGAATTATATTTATTTTAATGTTCCAACGGCATAGGCAATGCATATGTGGCTACCTAATTGTTACTTTGGTAATATTAACATTACATTGCACATAATTAACTTTTATGATTTTAGGAATCACTCTAGAAGAAGAATATCCCTTTGCAAATTAGTTTTCTATTATTTGGGACTTAAGATGTCCTATGACAAGAGATGCTCCAAAGTTAAGAACCAATCAAATTTTGATCGCAAGAACATGTTCAACCACTAGCTAAAAATTTTTGAATGTGTTGCTTGAAAATTGCGGTTTGCCTTCTCCATTCATTTTCAAAGTTCATGTTCTCCGATAACGATCATGGTTTGCTTTTTGTTTGATGGTCATGTTTGCTGTTTACATTTAAATTAGTGTTATTTTTAAGCACTATTTTATTCTAAAC
Source organism: Mixophyes fleayi (assembly GCF_038048845.1). NCBI lineage: Eukaryota > Metazoa > Chordata > Amphibia > Anura > Limnodynastidae > Mixophyes > Mixophyes fleayi. The sequence goes on along the minus strand of NC_134402.1, from coordinate 304,671,633 downwards.
ACTATTTAAATAAGGTTTCTAAACATTTTATCATTAAATGCTAAAAAAAAAGATTAATGATTCGAACTGTGAACACTTTGCCGTTCATCATTAAAACAGTTAAAATTTGTCGATTTAAGTTTGAACACGTGTGAACTGGCTCGAATATGGTCAAACAGGACTGAACATGGTTGAACTGGCTCAAACATGGTCTAACTTTTTAGACTTTTTTACATTTAGATTAATTTTTAAAAGCAATTAAAAATGTAAGAAAATCTGGTGAATTTTCTAGTTTTTGTATCGATTCGACAAACTGTTTTGATAAAAGATACACGGCCGGTTCCAGAATCTCTACCTATGTCCATTAGCGCCCTGGACCTGCTCAAAGCCCGAAAGTGGTATAGCCAGCAGTGTTTGTAGAGCAATAAACCATATTATTCAACATTGCATAGCAAAGTGACTGCTGAGCAGAGAGGTTATATGCAGTGGTAAAATACGTTATAGCGGTTCGCGCTGTGTGCAGTGTGACCTGGATTTCTGCATACTCTATATATAATCATTGAGATGATGAAACCCCTCGAATGCAAGGCAATTAAGGGATGCAATAACCTCTACAGACAGGAACAGTGTCGGACTTCTACAGGCGCTAGACCACCCTCTATCCCTATGCTGTGCTCTCCTACCTGTTCTTGCATCTGCTGCTGGTTTCTTCAAGTCAGCTGCTGCTTGGCCAGAACCAGAAGTGTTGGGGTCCTGTTTGGAAAAGAGATAGCTATTATTCAACTCCTAGAAAGTAGAGCAATAATAATCAACATTTATTTATATAGCGCCAGCAAATTCCGTAGCACTTTCAAATTGGGAACAAACACAGTAATAAAACAATACAGGGTAATACAGACTGAGGTAAGAAGGCTCTGCCCGCTATGACTATACACTAGACCAACCTAACCCCAACCAGCTCAACATTAAATTAATAGCACTCACGTTTAATAATTAAGCGCCTTTCACCACAAAATTAAATAGTGTTTACATTCATGAATGTAAACACCTCCTTCCTACAAACCAGTCCCAACATTAAAATCATTCACTTCCAATATGTGCATATACTGCCCCCCCCCCCCCAAACCCCAACATTAAATTAATAGGATTCCCATTTAATATGTAGACCTCCTACACACACACCAGCCCTGAAATTATTAGCATAAATAAAAAGACCTATTTCTCCCAAACAGTCCCATATTTTTTACAGAATGGGCACAATAAAAATATCAACCCCCCTATATTTTGGGCGCCAGAACAGTCTCATCAACCTCATCCTCTATATTTTTTTTATAGATTTGCATACAGTATATCAAGTTTAAAAAAATTATAAACTGGGAGCCAGAATAGTCATCTAAACCCCCCATCCCCTATAGATTTTATAGATTTGGTAGCTGGATTTTTAAGACAACCTCACCCCCCTTGATGGGATTTTGATGAATTTATGTATTTTTATGCTCTAAAGAGAAAACTACATATATGAAAACTATAGTTTACTTACAGTCTGCTTTTTCTTCTTCTTTCTCTTCTTTGCTAACACTGCTTGAGCTGAAAAATCAGTCGCACCGCTGTCTCTGCAGCGCTGTCAGGTGACTCCCAGAGAGAGTGGATCCGATCCGATAACCCTCCCTTGAACAGGAACAGGGATCGCGGGGTCTGTAGGCAGGGCCGGATTTCCCGCTAGGCAACTGCCTAGGGCCTAGCGGTCCCCAGAGGGCCCAGTCAGGACAGGCGGTGAGCGGGGTAGGCAAGGCGGAGAAGTGCTCCCCTCCGCCTGCCATCCCTCTCTGTCCGCCGACGTAGTAAAAGAGACTGCGGACGGAAACAGACTTAAAAAAAAAAAAACAGTCACGTGATCGCATGATAGGTCCCGGCAGTCTCTCCTCCTCATTCAGGGGAAACAGAGAGGAGAAAAGACTGCTGGGACCTGTCATGCGATCACGTGACTGTTTTTTTTTTTTTAAAGTCTGTTTCCGGCCACTGTGTGAGGACTAACCGAGGAGCTGCGTGGTGGAGAAAAAAGAAGACAGGAAGACAAGAAGACCAGAAGACAGAAAAGTGGAATACAAAAGAGAAAAAGACAGGTAAGTAAAACGGAGGCACATAGTGTGAGGTGATAATGAAGGGGCACAGAGGTGACACAGTGAAGGGGCACAGAGGTGGCACAGAGGTGACACAGTGAAGGGACACAGAGGTGACACAGTGAAGGGGCACAGAGGTGACACAGTGAAGGGGCACAGAGGTGGCACAGTGAAGGGGGCACAGAGGTGGCACAGAGGTGACAAAGTGAAGGGACACAGAGGTGACACAGTGAAGGGACACAGAGGTGACACAGTGAAGGGACACAGAGGTGACACAGTGAAGGGGCACAGAGGTGACACAGTGAAGGGACACAGAGGTGACATAGTGAAGGGACACAGAGGTGACATTTTGAAGGGACAAAAGTGGCAATAAATGGGCATAGTGTGATGATTGAGGGACAAAAGTGACAAGGGCACATCCTTGGATTTATGCGTATTATTTTTGCAAACAACTTAATTTAATATTAATATTTAATATTTCTGTCCTGACTTAAATACTTATTAGGTTGTTTTGACCCAACTACTTAAAAAAACGGGACTGCTTGGTAATTATTTAGGGGTGCCTTTTTCTGCAGCAGGGTGGCCTTGCTCTTTTCACATGTTAGGTACGCCCCCAAAGAGGCAAGCTACACCCCCACCTCCTTTGGCAGCACATGCTTTCACTTCTGCGTAACTATAGGGGTATATGGCAGGCTGCAAAAATATAGTGCTATGGAGTGTTTCAGGGAGGGGGCCCAAAAACAGTATCCTGCCTAGGGCCCTATGAGGTCTAAATCCGGCTCTGTCTGTAGGAGCTGCATGTGATCTAAGCTCTGATTGGAGGAGCTCATCACATGATGTTAGTGAGTGCTGGGGCTGTGCTGACTGTGCATGCACCGCCCCAGCTGTATCGTCGGCAGTGATAGTCATTGGTTTGGGGGACCTGGGTAGCAGTCCCTCCCCGCTACATTAAGGAGCAGAGCATTTAGGTGTTGGGGCCCACCGGTCATTTTTCCGGTACTCCGGTGGGCCAGTCCGACACTGGACAGGAACATGAGCTGCTTCAGTCCCTCCTGGCCGTTGGCTTTAAATATGCTACTACAAACCCGCCCTCGCTCACAAACTATGACTATCTTTGTTTCCTAAAGTTTCAGCCTCAGAAATATCACAAACAATAAAAAATAAACAAAAATTAAATCAAATCTAAACTCTACCATATAATTTCCTATTCTTTTAAGATGTTTGTGTTTTTTGTTTTTAATGTTCAATCTTTTTTAAAATGTTGCACACATTGCAGTAGATGTCAATCATTACTAACATAACTACATACATGGGCCCAAAATATAAGCAGCCCTCATTAACATTAGATAGGGATGGATGAAATGGTGAATTAAACTATCGGAAAATCCAGTTGGCAGATGACCATATTCTGAGATTGTTATCAGTCTACCCTACTAACTGGGTCCCATGGGGCCTGAGGGCCAAGCAATTTAATGTGTTAACTATGTCACTTATATACAGGGCTGCCTTCAGAATCTGTGGGGCCCTGTACAAATTAAAGAGGCTCCCCCCCCCCCCCCACACATCTCCACGGGAATCTTCAAACTCCCCAATATTAACTTACCTTGTCGTTCTTGACGTGATGAGATCACTGCGCGGCACCCTCCCAGTGATCCATAAGGGCCTGGGAGCTGCTGCATCGTTAAAGTAAAAGAAAAATAATAAAAAGGAGTAAAATTCAAGGTGGCAGCAGAAGCAGGGAACACAAATCTGTCTGGGCCCTTTACATTTGTACACCCTGCACAAATTGGACACAGATTGTGCATGTGTAGTTAGGTCTATCTATCTATCTATCTATCTATCTATCTATCTATCTATCTATCTATCTATCTGTCTATGTGACATTGGCACATCTAAGGACACGTTTAAGGACAAGGAATAATCATGCTTATTAGGGTGTTTGTGTGAAGTGGAGGGTTAATGTGTGAATTGATGATATTTCATGGACCACACTACATTGAGTAATTGCCAAATGCAGTTAACATAACATTTGTGCTTTTAATCGCGTCCCATTTGTAAGGTCTGATATATATTAGATCATAAATATTTTTTCTATATCCTTTTATGCTAAACATGTACAGTAGTAGACTTCACTGGTAAGTACATATTCAATTCAGTTACTGATACAATTTTACTTGGTGCTTTTTATTCAAAAGAGATTTTCTGCCATCTAGTGGTTGCAAGGTTTATAACAGTCTCACATACTGCATTTTAAGGATTATTATTATTATTGTTAATCGCAGCATTTTGGATTTAATTCTGCCCACTTCACTAGGAAGTGGGCAGATGCAAGAGGCTGCCATACTTTCCCGGACATTCCGGGAATGTATGGCAGTATGTATTATGCCACACAGTAGGGCCATTAGTTCATATTATGCCACACAGCAATGCCCCAAGTTCCTATTATGCCGCACATTACTGCCCCATTTCATATTATGCCAGAAAGAAGTGCCGTCCTATTTCATATTATGCCACACAGTATTTCCCCCATTTCATATTATGCCAAATAGAGGTGCCATCAGTTCATATTATGCCACATAGTACTGCCTTAATTTCATATAATGCCAAACAGCGGTGTTGGTGATAGATGTTAAACCACAACAAGCTTTTAGACTTAACCAATTTGTTGGTCTTATTTCAAAACTTGTTATAGCAGATGATATAGACATATATGTAGTTGCTCACAGTTGATACTGACTGCAACAGACAGGCAGTATGACAAGCTTAATATATGCAGATGATAGTAAGCTTATATTGTGGACAATGTCAGAGAACAGGTTACTCATATCTATTTTGTGCCTCCGGTCACTATATTTACCTATATATAAGCAGTTTTAACACAAAAAGGATCCAGCTCTAGTTATGATGTCTTTACAGTTCGACTGTCACTTGGAAGAAGCTGCTGAGACCCGAACTTCCTGTCTGTGCATGCTCAGTAGAGCGATGCGGCTGGCTGGAGGCTGCCCCACTTCCTGTCTTCACTAGATCACAGGGGACACCACTACCAAGATGGGAGACGGAGCGTAGCGCTCCACATTAACAAGTAGTGCTCCCAATTTCATATATACACACACACACACACACACCATGATTAAACATATACATAAATAAAAGTTAGGCACTTGCAGCAGCCCTATTTCCTTGAGTGCAACTCACCTCTGGAATCTGCACACCGACCCCAGAGCTCTGTAGCAACCGTATAATGCTGCTGCCCATTTCATAAAACAGGGAAGCCCAGAGAAGGCTGCTTCAGCATGCAATTCCCCAGGCCATGCTGGCAAGCAGTTCAATTAAACTTTAATATTTAACCAGGAGTGCTCTTTTACCTGAAGGGGGTGCAAATATATCGAATTGCCCCCAGCACTGTATAATATTGAAAGATGGAGACTGAAGTGAATGTGGAGAAGCAACCTTGCATTCCTTTTCATGGAAGAAGCAGGGCAAATCAATGTGTTTCTTGTGAGCTAATAACATTTTTTAAAATGTGACACACGTAGCACAGCCAGACCCTATGAGAATATGTTTTTGTTTTTAAAGAAGTATGGTGTTACAAGATTATCAATTATCTCTTGGCAGATAATTATTTAAATAACAAATGAGAAACAAAACAGATACTTGTTTGATTGCAATTACCATAAACATATCTTACTTGAACATGGGAGATTAGGCTTCAATGTTAATTGCTACAGTTATTAAAGCCAACCTACTGCCTGAAATGTTTTTGTAAGGAAGAAATATTACCTACATAAAATTGTAGCATAAAACATAATGCCTGATTCATCAAGGCACACGTTCTGGGCATGGCACATTAAGGAAAGTAAGGCAAAAAAATGAGTGTGTTTTTCTCCTGGACAAAAACCATGTTACAATGAAAGGGCTGCAAATTAGTTTATTAGTATGCACATAAGTTAAATATAGGGCAGCACGGTGGCTTAGTGGTTAGTACTTCTGCCTTACAGCACTGTAATTCCCAATCATGGCCTTATCTGTGAGGCGTTTGTATGTTCTCCCCGTGTTTGGGTGGGTTTCCTCTGGGGGCTCTGGTTTCCTCCCACACTTCAAAAACATACTGGTAGGTTAATTGGCTGCTAACAAATTGACCCTAGTCTGTGTGTCTGTCAGTCTCTGTCAGTCTGTGTGTATGTTAGGGAATTTAGACTGTAAGCCCCAATGGGGCAGGGACTGATGTGAGTAAGTTCTCTGTACAGCGCGGAATTAGTGGCTCTATATAAGTAAATGGTAATAATAATAATAATAATAATAATAATAATAATAATAATAAATACTGACTGTTTTTTCATGTAGCACACAAATACTTGATAGCTTTATTTGTACACTGAAATTTAAAGGTGATCTAGGACATGCCCTACCCCAACTATAAATCTGCCATCACATTTTATATTTACCTCTCCCTCCAATGTAACATGGTTTTGGCAAGGTGCAAAGTTACTAATGTTTTTTGCTTTACTTCCCTCCGAGCCCAAAGTAATTTTGCGTACATTAGCACAAAACCGGCAGATGGCAAAGGCAGACTTTAACAGATTAAGTGTGATTATCTCATAGTTGCCAACTCCCGGAAACTTGTGGGGGCGAGACTGGAGGGTGGGAGGGGGCGGTACAAGGCCAATTGCGTCATTTTGGCCCCGCCCCCCACGAAAAAGTAATTTGCGTCGCATGGGGCGGGGCCAAAATGCTGCGATTGGCCTCGTCCCGCCCCCTCCCGCCCTCCAAAATGGCGTGATTCACCGATAACGCGATTCTCAGTGAAATCCGGGATGCGGGAGAAATGCCATCTCCCCCGGGAGCCCGGGAGACTGACCCGAATTTCGGGAGTCTCCCGGACTTTCCGGGAGAGTTGGAAAGTATGGATTATCTGCGCCCACTTTATTGTAGCACGCCTGTAAGTAACTGCATAGTCAAAGACACTACTATAGTTATCTGAATCTAATTGTTATATTTTACAATCTGAGGCCAAAATTGCCTATCTGTTTTTTTATACTGATAATTACAAGTGTATTTGGGTTAGGGTAATCTTTTATTTATGTAGTTCTTTTCTTGCTGTTTGTTATGTGGTGTAATGTAAGTTTACATTATGAGTTTGCCTGACAAAGTCTGATACTTGCTGCAAATGTTTTATTTTTATTAGCCACTAAAATGTATCTTTTTTAATTTGATGACAAAGGTATATGGTGAAGTCCCCCTAATGGCCAACATGTTACATAGTATTATATAGCCTTAAACATTTACAATTACTTTTAACAGTTCCAAGTGCATGGCTCCAGGTATTGTAGTAAATACTTAAGATTTATACAAATAAAAATGATTTTTGTTAAGCACAGAGCAGCACTTGGTCATTGGCTAAGTTCAGTCAGTGCAAGACAAAATAGAATATTTGTCCGTATACTTCATTGCAAACTCATTTGTCCATGTGCATACTTCTGGACATATGTTTACCCATGTAAATTGCTTGTTTAACATGGAAAGGTACTGCTATCCGTGCATTCGAAATGCAGGCTTGTTCTGCTTGAGTATAGTCACACCCAGAGAAGCGGAAATTTAGGTATGGTGGTATGAAAAATGTAATGGGAATGGAAGTGAATGGAGTTTCATAGTTTTATAACGAAGGCTGAGGGAGAAATGGCAGTATAGCATACCACCATATACACCCCCGCTTCGATTACTGTGTGGCATATCTCTACCATTTAGCACCAATCCAGTGACTTTGTCACAAAAAATAAATAAAAAATAAATAAATATATATATATACATATATATATATATATATATATATATATATATGTATATAAGACAATATAAAAAGAACAGGGCGCCACATAGTGTATTACCAAACACAATATACAAATAGAAAATAAAGGAATTACCACAATAGATTCCCTATAGTGATAATAGTGAATACCAAAATGCAGATAGTATAAGAAAACCACAATTGTGAGTGCAATAAGTCAATTCGCAGGTGAAATCATCACATATAAGCGATTCTGCGTACCAGATAGAGAACTTGACAAGCTCAAAACGTGAAGCAGGTGATATTTCACAGTCAGCTATGGCATAGAAGGACAGCTCCTCGACGGGACAATCATCGATTACAGATGTATTTTCAGAACATAGACATGATAAAAAGACTAAAATAGTGTAATACTGTATGACACTAATTTTAATAAAACAGTAAGTATCCCACTTACATAAAATAACAAGGCAAAGCACATAAAGGTATCTTTCAACAGTATTCATCTGGAAATGCATGTAATCTTGTGGAATTATAGCGTTAAGTTCTTACTGTGATCCCACAGCCGCTTAGCTGGAAATAAATATATCCAGTATCCACAGGGTAAGAAACCGTAATATCGAGATGAACAAATGAATCCTCAAAGCATTTCGTCCATAAGATTAAAGGACTTCATCAGGAGAAAAAGTTCAACAGAGTAGATGTAAAAACGGAGCCACACTTTATACCCGTTGGCGCCATGTTAGGACTCACACCCGGAAGCACGCTGCGTCCACCCACGCTAGCGTGATGACGTGTAGGGATGAGCTCCGTCAGTCAGCACATGCGCAGTAACGGACAGTGATCCCTCAGCGCAAGTCGGGATATCACACATAAAGATAGGACTCATAACAGCAAGTAATCAACAACAAATAGCAGATATATGGATGCATACCCTAAATGAAACACTCAGATATGGGATCAAAACAACATAGTAATATATAAGAGAGTACCGAGCACATGCGCAGTCCATCTCCACCATATAAAAATAGTGTGAGATATGTTCCGTAGATCAACAAATATATATTGAAAACATAATGCTCATTAGTAACCAATAATTAATAGACCAGTCGCACATAGATGAAGGACTAAAAAAACATATAAAATGTCCATCATACTATCTGGGAGGAGTATAAGGACTAAGAGACTAATTACTCATAATGAGTAATATTCCAAAATAACTAATACAGTGATAATTAATAAAGAAAATTAAGAAAAAGTACAGAAATAACCAGGATAAACCATCTCATAATGTACAAATATAGAACAGAAATAAGGATGAACGAATAGAACTAATAAAATATAATATAATAATATCACCACCTAGATAATTATCTAATATATAAATGCTTAGTGGCGTCTGTCTGTCTGTGTGTGTGTGGGAAAAAAAATCCAAGTTGCAGCGCCACCTGCTGGGCAGAGTTATACACTAACCTACTAAATTCTTAGTGTGTGTGGGGGAAAAAAATTCAAAAAGGGCTGAAATTTGGTAGAGCTCAAACTCATTTTCGTGAGGTATTGTTACCTCATGAACACACATGTGTAGAGGCGTGCGTTAGTGTGTGTGTGTGTGTGGAAAAAACTATTTTCTCAGAAAGGGCTCATCCAGTTGACCTGAAATTTGGTATACTGACATTATTTGACAAAAAAATTAGAATAGTCAAGTCAGTTAACTTTCATCATCCCCCCCTTCCCCCCGTGGGAGGGGTAGTAAAGGCTAAATTTACGAGTTGAGGGGTCAAACTCATTTTCGTGAGGTAATTTTACCTTATGAACACACATTAAAAAGGCCGCTTGCGTCGGGAACTAAAGCTCTTCCCCTGAGGAGGCCAGGGCTAGGTCCAAATGCATGACAAGAACCTTTTTAAGACCTTAAGTAGCTTGATTTGACTAGAATGCATGAGTATCATGCACGGGTTAACTTGTATAATGTAATAAGTATTGGCTACATGCCAAACAGTGAACCAGAAAAAGTAACTAGGAATAGCCATAACTGACACCTCTACAAAAAGGAGTCTAAGATACAAACAAATACTGCCTCCACATAACAAATGGAGGTCCACAATGCTATACATACATAAATATTAGAGAAATGGATGCAGGACTAAGTAACCACAACTCAATCCTAATGAAAATAGACAAGTTACCTATAACGACTGAATAGCAGAAATCAATTAATAAAGAGAGAACTGAAACAATAAGGGAAGGGAGGATAGTAACCAGGGCCATTAAATAGGGCAGCACAGTGGCCTAGTGGTTAGCACGTCTGTCTCACAGCACTGGGGTCATGAGTTTGATTCCCGACCATGGCCTTATCTGTGTGGAGTTTGTATGGTCTCCCTGTGTTTGCGTGGGTTTCCTCCGGGTGCTCCCTTTTTCCTCCCACACTCCAAAAACATACTGGTAGGTTAATTGGCTGCAATCAAAAATTGACCCTAGTCTCTCCCTCTCTGTCTGTCTGTGTGTGAGTGTGTGTCTATAGTAGGAAATTTAGACTGTAAGCTCCAATGGAGCAGGGACTGTTGTGAATGAGTTCTCTGTACAGCGCTGCGGAATTAGTGGCGCTATATAAATAAATGATGATGATGATGATGATTAAAGAAATGAAGCTATCTCATAATAATCATTGAGACCAAAGGGAACAAGAGTATTAAGTGTAAAGATCCAGTACATCTCACATTGGGACAATTTTTTGTTTAAGTCTCCCCCTCTTGGGCCAAGTTCAACTTGTTCTATCGCCATAAATTTAAGGAATTGGGGATCGGCTTGATGTTTCTCCACGAAATGTCTCAGAACAGAGTGACTCAATATCCTGTTCTTGATGCTTCTAACATGTTCTTGTATGCGGAGTTTCAAGACCCTTTTGGTCTTTCCTACATATTTATGACTGCAGTCGCATTTAAGAAGGTATACCACAGAAGAAGACAAACAATTAAGATGCTTACTGATGGTAAATTGCTAAGTATTACTAGAATTACAAAAAGACCTACTGATAGGAGATGAATATCTGCAGATGTTACAATGATTGCAACGAGTGCTACCTTTAATATTCAGAAAAGAAGGGGGAATGGAAGCAGAACCCTCTTTAAGTCTACTGGGGGCTAGAATTTCTTTGAGGTTTCGGCTTTTCTTAAAAATGATATTGGGTTTCTCAGGAAGTATCTCATGAAGTACTGGGTCCCTCCTTAACACATTTCAATGTTTATTAAGAACCGATCTAATATGCCCCTCCTTGCTGTTATATGTAGTAATAAATGGGGCAAAAAAATCTCTCTTCTCGGTCTTATTATATTGGAGAAGATTAGTACGTTCTAATTTCTACGTTTTTTCTACTGATTCCACTAAAAGATTTTCAGGGTAACCTCTCTGCTTAAACCTATTAGAGTATACCTCTAGTTGGTCATTACAGAATGTATCTTCGCTACAGTTACGTTTGATGCGTTGAAATTGAGAATATGGTATATTCATTTTGCATCTCTTTACATGAGAGCTGTTAAAGTGAAGGTAACTGTTCGTGTCAACAAGCTTCATATAATTATTTGTCAGGACTAAAACCTCCTTCGAAATTTTTTCGTTTGGAGTCTAAAAGTAAACACATCGAAATTTTTCAGGATTTAATTACGGGTGACCTTTGTGAATATACAAATAAGGTACGCTATCCTCATAATCTTGATAATAAGGAAAGTAAGGCCATTGATAGTTTGAAGAATAACCTTGAACTTGTTATTAGACAAGCTGACAAGGGAGGTGGCATTGTGCTACAGGACATGTCAGATTACATCAAAGAAGCAGAAAGACTTTTAGGAGATACATCATCTAATCGTCCCTTAGAGAGTGACCCTACAGATTGCTTTGTTTCTGAATTGAGAGATATATTGATTAATGCACTCCATAGAAATATCATCATTAAAGATGAGTTTCAGTTCATGATGACTAATTTCCCAGTGTTGCCCATTTTTTATCACCTGCCAAAAATTCATAAAAGTCTGATAGATCCACTTGGGAGGCCAATAGTCGCTGGTATTGACTCATTGACCTCCAACATTTCAAATTATGTAGATGTTTTCCTTCGCCAATATGTATTGACTTTGAGATCTTACATTAAGGATACTATGCATATTCTACAAATTCTTCAAAATTACAAATGGGATGAGGACCTTTATTGGGTCACCATCGACGTCCAAGCTCTCTATATCTCTATCGAACATGATAAAGGTATCTCTGCTGTTAAACAAGTCTTGGCGTTGGATAATAGTCTCTCTCCTACCCATCAGGATTTCATTTGTATCCTTATACAATATATATTGAAACATAACTATTTCCAATTTTGTAATAAATTTTACCTACAGACATGTGGCACCGCTATGGGCACAACATTTGCGCCTAATTTTGCTAATATCTTTATGGGCGTATGGGAGGAGCAATTCATATATGCCCCTAATGAATTTACCAACAACATCGTCCTATACAAAAGGTATATCGACGATATTATTTTGATTTGGAAAGGAGACATTGTGTGTCTTCAGAATTTCTTTCTTTATATCAATAATAATGAATTTAATCTTAAATTCACTATGAAGTATGATAAAACTAAGATCTAATATCTGGATTTAATCCTTTTGGGGCAAGGTGATGCTATTGTAACACGTAATTATATGAAGCATGTTGACACGAACAGTTACATTCACTTTAACAGCTCTCATGTTAAGAGATGCAAAATGAATATACCATATTCTCAATTTCAACGCATCAAACGTAACTGTAGCGAAGATACATTCTGTAATGACCAACTAGAGGTATATACAAAAGTGGAAGCTGCTCAAATCAAGTTATAGGCCATAACAGGTGCTTGAAAGGGTGGGGTTATCCTGCAAGGAACATACACACAACATTTTTTCCCCCAGCACACTGCTATAGCCAGCAACAGATCTGCCATTTCTACTGTAGATAAAAATGCAAAAGTCTTTGTTGCACACATTTGCAAATGTATGTTTAAGCCATCCGCCACGCCAAGGCGCTTTTGCTAATAGGATGGTCCTACTCTAAACAATGAGAGTCCCATATATTTGGGCCATACATATGTGTTTTTAAATTGAGAGCCAACTTACCAAAGAGGTACCCCAGAAGCCTCCAAACAGCAATTCAGTGCCAGTACCCCCTCTCAACTACTGACACCAACATGCCTCTCAGACAAATACAAAAGTGGAAGCTGCTCAAATCAAGTTATAGGCCATAACAGGTGCTTGAAAGGGTGGGGTTATCCTGCAAGGAACATACACACAACATTTTTTCCCCCAGCACACTGCTATAGCCAGCAATCTTCTCCAATATAACTAGAGGTATACTCTAATAGGTTTAAGCAGAGAGGTTACCCTGAAAATCTTTTAGTGGAAGCAGTAGAAAAAACTAAGAAATTAGAATGTACTAATCATCTCCAATATAATAAGACCGAGAAGAGAGATTTTTTTGCCCCATTTATTACTACATATAACAGCAAGGAGGGGCATATTAGATCGGTTCTTAATAAACATTGGAATGTGTTAAGGAGGGACCCAGTACTTCATGAGATACTTCCTGAGAAACCCAATATCATTTTTAAGAAAAGCCGAAACCTCAAAGAAATTCTAGCCCCCAGTAGACTTAAAGAGGGTTCTGCTTCCATTCCCCCTTCTTTTCTGAACATTAAAGGTAGCACTCGTTGCAATCATTGTAACATGTGCAGATATTCGTATCCTATCAGTAGGTCTTTTTGTAATTCTAGTAATACTCAGCAATTTAACATCAATAAGCATCTCAATTGTTTGTCTTCTTCTGTTGTATACCTTCTTGAATGCGACTGTGGTCTTAAATATGTAGGAAAGACCAAAAGGGTCTTGAAACTCCGCATACAAGAACATGTTAGAAGCATCAAGAACAGGATATTGAGTCACTCTTTTCCGAAACATTTCGTGGAGAAACATCAAGCCGATCCCCAATTCCTTAAATTTATGGCCATAGAACAAGTTGAACTTGGCCCAAGAGGGGAAGACTTAAACAAAAAATTGTCCCAACGTGAGATGTACTGGATCTTTACACTTAATACTCTTGTTCCCTTTGGTCTCAATGATTATTATGAGATAGCCCCATTTCTTTAATGGCCCTGGTTACTATCCTCCCTTCCCTTATTGTTTCAGTTCTCTCCTTATTAATTGATTTCTGCTATTCAGTCGTTATAGGTAACTTGTCTATTTTCATTAGGATTGAGTTGTGTTCACTTAGTCCTGCATCCATTTCTCTAATATTTATGTATGTATAGCATTGTGGACCTCCATTTGTTATGTGGAGGCAGTATTTGTTTGTATCTTAGACTCCTTTTTGTAGAGGTGTCAGTTATGGCTATTCCTAGTTACTTTTTCTGGTTCACTGTTTAGCATGTAGCCAATACTTATTACATTATACAAGTTAACCCGTGCATGATACTCATGCATTCTAGTCAAATCAAGCTACTTAAGGTCTTAAAAAGGTTCTTGTCATGCATTTGGACCTAGCCCAGGCCTCCTCAGGGGAAGAGCGTTAGTTCCCGACGCAAGCGGCCTTTTTAATGTGTGTTCACAAGGTAAAATTACCTCACGAAAATGAGTTTGACCCCTCAACTCGTAAATTTAGCCTTTACTACCCCTCCCACGGGGGAAGGGGGGATGATGGAAGTTAACTGACTTGACTATTCTAATTTTTTTGTCAAATAATGTCAGTATACCAAATTTCAGGTCAATTGGATGAGCCCTTTCTGAGAAAATAGTTTTTTCCACACACACACACACACACTAACGCAAGCCTCTACACATTTGTGTTCATGAGGTAAAATTACCTCACGAAATGAGTTTGAGCCCTACCAAACTTCAGCCCTTTTTGAATTTTTTTCCCCCACACACACTAAGAATTTAGTAGGTCAGTATATAACTCTGCCCAGCAGGTGGCGCTGCAACTTGTTTTTTTTTTTTCACACACACACAGAAAGACAGACGCCACTAAGCATTTATATATTAGATAATTATCTAGGTGGTGATATTATTATATTATATTTTATTAGTTCTATTCGTTCATCCTTATTTCTGTTCTATATTTGTACATTATGAGATGGTTTATCCTGGTTATTTCTGTACTTTTTCTTAATTTTCTTTATTAATTATCACTGTATTAGTTATTTTGGAATATTACTCATTATGAGTAATTAGTCTCTTAGTCCTTATACTCCTCCCAGATAGTATGATGGACATTTTATATGTTTTTTTAGTCCTTCATCTATGTGCGACTGGTCTATTAATTATTGGTTACTAATGAGCATTATGTTTTCAATATATATTTGTTGATCTACGGCACATATCTCACACTATTTTTATATGGTGGAGATGGACTGCGCATGTGCTCGGTACTCTCTTATATATTACTATGTTGTTTTGATCCCATATCTGAGTGTTTCATTTAGGGTATGCATCCATATATCTGCTATTTGTTGTTGATTACTTGCTGTTATAAGTCCTATCTTTATGTGTGATATCCCGACTTGCGCTGAGGGATTACTGTCCGTTACTGCGCATGTGCTGACTGACGGAGCGCATCCCTACACGTCATCACGCTAGTGTGGGTGGACGCAGTGTGCTTCCGGGTGTGAGTCCTAACATGGCGCAAACAGCTATAAAGTGTGGCTCCGTTATTACATCTACTCTGTTGAACTTTTTCTCCTGATGAAGTCCTTTAATCTTATGGACGAAACGCATTGAGGATTCATTTGTTCATCTGGATATTACGGTTTTATACCCTGTGGATACTGGATGTATTTATTTCCAGCTAAGCGGCTGTGGGATCACAGTAAGAACTTAACGCTATAATTCCACAAGATTACATGCATTTCCAGATGAATACTGTTGAAAGATACCTTTATGTGCTTTTGCCTTGTTATTTTATGTAAGTGGGATACTTACTGTTTTATTAAAATTAGTGTCATACAGTATTACACTATTTTAGTCTTTTTATCATGTCTATGTTCTGAAAATACATCTGTAATCGATGATTGTCCCGTCGAGGAGCTGTCCTTCTATGCCATAGCTGACTGTAAAATATCACCTGCTTCACGTTTTGAGCTTGTCAAGTTCTCTATCTGGTACGCAGAATCGCTTATATGTGGTGATTTCACCTGGGAATTGATTTATTGCACTCACATTTGTGGTTTTCTTATACTATCTGCATTTTGGTATTCACTATTATCACTATAGGGAATCTATTGTGGTAATTCCTATATTTTCTATTTGTATATTGTGTTTGGTAATACACTATGTGGCGCCCTGTTCTTTTTATATTGTCTTAGATTCTTCAGATTCACCATCTGATTTGGAACCGGCTGCCTCCTGTCAATTGGACTCTGTATTTACCTTGTTAATAGACATTTATTATTGTACAGAATTGAGTTGAGCGCCCCCTGTGTGGTATCTGTATTTTTGTGTATATATATATATGTATATATATATATATATATGTATTGTAACAAAAGGAGGCATTTATCTGGCAATATACAGAGAAAGCAGGGAAGTAGAGTAAAACATTTCTGCAGTAATGCACCTAGAGTGAAGACTTATGTATGAAAACCAATAGTTTAAATTTGGTTAAACTTACATGATCTGAAATCCTTCCTCTCAGCAAACAGACAGGGCGTGTCTGGTTGTGCAAACAGAGGCAGTGATGGGTGTTTTCTTTTAAAGAGAAGGTCGGTGTGTCACCTGTCCATCAAGCTAAGGCTGGGGGAGGAGCATCATGTATAAAAGCTTGTTTGTTTCATTTTATTATTATTATTATTATTAATATTTATTTATAAGGCGCCACAAGGCATCCGCAGCGCCGTACAGAGACAAACAAAATTACAATACAATGGGAGACAGCACAGTACAGTAAACACAGCAACTCAGTAAGCTCAATGCACAGCTAGAGAGGGCGGGGAAGGGGGAGGGAGGATCCGCAAATGACGGGGCCCAAGAAGGAGGGCGCGGAAGACAGGGAGACCCCCAGGGGGGAGGAGGGAGCGAGAGTGGATGTGGGGTGGAGGACCCTCGAGGAGGAGGGCTAAGTAGCTGGAGAGCAGAGTTAGAAGTGGTGGAAACAGGAGGAGAGATGGCCCTGCTCAGAGGAGCGTACAATCTAAGGGGAGGGGTGGACAGACAGAGAAACGCAGGGGAGAGAGGGAGAGTAGGGGGACAGAGGCAGAAGATAAGGTAGGAAGTTAAGTGGGAGACAGAAAGGCTTTAAGAAAAAGGTGGGTTTTTAGGGCCCGTTTGAAACTGGACAGATTAGGGGAAGTTCTGATGGAGGGAGGGAGCTTGTTCCAGTGGAGGGGGGCAGCGCGGGCGAAGTCTTGGATACGCGCGTGGGAGGAGGTTATAAGGGGGGAAGAGAGGCGACGGTCAGAGGCAGAACGGAGAGGGCGGGATGGAGCATGAATAGAGAGGAGGGTGGAGATGTAGGGCGCAGTGGAGTTGGCGAGGGCCTTGTAGGTGAGTGTGAGGAGCTTAAAGAGGATTCTGAAGGGGAATGGGAGCCAGTGAAGGGCTAGGTAGAGGGGGGAGACAAAAGAGGAGCGGCGAGAGAGGAAAATAAGCCTAGCTGCAGCGTTAAGGACGGATCGAAGGGGATCGAGATGAGATTGGGGGAGGCCAGTGAGGAGGAGGTTGCAGTATTCCAGGCGGGAGATGATCAGAGAGTGGATAAGGCATTTGGTGGCATCTTGGGAGAGGAAGGGCCGGATGCGAGCGATGTTGCGGAGCTGGAAGCGGCAGGATTTAGCAAGAGAGAGGATGTGGGGGCCAAAGGAGAGAGAGGAGTCGAGGATGACACCAAGGCAGCGAAGTTGGGGGACAGGGGAGATAGAGGTGTTGTCGACAGTGATGGAGAGGTCAGAAGGGGATGGGGTATGAGAGGGAGGAAAAACTATGAGCTCAGTTTTGGCAAGGTTAAGTTTGAGGAATCGAGAGGACATCCAGGAGGAGATGGCAGAGAGGCAGGCGGACACCCTAGAGAGGAGGGAGGGAGAGAGATCAGGAGAGGAGAGGTATAGTTGAGTGTCGTCAGCGTAAAGGTGGTAGCTGAAGCCGAAGGAGCTGATGAGTTCACCCAGGGAGGAGGTGTATAGAGAGAAGAGTAAGGGTCCCAGAACAGAGCCCTGAGGGACCCCGACTGGAAGGGTGGATGGGGGGGAGAGAGACCCAGAGGTGGTGACAGAGAAGGAACGGTGAGTAAGGTAAGAGGTGAACCAGGACAGGACTGGGCCGGAGAGGCCAAAAGACTGGAGGGTGTGAAGGAGGAGGGGGTGGTCAACAGTGTCAAAGGCTGCAGAGAGGTCAAGGAGGATAAGAAGGGAGAAGTGGCCCCTGGCTTTTGCAGAGAGGAGGTCATTGGTGACTTTAGCCAGGGCAGTTTCAGTGGAGTGGAGGGGGCGGAAACCAGACTGGAGAGGATCAAGGAGGGAGTATTTAGAAAGGTAGGAGGTGAGACGGCTGCAGACGAGCCTCCCGAGAATTTTGGAGGCAAAAGGGAGAAGAGATATGGGGCGATAGTTCGAGAGAGAAGTGGGGTCGAGATTAGGTTTCTTAAGAATGGGGGATACGAGAGCATGTTTGAAGGAGGAGGGGAAGATGCCAGTGGAGAGGGAGGGATTAAAGAGGTGAGCGAGGTGGGAGCAGGTGGTGGGGGAAAGGGAGCGAAGAAGGTGGGAGGGGATGGGATCCAGGGGACAGGTAGTTGGGGGGGAGGATGAAATGAGAGAGTGGACTTCCTCGCCGGTGGTGGGACGGAAGGAGTGGAGGGGAAGGTGGTTGGGGGGAGGACAGAAGAGTGGGAGGGGTGGAAGAGAGAGTGGCGGAGGAGATTTCAAGTCGGATGGCCTCGATTTTAGAGGAGAAGAAGGAGGCGAAATCAGAGGCAGTCAGGGCGGGGAGGGGGCCAGGAGAGTGCTGAAGGTGGCAAAGAGGCGGCGGGGGTTAGAGGACTGGGAAGAGATGAGGGATTTAAAGAATGATTGTTTAGCGAGTGAGAGGGCAGAGCTGTAGGATGAAAGGATGAATTTAAAGTGGAGGAAGTCAGCCAGGGAGCGGGATTTTCTCCAGTGACGTTCGGCGGAACGGGAGCATTTTTGGAGGAAGCGGGTAAATTTGGAGTACCAGGGTTGGGGTTTGGAGCAGCGGGGGTGGACGGAGTGGGCAGGGGCGACCGCGTCCAGAGCGGAGGTGAGGGTGTGATTGTAGAGGGAGACCGCCTGGTTGGGGCAGGCCTGGGAGGAAAGGGGAGAAAGGAGGGTATCGAGAGAGGAGGACAGAGAGGCAGGGTCAAGAGCATCGAGGTTGCGTATGGACAGAGTAGGTTTGGGCAGGGGGAGGGGAGCAGGAGAAGAGGAGAGAGAGAAGTAGAGGAGATGGTGGTCAGATAGAGGAAAGGGAGAGATGGAGAAGTTGGAGAGATTACATAGGTAGGAGAAGACAAGATCAAGGGAGTGACCAAGGCAGTGGGTAGAGGAGGAGGTCCATTGGGTGAGACCAAGGGAGCAAGAGAGGGTGAGCAGTTTGCTGGAAGCAGGGTAGGTGGGGTTGTCGATGGGGTTGTTAAAGTCACCGAGAATGATCGAGGGGAGATCGGAGGAGAGGTAGTGAGGAAGCCAGCTAGCAAAGTTGTCAAGGAAGAGGGAGGTGGGGCCAGGGGGGCGGTAGATGACAGTGACGCGGAGATGGATGGGGTAGAAGAGGCGGATGGAGTGAGCTTCAAAAGAGGAGAAGGAGAGGGAGGGTTCAGGTGGAATGACACGAAAAGTACAGATGGAGGAGAGGAGGAGGCCAACTCCACCGCCTGGGCGGGCACCAGGCCTGCGGAGTGGGTGAAGGAGAGGCCACCATAGGAGAGGGCAGCGGGGGAAGTAGTATCATAATCGGAGAGCCAGGTTTCAGTAACGGCAAGAAGGTTAAAGGAGTTGGATAGAAAGAGGTCGTGGATAGCAGTCAGCTTGTTGCGGACGGATCTGGCATTCCAGAGGGCACAGAAGAAAGGGGGAGAGGAGAGGGGGGAAATGGGGATGAGGTTAGCAAGATGAGCAGCGCGCGGAGGATGGCGGGGAGGAACGGGAGAGGTAGGGCGGGGGGAGAGTATGGGTATGGAGTGAGAGCGGGGAGGCATAGTAGGGAGAGAGAGTAACAGAACAGTGAGATAGTGGGGACAGTGAAAAACAGGTAAGAACAATGGTAGGAAGACAATGAAAAGGTAAAAGATAATAACGAATTAGGGCGTGGAGGGCATGGAACAACAGTACAGTGAGATAATAAGGACAATGAAGACAGGTCATTTGTTCAGGGAGACCAATGCTGGGTGAGCTGGCTGGTCCTGAGAGAGAGCTGGACTATGTATAGCTAGTGTTTAGGGTCTCCATGATTGCTGTACAAGTATACGGTGTCAAACATTTACCATCCTGACAATAAAGCACCATAAAAAGGAAGTTGTTGTTCGCGTGTACTTCTGCAGTAGCGGGCTCTTGCCACAAGTGATGTCAGGAGTGGGATGCTCCGGGAAGCAAGTTTCCGCTACCCAACCCGCGCAAACGTCAACATGGAGGAAGCACTGAAAACCCTTGTGAATGTGGCTGCTGCGCAGCAACAGCAGCAAGCTCAGATGCTACGAGTTGCCGAGGCACAGGTGGAAAACACAAGGCTCTTAAGAGAAGAGTTAAGCCAGGTGAGGCATGACAGAAATGAACCACCTGGTCCTGTTCTCCTGAAAATGTCGCTAGGTGATGACATAGAAGCATATCTGGTGTCCTTTGAGAGACTTGCAAAAAGGGCAAAATGGCCTCCCAAAGATTGGGCTGAGAGACTGGCGCCATATCTGACTGGTGAAGCTCAGCGAGCTTATATGGATCTAGATGAGGAACGGGCCTCTTATTATTTGTACCTAAAGTTTGAGATATTGGCTCGCGTTGGAGTTTCCGGGCCAGGCCGAGCCCAGTGCTATCACCAATGGCGCTATAATAAAGAAATAACGGTCAGAGCGCAAGTGGCTGAGCTTTCTAAAATTTGAAAGAAATGGCTGCAGCCTGAGGAGAATTCGCCTTTTCGGATTATTGAAGTTCTGGCGATAGATCACTGCATCCGGGGGCTGAAGCGCGATTTGCAAAGGTTGGTGCTGCAATCAGACCCACAAACTTATGAAGAGCTTGCCACCGTGGCAGAAAGGTTTTGTGCGCTACAGCAAATGACTAAAGAACCTGCATTTGTGCCAAAGCCGCTGCCATGCCAAAAGCCAGGTTTGACAATCCTTGCCACAGGGCCCAATGGCAAAACTGCTACGGACAGAGGGCCAGGTGCAAAGCTGTCTAATCTTAAGTGTCTTGAATGTGGTGAGCCAGGCCACTTTAAGGCAGAGTGTCCTAAACTACGGGAACCCATGGACTGTTCCGTGGCACATATTGGGCCTGCGTTTCCAAGCTGTCTTACCATGAGTCCCACATCAGGAAGTCCTTGTTTGTTCCGGGTGACTGTGCTAATCAACCAAAACCTTGTTCTGGCCTTGGTTGACTCGGGGAGTGAACTCTCATTGGTTTCCAGCTCTGCCTTACCCGAAACCATAACTTCTCGGTTGCCCAAAGTGAAGGTTCTTTGCGTACATGGCACGACAGAGGAGTATGAAAGAACAATACTACCAGTCACACTCAAAGACAAAACTGTTATGGTGGTAGCTGCCATAGCACCTAAACTCCCATATCCACTCATTTTGGAGCGAGACTTCCCACTGTTTAATGATGCCTTCGGTGAGCGGATCCGGCCGGACATGCCGGCAACTGATGCAACGGTCGGAAGCCCGGTCTTAAAGGAACCGCCTAAGAATCCACAACATCTGGACATCGATCTTTGGGAACCGCCAAACCGGAATGCCATCCTGGGAGTCATAGCAGGAGTTCCACAAAAGCATCCACCTGCAGGGAAACATGGACAGTCCAAACTAGCATTGGTCGGTGATGTCGCAGATGAGCCCACCCCGCCTGTCAGTGAGGATACGGACTGGTCCGCAATACCAATTTTGTTTCCTCTGCAGGACTTTGCTCGAGACCAACTTAATGATGCCACTTTGGAACATGCCTTTAAAAGTGTGACTGAGGTAAATGGGGTAGCGAAAGCCGCCCAGCCTGCAGAAGGTATACCATATTTTATTGTTAAAAATAATTTCCTGTATAGAGTTGCTACTGTACAGGGGGATAAAGTAGAACAATTAATGGTTCCTCAGGTCCATGTAACCCTAGTGTTAAAAGCAGCAAATACACATGTCTGTGGGGGACACCTAGGGGAGGATAAAACACGTGAACGAGTTCTGCTTAGGTTTTACTGGCCCGGTGTACACATGGCAGTGAAAAAGTATTGCCGGTGCTGTCCCATTTGTCAGAGCACCTGTCCCAAACCCATGTACAGGGCACCTCTCATTCCGATACCAATAGTACAAGTTCCCTTTCAACGGATAGCTATGGACCTTGTAGGGCCACTGTAAAAATCCGCACGTGGGCACCAATATATACTAGTGGTGCTTGACTATGCAACCAGATATCCAGAGGCAATTCCCCTACGAAACATAAAGTCCAGCACCATAGTTAAGGAACTTGTATTGATGTTTACACGATTGGGAATACCCAAAGAAATTCTCACAGATCAGGGTACTCCTTTCATGTCCAAACTGATGAAGGACATGTGCCAGTTGCTAGGGGTTACGGCGCTTCACACCTCTGTATACCATCCACAAACAGATGGCTTGGTGGAATGCTTTAACCGCACATTAAAGCACATGCTCAGAAAAGCAGTGGCTCAAGAGAAAAAAGATTGGGACACTCTTATTCCCTATTTGATGTTTGCCATCCGTGAGGTACCTCAAGCTTCAACAGGGTTTAGTCCCTTTTAGTTATTGTTTGGGAGACAGCCCAGGGGTATCTTGGATATGTTAAAAGAAGGGTGGGAGCAGCAAGGTCCCAGGGAGCCAAATCTGGTACAATTTGTGTCACAAATGTATGAGAGGCTAGGAAAGATAGGGCCCATTGTGCAGCAACATGTAAAAGAGGCTCAGGAACGACAGAGAAAAAGTTATGATAAAAGTGCTGTTGTTCGATCTTTCAAGCCTGGGGACAAGGTCCTAGTCCTGGTTCCCACCCAGGAAAGCAAACTTTTTGCCCATTGGCAGGGTCCTTATGAAGTTCTAGAGGCTGTCGGTCCTGTCAATTACAGAGTCCGTCAATTAGGTAGGAGAAGGGAGGAGCAAATATATCATGTCAACCTCCTTAAACCTTGGCATGATGAGGAAACCTCTCCTCAGGTACTGAGTACTGCCATTGAAAAGTCTGAAGTGCCCATAGAGCCAGCTTTGTCCATTCAGCAGAGACAACAGACTGAAGAAATGGTTTGTTGGAACAGGGATGTCTTCTCTTCCATTCCTGGGCGCACTACCTTAATTGAACACAACATTGTCACTGCACCAGGAGTCATTGTAAAGCAGAAGCCGTATCGAATTCCAGAAGCCAGACGGGTGGACGTGAGAAAGGAGGTCGAGAAGATGCTCCAGTTAGATGTGATTGAAGAGTCCACTAGTGAATGGAATAGTCCCATTGTGCTTGTCCCGAAACCCAATGGGACAATTAGGTTCTGCAATGACTTTAGGCGCCTAAACAGTATGTCGCAGTTTGATGCCTATCCGATGCCACGTGTGGATGAACTAGTGGAAAATCTTGCTGGTAGCAATTATTTAACAACCCTTGATCTAACAAAGGGTTATTGGCAAGTTCCCCTGACTTCCACGGCCAAGCCAAAGACTGCATTTCCCACCCCTGATGGTCTCTATCAATATAAAGTCCTACCCTTTAGATTGCATGGGGCACCTGCCACCTTCCAAAGGGCCATGAATAAATTGCTACGACCTCACACAGCTTATGCAGCCACTTACTTGGACGATATAGTGATTTATACCCCAGAATGGGGATCACATTTAGCCAAAGTTGAGGCGGTCTTAGCTTCATTAAGGTCAGTAGGGTTAACAGCTAACCCAGAGAAATGTGCCATAGCCATGAGAGAAGCCAAATATCTGGGGTACATTGTTGGTCGAGGGCATGTAAAACCCCAGCTAGACAAAGTGGAGGCAGTCAAAAATTGGGCAAGACCAGAAAAAAAGTCGCAGTTAAGAACCTTTTTAGGCTTAGTAGGTTACTACAGACGGTTTGTAAGTCACTTCGCCACTAGAGCTTCTCCACTTACTGACATGTTAAAAAAAAGTTGTCCAGATAGATTAACCTGGTCTGATTCTGCAGAAACTGCCTGGTCTGATCTTCGATTAACTCTTTGTTCCTCCCCAGTTCTACAAGCACCGGATTTTACCCGGAGGTTCTTCCTCCAATCTGATGCTTCTGGTGTTGGTTTAGGTGCATTCTTGTCACAGGAGAAGAATGGAGTAGAAAATCCTGTCCTGTACCTAAGTCGTAAGTTGCTTCCAAGGCAACAAAAATATGCCACTGTGGAGAAAGAATGTCTCGCCATAAAATGGGCTACAGAAGCTCTGCGCTATTATCTCCTAGGCAGAGAGTTCACCTTAATAACAGACCATGTACCATTGAGATGGATGCAGAGCAACCGGGAGGTAAATGCCAAGGTAACCCGCTGGTTCTTGGCACTACAACCTTTCAAGTTCTCAGTAGAACATAGACCTGGGATTCTGCATAAGAATGCAGATGCATTGTCACGAAAATATGCGCTCCTCGCGAAGTCCGCGTCCCCCGACTTGGAGACGCTAGGGGGAGGGATATGTAACAAAAGGAGGCATTTAGCTGGCAATATACAGAGAAAGCAGGGAAGTAGAGTAAAACATTTGTGCAGTAATGCACCTAGAGTGAAGACTTATGTATGAAAAGCAATAGTTTACATTTGGTTAAACTTACATGATCTGAAATCCTTCCTCTCAGCAAACAGACAGGGCATGTCTGGTTGTGCAAACAGAGGCAGTGATGGGTGTTTTCTTTTAAAGAGAAGGTGGGTGTGTCACCTGTCCATCAAGCTAAGGTTGGGGGAGGAGCATCATGTATAAAAGCTTGTTTGTTTCATTTGTTCAGGGAGATCAATGCTGGGTGAGCTGGCTGGTCCTGAGAGAGAGCTGGACTATGTGTTTAGGGTCTCCATGATTGCTGTACAAGTATACGGTGTCAAACATTTACCATCCTGACAATAAAGCACCATAAAAAGGAAGTTGTTGTTCGCGTGTGCTTCTGCAGTAGCGGGCTCTTGCCACAGTATATATATATATTTAAATTTATATATGTATATCAAAAACAATAGATAGTACAGCGCGTAACTCTGGATAGGCGAAAAAGTTCAAATAAAGTCCTGATTGACAGTAGGGTTCCTATGTTCAGGAGGCAGCCAAATTTCCACAAGGCCAGATGGTGAACTGGAATAAATCTAAAACAAAACAAATAGGAAGGGGCGCCACATAGTATAATACTGTATATAATGATAATACAGAAGGTGTACCATAAATAAGAATCTCAATCAGCCAAGTGGGTATAGAGAAGAAATATTATATAACACTCAGATAGTAAGGGTGAATCTGTGGATAAGATAATCAATAGCACGCTGGAGCACCCGCACCTCACCAGTATATAGTGTGCGTACCAGATGTAAAATCTTTAAGGCTTATTTGTAAATATAACCGATGCGTCCTCAGATAAAGTTGAACCCTTTTCACCCCTCGGGTATATATAGGGCAGATGCTTCACACAGCACTTATGGAGTCTGGAGCTGGTACTTCATATATACTCAATGGTATCCAGATTTTGTGGAAGGAAGAAAACTCATATAGTGTAATGCTGTATAACAACACATTTATTTCACAACCAATGCAGATTTGCACTTACATGAATAAACGTAAAACAGGCTTATCTGGGTATCTTTAGATGAGACCATGACAATTAAAAATCCTCCTAGGAGCAAAGCAGCTAAGTCCAACCGCTCGCGGACACACCACCTGACGGCAGGAAATATGGTCACCAAGATCCCTCTAAAACACAGTCCTCAACGCATTTCATCTTATAAAGACTTCCCCAGGAGGTATGATAATATGCGACTCTCCTGGTCACAGGTTTAAATAGTGTGCGCTACGCCATTTTGCGCATGCGCACAAATGGCGTCTTGCGGCGTTCAGCGTCAAAACGTCTGAACGGCGTTGGTCATGTGATCCAAACTTGAACAAACGCACAATTGAAACACAGTATTATATGCATATGTCGCTAGGCGACAACTTACAGGATAAATATGTATGTGCAAAAATCGCTATACCAAGATAATAACAATAATAAAAATGCGGCAAACATTATAAAAATATTATAAAAATAGGAAAAGTATACCAATTGTATAGTGTTCATATATAAAATACATATATACATAAAACATTAAAACCTAAAAACATAAACCCAACGATATTGAGATGTTAAACATCAGTAATAGGGGTATCATGAACCCAAAGCTGATAGATGGGGCATATATAACTCGTGCACCTCATAGGGAGTACAATTAAAGACTAATCAGATCTTTATAAAAAAGGAGCTCTATATATATATATATATATATATATATATATATGTACTGTGACAAAGTCACTCAACTGGTGCTAAATGGTAGAGATGTTTGTCACAGGCCTTCTGCCTTGTGTGCATTAACACCAGGGAGATTGTATAGGTGTGTGGGAAAAACTTCCCAGAGTACGTTTCCCAGCAGAGTAACCAGGAGTTGCACCTGTGCGGTGCCTGTAAAAGGCTGCAGCCATGATCTCTCTGTCTCTCATTGTCTGGAGAGTCTCCTGAGAGAAACTGCAAATTGTGCTGTGAGTTCTATTTCTTTGGTTTAAGTGAGGGACACTAGGCCCCTCAGTCTAGAGAGGGTATTCCACTGTATTAGTTAGTAGCCAGACGCCTAGGGTTTTGTTCATATTTTTGTTTTGTTTGCAATTCAAGCTGGTGAATAAAACTAGCTGAGACTATTGAACTGGAAACACTGGATTCATGTGATTTTCTGGCTGAAGTGCAATCGTCCACCCCAGAGGACGGCATACCCAATATGATCTTGTGAGAGAGGGAGAGGGAAAATATATCTAGGGATTATATATATATATATATATATATATATATATATATATATATATATATATACATATATATATTTATTATATATATGTTAGTAAATTCCTATTGTATGTCACATTTGTCCACCTTCTTATTTAATGAACCTTACATAAGCATGGAATTTTTTCCCCTGACTTCTTTCATATTGAGTCTAAATAAACAAAATAAACAATTTTGATTTTAAATAATAAAACTTATGTGTGTGTAAATATGTGATGGATACATCTGACATTTTGTGTGTCTGCAAAGTACCAATCACAAATGTCTAGCATCTGCCCCCAGAATGATCATACTATTTCTATTTATATGCATTGCCAAACTAATGGCTTTGTTTTGTTAGGCACGCGTTACATCACAAGTAGGTCCAATTACTTCACTTACAGGCAAGGATGGGATTTATAAATTGATGGGGGGAGGGGTGTTCTTGGGACAGTAACAGAAATAATGCCCCTTCTCACATCTTACACAAACCGCCATAAATATTTGTATACAAGCGGCATACACTGTGAAAGCCACATATTGTATAGTAAAAAATTAAATTAGTTTTCTACATTTTGATGCCTGCAAAATCCTGCTGCTTGCTCATATAGGCCAATGACAATTGTGCATGTATTGTACTCAGTAAATAGTCATGTTAGTCTTTATTGAAGAAAGCCACAGCATTACAGTGGCGCACGCAGGGGTTGTTTCTGGGTCTCCAGAAACCCCCGCCCCCCCTCCGCTAACAAAGTGCCCACAATAGCGGCACTGTACTATACAGCAGTACAGCAGCCGCGGCGCTGTCAAAGAAGCGTCCGCGGCGGTGCTGTATACAATACAGCACCGCCGCGGACGCTTCTTTGACAGCGCCGCGGCTTCTGTATAGTACAGTGCTGCCGAAACGGAGCTGCTGCGCAGCTCTCTCGCGTTTTTTTGTCTTTGGTTTATTTTTTGGTCATGGAGGGAAACCCCCCCCCCCCCTGACAAT
Source organism: Mixophyes fleayi (assembly GCF_038048845.1). Classification (NCBI taxonomy): domain Eukaryota; kingdom Metazoa; phylum Chordata; class Amphibia; order Anura; family Limnodynastidae; genus Mixophyes; species Mixophyes fleayi. The sequence goes on along the minus strand of NC_134402.1, from coordinate 304,643,545 downwards.
CCTGTGTGCGCCCCTGCATTATTGACAGCGAGAAATAGATTCAGTAGCCAGATCAGTTGTGAGTTATACATAGTTCATAAGACAAAGTCACAGACAAGACATCGGCTTCTTTATACATGTGATGTGAGGTTAGGGAAATAAAGTATTGCTGCAGAAGTATAAAATAGTATAAGTGGTAATTAGGGACCTTTTCTGTATCTGTCACAGAACTTGCACAGCACCAGCTATTTAGTGGGTAGTTTGTTCTAGTAGTTAAAAAAGGGATATAGACAAATTCCTATTTATTACAGTGAATTAATTTTCAAATGTATTTTTGTGCATTCTAGTGCGCACATTTTTAGTAAGTATGAGGCTTTTATTTTATGGTATGATCTGTAATTATGTATATTTGTAAATAATTATTCTATGATAATCTGGAAGAGGAGCACACTCTTATGGTCTATGGTGGGTGCTGCTGTGAAATGCCCAGAGGTTTATGTTATCTGCCACAATTGTAAGAGCAATTGTTACTTTTTGTTATCCCAAAATATTTGTATTGCAGTACAATTCAAGAAATAAGAAATACATTGTGTATTGATAAATATCTGTCACAGGGTAAATGGACAGCATTAAAGAAGGAGTATGTGAATGTCCCAACTATTTGCGGTCTTTCAGTTGTAGTGTTTTAATGACAACATCTGCAACAGCATTGTAGGAGCCGGTTTTATAAAGAAAGATGTGTAATAAATTAATGTTAAACAGAGACTGCTAAGCTAGAGCTTAGAGGTCAGCGATCCATCCATGGAGTTGGTATCTGGTTGTATGACATGATTGCTGATAGTTTTTTTGTAGGTTCAGTGGAGGTAGGTCAGGAGGTAGGTCAGCTCAACCCCAATGTGTGTCTCATTTACAGAAAATGTAAGTGCATGAGCATTGTATTTAAAAATTACAAATACATCATTTTCATTTGAGCAATTAATGTTTATTTCCAGCCATCATCTGTCCAGGACAGGGGGACAAGAACCCAAAAAAACCAGGGAACTGCCTAGGTGCCCAAGGTCTGCATAATACAGCTCCAATATAAGTGCATAGATTTATCAATTTATTATATAAATCTATAATGCATTTGATCTATTGTGGGCTTTCCTAGCGCTCATCCACCTTCTTTGTTTTGTTTATATGACAGGGGCTGATATTAGAATAGACAGAGAGAATACCATGATGTACATTGAAAACATTTTTGAACTGTTTGTTTGGTGATTGAAGGGTCTGTATACATTTTTCCCATCATTAGAATATAAGCTTTCTAGATCCAGTCCATTCTGAACACAGGGGCCCAGTCTCCTAGAGATCAGAGACTGGTTAGCCAAGGGGCTGTTTAAAAAGTTGTAGGGAGAACATGCTGCTGCTTTTGCATTGCAGTATAACCGAGAGGGGTATTTCTGACCAATTTTCTACTAAACAGGGATCCTGGGGATGTAACTTAGTTTCCATCTCTTGAGTCCAATGGTTCATAGCTACAGTTGAAGCTACAGTAACTTCAAAGTACCCCTACACTTCAAATATTTAGGACTGAATTTGTTTAGTAAACATTGGGACATAGGTCATAGTAATCAAGTCACTGACTATGCTAGATCCCCTCCCCCTTCCCTAGTTTCTGGTGTAATTGGAAAATGATCACTAAGAACCTGCCTATTACACAAAAATTACACAAAAATCAGAATGTCTGCTGTTAATATTTCATTAAACACCTTCCACCTTCTGCATTTAAACCCTCTTATGAATCCATCCCTTATTACTGACCCAAGTCCCAATAGAACCCAGTTCATTAAGGTCACAAATGCTGTTGCTGAGCTCCATGGAAATTGATAAGATTGTTATTGGGCATTCTGGCAGAAGTGGTTTATTCACAATGTCCATTTATATATTTTGTTATATACATATATAACAAAAGTCTTTACTGTAAGTTTTGCAAGGCTTTGTTGTAACTAATATATTTTAATATATTAGTTCATCATAAGGTTCTAGAGAAAAGCTTACTAAAACCACTGTAATACTGTGCATATCAAGACAGGATGTGTAAAAATAACTAATATTTGGGTAGGTTTTTTGACCAAGTTTACTTTTAAATGACCTTGAGTGAAACAAACATTAAATTCTGTTTTGCATACATGCATTGAGTGCTACTGCCATCTACTGTTAGATGTAATAATCACATAATGTGCACTTAGGCATAGTAAGGCTAGCCACTTACTGTATGTTCTGATTCCTATATATAAAGCGGACTAGTTCTCTCAAAGTGCTTTGTTTTCTCTTTTACTAAAGTTTATTAAACTTATTGATTGGATCATCAGTTGGCTGGCTGTTGGGTTATCCTGAATTGATTTCAGACGTTTGTTCATCTGTAATCGAAATTAAGTAAATCTTTATCTTTTAATAATACTTTTGTGTTTGTTGTTATTCCTTCTTAGTATAAATATTTGATGACTATAAAGGTACTGTATAGCTTAATCCCCATATAAAACGGTGGGGTAAATGTAACTGGAAAATGACCACTGTTGGTTTGTGCCTGGTCATCTGTAAGCTCATTAACAGGCCACAGTGACTACAGAAGGAATCCAGTTGCTTGGCCCAGGCATTTTATGTGTTTGGCCAAATTTGGCTCACTTGTTGTCACACGGGCTGAGCATCATGATTGGCCTGTCTGAAAGTAATGCAGTCTTTTACCTAGGCTCTGCTGGCTTTCTTTGGCCCTCAGAGCAAGGTGCGCGAGCAAGAGATGACACAAGGTGTGACTAACCAACGTGGCTACACATATATTAACCCTGGCCGCTATACTGATAGAAATCATAAAATATTGATCTAGAAAAAAAGAGCATAAAATCTGATGGAAAACATCATGGGTTATCTATTGGCTCCCTCAAATATGATGATTTTGATTAATGTATCCTGGTTACTACTCATACCATCAGCCTATCCACAAGAAAGACTTCATAAAACATTCAGGTCACCGTGCACTGAGCAGTATGCAGCCACAACACAGTGAGACAAAAATGTGTGCAGCCCTCTCTCTATCAAATACTGGAAGGGCCTACACCCAATACAAAAAGTCAAATTTGTCGCATGACAATCCAGTTTTTCCAACAATTTATAGGTGTGCCCACCAGATTATGGGTGTATCTTGAGAAGATAGAGCATGGTCTAATTTTCCAGCTTTTATGAATATGGAATGTTGCTAAGTATATATATCTCAGTGTTCTACAGAAGATAGGCAGGAGAGTCTGAAGAGTATAATTTGGATTCACCTCTAATTAGACTCTGCTGTAGGAAACTCAGAAGAATATAAAACCCAAAAAAGATAATTATTGTACTAATGAAAAAAAATATTTTCCAAACCTTTATTTCAAATGTCATAATACCATAAAAAAAACAAAAAACAAAACAAACCAATAGTTGTAAGATGTAATTGTCCAATCTGTTTTCCACGTAAAAGATTGTAACAGCTTATTAAACTCAGCGTCATGCCATACTTTAGTGAAAGAATAATACTGCAAGGATTTTTTTTTTTCATTTTACAAAAGGCCTTGAACAAGAAGCAAAGTCAGTAAATAAAATAACATTGTACATACAATAGTTACTTGTAAAAAAAACATTATTTGTAATTTGGTTATGGGGATGCTGCATCCGTTCATTGGGACTTCCTCACAGAAGTTTACTGGGCAATGTCATAGTAATAGTTTCGCAGTTTAAGCTCAACACTGGAAAATGCAGGGCGTTCTTCAACTCTGTAAAATATAATAGGAGACATTATCTGATAAAGTGAACATATTTTTTTTATAGAATTTTGTCTATTTTAAAACAGACAATCACATATGGTGGAAAAGTCAGATAGGGTAAACCTACTAAAGTTTCAGCACATACAGTAGTTTATGAGTCAATGCACCTATTTGGCATCCACGCACATGCATATAAGTATATGCCCACTTTTCGGAAGGACCTCTGCATGAGCATTTGTTGGAATTTGGTCTGAGATGAGAGTGTACATACTGGAAAAAGTAAAATGCTACTTCAAAGTGCTGCCTCATATCACTTTTAAACCATGAATTTATTCCTTTCAGTCTCCTAACATACTGTTCATTGATGCCTTGTGTCTTAAATAACTCAGGAAAATAAGGGTATATGAGAACTGTCTTCATTTCATTTGTTACGTTTCAATATTTTAATGTTTTATAAAATTGGTACTTGTATGCTTATAAATTCACTTTCCCGTAACTGGTGAATAAAAAGTGCAAAAGGCGTTCCGTTTAATTATTGGCACCACTGGGGATGTGTACAAATTAAGTAATTGTGTGGGTCGAAAAGGCTCTGTGTTTGTCCGCTAAGCCATCAATGTACAAAATCTCCACCGATTGAAGCTCATTAAAACATCTTACCTAACAACTACAAATGATATTTTCTTGCATTTGGGTCAAATACAAGGTTCATTATTGCGCTTAACCCAGCAAAGACTGTTCCAACATTTTGCACACACAGTCACCGTCTGGACGCTCTAATCCATGCGCTTCCAAGAACAAGCAGGTGCAAACTTACAGAATATGGCACAAAAGGGTAAAAAATGCAAGTTATGTTGCACATCAATATTTTTCCAGCTTTGTAAGTGACCTTTCATGTGCTGTAAGACTATACAAATACATATAATAAATGAAATGAAACCTGGTAGCGCTACATTTAGAACTGAAGCCATCAACAGCACTTTAACAAATACCATTAGAAAAATAAAGAGTAACACATTTGTGTTGTAAATGTTTGCGATTGTGAGAAAAACATTGCAAAGAAGTATATTTTAAAACCCTTCAGTATTCGAATCAAAGAAATATAGATATGCAACGCTTTTGATGATTGTCTGCAAAGATGAAATTGATGATGCCTTATACTCACTTGTATGTCCAGCACAATTTCATTAGATCATATACTTCTGGTGTGCATCTGGGAGGGCAGTCCAATCGGCTTCCACTTTCAATCATCTTTGAAACGTCTGCACCTTTCATTCCCTAACAGTATACATTTTATATTAAAAATACATATAATATGTTGGCACATTTGAGTATTGGTTAACATTGCTGCCTTACTACTCTGGGGCCAGGGGTTGCATTAAAACCAGGGCTCCATCTGTGTGAAGCCTGTATGTTCATTCCATATTCTCATGGGTTTCCCTGAGTGCTCCGATTTCCTCCCACAGTCCAAAAACATACTGGTAGGTCAATGTTAATTTGTATGGTAGGTAATTTAGACTGTAAGATCTACTCGGGCAGGAACTGATGCAAATGATTAAATAGTCTCTGCAAAGCACTGCATAATATCATCATCATCATCATCATCATCATCAGGTATTTATATAATATAATATGTGGGTGGTTTTTAAATAAAGGCTAATAATAAAGTTGAGTACACTCAGTAAATGAGTAAATGACACTCAGTAAATGATTTAATGACAGTGTTAATGTCATTTGCATACAGTAAAGTACATGGAGTCAAAAATTAACGAATATTTACAGAACTGCAGCCTATTAATTCATTAGGATCTATTTAGTCAGGGCCACCATGAAGGAGCTTGTTCAGTAGCCCCCTGGTCCCCATATAGACAGGGACCACCTACCTTGTTCATATATAGCAGATATATGATCAGCCACAACATTAAAACCATTGACAAGTGAAGTGAATAACATTGATTATCCCATTACAATGGCATCTGTCAAGGGGTGGGATATATTAGGCAACAAATGAACAGACAGTTCTTGAAGTTGATGTGTTGGAAGAAGGGAAAATGGTCAAGTAAAAGCATATGACCGACTTTGACAAGGGCCAAATTGTGATGGCTAGATGATTGGGTCAGAGCATCTCCAAAAAAGCAGGTCTTGTGTTTATGGGGTGTTCCCAGTATGCAGTGGTTAGTACCTACCAAAACTGATCCAACGAAGGACAACCGATGAACTGGTAACATGGTCATGGATGCGCAAGGCGCATTGATGTGCGTTGGGAGTGAAGACTAGCCCGTCTGGTCTTATCTCACAGAAGAGCTACTGTGTGGTACAAATTGCTGGAAAAGTTAATGTTGGCTATGATAGAAAGGTATGGGGCTGTGTAGCCGCATTCCAGTCAGAGTGCCTATGCTGACCCCTGTCCACTGCCAAAAGCACATACAATGGGCAAGTGAGCGCCAGAACTAGATCATGGAGCACTGGAAGAAGGTGGCCTGGTCTGATGAATAACATTTTGTTTTACATCATGTGGATAGAAGTGTGTGTGTGCATCGTTTACCTGGGGAAGAGATGGCACCAGGATGCACTATGGGATGAAAGCAAGCCGGCAGAGGCAGAGTGGTACTCCGGGCAATGCTTTGCTGGAAAACCTTGGATCCTGGCATTCATGTGGATGTTACTTTCACACGTACCATCTACCTAACCATAGCTGCAGACCAAGTACACCCCTAGATGGCAACAGTATTCTCTAATTACAGTAGCTTCTTTCAGCAGGATAATATGCCCTGCAATACTGAAAAATAGTTCAATAATGGTTTGAGGAACATGACAAAGAGTTCAAAATGTTAACTTGGCCTCCAAATTCCCGGGATCTCGATCTAATCAAGGATCTGTAGGATGTGCTGGAAAAACAAATCAGAGCCATTGAGGCTCCACCTCACTACTTACAGGACTTAAAGGATCTGCTGCTAACGCCTTGTGCCAGTTACCACAGGACACCTTCAGAGGTCTTGTGAAGTCCATGCCTCAATGGATCAGAGTTTTTTTGGTGGCACTAGGGGAACCTACACAATATTAGGCAGGTGGTCTTAATGTTGTGGCTGATCAGTGCCCAGTCAATGGCAGCTCCCATAATACCACTGTTGTGTTTGCAAGTGATGCTGTACATAAAATAAAAGCTTTCCTCTTCTCTATATGTGAAATGTCATTACTGGAAAGTGTTGTCACTATTTCCTGATGAAGATACAGGTTGTATTCTCATAAATGCTGATTAAGAACAGAGTATATCTGCCTCTACTGTGTGTATTGATAAATACACTTTGACTCACAAGCCTTCCAATATCCTTTTCTTGATTAAAAAAAAACCCTAAAACATACAGTATGTGTAGTCCAAGTCTTAGGGGCCTATTTACCAATTATCTGGGTTTTCCCTTGATGTTCAATCTCATTTGCACCTTGTTTTTTCATAATTATCAAAGCTATTTCTTATTATTCTTCAGCGGGGACAGGACTTCCGAACATGGCTGTCCAAGTGAAGTACTTTCCCGCACTGTGATGTCTTTTGCCCCAACGACGAAAGACATTACATCCTTGTAAGTTTGGCTTGCATAAAATGCACCTGCATGTCTGAAAGGTTGCACATATGCAAATTCAAACTTTGAAGGGAATACAGTCTCCGGCTGCCATAGAATAAGGTAGGATATGCTTAACAGCATCTGAAGATAGTGTTAGCATTTTGCGGAAGCAGCTTGGCTAATAGCTGTTCCTATAGATCTCTACTAAGATCACTACTAAGCATTAACCATTGCCATAGTCATGCAGAAACAGCCGTGTAAATGATACATAAGAAGATAGTATTATCTATGAAAGCGGGCTTTTTCTATGTCGTAGACTAACAAATGGATCACTGAAACCCAATGGTTACTCTTTGCCAAAATAGCCAAAATACAGCACAATAATGGAAGAATAACCACTGAGTCAATTATAGCTACTACTTGTTATCTTAACAAATACTGACTTAAGAATTACTTTGGATCAAAATTAAAGTGCTACCTGTGATTGCAAAATTATGTTTCATAAAATGCATATTTTAAAACCTTATCACTAATAACAATATTTGAAAAAAATCACAGATATAAATGCTTGATTACCCTTATTTTTGTGTACAGGATAATAATAATAATTGAACTTTTTATTAAATTTAACCTGCAGATGACTAAAAAACCCTACTATATATAGAGGGATTTTCCTTCTAATTTGAACTCCTACATTTCTCACTAAATATAGAGGGAGATATTTTCTTTTAGTCAAGTGGTCCAATTAAGTGCTTGCCTACACACTCACCTACAAGTGTATGTGCATAGACAGAGCTAAATCAGGATGGTCTGACATACAGTATATATTTTAATTTGACAACCAAGTTGACAGCCACCACATTGCTTAACTTATCTAAAAGAAATGTGCTCCATCTGATTCATATTTTCTCTTTACTCAAGTCTTCCTATTACTCAACTGTTAATCTTTGCTCTCCTTGAATATAGCACAAAGCTAGATAAAGCAAGATAAATCAATGTATTTATGAAGCAAGTGTAAACCAATATAGTAAAGTTACAGGATAATTTGAAGAATAACTCCACCCACAATTGAGGATTTAGATTTGAATGTAGTACAGTAAGTTATGCTATAGTATAGAAGCTAACGTACCTGGGGTCAGGCAATCAGAATTCTTATTTAACACTTAACCTATTTTATGTTAATAGTTTCATAATAGCAGTTATCTGTTAATTAAGTAAAACAAAAAACTTGTAGCAGCCCCTATTGTTTTTATTAATGGCTAAAAAACACTTCCAATGAATTTGTTAACTTACTCTATATGGCTTCTGACCATATGAATATGCCTCCCACATAAGTACACCAAAGCTCCACACATCACTTTTGCTTGAAAATTTAAAGAAGTTAATACATTCCGGTGCATACCACTTGATTGGCCAATGTCCAAAAGTTTTTGCCTTTAAAACAAACCATAAAACAATCAACAAATACATAAAGCTGTGATTGAATTTAATATTAAGACAATGCAAAATCTGTTGAATTTAATCTTAATCTTGTGTTACACATATGTATTACTTTACTCACTTTGCAACATTATCCAGCTTCTATTCTGTACCACAAAACATACAAACAAGTTTGTAAGTATTTTAAATATTATATCTTAATCTCTCTGCAATAAAAAGCCTCACATACACAAAAGCACCAAATGTAATAAATATTTTAAAAACATTCCCAATATTGCCTCACTACTAAGATTAAGCCATAAAAAAGGATAAACTTTGAATAACATTATGTGAATAAAATTAAAGTATTATTTTTTCATGCTTCACCCCTGGCTGCAGTTTAGCACCTCCTCCCCAGAGGCTGCTGTGCCTTCATCTGTTCCTGCCTGCAAGGGGTTAAGTTCTCATCATTGGATCTGGATCATGCTCAGCTGTGTCTGGACTTTGTAAGACTGCCTTTCCTTTCAAACTGGGCCAGTTCATCAATTGTCACTGCTACTGGTCTCCCTGTGAAAACTCCTGTGAGCTGATTCTGACTTCCTCCCTGGGGCTTGACTCCTGCTTGTTCCTATGTTTTTCACCTCCTCTAGTGACCCAGACCCTGTCTTTGTTTGCGCTTGCTCCTGCTTAGTTCCTGGTATTATGATGGCTTTTCCAGCTTCTGACTCCTGGCTTGCCTGACTCTCCTTTTTCCTGATTATCTTGGGAATTATCTGGTGCCTAAAGACATCCAATATCTGCAGTCCACTGTCTAACTTGGAAAACAAGAGTCTCTAATTTCTCAGCTTTATCTGGCAATCCAGACATCACATAGCTGCAGTCCACTGTCTACCTTGGAAAACCAGAGTCTCCAGCTTCTCAGCTTAACCTGGCAATCCAGACATCCTATATCTGCAGGTGTTGTGACAGGTATCCAGTACTCTTGTTCCTCAGATAAACTGGGATCTTGTTTCAGTAGTTTCTATGGACTTGTGTTAGTTGCCTTATTATTTACTGCATCCCATTTCTACCTGTGTGACCTGTGTTTAAAATAAACCACTTTGTTTCATTTACATTCTCTCCGTGGTCTTCATATTGGGAATCCGGACATATTTAAGGAGGTGAATCTATATCTATATAAGAGGTCTGACTTTGATGTGACTTATACACTTTTGCAAAGTTATCCTCTTAAAAAATATCTCTCCTCTCCACAGTCACACTCATAGGTGATCATGCTATTCCTGAAATCAGTGGGTGAGCAGAAATCTTGAAATGGACTGGATAGACCATCCATGTATATTGTTGCAAACCAAGGCATTTTGCTGGGTACATCAAGTGCTCTTCATAAATGAGGTCCACAGTGACTCATTTTCCATGTTTTATAAGATTATCTTTTACACCTAAGGCTGCAATCTAATCATGCCTTCTATTGTGTTTTATTTCTACCCACCATAGACTGGCCTAAGTAGGCTCCACATTCTCACTTCTACATTCTTTAGGTCATGTATAAGTTTTAACTAACCTGTTGCAGCAACAGTGTTGTCACTCAGACCCAAAGGTGGCAGTATGAATGCTAGGGGATATGACCTATTTAGTAAACAATAAGTTTCCATATACTGGTGTAGATTTGAACCAGAACAGTGGGGAACAGTGTTGACTAAATGTCAACAGCACAGCTAAAATAGGTTGGTTAAGTTAAATATATTATGTGGGAGGGGAAATGGGAACCAGATTAGTGTTGGATAGGGTAGAATAAAACTTTATATTCAGCATATTCTGACATCAGAATGGATCAGAATGCATCAACTATATAAATATTACTGACAACGAAGTCAAGGAAGTCAAAATCAGTATTATTGTAGGAACTTTGATGTAACAACGACATTGTATGTCCTTATTATTCCAATAATATAGTTACAAAACCTGAAACTGAATCTCTGTAAGTACCTGTTCCTGGAGTAAGCTGATATTTGTGGAAACCCAAACCTTTGGACAAACATATATTTACAGTATATAGATCAATTTACAATGACTTACTTTATAGTAATTTTCATCAGATCCAATTGCTTTAGAAAGCCCAAAATCACTAATTTTGGCATAATGCTGAGTCACCAAAAGAACATTTCTCGCTGCCAAGTCCCTGTGGACAAAATTATTTTCTTCCAAGTACTTCATCCCCATGGAAACTTGATGAACGAGTTCAGTTAAATTCTTTTCAGAAACATCCCTTTTTGCAGTAATAAAAATAAAACACATTAGATTTATGTATAATAATATAGTATTAGTTTATCATAGTGCCAGTTATGTTTCCTAACATAAAGCATTACTGAATTATAGGTATGAGGTGCTTATTTTGTAGGACTGGTAGAGTTCATTATCTGTATAATAAAAGAGGACTAGACACGCTTGTCTCATTACAAAAAGTAACCACTGCATGATCAGTGCATTCAGAGGAGGGGGGATATGTATCTAACACTGCTTGTAATTGTTGACCTAGGTAAATCTAAAAAGTCCCTGTTAAAAGTAAATTTAAGAAAAGTGAAAAAAAATGTAAAACACAAGAGCGGGGGGAAGAGATGAATTTTGATGAGGGGATGGAGGTCCAACTAGTGGAAATAGAAAAAATGTGGAACTTCTGTCACCCAGCATCTTACATGTTTTCAATTACATCTTTAACTTTGATTGTACATGAACTGATTGTATAGACCAAGCCACTTTCTAACTAAGCACAAATAAGACTTGTCTCATTCATACCAACCAGCAATGTTAGCAAGATGTCTCACTCATCTATACATTAGACAAGAAGGTAAAAGGGATAAAGTCAAGGGACCATTTTTAAATGTATAATTTGTCTGACTGTGGATCATTGGTCATTCTCCTTTGTGGCTCTAATAACTTAAAAAAATATTAAAATTATAATATGTAACTCAGCATACAGTAAATTAATTTTGCAGCAAAGTTAGTATGGTAACATTCTGCTACAATTGGTGAATGGATCATACAATGTTTGTATTGCTACAATAATATTCAGAAAAAAAATCTGTTGCTTTCTTTTACACTATTTTGGTGAAACTCTTGGAGGAATAAGTGTGAAAATCCTACTTTCATCATCATCATCATCAGCTATTTATATAGCGCCACTAATTCCGCAGCGCTGTGCAGAGAACTCACTTACATCAGTCTGTGCCCCTTTGGAGCTTACATTCTAAGTTCCCTAATATACACATACACACACAGACGGAGAGAGACTAGGGTCAATTTGATAGCAGCCAATTAACCTACTAGTATGTTTTTGGAGTGTGGGAGGAAACCGGAGCACCTGGAGAAAACCCACGCAAACACAGTGAGAACATACAAACTCCACAGAGATAAGGCCATGGTTGGGAATTGACCCCAGTGCTGTGAGGCAGAAGTCCTAACCACTAAGCCACTGTTGCCTTTATGCTTTATTTCTTTAATGCTTAAAAAAAAGAGATTGAGAACATAGATTCTCATAAAATAACACCGACCTATATCCTCACTGAAATTACTATAACTATGTCCTATGTCCTCATTGAAAACGCTATAACTTAATGGAAATTGCTGTTGAAAGCGTATAAACAGACTTGTTACTTTCATTTGAAGTATAAGTGGTAAATAACTGGCTTTAGTAACATCTGTAACAATGAAAACAATCAGTGCAATCCATAGAGTGTTTACATGCTTACACATGTTATTAAGGAAGGACAAAACTTATTATTATTATCTGTCAAATAACAGTTTGGAGTTCTCTTTAAATGATATCAGGCAAAATTCCTATTTGAGGGCTCAGGAGTTATTTTATTAAGTTGTAGCATACAGCGTAATAACTTTAATTAGGCAAAATAATTTTCTAGGAGGGTCACCCTTAAACGGTTTGAACATATCCAAATCCTGATTCTTTACCATACCTGTTTTTAGCCAGGAATTTATTTAAAGGTCCAACCTCTGCCAGCTCCATTACCAGCATCCAAAACTCTGCTTCACAGATGCCGATCATTCTGACGATATATGGGTTATCCAGCTGCTGCATGACCTTAGCTTCTATCAGCAGTTCTGAGGCTTCATTGCTTTCATTCTTAAGAATTTTAACAGCAACTTGTCTTTTAGTTCTGTAATAGTTGGTAAACTTTTGTTAAATCAGGTTTCCATATTTTTCACAAGTAAAAATGAAACAGGGCGCAGAAGATTAGGGTTGTCTAATCACTTCTTTCATAACGGACACATAGGGTTTACACAGGTTCATGGTTGACCGAATGGAACCAGTTGATGTGATTATCTTGAGTCTATATCCAGGGGTAAATGTATCAAACTGCGAGTTTCTGGCAGGGTTTGAAAAGTGGAGATGTTGCCTATAGCAACCAATCAGATTCTACTTATCATTTTGTAGAATGTACTAAATAAATGATAACTAGAATCTGATTGGTTGCTAAACTTGCAGCTTAATACATATATCCCCTAGTCTTCCAGTCATGTAATCATGTGTGTCCTGTACAAAAGTAATAAGTTTGCAACCCTACTGACCATTTAAACCTTGCTCCGATGCTAAATTAGTATAACCCTTCTATCAGTGTATTTATATTATTATTATTTCCATCTCTCCTGTTTATTTCTTTTCTCTCTTAGTTCTCTCCTATACTTTGTCATGTCTGCCCACACCAACAGGTGGAGAGTGTACCTGGAATTAAAAGGCAGCGACTCCTGTATCAAGTCAGCGCCTTACCAGGATACCTTTCAGCCTATCACCTGTCTCCAGTACCGGATGTTCACTTCAGTCAATCAGAATAGAATAGAATAATTAAAATAAAATAGTAATGTTATGGCAGTAGTGTTACTGGTATAAACAGATTTTGGCATAAGTACAGTCGTTATTTAATAGTTTACATATAACATGTCATGAGGATAACTGAACTGCACTGAGGTCAACCCAAAGAGTCTGACACATGGCAGGCTTACATGCATCTGTACATCTATTACACTCAGCGCCGTGCCCTGGCATCTGTGGCAGTCAGGCGTATGCGCAAAGTAACATAATTAATTAAGCTGTCATGGGGGACCAATTATGATACTTCCAGCCCATAAACCGTGATTGGCCAAATTTTGTATTTAAGGCAGATAGGGCTAGCCTCCCTGCCGGTTATAGCGTAGATTTTGTCTGTTGCTGACCTGCTTCTGTTCTGGTATCTGTAGTCCTGTTGATACTCTGATCACTGCTGTTTGACCTTCCGTTGTGACCCCTGGCCTGTTCCTGAATTCTGCTTATGTTCTGATTGCCCTGACCCTTGGCTTTGCTATTCAGATACCTCTGCTCGCTGCCAGCCCTGACCCATTGGCATGTCCCTGACTACTCTGCCTGCTTTGGACCTCTGACCACGGCCTTTCTCTGACTATCTGTTACTATCTTTTCTACCGCCTCCTACCCCCCTGCTGTGGTATTGTATATAAGCTTACACTACACTGGAACTAAGACCCGGGGGCATCCAAGTACCTGTGAGTGCAACAAGCTCTACAGGAAAGGCGGCTGCTATAGGTGAAGACCTCTACCCCTAGTTCTGCAAGCTTATATCAATAGCTACTAGCCGTAACACCTACTTTGTCATTGTCAATATTCCTTTCTTCACAGTTCCAAAGTTACCAGAACCCAGTTCACCCTCAATTAGGGAAAGTTGTTCTCGCTTTATTTTGATGGTTTGAGCTCTTAGCTCATCAGGGTCTTCATATATTCCACGATATACATCTGTGTCCATTGGCATAAAATGCAATGAAGCGTTTGAAGCTGTGGATATAAAAATTGTAGTCAAAGAAAAAATAGCTATAACAACATCAATGATATGTGTTTACACAATAGCTCCATATGCAAAAATATGCTTATTTAACTTTAATTGTAGTTGGTACATGTGTGGTGCAAGTCGAAATAAAAATATACTGTATTTAAATGAGAATATTCAATATAAAATGGTTTCAAATGCTGTTGTTTGCGTTCACATATTTAGCATTACACTAAGAAAAAGTATATTTGATAGCAATGTTGTTAGTACATTTTATAGGAAGGGAATTCAATGTCCTGTCAGAGCCTTGCATGATGAGGTTCTGCTGGATGTTAAAGCACTAGAACATTGCTAATATTTTATTTCATTTCTATGAAGCACGAGCCCATATAAGCTACATTTTTGGTACTATAATACCTGGAAATGCACGCAGAGGCACAGCACATGGGGCACCGATGGGATTTCACACTGAATGGAATTTCTCCCATAGAATTGAGGTACCTTATAATCATTCAATTTTTGTGCTGATGAGATTAATTTATTGCATGCAGACATATAGCAATTATTCACAGCTACTTTTGATCACTTTACCTATCTCTCATAGCCCACATATAGAGGAGCTTCTGCATTGTGGACAAATTTGCAAGTTGCTGAACATTTAAGTTGGTTTTATGGACCTGCAGTGCAAGGTGCATGGCCATTATAGGTTTATGAAACACTGCACTAGAGTCAGTTGAAATAACTTCAATGCCCAAAAAATACATCAATGGTATACCAGATATCTGGTCTTATTATTCCATGCAGTGTTTTTTTATAATAGTAATAATTATATAATAACTATAATAATATATTTATAAGTCATGAGTTGGCAATTATAGTTGGACTATATTTTTTTGACAGTTTACAATACTTTCATTGTGCTAGCTTGTGCTAGTTTAAAGCTGCCATCAGTCATACCCTACAGTTTTAAATGCTAGTCTCTTGCAATATTTAATCTCCAATCATAATTATTATTGGTGTTATTCATACTTAACTGAGAAATTATGTTTGTTATTGATTGATATCTTATGAAAAAAGTTTAGCAAATAATATGGTCATTATTATTATTATTATTATAAACAGGATTTTTTGTTTGGAACTTCTTTATGGGTATATTTACGAGAACTAATTTTTCAGTGGAAAATCATTTTGCATGAAAATTTATGCAAAGCTTATCAGCTCCTAAATTAGGGAGAAACTTCCCGGACTCCTGAGAGAGCAAGCAGTTCTAATAAGTTGGCGGAGACGTCATGACAAAATTAGTATTAGCATAGACGTTACCCCGCCCACTTGATGCCATAAATTGCATCAGTAAGGCAACTCCTCTATTCATATCTGCTCTTCTGGAGGGCAGGAATGACAAGTAGGCAAATATTATTTCAATGCTATTCAAAGAAATGTAAAAGTGGTATCTGGGACAATGAAACATTCCATAAATATGTCTCCTCTTGCAATGTTACCAACATGTTCTTTTTCAGAGATGTTTACTACAGTCATGGCTAAAAGTTTTGAGAATGACACAAATATTATTTTTCACAAAGTCTGCTGCCTCAGTTTTTTAATGGGAATTTGCATATACTCCAGAATGTCATGAAGAGTGATCAGATGAATTGCCATGACAATGAACTTTATCCCGAAAACAACATTTCCACTGCATCTCAGCAATGCCACAAAAGGACCAGCTAACATCACGTCAGTGATTCTCCTGTTAACCCAGGTGATAGTGTTGATGAGGACAAGGCTGGAGATCACTGTGTTGCTGATTGAGTTAGAATAACAGACTGGAAACTTTAAAAGAAGGGTGGTGCTAGAAATCATTGTTCTTCCTTTGTTATCCATGGTTATCTGCAAGTAAACATATGCAGTCATCGTGGCTTTGCACAAAAAGGGCTTCACAGGCAGGGATATTGCTACTAGTAAGATTGCACCTAAATCAACCATTTATCGGATCATCAAGAACTTCAAGGAGAGAGACCATCAGTCCTGTGTCATGCCAAAAGTAAAGCATCCTGAGACCATTCATGTGAGGGGTTGCTTCTCTGCCAAGGGAGCAGGGTAACTCACAATTTTGCCTAAGAACACAGCCATGAATAAAAAAAAAATCCTCCAAGAGCAGCTTCTCGCAACCATCCAATAGTTTGGTGACGAACAAAGCCTTTTCCAGCATGATGGTACACCTTGTCATAAGGCAAAAGTGATAACTAAGTGGCTCAGTGATCAAAACATCGAAATGTTGGGTCCATGGCCAGGAAACTCTCCAAACCTTAATCCCATTGAGAACTTGTGATCAATCTTCAAGAGGTAGGTAGACAAACAAAAACCCACAAATTCTGACAAACTCCAAGCATTGATTAGGCAAGAATGGGCCAGCCATCAGTCAGTATGTGGCCCAGAAGTTGCTTGACAGCATGCCAGGGCAAATTACAGAGGTCTTCAAAAAGAAGGGTCAACACTGCATATATTGACTCTTTGTATAAATTTAATGTACTTGTCAAATTGTAAATTATGAATGTAATAAAAGCCTTTGATCCTTAATAAATGTGTCATGAATCTACTAGGCTGAGTGGGATCCTTCTGGGTCTCATCTGGGATTGGCAGTACTTCTCCCAGAGGCGCGGAATCTAACAGAGCGGAAGGTTTTCGCCAGGGATTCCCACAAGGGAATTTGGGCTTTGTGGCTTACACCCTGCAGGTCGCGGCCCTCTAAGGAAGTGAGAGGTGTGAGGGTAGGCACCAGATTGTCACTAAGGAGTGGATACGGTGAGCGATGATCTGTGACAGTACACTTGGAGAGATAGAAAGCAATGATCTGCAACAGTTACCACTAAGGAGTGGATACGGTGAGCGATGATCTGCGACAGTACACTTGGAGAAATAGAGAGCGATTATCTGCAACAGTTACCACTAAGGAGAAATAGAGATCCAGAGGGAGCCACAGGAGCTGTTTCCAGGCCAGAAGTCTGACGAGAATAACCAGCACAGAGAGATGAGGGGAGGAACCTTATAAAGGACTGCCAATAACAGACAGCCAAGGGAAGAGCAGGAAAGGCAAGAAAGGTGAGACGGTCTCACCACCGCCGACATGACAGTTGGAGGAGAGCGGGGAATCAGGAGACGGGTTGGCGTGCCGGCTCTTGAGCGGCAGCCACGGGAGGCCGGCGTGTGACAAAATGCTTGTAATTTTACTTCAGTATATCATAGCAACATCTGGCATAAAGGTCTAAAGTCACTGAAGCAGCAAACTTTGTGAAAACCAATACTTGTGTCATTCTCAAACCTTTTGGCCATGACTGTACATTTACAGATGACTTGACCTATCCTGCATTTTTATACATGTATAGTTGGCTGGATGGCTTTGGCTTAAGGACTGTGTAATGTGGCTCACACATTTATGTTATGACTTGTGTGGCCCACATTTTGGGCAACACTAATATACACTGAGGGTTAATTATAAACCACAAATAATTTGAAATTTCAGTACTAATTTCATAGTGAAATGTTTATTAAAACCAAATTGTTTTAAACTAAAACACTTTCCTTCCTCCAAATGTGAATAAATGTGGTCCTGCCAGATATCTCTAAGACTATAAAATGCATTGTATATGACTGGTGATTTGCAAATGTATTTATTATGAACATAACTTAATTTGAACTTACCGCTTTCACCTGTTTCCAGTCTTGAAACATAAGGATTTCTTGAAGAAACACTTCCAGTACGGGCAACTTCAGCTAAGTTGTGCTACAATAATTGCAAATTGTAAATATGGAGCACTACTCGTATTATTACCATGAAATTGTCAATAAATGGCTACTACTGGAGAACTTCACAAAAGCCTTCAAAACAATATTGGAAAAAAAGTTGAAACACTGGCACATACATTTTGACATTGTTCTGTTCAAATTCTGTAGACAAGGCCTTAAATAGTTGGTTTACATAGACCCAAGTCCTTGCCAAGTGCACAGGCAGGTGTGTGTGTGTGGGGGGGGGGGAGACAGGAAAAAGTACAAAGAGTGATGCAGGTGGAATTAGCCATGGAAAGGAATACAGGTGACATTGGTGAAGAAAATGTTGTGGACAAGCTTGCCAGCGTAGCATCAGCTACCTCTTTCCACTTATCTTTCAAGTGTTGTTGTGTCTGTTATAGAAGAATATATAATAGTAATAAATGGAAAACTGATCAGTGGATCAGCCAGGTGACATAATGAAACACATTGTGGAGTGGTGGTACTATCACCACAAATATGTAATGTACCTGACATCTCTATTTCTGTTGACAATACAGCAATAAATCCTACTCCTCAAGCTAGTTGAGTAGTTGTTATCCTTGAACTGTACTTTGTTGCCTAGATCCAATCTGTTTCAAAGTCATGTTATGTATATCTGTCACAAGACACTGCAAGAAACTTTCATTAATGTACTCATTATCTCCCACATCGACTATTGTAATTGCCTCTTTATTGGTCTTCCCTTGACCAGAATCTCACTCCTATTTTGTATTCAGCAGCTAGACTAATTTTGCTTTTAAAACATTCTTCTGCTACTCCACTCTGTCAGTCCCTACATTGGTTTATCTGTATTTTACTGAAACCAATATACAATACTTCTGCTAATATACGAGGTTATAAACAACACTGCAGGAACATACATGTCTCCAAACTCAACCCCTCTCCTCTGTACAAGATCTGCATCTTTCATCCACACTCATCACCCACTTCCACTCCCAGTTAAAGGATTTATTTTGGACTGCGCCCACTATGTGGAATGCCCACCCTCGCACAATAAGACTTTCATCAAGGCTCCAAACCTTCAGATATGTCCTGAAAAATCACCTTTTCAGGGAAGCTTATCAAATTCCCAAACTACCCACTTAACCTTCCGTGCCTGGTTACCATCCCTCTACACAGTTTGAAACTTACATGTGTTGTCTTTCTATGCTCAAACAACTCTCTGACTCCCAGACCAATATTGCTGTGTTGGACCAATATTCAATATGTGGCACAAAACCACATGTATCAAACTCCTATAGTCCTATGTTACCTCTTTGTCTGTTTGTTAACACATAGTTTTGTTTTAATACTATGTTTGTCCACAATTGTAAAGCACTATGGAATATATTGGCTTGTCTGATGACAATTGGGGAGGTCTGATGGGCATGTAAGGAGCATGTGGGAGGTCTGTGGGGCATGTGGGTAGAGCTGAGGGGCATATGTGGAGGTCTGATGGGCATGTAAGGGGCATGTGGTGAGATTTGATGGCATGTGGGGAGGTCTGATGGGCATATAAGGATCATGTTCGGAAGCCTAGAGGGCATGTGGGGAGTTCTGATGAGCATGGGAAGAGGTCAGAGTGACATGTGGGAAGGTCTGAGGGGCAAATGTGATCTGAGTGCCTGTGAGTGCATTTTGTGAAGGCTGAGTTTCTGAGGACTATTTTGGAGCATGTATAAAGTCTGAGTGGCATGGAATGGAATTTTGGGGCAAGTGAGAGGCCTGTGGGTGCATTTTAGGATGAGTGGTGTGGGCATGCTGAGGTAGTTTCAGGGCTGTTTTTTCATAATGTGTGGCCCATCTGAAGGTTGGATGTATGCATTATGTACTTCATGATCTGTGTTATGTGCTGTGTTTAATTTTCATATTTCATGTACATATACATTTTCCAAACAGGCCCCAACATTCCAGAATGCAGACAAGAAACCAGCTGAAGGCTGTGAAAGCTGCAACAACACAGCCCACCAACAGCCTCATCCTTTAGCCCTCCTAATTGTGTTTAATAACCTGTCTTGTTCTCTCTTTTACTTTTATTCTCCCCCTCTCCCTTTTTGTCCTCTGTCTCTCACCTTCCTCAATGTCCTGTCCATCCACCTGCTGTGTTTCTACTTTCCATCTTAGTCGCCTCCTCCCTCTTTCCTGCCACTCCTTATCCTCTCCAATCTTACCTTCTCTCCACAGACTTTCAGGACAAAGACCTGAGCCCATTCATCAATCTAAATGTAAGTGAAAACTTCTTCCACTGCAGCTTGCCCCCACATGCTGGCCATACCCCATCCCCTTGTGTACTTCAGTACTGGTTCAGAGTGGTGCCTTTTTCATTTATACTAGTCCCCACAATTTCTGATGGCAGCCCTGAATGTGCATGTTCAATATGGTTTCAAAAATGGTAATCTTCAAACTTGCAGGTCACAATGTCACTGTTATGTACAGCCTGCCTCCTTAATTGATTTAATATTTTACATTCCCATTCCATAAAAATCTTATGACCACATTTTTTCCTAACATTCTGTCAGTAAGATGCCATTAGGGCTATTTTTATTTGAGGAAACCAATAATTTCAGGGGCAAGTACAAGAGTTTTACAGGGAAGATTCCAAAGTCACCAAAATATTAATTTACTATGTGTATTGTGCATTGATGCTGACATATTTGCACCTTCATTGAGTACAAGGCTGATATTACTGGATACGTATTTTTTTTTGCCACATTTAAATAGTACACGTCTCATTTCTATTTGTGTGTTTCAAATGCTCCAAATCAGAAGCCCCTTCAATTACCCAATCTAACAACGTCCCAGGTCCGAACAATGCGCCATGCAAAGGTTACTCACGGGCCCATAATAGTTAATTTTCTCTCAGTAACATACAAAATAAAATATTTATATTTCTCGCATTGAACTTGATGCATTACATCATATAGTTTATACATTTGGTTAAATAATGCACCATTAACCATATGTTAGCAAAACACTAAGGGGTATATTTACTAAACTGCGGGTTTGAAAAAGTGGAGATGTTGCCTACAGCAACCAATTAGATTCTAACTCTCATATTGTAGAATGCACTAAATATATGATAACTAGAATCTGATTGGTTGCTATAGGCATCATCTCCACTTTTTTATAGTAAATATACCCTAACAGTTTTTATGATGAGTATATCACTTTTTTGCTATATTATAGCTTTCTAAGCAAAATGTTAGGCAGTAACAAGCTTAAAGCTAAGAGGAATTAGTAGATAATCACACAGTTAGTAGGATTAAAGCAGCACTGCTAGGTCATAAAAAAACGCAATAATACAGAGTTGCTTAAAATGCCCTCTTTCATAACTCAAAATGACCACAAGGAGAGTGAGGTTTAAAAGGAGTTGGCCATTCTTGGGCTATTTAAGGTTTCCCCTTAAGGATGTTGTAGTTACTACCAGTTCTACCTTTAGGCAACTTAAGGCAGCTGCCTAGGATTCCAGGATTTTTATTTTATTTTGGGGAGGTGGGGGGCGACCACTGAGGCCAGGCTGTAAAATTATATTTATTCAATTTTATGCTGACAGTGACCGCTGACTGCTTTTGACTGCAGTCACTTGCCCATGGGTAAAAGTGTACATGAATGGTGTTGACCACCTACATCATCTGCATCAGATATCAGTGCATCTGAACTGCAGTCTTGCCAGCCAGCCAGGAGGAGGTAAAAGTTATTTTTATTTTACAAAAGTGTGTGTGAGGTGCTGTGAAGTTGGTATTGGGGGCGACACGGCAATAGGCTAAAACTTTGCCTAGGGCGCTGGAAAACCTTGCACCAGCCCAGGTTGCAGTGTCCTGGTAGAGCTTACACCAGGTTGAACAAACCTATCCCCCCCAGTGCTCGCTTTTTAAGCATCTAGAAAGGGGTTAATTTAGGGAATGTAGCTCCTGATTGGATAGGGTACAGCTTTTTACCATCAGGAGCCACATTTACTCTACACCTACTAAACAGGAATTGAATATTCCACTTAGTTGTCATTGCCAGCGCTGACAGCTTTCATAGCTTTGTCGGTGGTGCACGGCTGCAGTTCAGTTACCATTGCCCGATTAAGGGTTCTGGCCACCTTAGGCTATTTCAGCCGCAGTGCCCCCCCCCTCCAGCCACCTCACCTGCCCCCTTCAGGTACCTCACCTGCCCCCTTCAGCCTGCTCACCTGCCCCCTTCAGCCTGCTCACCTGCCCCCTTTACCTAATTCACCTGCCCCCTTTAGCCATCTCACCTGCCCCCTTTAGCCATCTCACCTGCCCCCTTTAGCCATCTCACCTGCCCCCTTTAGCCACCTCATCTGCCGATCTGCCACCCCTCCCACCGAGACATTAGAACGGACTTACCTGCTGTGGAGTCCTCTCTTCAGCGCTGTGTATGGCAGGCAGTCTGGCAGTGATCGCTGCTAGCTGCCTGTCAGTGTGGCCGCGGGCGCTTCTTACTCTGGTCACGTGAGATGTGGAAGTCCTGATCTCACGTGACCAGAGTAAGAAGCACCCGCAGCCACACTGACAGGCAGCTAGCAGTGATTGCTGCCAGACTACCTGTCATGGTATAGTGACAGTCGGGACTGCTCCTTTAGACCAGGGGCAGTCCCGATGACTCAGGCTGCCACATTTAGAAAAGACAAAAACAAAAAAAACATCTCGGCGACGCTGCGCCCCCTGGCTCCAGCACCCCAGGCTGCAGCCTGGTCAGCCTATTGGCTGATCAGGCCCTGTCAGTAACAGTAGGAATCCCAGGAAGGCAGATCTCCACTAGAGCTACATGAAGAATGGGGGGGGGGGGGGGGGACGTTCTCATAAATAGTAGGGAATATCCTAAAGATAACAGCCCCCTGATTCATGGAGGTAATGGTGTTGTTTGAAATACCTCCTTCCAGCGCAAACCCATGTGTGAAATATTAATTAATATCACAAACTTATTCATTTATTTGCAATGAGAAATTCACCATCTGCTGCAAAAGGCCAGTTATGGGTGGTAGCCATGAGCCTATGTTAACAATTTTAAAGACGTTTGTAATTTGATACAGAATACACGAATCCTGCAATGCTACTTTAATGCAAGCCGTAGGAGCGAAGCAGCCAAACCTGCCAATGATTTAGAAAGCTTTGAAAGAGCGTGTAGTGTGCACCTTTTTGCTGCCAGCCTTGGGAAAGGAGGAGGATTTGAGTCTTGAGAATATTCCACCTGCTGACCAAGTCTAGAAACCACAACGTCAGAGAGGAACAGTAAATGGGCTTTGAAAACGTTTTCACAACATGCAATGTCATCACTATTAACATATATTCATGTACACAGTATTAACCACTGTGCAGTTATGATATTGTATATGATACCGGGAACTCATGCAGTGCAACAATTATTAGGTATCTTTTGTAAGAAATACAACAATAAGTAGAAAGCAATCGTTCATGCAGATCTGTGGTTTATTTTATACCATTGCGTTAATATTTATGTAGCTTGTGCTTGCACGCACACCATGCGTTTGACATTGTTTTAACCCACAAATCCACCAGATGGGTCAGTGACTCGAGCATTAAACTAACCATGGCCAAATTGCTCATATTTAGTTACATGCATTAACAACATCTGCTTGATATTTAATCAGTGGAAACAATGAGCAAAGGTGACCGATGGCAGGCAGATATTAACATAAATACAGAGGATTATGATAAATAGTTGAGCTACATAGATTAAACACACTTGTGGTTTTACTAAACAATATCTAGATTTGCAATAAGGTTACAATTCCCTAGTGATAGTCCATTTCTCAGTAAATTTAGTCCATAATGTTTGTCAAGTATAAATAATGTACATGGACAGTGCAAATATGTCTTGGGATATTTTACCAAATCCTTTTTTTAAAATTAAACAGGACTCAGCTTTGCTGGAATCTGGGTGCAGTCTGTGGATGTGTTAGGATTGCCAAACAAACATGATGTATTGTGGTATCTTGGCCTGAACCACACATGTAGAAGGCACTGATCTGGTAATGAAGGTGCTGAGTCTACTGACCAAATAACAATGTGAGTTCAGATTGTAGGAAATCCTCCAATTTATATTATATGACTGTTCAGCCGCTAATAGCTAAATAGCGGCAGTAGCTCTTAGCGAGGCAGTAATGCGTTGCTCTGTATGTTTCTTTTTTTACTAAGATATCTGGATATATAACAGATGATGATGATGCCAGCGGTGTCAACATGGATTTATGTGAGCAATAAAGAGGGTAAGCTAGGGTCAAATAAATGTATTTTTTATATGTTGTGTTTGTTTTTTGTCACTTTTTGACTGGTGTACCACTGGTACTAGCGGGTCCTTAGTACCAGTGCATTCCCTGGCACCAATGGGTATGCTGGTGCTTGCAGTACTACAAATGCCAATATGCTCAAACACTTAATGGTGTCCTGAGCATGCTGAGACCTGTAGTGCACCACGTACAAAATAGCTACTTATACATTTTTTGACTATTACCTCACACTCACTGCTCCAGGGATATGGAAAGTACCCTAGTGCTTTTCAGCACAAGGCTGGTTATACCTAGGAGGGGAAACTGCATTCTTTTTGCGGACACGATCTCTCTAGGGAATCCTGAAGTTTTAACTTAGATACGTTAGATACGTTACATAATGTTTATCCTAACGAAATGTACGCAAATTGCATACCGTTCCAAGTCGCATGTATCTTAAGATATGTGCGGCTGGCAGTACTGAATAAACTATGGGACACAATTTACGCTTATGTTGCGTCTAACTCTACTTATGGCCCTGTATGTGCAATCGGTACAGTCCGACATGCAGGGGCCGCCTTGGGCTGGGAGGCAGGGAGTCATCTGCCCCCTGGGTCAGTCCCATAGTGGGCTACCTTGGGTTCGGTCACCTGCATTTTTTTCCTTTTAAAATGTTCCTAAAAGGCTGCTGAGCTGAGTCTCGACCCCAGGGCTAAAATTTGCCAGCCAGTCCGTCTCTGCGGACAGAGCAGTAGCTACTAGTGCTCACTGAACACCAATAAAGCATAGGAACTATGAAAAAGGACAGCTTTTAGGCTCAGTTTGTGACATCGCTGTCTTCCAGTTAACATCATAATTTAGGAGAAGTTATCTTTTAATACATCAGTATGCAAAATGTACATGGAAGAGCAAATTATATTTTTTGCTGGTGTTTAAAAAAACCAGCAAACAGCAATCTTACAAATATGACATATAAATGAATAAGGCTAACCCTAGGCTAGATCATGTATTTTAAATGTATACTGTATTATACATTACTATACAGCATGTATGGAAACTGAGAGAACCAACAAGTTCTTTACATTGTAAACCTTGGTTTAGTTTGGAAACCTGAAGTGTATTACATTATTTGGTAATTAAACCCAACTTCTAACCAAATATTTCATATAACATATGGAATAAATTGTAATATAAAATATGGTATATGACGTATGGCTTGCTGTATACTTTAAGTCTCCAAATTTATTGCTGTGTCTTAATGCATAAGCACATTGGTCAGAAATATTGATTTTAGTGACAAAAGCTCCATTGCAGCATCGGAAGAAGAGATCCCCATGATTGTTATTAATCAGTGTTTAGGTGGGTGCCAATATATATATTTATATATTTAGATTTGTAATTGACATATTGTCTGATTGCTAAATTTTTCCAGTAGCTGACAAGAGGCATTTTAGTTATGGGTAATTGTTTTTTACAGGTATTATATATATAATTTTTGACCCACTTATTCCGATTGCTGATAGGAAATTTAAAGGACTGCAGAGTGTTTGCATTACTTTTTTTTTTTGATCAGAACTGTATTGCAGGTGTACAGGGCTGAACAGCAAATAATAATATAGGTAACTTACTTACGACAGATATTTCTTTTTTTTTTGGCATGGTGCTCTAAGCATAAACTGTTGAAGTTTAAATGCAGCTTACCTCTGAGGGCAGTCTAGGGAGTCCAAGGCGTTCTGGAAAACGAATTGTGCCTTGGATAAAACAAACAGATATTTCAGAAATTACTTCATTCATGTTACACTGTTGTGCACGGAAAAAAAATAAAAAGTGTGTCAGCAATTATACAAATGGCACATTACCAATTATGCTGGCTGTAAGGTCTTGTACCTGCTGGTGTAAAAAATCATGCCTTTACTTGCTTTTTAACACTAGTAAACACATGTATGGGAAGGTTAACCCCTACAACTGTTTGTGTCCTCTACCGGCTGAAAGTATACTGCTGGCACCAACCAGTGAGTAAAATGAACCTGCACTGAACGGGCTACTATGACTTGGCTGTAATGCTGCTATCTATATTGATCAAAGCGCATGAAAGATTTGTAAGAGATGTGTCAGTGCAAAGGATTCAGCAGACAGTTTTTCTTACACAATCCTTAAGGAAAATACGAAGTCCATTACACACAATGAATGAGGAAATATTAATCCAGTATTTTGTAAGTATATTATAATAAACTGTTTCCATATTTCTCAAAGTAATAAGGAATGCCCGCTATGGTAATACAGGGGTCTGTACAAAATATTGTTGTAATTAATCCCAGATATGGGTGAAAATAAACTTACACTGTCCTGGTTTTTTACTAATTGGTTTGAATACTTGCTATGAAACACAGAAACCCCCACAAAAATGTAGTAGTTATCCGCAGACAAAGGATGAATGACATTGCAGTAAACGTGTTCTAATAGAATTGCAGGAAATCAAGTAATGTCAGAGTCGTTGTCATTATCTCTGGACAAAAGGGGGAAACACTGCCTTACAGCTTGCGAGCAGCTTTATCGGTAGCTATGCTGGCTGCCTCTATGATCTTCAGAAACCAATTCCTATAAGTGGACTCTGATTGGGTTTTGGTTGATAAATTAATCCCTGATGTTCAATTAGAGTTATTTTACAATGAGGAGCTATTGAAAATCACTGAGTTAATCAACGCGTGATCTTTTGTTGACCAACATGTAGTTTCTATGTGTCGTCAGTAGTCTCTTGCTGCTTAACAAATCATAGTTGTAATTGATGCTGGTTACAGATGGGTGCATGTCACTGGTTGAATGGGTGCTGGGTACTGATCAGGGTTCTCTTGGTGCTGGACAAATGGCTGCTGGTTATTGATGAGATGGCTGCAAGGTAACTGTCAATTCTTTGCTTTATAGTTTTCCATGAAAAGAAAAATTATAGAAGGTGCTAAAGGAAGATCATTCTAGGAGCAACAACTATTAATACAATTTAGAGCCCTGGAGGTAGCTGTTTGTTAGGGGAAATGCCAGCCCCTAATAAGTAAACACCAAACACCCAATAAATGAACAGCGCAGAAAAGGAACCCAAAATCATTGAATGCAATATACTCATGGTAATGACAGAAACATTTTCAATAGGAGAACCGATTGACTTAAAAACAAACACTGTAATAAAAACAATGAGCAAAAATATTCATGTAAACATAGTCTCAATTCATAAGTATGCAATAAAAATTCTGGTTAAGACAGAAGTTGTCAGTGGAAAACATTAGTCTAATAATGTTAAACATATAAAACTCATGTCATAGTGGAATAAATCCAAACATTAGACAAACAGAATCTTGCTGCTAAATATCACTATTAGGAACTAGATAATATTTAGGAGACCTAAATGTCCCCACCAGATAATCTTATGATCAGTGGTCCCAAAATAAACAGTTAGTGATATAAACTTTAGCTCTGTAAACTTTCTTATGAGATAATTTTTCCCCACGCCATAGTGAAGGCCAGTATGATAATGTGAGAAAACATTGTCTATACGTTTACATGGAATCAAATGACAATCCCGAATTGTAAACAGTCTTGTTTATACAGGTTCCAATAAGGGCCAGAAAAGCACTAAATAGCTAAATCACAAGTTATTATTTTATTATTATTATCATTTATTTGTTAGGCGCCACAAGGTATCCGCAGCGCCGCACACAGTACTAACAGTGGACTATACAGGGTGAAACCATACAGAACAATGAACAAAAAGTACCAATACTTCAGAAACTCCAGCCAGTCATATGCAGTAAAGACGGAGCGGAAGAACAGGTATGGAGACAGGAGGGGAGGGGGCCCTGCTCATACGAGCTTACATCCTAAGGGAGGGTAAACAGACCAGGCACAAGAGGAGCCAGTTGAGGCAAGAGGAGAGAAGGGAGGACGAGCTAAAGGGAGGAGATGGGGGTTAAGTAGATGGTTGGTAGGCTTTGAGGAAGAGGTGAGTTTTGAGTGCACGTTTGAAGGAGCACAGAGTAGGAGAGAGACGGATGGAATGAGGGAGGTCGTTCCAGAGAAGGGGGGCTGCACGGGAAAAGTCTTGGATTCTGGAGTGGGAAGAGGTGATAAGAGTGGAGGAGAGGCGGCGGTCGTTGGCTGAGCGCAGGGAGCGGGCAGGGGTATGAATGGAGAGGAGGTTAGAGATATAAGGGGCAGTAGAGTTGAAGAGAGCCTTGTAAGTGGTGGTGAGGAGTTTGAAAAGGATTCTGTAGGGGAAGGGGAGCCAGTGTAAGGCAAGGCAGAGAGGGGAGGCAGAGGAGGAGCGGCGTGAGAGGAAGATGAGTCTTGCAGCCGCATTGAGTATAGAGCGGAGGGGGGAGAGACGGGAGTGGGGGAGGCCAGTGAGGAGGAGGTTACAATAATCGAGGCGGGAGATGATACATGCATGGAAGTAAAGTTCTTTTGCTTCCTTCGTTAAGTAATATGCCGGCTCCGTGGCTTAGGTGGCCATCTTATGTGTGAACTGCCTGCCAGCTAAGCTCACTACTTTGGAGGCTGTAATGGTCCCTTTCCATTATATTTTTATTAATTTCCTTTTTAGGCTAATAATTTGTAGTGTTCCAGTTCTTGGTTTGGAGTAACGGAGCACATAAGAGAACTTGTTAATAATGCCTAATTTTTCTGCGAAGACCATTAACAAGACTTATTCAGAAAGTACTGTCTACCATTTGTTCTTATTATACATACAAGTGATAATCATATTTTCGATGTAAATAATACAGACACAAACAATACCGACACTAAAATGCCGACACTGAAAATACCTAACGTTGTAAATACTGTGATACAAAAATTACAGACACCCTAAATACCTACATGAATGAAATCACGAAACATGTAAAATAGTGACAACGTGATTGCCGACAGTAAAAATGCTGACAATCACACTGCCAATATTAAGACGGCAATGTGAGCGGGTCCAGTGACCAGTCGACTGTTAAAAACAGAACATTTTTTTTAAAAAAAGCGTGGTGTCTCCCACTATAAACACTATTAATCCTAGTGCTGCTAAGCTACTGCTGGTTTCCCTGAAATCGGGATGGGGGGGGAAATGTGGGCCCCCCTGATTTCATGAAAACCAGCACTATGTCAACCAGGCGGGGTGGGTGGCAATCAACCAACTCCAGGCTGTTCAGCACTCGGCTGGAAATCCCTGGAAATTTAGAAAGAACCAGCCTAGTGCTAAAGCACTAGGGCTCTTCCTATACCTCTGAGGAAGTGTGTCTAGAGTCATGCGTGAAAAAATAGAATGAAAAAGTATAAAACATCATTTTAGTTTGTGGAACTAAAAGTCCCAGGCAGCCCAGGCTGCCATTAACAGTCTGGACATGCTGGTACATTTTGTCCTGCCTCCCAGGGCTTGCTGTAACCTGTAGTACCACAAAGAGAAATGGTAAATAAACCATTTTAATTTGTATAGCTGCAAGACCGGCTCACATTGCCATCCTAATGTCAGCAGTGTGACTGTAGGCATTTTCACTGTCAGCAATCACACTGTCAGTATTTTGTGTGTGTCGGGATTTCTTTCATGTAGGTATTTAGGCTGTCGGTATTATTTGCATGTCAGTGTTTACAGCGTTAGGTATTTGTTACTTGGCAGTATTTTAAGTGTCTGCATTTTAGTGTCAGTATTCTTTGTGTTGATATTATTTGCGTTGGAAATTTGTACTATACCCATACAGACATGTATATTAAATATATGCAGTATATTTAAGGTTAGTTAAAATATTAAACAAGAACATAATAGGTTCAATTGTGACTGACACAGGTCACCAAAAAGTATTTTTGGCAGAGTCTCTTTAGAAACCACACGTGAAGATTTTTCAAAAATTACACGTATTAGTTAAATGGTACATTTTTTTTATCTCTGTACATAGAGCAAAGAAGCACACCAAGCAAACCAGACCCTTTGACCACTGCTCAACATAATTACCATTTACCTTTTTGTAAAGTGACAACATTCCTGCAATGCAATAGATTGTGCCCAATTTTCATGGACAGTTCCAGGTTTTAAAGATTTGTTGCTGGAACCTTATGTCCCCTATTTTCCAACATTGATCAAATGCACAATAACATTTCTCTTTTTCTGCATGCTGAACACAATTTTCACAATACATTATGCCTTTATGGGGTTTTCAAGTTATGATTTATCAAAGAGAAGTATTTAAAATTCAAAGTGCTTGGTATAATAAAGTTTAGCAAACATGTGGGTATTGCAGCACTCCAAGGTCCTCTGAGACAGTATTGGGCATCATGTGTTTAGATGCAATGGCTTAACTACAGGTTATGAAATGCTTTATTAAAATATAATAACTCATTACTTACTAGGTAGAGATCTGGTTGTAGCATTTTGTCGAGAACATGGATTTGTTAGGGCTCTCAAAAGTCCATCAGGTTTGTAGGAATAATGTTCAACCAGCTGAAAAGTTATAAAATTTGAAAATTAATTATTTAAAAAAAATAAAATAATATCAATAGAAAGTAATTAAGTCCTTATTATTGTTAAAACAAATAGTATTACCACCAATTAATGTCATTTGTCACACATTACACAAGGTACACAGTAACTTTTTTGCACATGCTACCAATGACAGATGCTTTGAGAAGGAACTCAATCCACCATCCATCCCCGTAATCATTTGAAGACTTTTAATGAGCAATAGCGCTTTACCTGACCAACCATGTTACCAGTGCCAGCACTGACAGGCACAGTAATCAAACTCTTCATGTATGCATTATAATAAACCTGAGATGCGGTCCAGAGTTTACAGTCTACATCTACCTGTTCACTACAAGTAGAAGGGTCAAATGTACAGGTACTAAAATTTTGGCTCTGTATTACCTCAAGCTAGCCACAAGTGCATCCACTTTGTTTTTTATTCTCCCAATGTCTAGCTTTCCAAAAAATGGAGGGGATGAGGGAGGGGGGGGGGGGGGGGAGTTGTAGAGACAACTGTAATCTTAACCTAAGTTGAACACTGACATCCCCGTCTGCAGCAACTGGGGTAAGCAGTATATATATGACAGGATATCACCAGATAGGATATTCTGAAGCATCTTTGATCATAAGTTTCTGCAGCTTTTCTTTTGCATGGGGGAAGTTGGCATTGCACAAAATGGAAATAAACAAACAATGCTATTATTGCACAAAAAAGGACTCAAAACTCATAGGGCTAGATTTACTAAGCTGCGGATTTGAAAAAGTGGGGATGTTGCCTATAGCAACCAATCAGATTCTAGCTGTCATTTTGTAGAAGGTACTAAATAAATGAAAGCTAGAATCTGATTGGTTGCTATAGGCAACATCCCCACTTTTTCAAACCTGCAGCTTAGTAAATCTAGCCCATAGTGTTTCCAATCATTTTATTAACAATTCTAAATGTAATCCAAAACACTCAAATTTTTGGGAATACAACATGTTAAAAAATTCTGGAGTGGTGGCAACTATCTGGAGAATATCTCACGTTTGGAAACCAAATGGATTTATATGATGAAAACCCTAATGCCATATGGCCTCAACAGTGATTTTGACCTAGGCTCATTTTTAAGCGTTTAGCATATATATACATATTTTTAACCTATAGACACCTTTTAACCTGACGATAATCATTTTTCTTTATGTTTTATTATTTTTCATTATTTGTCATTCATTTTCTTTTTCTTTTTCTTTTTCTTTTTATTTCTTTTTATTATTTTTATTTCAACTCTATTACCTTTTTCTTACATTTTTCTTATATTTAGTAAATTTTTTATTAATAAAGTATCCATCCTATCAGGAAGAGGAAAGACCTATAAGAACCCTCTAACTCCCTTCTAACATATCCTTGAGAAAGTCCTAACTTCGGATGAAACACGTTGTATCTTACTTTTGAACCTTACCAGCCACCATACATTTGCGGGCCATTCCATCACTTCCGCGTGTCAGACGCGGCTACACCTGTTACCAAGCCAGCACGGAGATTTTCTCTGAAGCGGACTGATGCTTCATCTCTATACTCGGACTGTATGTATCGCCACATCCTGAGGATTCACACTACGAATAGGGATTATTAGGGTAAGATTTTTT
Organism: Mixophyes fleayi; assembly: GCF_038048845.1. Lineage (NCBI taxonomy): Eukaryota > Metazoa > Chordata > Amphibia > Anura > Limnodynastidae > Mixophyes > Mixophyes fleayi. Next base: position 304,610,831 of record NC_134402.1, on the reverse strand, counting down.
CTTTTATTCTTGTCCGTCTCTCCTCACGGAGTTCCGATACATTCTTTTTACTTTTACCCGAAAAGAGCTACAAACATTTCCTGTTGTCTGTCAGTCTGTTCATTGTCATTGCTCCCTTCCATTATCCATACCTTATTTATTATTGCCATACTTAACAGACGAACAGTATCAGTAGTCAATAAGAAGAATGTAATGATTCACTTTTTTAAATTAATATTTTTATTCTGCCACTGTATCAGTGATTTTTATTATTTTTTATATTCTACGTTTTAATTTAATTAACATTCTTAGTTTTATTTTGAAGCCTATAATGTTCCTTTCCTGTTTTATAAGGCTTGAAAATATGAATCATTCTTGATGCTTAGTAACTTTTAGTTTAAAAAAAAGCTGTTTCTTATATTTTGTCTTAAGTCAGACTTAGTGAAGATTACAAAGAGTGTTCTGTGTCACACAGGGCTAGTGTGCAAGGCTGCCTTCTCGATTGGTCCAGGACCACCTACTAATGGGGGAGGTGATTGGCAGGGAGAAGATCTGCCACAGGAATTGGTTATGTCTGCAAGAGGCCTGCAAGTTTCTTGATGGATGGATACCCTGAGGGCTTGCTCTACCACTACTTACACCTAGGCTATTGCCTAGGTGCCATGGTGTAAGGCATGCCTAAAACACTATAATGTCACTCATTCAGTGTATCGATTGTCAAAGCGGAAAAACCCCACACTGACATGGAGTGACAGCACTTGTCAGGCTGCTCCTACATGTTTGCAAGTGACTGAATAGAATATACCGCCCACCCCCACTCCACACTAGGTAAGATTCTGGGAAGGTGCATCCTTACGGAGGGTCTCAGTTGGAGGAGGTGGTGTCTAGGGGGCCCAGAACTCATGCACCAGCCATGTATACCATTTACAGTGAGGGTTGGCTCAGAGTTATCTCTCTATCTAGAGGAATCGGTTTTGCTGTTACCTCTGTGAAACCTCTATCAGGGATAATGCTGCTATTTGAGACTGCTTGTTTGGCTTGTTACACACTGTGTACTCATTGTGCACCTGCTGCTGTTCATGTGTTTCTGCATTCAGACAATAGCAGTCTTTTTGTGGTAGCTCCCTGTCTCCTCCAACATTGACTCAACACTACCACTACAAAGAGCATGAGGATACTTATTAATAAGACCTTCCCCATGTAATGTTTTACCCCGTAGATGGTCGCACCATATTTGTGAAAGGAAACCTCTTTATTAAAATGTACATTCTGTCCAAAAGGACATCTGCTGTCTCTGAGCAGCCTACAGAGAGGAGTCCTCCATTTATGTGCATTGAATTAGTGCAGCGGACATCAATCTCACAATCAACCCTCATACATTTATCAAATCATTTATTGCTAGGATTGACAAAAAATAACAGATAAAGGTCACTGATGGCAATGCTGTTTGCAGAATCACTTTGCATTTGCTATCAGTATCACTGGTCTACTCGGTCTCTGTAGGCTGCAATTATACAGGATGGTTCACCTAATAGTGGATATGATATGGTATTGCTCCAAGCATAATGAGCAGTTGTGCAGTCGCAATTTTCTGTACTGGCTGTCTAGTCGAAAATAATTTTGTAGCCCTGTTAATTCCCTCTCATTTGGCTTTTCCTCTTAAAGAATAAGTCAATCTTTAAATGTTTTTAGGGGCTAAACTGGGCAAATTAGAACTAAAGGCTCTATTTTTCGTATATATAATACCAATCCTGAATCTAATTGTTGGCTAGAAACACTCTGATAAATAGTGTATCTAACAAGTACGTTTAGCTGTAGATTCTTGGTCTGCAGGAGACCAGACATTGCAGTCCTCCGTCTATGGCCATCGCTCACCACACACTGAATCATCAGATTTGTGAGATACCCATGGGGACTGGAGATAGAGGGGGGACTGTAAACTAGTAGATAGTACTAAAAACAAAATTTATACTACCAACAATATGGACTTCAAAGCATACTTCTTTATAATGCATAAGAACATATTATTTTGTTTCTTATAGATGTTTTCTGTTTAATACATAAGGTTTAGTAATACCATACCTGCCATAAAGTGTCAAATTTTTTCCCTTCTGGTATTGATAATTTTCCAGTTTTGTCTTTGTCAATGCGATAATGTGAGACTTTTCTATCATGTAGGACACACAGAGCATAGGATCCATTACTGTCCCGTTCTCTTATTCTAAAAATAGCAAAAACAGCATAAGTGAAGTTATACTACGATGGAACATACAGATGAGTTTGCATATATTCAGCTTTAAGAAAGGAGCTGCAAACAGTAGTCAGCAGGGAAAGGCGGAGCTGGGGGCTGGGGGACAGGGGGGCATCTGACCCCCTGTCCGGAACCATAAAAGGCTACCTTGGGCTGGGTCACTGGGCCACCTGCATTTTTTTCCTTTAAAATAGGCTGCTGAGTCGAGCCGTGCTCCCCGCATGAAATTTTTCAGCCCTCTCCTGGTAGTCAGTGACCTACCCTAAAAAAAAATCATTGTAGGTCATGTGCAAAGCAGGAAACCGCTGCTCCATAGCGCAAAAGTAGCTTTGAACTTGCTGTACACCCTGATTTGTGACAGGGCATTTATGGAGCAAGATGGCCACGTTTGCAGGGGAGCAGCAGTTTGTAATGAAGGAGAGTGGTGGAAAGGTCGCATTTTTAGGGGCATTCCTAATGCATGGTAATTTTACAGTCCGCAAAAGAACTTCAGTTTTGCAACAGCTGAGAGCTGGTGGTGTTCGGATCTGTATACTTTTTAAAAAAAATTAATGAATTGAATACAATTCAGTAGAAAAGTTTTCACACACATTTAAGTCTAATTTCCAAATGTAATGCAGGCTGTCCCTATGTCCTCTCACTCTCATTATTTATTTAAGCCATCAATTATTCTAAACCAAGCTGCATTTTAGGTAGAAATAAAAGCGCAGGAGTGGTACGAAAGTGGTGGGGGTTAAATTTTGATGATGTGACATTTACTCTTTTGCACAGACCGCCTCTTTAGAATATTTCTTCTCTTGGCACATCCTTATCCTTCAGACATACTTATAGGTCACACAGGCATCTCCCGAGAACAGAGGGTAGGTGTGAACATTAAAGTGTTAAAATGCATGACAGTACAAGCTAGGTGCAATAATGCTGATTGGCTAAGCTTCGTAAATCACCTAAACTTAGATGAAATTGACTATGTCTCAACAGAAATTAAAGAAAATATAACAATTTGTCTCCCAGGAAATCATTCATTTGCAACAAGTCTTGGTTTGGCAAAGAGTACTTCAGTATATAACTTACACTCCGCTTTAGTACCCTTGCTTATACACTTTAGCATAAGCAATAATATATGCAGTTTATAACAGTTACAACGTAAATAGAGTTTATGGCTAGGCATTTCATTTATTCCATAGCTAAAGCCAAAGAAGCAGAATTCTTCTTTACATGTTCAATGTCAGTTTCACTCTTAGACAAACGGCTTCTTACTAACCACTGGTCAGCACAGGAAGTGACATGCAAAGTTCTTACCAGCTAAGAAACCACAGAACATTTCTGTATATTTAGAAAACTTACAAATTCTGGTAATTTGCAGATATAGATATGTGTCTATATATATATATATATATATATATATATATATATATATATTTATTCATATATATTTATATTTATATTTATATATATATATATATATATTGTGTCCAATATTATTAATCCACAAACAGTGTGGTATTATTAAAAAAGTGGCATTATTAGAAAAATAGGTTGTGATTACATATAATTTATCTGTGTATAACAATGAACCTGCCATCTTTAAATATTGTGTGTATTTGAATGAATTCCACAATATAATGAAAGACAGAATTCTTAACACAGAAGTTTGTAAGCTGCATATCTTACCTATTGTATAATAGTTATATAAGTCACCTGAACATTTTATTGTAGACTCGTCAGCTACTCATACACATTAGTGAGATGTCTTTGTCGTTCTCCATACACCCAAAACTAGATACAAACGCAGTTCAGTAATGTCCAAGCAACTTTCTGCATTTGAGATTTGGGTTGCATAAAGGTGAATTTGGTAAGATGAGGTCTTTTGCACTTTGTCACAAAGTAAAACACATCTGCAGATAGTTTAACTGTCAGGACTATGAGGCACACATAAAAATAACCCTCTGGTCTAGTGGTATAAATATATTTATTAATAGTCAACTGATAAACTGATTCTCTTTGTTGTCATAGGCAAAAAATATAAAATATTCAAAAAGTGACACATGTAACACAAGTGACACAAAAAATGTGACACAAGTGAGAGTCCCGATGTCCCTGCACTTTCATGAATAAAGTTAAAATCAAGCAACATTTTAAAAATAAAACTGAAATATGCAAATCAATTCAAATTTATTCATTCAAATGAATTAAGGGTGCAGCCCTACAGTGGTATTAGATTGGGCGTTCATGTAAAGTTTTCACTATTTCCTACATGTGCATTTCTAGTTGGACCCACAAAGAGCCACATAGCGATTTTTCTGTGGCACCTATGTATGGGCTAAGTGGACAAATAGGCATGAATAGAAATGCTCTCTGCTTTTGTGCTTTAGTAAATTACTTTCTAAAGGTCTTGTTTTGATAAACATACATGATTTTAGAATTGATAAATATAAATACGCACATAGATATACAAAAATAATGGTGCATTAGAATAAATAACAACATGTTAGATTAATCAGTGTTATATAAAACCAAATGAGTAAATTAATGGGTTTTCTAAAGGGTGTGTGAGTATCTAAATGGTGACTAAATGTGATGATCATATAAAAGCCTGCCAAATGCACAGATAAGTACATTGGTGTTGTGAGCATGAAACATTTGAATGTTCAGTCCTTAACTTACACTTCTACACATATGGAATCAAGGACTGATCATGGCACCAGTGGACGCTATGCAGCTCCATGCTGCTAGGCCCGTGCCCTCCTCTCAGAAGAGCAGAGCAGGGGCCTCCTCTGAGCATGCATGGGTCTGACGCATGTACAGAGAAGCCCAGACTGTGCTCTTCTGACAGGGTGTGGATGCCTTGGGAGTAAAACCTGGCATTGCCGGCCCCTTAAACCCTCCAGGACCCTTACCATCTACACCCCTGCAGTGGTAATTGGGGACAGCAAATAAATGCCACCCATCTCCACCAAATGCCTCTATGATATGGTCTGACTTCAATCACTTAAAAAAGGAAACACCCAGCGGTGACTAAATGCATATTATGCGCAGATTTATACTCATTACTCAGCTGTACACACATACATACTATGCCTAACCATGCCCTCATACAGGGCCCGTGGAACGTGGTAAGTAAAACAGGGGGGGGGGCTTGCCATGCTGAAGAGGCACTTCCCCCACCTACCTTCCGCGCTGCCCAGCAAAAAAACAAATCACTGGTGTTGCCGCCCAGCACCCTCCACTTTGCTCCCTGCTCACTAACAGTGTCGGGTGTAATGTCATCATGTCCCAACACTATGAATGAGGAGCCGCATAGGCAGCAGCACCGAAGAAAGGAAGACAGAAGAGCAGACGATCATAAAAAGGTAAGTAAAAAAACAGAGCGCACAGTGGAATTACAAAGGGGGGCAAAGTGGAATAACAAAGGAGGGCACAGTGGAATAATAAAGGAGGGGACAGTGGAAAAACAAAGGAGGGGACAATGGAATAACAAAGGAGAGGACAGTGGAATAACAACGGAAGGCACAGTGGAATAACAAATGAGGACACAGTGGAATAAAAAAGGAGGGCACAGTGGAATAACAACGGAAGGCACAGTGGAATAATAAAGGAGGGGACAGTGGAAAAACAAAGGCGGGGACAATGGAATAACAAAGGAGAGGACAGTGGAATAACAAATGAGGACACAGTGGAATAAAAAAGGAGGGCACAGTGGAATAACAAATGAGGGAACAGTGGAATAACAAATGAGGGCACCGTGGAATAACAAAGGAGGGGACAGTGGAATAACAAAGGAGAGCACAGTGGAATAACAAAGGAGGGGACAGTGGAATAACAAAGGAGGGGACAATGAAATAACAAAGGAGAGCACAGTGGAATAACAAAAGAGGGCACCGTGGAATAACAAAGGAGGGGACAGTGGAATAACAAAGGAGGGCAAAGTGGAATCACAGAGGGGGGCACAGTGAAATAACAAATGAGGGCACGGTGGAATAACAAAGGAGGGCACAGTGAAATAACAACGGAAGACACAGTGGAATAATAAAGGAGGGCACAGTGGAATAACAGTTGAGGGCACGGTGGATTAAAAGAGGGCACAGTGTAATGATGAAGGGGCACAGTGTAATAAAGAATAAGGGCACAGTAGGATGATAAAAGGGGCACAGTGTGATGATGAAGGGTTCCGGTGTGATGAAGGAGGGGGCATTTTTTGTTGTCTCACCAAAATTATTTGCCAAAAATGTAAAATATAATTACAAAGAATACATATTTTTAATTTATATTATTTATATACCAATAAATGTTCGCTGTTTAATGTATTTATTTGTAGTACTCTTTATTAAAGTTTATTATATGATTTATTTTAAAAGAAGAAAAGCATTATTGATTGAACAAAATTTTTTAAAAAAGAGGTCGGCGCAAATCTATTTTTTGCAGGGGGAAGGGGGGGCGCCAGACTTGCTAGCACCGGCCCTGCCCTCATACAAACTGTACCAGTAGTGCACAGATATACAGAGGAGGTAATTTACTTAGTATAGCAGATTTACATCACAATACACCTTGCTTTAGTACTGGTGCACCTGGAAAGTCTATCCAGTAGGGATGTGCACCCGCGACTTTTGGTGTCTCGTGTTTTGTGTTTTGGATTCGGATTTTCGCAATGTTTTGGGTTCGGATTTGTTTTGCAAAACACCTGCCGAAAGGTTTTGGTTCGGATTTAAGGTTTTGGATTCGGATTTTTTTTGGAAAAAAGCATAAAAAGTTCAAAAATCAAGTTTTTGGGCTTATTTTCACTCCTACGCTATTATTAACCTCAATAACATTCATTAACAAGCATTTCGACTAATTTACAGTGTATTCTGAACACCTCACAATATAGTTATTAGTCCAAAACGTTGCAACGAGGTATCTTTCTGGACTGCGTAGTGGAGTGGTCCCCACAATATAATAAGAAAACCATCAACTGGTCTTAATCGCACCAAAAAATGTACCTGGACTGCGTAGAGGAGTGGGTCACCACAATATAATTTAAAAACCCTGAACTTGTATGATTCGCACCAATAAATGTATCTGGACTGCGTAGAGGAGTGGGTGACCACAATATAATTTAAAAACCCTGAACTTGTATGATTCGCACCAATAAATGTATCTGGACTGCGTAGAGGAGTGGACTTTTACTGCTGAATGTGTGAACTTGGTAATATTGCAGTACCAATGGGCTTATACTGCAGGATTGGTGTGGCAAATTTTGTTGTAATTAAAAAAAAATTTAATTAGTTTTTTGTATATTTTTTTTATTAACTTTTTTTTAATTTTTTAAACACTTGGGAATATTGGGGAAATAACTATGCCCTTAGATTCAAAGACCACAGGACACAGCACGACTGGACTGAACAGGACACAGCACAGGACCCAGCAGCACCACTGAACTCAAAATTAACAGAGCACAGCACACAGCACCACTGGACTGATACTGCAGAACAGAACACAGCACAGCACAGCACAGCACAGCACAGAACTAAACAGCACAGCACGAGATCTACCAGAACAGAGGACCACCTAACACACCCTCCCTCTACCCTAATCAATGCCCGCGTGAAGATGGCGGCGACTAGCGGGGAATTTATAGGTTGCGAGTATCGCGAGATCCGACAACGGGATTATGACTCGGAGCCTCGCTTTCAAGTTTTCATTTGGCGCCAATACCCAGATCTGTCTCGGATCCGACTCGGATCGGCAACGTTCGGGTGGGCTCGGATTCAGGAAATCCGAGTGCGCTCATCTCTACTATCCAGTACAATTTAAGGTGTTAAAAAAAAGATACCATTTCCTGTGAGGGAGATGTTGGAGGAGCTGTTATTCAACAGAGAGCTGACTGGGGTTTAGGGGTTTAAATATGTATGTGGTGGAATCAACACTGGATCAGCTGGCTGATAGAGAGGGGTGCAGGGAGATTAGCTAGTTTGTAGGGATCTCCAGTGTTGTTACTGTTACTTGTATTGTGACAGTGTGTAAACAAATCAATAAACAGAAGAACTGGAGTTAAAGAATATGGTGTCACAGCGATTTCTTTTTCACTGTACCGCACTAAGTGGTCTATGCCTCAATAATACGTGGTGCAACTGAATATGCACATCACAGTAATGCATATTTATGCACCGCTTGAATGCATCATGCCGGGGCTAATCTGGAATCCCCGTTGAATTGACCCCTCTCCTGCGATCTAATTTTCCTATTTACCGGAAACCTAGCGATGCCAGTGATAGGAGGAAGTGCTGTGTGCATGCGCACAGCACTGACCTTGTGTCAAATGCTGCTAAGTGTTACCTGTCTGTGCATAACAAAGCTTATCAAAGCTTCATACATTGTAGAACATAGCAGTCACCATAGTAATCAATGGGGACTTTGATGCTAAACAGTATTTGCCTAAACGGAGGAGATTTCTGTGAAATCTCCTTCGTTAGGTAGTTAATCCATAACAAACATACTTAAAAGATGCAGAAATAGTAGTTTACGCATCTTTTTAGTGTCAAATATGCTTGATGCATAGACCCCTTGGTGCTGCGAGTGAATTCTTTGGGAAGTCTATTTCTGCTTCCATCAGACTCTCAGGAAGCATGGAGTAAGTATTCAAAGCACTGGTGCAGCCACTTTGTGCAAAGTAAGAGAAGAATTATCTCTCTGCAGAAAGTACTGCATCCCTGCAAGAGGCACAGCTCACTTATAGCTCAAATTAATGCATTAGCAGATTGCAAATACATGCTCTAGCATACATACACATCTGTCATCACTATCACTCTGCACTTACATCTGACCTGTAGCTGGTGCAAGTGATATGACAGAAAAACACAAGTACCTCAGAGCTATCCAAAGCTTGAATCGGACGTTGCTGCACACTCTTGAGCTTGGCACAACTTTAATGTACACTGAATACATTCATACACCCATTGCCCTCTCCATTCCACCCATGAAATCATAGCTTGTCGTAAATGTCCTTTGTGCTCAAAGATGAATGGATGTTCTTGCGTTTACTGCCATATGGTCTAGTTCTAGACATATGAAGACCGACTTTACGCAAAATATGGCACGTATCAGTATTTATGTTCCATTAAATAAATTTTACTTCTAAAATAGTACTTGGTCATGTATGGCCAACAGTCATGGCCAAAAGTTTTGAGAATGACACAGATACTATTTTTCACAAAGTCTGCTGCCTCGGTTTGTATGATGGCAATTTGCATATACTCCAGAATGTCATGAATGACTGATCAGATGAATTGCAATTAATTTTAAAGTCCCTCTTTGCTGAGCAATGAACTTTATCCCAAAAACAACATTTCCATTTCATTTCAGCCCTGACACAAAAGCACCAGCTGACATCAGGTCAGTGATTCTCTAGTTAACACAGATGAGAAATTTCAAGCATTGATTACACAAGAATGGACGGTCATCCTTCAGTATGTGGCCCAGAAGATGATTGACTGCATGCCAGGGAGAATTGCAGAAGTCTTCAAAAAGAAGGTTCAACACTGCAAATATTGACTCTTTGCAGAAAATTAATGTAATTGTCAATAAAAGCCTTTGACACTTATGAAATGCTTGTAGTTTTACTTTAGTATACCATAGCAACATCTGACAAAAAGGTCTAAAAACACTGAAGCAGCAAACTTTGTAAAAACTAGAGATGTTCACTGACCCCGTGTTTTGGTTTTGGTTTTGTTTTTGGATCTGGATTAACTTCGTGTTTTGAGTTCGGTTTTGGCAAAACCACCCTCACGTGTTTTGGTTTTGGCTTTGGATCCATATATTTTTTCTAAAATCCCAATTTTTTGTGCTAAAATCACATCATTTGGCTCTTATTTTGTTCCTACATTATTATTATTAACCTCAATAACATTCATTTCCAGTCATTTCCAGTCATTTTTTGTCAAGTGACAAGAACACTGCTACCGCTCCTCTTTCTGTATGAGCAATGGCACTGAGCAATGGCACTAGAGAGTGACAAGAACACTGCTACCCCTGTTTCTGTATGAGCAATGGCACTGAGCAATGACTGGAGGCTGGAGAGTGATAAGAACACTGCTACCCCTGTTTCTGTGTGAGCAATGGCGCTAGAGAATGGAGAGTGAAAAAGAACACTGCTACCCCTGTTTCTGTGTGAGCAATGGCGCTGGATCTCCTGGGGAGTGAGGTACTTATGGAATCCAAAACCCGCAAGATCTGACATGCAACAATGAAGTTTTGTCTCGATTTTGATCCGAGGACACGCAGAAGTATCGAGCAGGCTCGCAAGCCCACTCGGATCCCCTAAGTTTGGGTGGGTTTGGTTTTCAGAAAACCGAGCCCGAGCATCTCTAGTAAAACCCAATACTTGTGTCATTCTCAAAACTTTTGCCCATGACTGTATATTTATCACCAGAGGGAGGGGACATCTGGAGTGCTGGTGATGCAAGCAAAGAGAGGCCAAGAAGAGAAGATGATGGTTGGAGTGTGCCTGAAAATTCGCTTCTCTAATAAAGACCAACATGGAGGCTCAAAACGGATAATACTAATAAGTATTAAAAAACCCTGAAGCTGAAAATTCTAAGTCGTTGTAAAACTAAAGCAGAATGGAAATGGAATGTTGCTAAAAGTTTGATCTCTACACCTTTAACTCATTATAATATTCAAAATCAAATCTTGCTCAATTAGGAACATTGGTGTGCCTATTCAGTATTTCAATAGGAACACTTTGACTCCACCCAGCTCTTCCCTTTTGACAGTGCATAATTCTGCTCCTCCGCAAACAATGCAATCTTTGCTCTTTATGATACGTCCAATACCTAAGGGAATTATAAAATTGCAAAAGATTAACAACAACAACAACAAAAAAAAATGATGTCACCTGTTCAAAATATAGACATTAATGATAGAATGTATGAAATACATTTATTAGGATGTTCATAATGTCTAATGAACAAAAATATATGCATGTCCGTATTCAACAAGCAGTGGATGTGGACATATGTCTGATGATGAATATGGGTTTAGGTACACTCTGCTTTAACAGACAGGACACTGCAGGATACGTCCAAAACAAATGTGAATTATCAAGTAACAAAGAACACACAAGAAAAAATTAAAACTATTTAATTAATGTTAATAATATAGTTAGTGTTCTTCCGATCAGTCTCCAGTGCCATTGCTCTGTGCCATTGCTCATGCAGAAACAGGATGGGTGGTAATGTTCTTTCTATCAGTCTTCAGTGACATTGCTCTGTGCCTACTCATACAGAAACAGGAGGGGTGGCAGCATAGCCGGATTAAGGGGGGGGCACAGGGGGCACGTGCCCCGGGCCCCCTCTCTCCGAGGGCCCCCCGCATCACCTCACCTGCCAGTTGCTGTGAAATACGACTGCGGGGGCCCCCTGACAAATGCGAGCACTCCTTAACCCTTGGATGATCTCTAAACATTTGCCAGTAGTACAGCAGCACCGCAGCTGCTGTACTGTCAAAAATGTCCGAAATTGAGCTGCTGCGCATGTGCAGCAGCTCCTCCTAAGCACCAAGAAAGTAAGCAGGTGAGTCGTCATAGTTTCTCTCTTTTTTTTTTTTTTTAAACTTCCGCGCGGCCACGCGATGACGTCACATCGCGCCGACGCAGCCGCCCAGGAGCCTTCGGTAAGTTGGTGCGCTGTTTTTTTTTCTAATCCGTTCAGGGGATAGTGACAGGTACTGCGGAGGGGGGCTGGGGTGGCAATAACTAAAAATTACTGCACGGGAGAAGTGATGTCTGCAGGGGGAGGAAAATGTCTGCAGGGGGAAGGGGGGGGAGTGGGTGACAATGTATGCATGGGAAAGGGGGGTGAGTGACAATGTATGCAGGGGCAATGACTGTAGGAGGGGGACAATAAAAATGGCCAATGTGTGGGGGGGACACAGTATATGACTGTAATGTGTGTGGGGGACAGTATATGATTGTAATGTGTGTGGGGGACAGTATATGACTGTAATGTGTGTGGGGGGACAGTATACGACTGTGTAATGTGTGTGGGGGACAGTATATGACTGTAATGTGTGTGGGGGACAGTATATGACTAATGTGTGTGGGGGGACGGTATACGACTGTGTAATGTGTGTGGGGGACAGTATATGACTGTAATGTGTGTGGGGGGACAATATACGACTGTGTAATGTGTGTGGGGGACAATATATGACTGTAATGTGTGTGGGGGACAGTATATGACTGTAATGTGTGTGGGGGGACAGTATACGACTGTGTAATGTGTGTGGGGGACAGTATATGACTGTAATGTGTGTGGGGGGACAGTATACGACTGTGTAATGTGTGTGGTGGGACAGTATACGACTGTGTAATGTGTGTGGGGGACAGTATATGACTGTAATGTGTGTGGGGGACAGTATATGATTGTAATGTGTGTGGGGGACAGTATATGACTGTAATGTGTGTGGGGGGACAGTATATGACTGTAATGTGTGTGGGGGGACAGTATATGACTGTAATGTGTGGGGGGGGACAGTATATGACTGTAATGTGTACTATTAAGTGAATGTGGGGCTGTTTGGGGAAAATGAGGTATATTTATTGAATGTGATTATGAATTATTTAATGCCTGAGATGGTTGTGGGAAATGGTTATTTTTATTAAACATAAATGCTATTTAATTTCTTGCTGGGGTTGTTTGGAGGGAGGGAAATAGGTTAACTTATTAAATGGGAATACTATTAATTTAATGTTTGGGGCTGGTTGTAGGGAAATATGTATATTTATTAAATGTATATACTATTTAATGTCAGGGCTAGTTGGAGGGAAATAGATGTATTTATCAAATGTGAATACTATTATTTTAATGTTGGGGCTGGAGTGAGGCCTAAATTTTTTTTTTCCTAATAGGGCCTCCCACATTCCAGGATCCAGACAAGCAGCAACTGATCTAAAGACACCAGCAGCCACAAGTGCGGACAATGACAAGACAGGTAGGAGAGACGAGGACAGTCTGCCAACTGTCCTGAATTTGGTGGGTGACTGTCCCGCTTAGTCAGGATTTGCTGCCCAGCGGCACACGATTTTGTCCTGCTCATCAACAGAGATGGGCCTGTATGCTTGAAATGACAGGGCTGATTTTTACTCCCAGTCCGGCCCTGCTGGGCACATATTTAAACTGTGGAAAAACAAATAAATCATATATAAGTAGATATCAAGAAAACCCTTAATATGCAAAATGTGAACTGAATGATGATGCATATCGTTTATATGCGTTTTAAACCTGCATTTTTTTTACACCATTGGTTAACAGACCTTAGCTGGAACAAGGATTTGTCTGTTGTCATTTGCTTACCTAACCATTCCTGCCTTGTCAGTGAGAATAGTCAGTTCCATCGAACCTTTAATATCACTTAGAATTCAGAGAGCCTAGTTTTGATATTATTGTTACAACAGTGCACAAATATATATATATTTGACAGGAATAAGAAGCAGGGTTTTTTGTGATATTTTTAAAGATGGTGGCGTATGCAGAGTTTTGTCTTTTCCTTTTTTATTCAGTGCTACCCTCCATAGCAGTGAAGGATTTATTTACACTGCCTTATGTAAATGGGAACAAAAAAACATCTTGGTTTTATGGGCAGCATGGTGGCTTAGTGGTTAGTACTTCTGTCTCACAGCACTGGGGTCATGATTTAGATTCCCTATCAAGGCCTTATCTGTGCGGAGTTTGTATGTTCTCCCCGTGTTTGCGTGGGTTTCCTCCCACACACCAATAACATTCTGGTAGGTTAATTGGCTGCTATTAAATTGACCCTAGTCTCTCTGTTTGTGTGTCTGTGTGTGTGTGTGTGTTAGGGAATTTAGACTGTAAGCTCCAATGGGGATTCTCTGTACATCGCTGCGGAATTAGTGGCACTATATAAATAGATAGATAGCGTGTGTTATCAATGGCATTTTTAATGTGCAATATCATTGCTAGTATTATTGTGCAGTATCATAGCTAGTTTTAATGTCCGTTATCAGTGGTATCATTGCTGGTTTTAATGTATGGTGTCAATGCCCATTTTAATGTGGGGTTTTGATGATTGTTTTAATGTAAAGTATTTTAGTTTGTGTAAGTAATGACTTTTTTGTGCAGACAACCTAGGCGAGCCCTCTGGTGAGATCTGTAAATGTTGTACTGCTGGCTATAGGTGTTGTAATGCAGGATATGTCAATGCTTACAGCCTTATACCCAATGAAGACACTATGCTCTTAATTTGAGATCTTAGGGGCCCCCCCTGTCTTAAGTGCCCCGGGCCCCCCAAAGCCTTAATCCAGCTCTGGGTGGCAGTGTTCCACTAGCAGATCCAGGTTGGGGGGGGGGGGTGATCGGGGCAATCACCCCCCTTAGCAAGAGATTGCTGTCTGCGGCTGCACACTGTGTGCAGGTCCTTTCGGCAGAGACAAACAGATAGACAGTCCTGCCCGGCTGCTCTGATTGTATTTTAAATACACTCAGAGCGGCTAGGCAGCATACTCTCCCTGCCTGTCTCCACTGAACGGACCTACACATAGTGTGCAGCCATAGGCATGCTTAGCTGTTGAAAAGGGGGTGGGGACTAATTCGCCCCTTTAAATCGCCTCCTGTAAAACAGAACTCTAGATTGCCCCTGCAGTGTTCTTATCAATCTCCAGTGTCAGTGCCATTGCACAGTGTCATTGCTGAAACAGAAACAATAGGGGTGGCAGTGTTCTTGGCAATCTGTAGTGACATTGCTTTGTGCCATAGCTCACACTGAAACAGGAGGGATAGCAGTGTTCTTGTCAAACTAGAGTCTCCAGTCACATTGTTCTTGTCACTCTCCAGTCTCCAGTGCCATTGCTCAGTACTATTGTTCAGTGCCATCACTCACACAGAAACAGAAGGGCTAGCAGTGTTCCTGTCAGTCTCCAGTGCCATAGCTCAGTGTCATCGATATGGCAACAAGCTGCTGGCACCAGTCATGATGTTACCAGTCCTTTGATGTCATCTTTTAAAGCCTATGCGCAAAGGCATATTGGGCTTAAGTCAGGGAAACTGAAATCCAAAAAACAAGCTTTTACATTGGTAAAGAAAAAAAACCCTGTCTAATAAAGGAAAGTTTACTGTAGAAAACATAAAATTACAAATATGCCATTCTACCCAAAATAATAATAAGCATTTCAGCATCAGCTAGCTCCCTTCTCTAGATCCACCAACTGCAATCTACACTGTCATCATCCTCACCCTCATCAGTGTGTACATCATCCTCACACAATATTGATTCATCCCTGCTGGATTCCACCATTACAGAAGTCTCAGTACTTTGATGTATTTGCCCGTAAAGGCCTTCCTCGTGGAATTTGTAGTTCATTTTACGGCAGAGCTGTTACGATTTTTGGGCAATTCTTTTAGACCAGTCCAGAGGTCAAAATGTTGTGCTGACACATCTGTATCACCACTGTGTCTCTTGGGAAAGCTATGTTTTTCCTAACAGCAGTTAGAAAACTGAAGGAGGAGACGTCGCCGTGTCATGTACCCCTTGATCTGTCAACTTGCTGACCAGGAGCTCATTGCATCTCTTGAGATCTGGGTCAGAAAGAGAAGAAACATCTCTTAAACCTAGGGGTAAATGTATCAAAGTGCAAGTTTGCAACTCCAGCGATTTTCTCGGGAGAGATGAAACTCGCCGATGTATGAAGCTGAGTTTTCATACAAAATCGCCAGAGTTCTGCTTCTGTCAAAATCGCTACTTGCAAAATCGGCAGAGATCAAACTCACCACTGTTTGCCACTGCAGCTATACAAGTCTCCAATGTATGAAGCTGCGAGTTAGCAAACTCAGGAGAGTTTGCTTCTAAAGACGCCAGATACAACACGCTGCTTGATAGCAGCGTGTTGTAGAAACACATCACTGTTACACTGCCCTGGCAGTGTTAAAAAGTTAAAGAATAGATAAAAGTTAATTTTAAAAAAAAAGCGTGGGGTCCCCCTGCTATTTATGCTTAACCCTAGTGCTGCCTGACTAGTGCTGGTCCCGTGAAAATCGGGGAAAAATTTTGCGTGGGGTTCCCCCGATTTTCACTTTACCAGCACTAGGCAAACCAGCCAGGGTTGGCGGCACTATAGCAGGGGGACACGCGGCAGGGGTCCCCCTGCCATAATGACTAACCAACCCTAGACTGTTCAGAGCTGGGCTGGATTCCCTAGGGAGTGGGGTCCGCTGAAAAAAACTAGAGATGAGCGGGCTCGGATATCTGAAATCCGAGCCCACCCGAACGTTGCCGATCCGGGTATTCCCGCCAATTGCAAAACTGAAACCGAGGCTCTGAGTCATAATCCCGCTGTTGGATCTCGCGATACTCGGATCCTATAAATTCCCCGCTAGTCGCCGCCATCTTCACTCGGGCATTGATCAGGGTAGAGGGAGGTTGTGTTAGGTGGTCCTCTGTCCTGCTATATCTCGTGCTGTGCTGTGCTGTGCTGTTCAGTTCTGTGCTGTGCTGTGCTGTGTTGTGTTGTTCAGTTCTGTGCTGTGCTGTGCTGTGTTCTGCTCAGTCCAGTGGTGCTGTGTCCTGTGCTCTGACCTTCTGAGTTCAGTGGTGCTGCTGGGTCCTGTGCTGTGTCCTGTTCAGTCCAGTGGTGCTGTGTCCCGTGCTCTGTCCTTCTAAGGGCATTGTTATTTCCCCATTATTCCCAAATTATAAAAAATTTCAAAAAAAGTTATAAAATTTTTTACAAAAAAAGTAATTATAAAAAAAAAAAAATATCCCAAAACAATCCTGCAGTATAAGTCCATTGGTACTGCTATATTACAAAGTTCACTGATTCTGCAGTATAAGTCCAGTGGTACTGCTATATTACAAAGTTCACTGATTCAGCAGTATAAGTCCAGTGGTACTGCTATATTACAAAGTTCACTGATTCAGCAGTATAAGTCCAGTGGTACTGATATATTACAAAGTTCACTGATTCAGCAGTATAAGTCCAGTGGTACTGCTATATTACAAAGTTCACTGATTCAGCAGTATAAGTCCAGTGGTACTGCTGTATTACAAAGTTCACTGAATCAGCAGTATAAGTCCAGTGGTACTGCTATTACAAAGTTCACTGATTCAGTAGTATAAGTCAAGTGGTACTGCTATATTACAAAGTTCACTGATTCAGCAGTATAAGTCCAGTGGTACTGCTATTACAAAGTTCACTGATTCAGCAGTATAAGTCAAGTGGTACTGCTATATTACAAAGTTCACTGATTCAGCAGTATAAGTCCAGTGGTACTGATATATTACAAAGTTCACTGATTCAGCAGTATAAGTCCAGTGGTACTGCTATATTACAAAGTTCACTGATTCAGCAGTATAAGTCCAGTGGTACTGATATATTACAAAGTTCACTGATTCAGCAGTATAAGTCCAGTGGTACTGCTATATTACAAAGTTCACTGATTCAGCAGTATAAGTCCAGTGGTACTGATATATTACAAAGTTCACTGATTCAGCAGTATAAGTCCAGTGGTACTGATATATTACAAAGTTCACTGATTCAGCAGTATAAGTCCAGTGGTACTGCTATTACAAAGTTCACTGATTCAGCAGTATAAGTCCAGTGGTACTGCTATATTACAAAGTTCACAGATTCAGCAGTATAAGTCCAGTGGTACTGCTATATTACAAAGTTCACTGATTCAGCAGTATAAGTCCAGTGGTACTCTCCTGTGCCGCATATAATTTTTAAAGGCTTTGCCGAGTGTGTGTGGCTTAGGGATACGCTCTCTTGTGCTACATATAATGGAAAACAAAAATTTGGAGGATAAAGTAGGGAAAGATCAAGACCCACTTCCTCCTAATGCTGAAGATGCTGCCACTAGTCATGACATAGACGATGAAATGCCATCAACGTCGTTTGGCAAGCCCGATGCCCAATCTCCTAGTACAGGGCATGTAAAATCCAAAAAGCCCAAGTTCTCAAAAAGTAGCAAAAAGAGAAACTTAAAATCATCTGAGGAGAAACACAGCAGCACGCCCTCTGCATATGCTGAAAGGATCACCCACAGTCCAGTTACAGATTTGGCTAATGTTGTACACCGGGAGGAGGATATTGATGTAGCTGGCGCTGAGGAGGATGTTGATAATTATGATGCAGACAGATACCAAATTGCCTTCTCAATTTCTATTTATATTCTAGAATATATAACGGCTGAATAGTTTTCTATTTTACTCCTAGTGGAGAGGGGATCTGATGCAGACAGATACCAAACTGCCTTTGTCCATTTCTTTGTATATTTGAATTTCATGTTCTACAATCTATGCAGGCTGCTTTTTTTATATTCAACTACAAGTGTAGGGCGGGGGGGGGGGGGGGGGGGCATAGATAGCCACCAAAGTAACATGGTCCATTTAATTTCACATTCTAGCTCCACAGTCTGTGCAGCCTGCTTTTTTTTATCTTCAAAGTATTTACAAGCCTTGCAATCTAAATTAACTAGAGGTAGTGACGTGCTAGAACTTCACCCTCTATATGCTGTAGAGGATGGAGGAGCAGCAAAAGGCCATTCAAGCCTACACAGCCACCTACGACATAGGAAAAGGAGTGGGGATGCGCCTGAGTCAAGCGCACTGGAGAATGATTTCCGTGTTGTGCAAGGTTCTGCAGCCATTTGAACTTGCCACACGAGAAGTCAGTTCCGAAACTGCCAGCTTGAGTCAGGTGATTCCCCTGATCAGGCTTTTGCAGAAGCAGCTGGAGAAAGTGAGGGAGGAGCTGGTACACCATTGCGATTCCACCAAGCATGTAGCTCTTATGGATGAAGCTCTTTGTACGCTTTGCCAGGATCCGAGGGTGGTCAGTCTTTTAGAGTCAGAGGAATACATTCTGCCCACCGTTCTCGATCCTCGGTTTAAAGCGTATGTTGTGTCTCTGTTTCCGGCGGACACAAGTCTACAGCGGTGCAAAGACCTGCTGGTCAGGAGATTGTCCTCTGAAGAGGACCGTGACATGCCACCAGCTTCACCTTCATTTTCATCACTGTTTGTGCAGTTCCAAAAATGAGGAACTGACATTTCTATTGCTACCTTCTTTCTTTCTGTATTTCATGTGTCCTGTGGTCTGTTCTGCTAAGTGCATTGTTATTTCCAAGTTATCCAAAAGTTAAAAAAAAATAAAAATATTTTTATAAAAAAAATTATAAAAAATTAATTAAAAAAAAAAAAATTTTTACAAAATTAATTGGAAAAAAATATTACAAAATGTTAAAAAAATCTAGCTTGTACTGCTATTTAAAAGTCTAACTACGATCATTCACTGTTGCTGTACCCAAAAATAATATGTACTGCTATTAAAGTACAGTCCAGTGGTACTCTCCTGTGCTGCAGATTTTAAGAAGAGGCACAACACTGACAACCTGTTAGAGAAACTGAGGGAAATAATCTATCTGTGGCTCACCCCACTTAGACTCTCCTGGGGATTCGAATAACTGCCATTTCTAGTACTACCTTCTTTCTTTCTATATTTAAAACAAAAAAAACCTGCCATTTCTATTACTACCTTCTTTCTTTCTCTATTTAAAAGAAACTAAATAACTGCCATTTCTAGTACTACCTTTTTTCTTTCTATATTTAAAACAGAAAAAACCCTGTCATTTCTATTACTACCTTCTTTCTTTCGCTATTTAAAAGAAACTAAATAACTGCCATTTCTAGTACTACCTTCTTTCTTTTTCTATTTAAAAAAAACAAATAACTGCCATTTCTAGTACTACCTTCTTTCTTTCTATATTTAAAACAAAAAAACCTGTCATTTCTATTACTACGTTAATTTTTTGTGCAGTCACAAAAAAGAGGAACTGCGCCCTTAACTGCTATGTTGGTTTTAGACGTCCATCCGGTGTCCGCCATCTGTTCCCTGGAATTCAGACCAGTTGAGGGTTTTTTTTATTATATTGTGGGGACCACTCCACTACGCAGTCCAGATACTTTTTTGGTGGAATTCAGACCAGTTGAGGTTTTTTTTATTATATTGTGGGGACCACTCCACTACACAGTCCAGATACTTTTTTTGTGGAATTGAGACCAGTTGAGGGTGATATATTGTGGCCCCGGTACCAAATTGTGTACCGGGACCACTGCACTATGCAGTCCAGAAAGCTACCTCGGTGAAACGTTTTGGACTAAAAACAATATTGTGAGGTGTGAGGTGTTCAGAATAGACTGGGAATTAGTGGAAATGATTGCTAATGAATGTTATTGAGGTTAATAATAGCGTAGGAGTGAAAATAAACCAAAAAAACTTGATTTTAACACTTTTTATGTTTTTTTCAAAATAAATCCGAATCCAAAACCTTAAATCCGAACCAAAACCTTTCGTCAGGTGTTTTGCGAAACAAATCCGAACCCAAAACCTCAAGCACATCCGAATCCAAAACACAAAACACGAGACACCAAAAGTGGCCGGTGCACATCCCTAAAAAAAACCGAGCGAGCCCCCCCCTAGAAAGAACCAGCCCAGTGCTGATAGCACTAGGGCTCTTCCTACTACCCCTGGGCTGTGGGTAGTAGGGTAATACGGCGAGAAAGTGTAAAAAAAACAAACTGACACCGATTTTTTTTGTGGACCTACAAGTCCCAGCCAGCCAGGTTGCCCTAAAAACTGTGGCCATGCTGTTGCTTGTATAACTACAAGCACCAGCATACCCACGGCAGCCAGGGCATGTTGGCACTTGGAGAACCACAAGTGCCAACATGCCCTGACATCCCTGGCTTGCTGGGACCTGTAGTTCCACAAAAAAAAAAAGTCTACAAAACAACAACTCCCTCATAAAAACCACAAACATTTATTAAAAATAAAAACCCCACAATAAATACACTAACCACCCTCTTTTTAACCACATCTATTTAATAAAAAATAAAACAAACCAAATACTCATCAATGATGTTTTCTTTCTTCATCCAAACTTCCAGGCTTGCCCCAGTCCCTTAATATTTATACCTCCAATCTTGCCGGCTTGCCCCAGTCCCAGCCATTTTGTACTTCCAAAAACGATTGAAGAAAAGCAGGAACACTTCGCCCAGAAGGGGCCCATATTTGTAAGATTCCGACTCTGTGTACTTGATTGCAGAAAAATAAAAAAAAACTTTGACCGCCGCAAACACCTCCTACCTAGTAGGAGGTCCGAATCGCAATGACCCTACGTTGGTTGCGTAAGTTAAAACTACAGTATAATGTGATTTTCCCACACTAGTGGGGAAATCACATAATACTGTACCTAGAGCTTACGCAAGTAACGTATCTCATTGCGCATGCGCTACGCTACTTGCGTAAGCTGTAATACAGTAAATACAGCTTACGCATGCTGTCAGTTTTTTTTTAACACTTTCTCGCCGTATTACCCTACTACCCACAGCCCAGGGGTAGTAGGAAGAGCCCTAGTGCTATCAGCACTGGGCTGGTTCTTTCTGGGGGGGGGCCGCTCGTTTTTTTCGGCGGACCCCACTCCCTAGGGAATCCAGCCCAGCTCTGAACAGTCTAGGGTTGGTTAGTCATTATGACAGGGGGACCCCTGCCGCGCGTCCCCCTGCTATAGTGCCGCCAACCCTGGCTGGTTTGCCTAGTGCTGGTAAAGTGAAAATCGGGGGAACCCCACGCAAAATTTTTCCCCGATTTTCACGGGACCAGCACTAGTCAGGCAGCACTAGGGTTAAGCATAAATGGCGGGGGGACCCCACGATTCTGTTTTTTTTTACTTTTATCTATTCTTTAACTTTTAACCAGGGCCAGTGTAACAGTGATGTGTTGACAACTCACTGTTACAACACAGGCGAGTTTGCCAAACACAGGAGAGTTTTCTAAACTCGTGAGTGTTTACATCGCTCAAAATCGCCAGAGATGACCAGCGATTTTGAACATGAGTCTCAAAATCGCAGCTTGATACATTTCCATTTTTTTTCTTAAACTCGCGGGTAAACACCCGCGATTTTCCGCGATTTAAACACGCTGGCAAACTCGCACTTTGATACATTTACCCCCTAGGCTCAAACACAGTCGCCAAAATGTAGTGACCTGATTTAAAGATGTTGATAACTCTTGAATCCCGGCAAAGCGAATAAAGTACTTGATCTACAAGTCCTACATACTTAGCTTAATGTCATTGTTTCATCTACTCCTTCAATTTCTCAAGGTGCTTTTCCAAAAGTCTAATTAGGGGAATCACTTGACGGTACCACCAAGTAGAATGTATGAGGAAAACAGGGAAATGTTATGGAATTCTCCCCGCTGTAATGCTTTAACAATATTGGTGGCCCTATCAGATATCACATATCCTCAGGAGAGTCCAAGCAGGATAAGCCATGTTGCAATGACATCCCTTAGTTTTTCAAATAGGTTGTCAGCGGTAAGCCTCTTAGTGAAGCAGGTGATACACAGAGTAGCCTGCCTTTGAAAGATCTGGCATTGTTGAGTACATGCTGCTGCTGTTCCTGCTGCTGAAGGCTATTACCAACCCAGTGGGCTGTCACAGTCATATAATCTTTAGTTTTCCTTGTACCACTTGTCCACATATCTGTGGTTAAGTGTACAGTGGGTAGAATGAAATTTTGTAGCCAAATAATTTTCTTTTTTGTTACCTCCTGGTACAGGCGAGGAATTGCTTGTCAATAAAATGGTGTTGAAATGGAATTTGGGAACGGGGACACAGGATCTCAATTAACTGTCTGAAACCTGCTGCATTAATAGTGGATATTGGACGCAGATCTAATATTAGCATAGTCGCCATGGCGCCTGTGATCCGCTCTGCGACTGGGTGACAGCTGTCATACTTGCTTCCTCTTGCAAAGAATTGTTTAACAGTCAAATGTGGTAAACTAATAGTAGTGTTCTTCTTGGTTTGCTTTTGGGTTGAAGATCCATCCCCAGCAGCAGGAGCTGCAGCAGTGGGCCTAACATTTTTCTTCTGAGGAATCCAGGATAGTGGAGGAGTCATCTAGTCTTATCAACTTGGATGCAGGACTAACTCCGATCACTAGGGAGGATATTGATAATGAAGGTGTTGGGGGTGTAAATTGCAGGTGTTGGGATCTATCTGAGAAAAGAGAGCAAGCTGATGCTGGACTGCTTGTTGTTATTTTTTTGGCATAAGTTTCAGATTTTTTCCTAGACCTTGCCATAAATTCGCTTCAAATGGCGTAACGTGGATGAGGTTCCTAGAGTTAAGGTCCCTACCTTTACTGACTGTGTCTTTACAAAGGCTAAAAATGGCTAGCGAACTGGTGTCAAAATTTGGGTAAAAATAATTACACACATAAGAGGTGGATTTTTTGGTCTTATGCCCTGCCTTAAGCCCATTGTTAGCTTGTTTTGTGGGGGACCCAAACAAAACAAGCACTTCAGCCACAAAAGTGGTACTCCGTGTTGCTGACGTGCTTGCTTTGTTAAACTGTACCTGCTACCCCTCCTGTTTCTGTGTTAGTTTGTTAAACATTTTTAGCATATGGGTGGGTGGGAGGTCCCAAGGTCAATTCCATCTTGCACCCCTTTTCTTTTCTGCCACTGCTGTGTGGCAATGTTTCCTGGATGTGCTATGAACTGCCGTGTGTTTGTGTCGTTGCTCTGTCGCTTAGCATCCAACCAGCTTGCTGCAGTCTTTGGCTGAAACTTTTTTAAATTAATATTGTGACCTGTGAGGTGGTCAAAATTTACTAGAAACTAGTGATATTGAGGTTAGTAATAATGTAGCAATGAAAAAAGAGCAAAATTATGTGATTTTAGCAATTTTTCAACAAAATACAGATCCAAAACCAAAACATGCAAGGGTGGTTTTGTCAAAACCAAAACACAAATTTAGCACAGATCCAAAACCAAAAACAAAACCAAAGCAGAGGGGTCAAGTTAAAATGTATCCAGACAGTGTAGTCGAAGAGTTGAAGACTACACAATACATTAATCAGAGGTATCTGTCCAACACAACATTTTATAAATAAAATGACTGCTGACTGAAGTGTCTTAATTACAAGTAGAGAAATTATAACAATCATTTAAATCACTTAGGTTTGATTAGGTTGTCTAATATGGGAAATGTGCCATTTAAAATTTATGTGGGAATTAGGAGACCGGTAAAACAAGTATCCATTTATATAATGTAAAATGGAGATGCAAATGGGAGAAAACTAACAGCTGTGGATAGAAGATCTGGTTCTTTTTTCCTTTCCTGTTTTTTTTTAGAAATCACTTTAGTAAACCATGTTAATGTATGCTTTTCAGTGGCTATTAACTTAGTGGGTATTAACTTGTTTGATAATGCAATGGTCTTGAATTTATATTGTCGTGGTTAATCTGTTCTCCAATGTATACTGAAACATTTGCTTTCTGGAGTAAATTGATGGTCCCATGTCTGATTGTTAATATAAGATTCAAAGTCTCATCTCTGAATCCATTGAAATTTAAATTCGCTCCATCTTTTGCTCTGGAAACAAATGTTTGGACTACAATTAGGCTCAAATTTGAATGGATTCCAGGTTGGGATGACATATGATGTATATACTCCCTATGCTGATTCTTCTCTTAGTGAACTACCTTGTTTATTCAGACTCCAGTTTTACCTCTAAACTGACAATACCCAAATCTATTCCCTCTACTTTCACCTCTCCTCTTCTGTACCTTCTTGCTTCAGCCACTGTCTCTCTGCTATATCGAACTGTATGCTGCATAATGACTTACTGATTGACATGTCAAAACAGACCTTATCATCTTCCCTCCTCACAAGTTCATCACCTCCCTTTCAATCTCCCTTATTATCAACAACACCAAAGTTTCCTCAGTCTCCCAAGCCTTGATATCACACTAGACTCCATTTTTTAAATATTGCTAGACTATACCCTTTACTTACCCAAGATGTAACCAAAACTTTTATCCATTCTCTCATCATCTCACACCTCAACAACTGAAACCTTCTCCTGTCTGGCATTCCCCTCACTCATCTTTCCCCGCTTTAATCTTAAATGCTGTGGCATATTAGACTAATGCTACTCCACATCTGCCACATCACTCTACAAATCCCTATATCTTTCAGATTCCAATTCAAATTACTCATCCTTACTCATTCCTCTCCGATAACCACCTCTCACTCCTGCCTACTTCTTCTATGTCGCTATTATGAAACTTCCTATCATGCCCAATCAGACTCTCCACAGCCTTCTAATCTTTAAATGTACAGACAAGAAAAAAAACATATATTTCCACAACTGATTCTATCAATAGTAAACTATGTGCACTTTAGAAGCTGCTGGAGCACAAACCGTGTAAAGTTTACTCACAAAAAGGTTCCATTTGCCTTTGATCCATTCAGTAGCTGTTGCTCAGATTCCAATCGTGAGATATTTCCATGGAACCAAGGCATTTTTTCATGAGCAGTTGTGGCAATTAGCTTCTCTAGCTGAGGTTTTTGGCTAATAATGGCTTGTTCAAATGCTTCACCCTTTGTATGAGAAAATAAGAAGTATATAAAATTTATTTTTACTTACTGCCCTGAATACCAACGATTAATGTCTCTAAACAAGTTGCAGGGATAGATAGTACAGATAAATGATAGCTAGTATCTAATTGGTTGCTATGGGCAACACCTACAATTTCCTTGCTTAGAAAGTTCGATAAATCCAGCTCACAGACTTGTCTAATAATCACATCTGATCACATCTATATCTGATATTTCATATTTTATGCATTACCCATTTTGTACATATTATTCTAAATATATTTATATGAAATACATCTGCAGGACTTATAACAGTTTATTAAAGATCACTATCTTTTTTTTAATAATACTTTGAGTGGCTGGTGAGATACAGTCGTCAATTTGGTGGTGTACAGAAACTTGATGTTTTTCAGATTACTTATTAGCTTTTAAAGTTGCCTAATCCTTCAGAAGTGAGAACCTTTATGAATAGGAACATTGGAATGTTTTATTTCTTTTGATCATTTGTGTTAATGGAAAATATAGATCACAGGGAAACATCACTCTGTGGGACAAAATAATAACTTCATCTTTGTCTTTTGAATGTTATGAGATATTTTTAATTCTTTCTGGGAAATACTTTTTGCTGTAACACAGAGATAATGGGTTGATGATTGTACTTTGAGTCATTCAATGCATTCACTATAAAAGCTGTTAAAATCTCTATATATGGCAAAACATCCTGATAGATCGACAATGCAATAGAGCTCCTGTCACTAGGCACACTGATTGTGCTGCACACTCTTACTGTGGTACACTCATATAGGACACTAAGGAGAGGACGGCATTAGCATGTCAGGATCAGCTGTGCTATCTTCACTCCAGGAACACATTGGATTGCACCATAGGTCTAACTAGACCTTGCTCTATTTTTACAACATATTTATAATTATCAGGGGCGCATGTTTCTGGGTCTCCGGAAACCCCTCCCCCCCTCCGCTAAAGAAGTGCGCCTACATAGCAGCATTGTACTATACAGCAGCCGCGGCGCTGTCAAAGAAGCGTCCACGTCGGTGCTGTATTGTATACAGCAGCGCCGCGGACACTTCTTTGACAGCGCCGCGGCTGCTGTATAGTACAGTGCTGCCAAAACGGAGCTGCTGTGCTGATTATGTTAAATATTGAACTCAATGCAGTGATAGGTATAGAACTATATTTTTAGTGGTATGGAACTAAGAATGAGACATTTACTGTATGTCATTGCAAAAAGATATAAATGTAAAACTGTTCAACAGTCATAATTTTCACTTATAAATTTTTATATAATAATATTTTTTTTAATTTACTATCAAAAGGCCAATGTGAAACTTATTGAATTTTTGTTTAGCAATTGCATTGCTTACTTTAAAGTACGGTAGATAGAATGAGTTTACCTGTAAATTCCATGTTTGTTGAACATATTCTCTGATAAGATGTTCCTTAAGGTCTTCAAAGGGTCCTATTTTTGGCTGAACATTAGATGGGCGATTACAGGGTCTCTTCAGCAAACAGACAAGTCCGCTACTTTCATAAGTGTGATAATTGCACAGCTCAGCTGGAGAGCTGTGAGACATTCCACCAACAATTGCATATGTTCCACTTAGCTCTCTTTCAATTGTATAGTGGTAAAACTTGCGTCCGTGGGATACTGATAAAGCATAACCTCCAAGATAACTTCGACTCTGCCGCAGTAAATACAGGCCATCAGACATACCTCCTTGCTTTAAGTAGTCCTCACCCTCCTCACGTGTGATGTTCCCAAAAAAGAAAGTCAACTGGTTTGTGTTTTCTGCCATGGTACCTGACAGTCTGCAGGACCTGGTCTGATTTCAGTAACAATACTTGTACCCCGACACCTGCACGGTAGAAAATAGATATATTAATTATGACTTTTATGTAGTACAATATGCACTGCTGCATTTGTGTGATCTAAATGTGGAATTAAAACCCTCAACGTATGCAGTTATTCTTTAGAAGATTGTGAACTGTACTGATTTGCCGGCTGTTTAAAAGGTGTTGTTTACTCTACCAATCCTAGAGAAAAATTCTTAATTTATGCTTCTATATTTTTTGCAAAGTCCAGCCCACATTTATAGTCAATGAATCAACTGCCCTTTTAGCAGCATTTTGGGGACTATTTATAAATCATCGTTTTTTTGTGTTGAAACTTTTCAATCCTTATCTGCTTGATAAGGATTGAAAGTTTCCGGCTATGTATCAAAAAAGAGCTCAGGGACAGCAGTGCCGGTAACCTGCTGTCCCTGAGAAGTGACTCACCTCCTTATCGCAGCTGAAGAAAGCTGCGTTGATCTACTCCTCTATTTTATGTTAGTGCGCATGCGCCGACCGAAAACCTCGGGCATGCGCACAGAGATCCTGGACTGAAAGAAGGTGAGTCATGTGACAGGGAGGGAGCACATGATCCCTCCACACATGCGCTGTACAACTCTGCTCTTTGAAGCAGAGCTGTTTTCAGTGAAAGTCTTTAGTTATGTTAATGTACGCCAGTTTGAGCTGGCGTACATTAACATGATTGAAAACTTAATTTCTGTCATTGTTACTTAGCGTTACTGAGCACTAACCATACACTGTTATAGGGATCAGGGCTGCCAAGAGGAATTCAGGGCCCCGGTACAACAAATTTGTGGGGCCCCCCCTTATAGTTGAGCATGCAAAAAAATTTTGCGCCGCCTCACGGCGGCGCAAATTTTTTCAAAGTTGTAGTTAGGCATTTGGGGGCGTGGCTAACATCAAAATCACTAGGCACTCAATTCGCCGGAGCGTCACATATGTCCAAGCACTCCTGACTTTCAGGACATCTACCACCACAGTGTAGTATACAAAGAATGCAGTGTGTACACAAACAGTTCAGTCTTGGCCTGCACCTAACATTGGGCACAACACTCACCAAAAATTGGTATTGTCCCTACTAGAATCACAACATTTCACACACTCTGCTGCTCTCTCCTACCTGTTCTTCTCACTTTCTCCACCTGTGGCTGCTGGTTTCTTTAGTTGTGGCTTGTCTGGATCCTGGAATGTTGAAGGACCTATTTGGAAAAAAAAATGGCTACACTTAGAAAATTACAGCCAGCCCCGGCGTTAAATCAATAGCACCCACAATTAATAATTAGGCATTCCTCCAGCCCCAACATTAAAATAATAGTATTCACATTTAATAAATAAACCTATTCCCTTCCTGCAAACAGCAATACCTATTTCCCGCAACCATCACTGCCATTAAATAACTCATAGTCACATTTAATAAATAGACCTCATTCTCCCCAAACTCATCCCCACATTCAATAGCCCCCAAACCACCCCATCTTAAATTAAGTCCCCACTATTAAATTGCCTCCCCATCACCCTACAAACAAAATAGCACCCATTAATTTGCCACCATCTACCTCACACTCACTACATTGCAACAAGCCCCCTGTGCACATTACTGTGCCCCTTCATCACTACACTGTGCCCCCTTATGTTCACACTGCGCCCTCCATGCTGCTTCCCCTCCTTTTTATTCACTCTGTACATTTCTCCCACTTTTTTTTCATTCTGTACATCTCTCCCCACTTTTTTTTCATTCTGTACATCTCTCCCTGCTTTTTTTTCATTCTGTACATCTCTCCCCACTTTTTTTTTCATTCTGTACATCTCTCCCCACTTTTTTTTCATTCTGTACATCTCTCCCCACTTTTTTTTTCATTCTGTACATCTTTCCCCACTTTTTTTTTCATTCTGTACATCTTTCCCCACTTTTTTTTTCATTCTGTACATCTTTCCCCACTTTTTTTTTCATTCTGTACATCTTTCCCCACTTTTTTTTTCATTCTGTACATCTTTCCCCACTTTTTTTTTCATTCTGTACATCTTTCCCCACTTTTTTTTTCATTCTGTACATCTTTCCCCACTTTTTTTTTCATTCTGTACATCTCTCCCCCTTCTTTGTCACACTCTCCCTTTCTACTTTCCTTCCCTTGACTCTCTGTTCTTTACTTACTTGTTAGTTTCTTTCTTTTCTTCTGTGTTCTCTTCTTTCTTCTTGCTTGGTCCCCTCTGCGACGTTCCTCACTGACTGTCGGGCGTGACTTGATGACGTCACGCCCGACAGTCAGTGTGAAACGAGCAGAGAGGAGGGAGGGCGGCGCGATCAGGTGAATATGTAAATTTTTTTTTTTTTTAACTATCTAGCTCCCCCCACCAACGGACGGGTCGGACACCCCAAGCCCCCCCCCCCCCCCTCCCCGGGAAAAAAAAAAAAAAAAAGAAGACAAAAATAAAAAAAAATTGCAATAAAGAAAAGTGTAAAAAATAAAATAAAATTCAGCGGTGGGGGCCCGGTCCGGGCCCCCTGGCATGGCCGGGCCCGGGTAAATAGTACCCGCTCCCCCCCCCTCTCGGCGGCCCTGATAGGGATCTTCAGAAAAACGATAAGAGATGCAAAAAAGCAGATATCTGAAATATCTGCTGCGATGCTATTACATAGCAATTTAGCGGTTAATCTCCGAAAACAACAGTTTTTGGGGATTTAACAGAGGGGGGAAAGCTTTGATAAATAGGCCCCTTTATGCCATAACAGACTTTATTGTAGACAACTTTACATGATTGTATATCACAATTTCAAACAAACTTATATTCTAAAGAAATGCCCTTTTATTCAGTAAATAAAGCATAGTGCTGAACACTTTGCGGACTGCATCATAATCATGGTAGTAAATGGGAAAGGTCCCCACTACATGTATAGAAAAGCAGGTGAGGTTCTGTCCCAAGTAAGACTTCTATGCCATACAGAATGTACAGTACAGGACTACCCCTATGGAGAATTGCATCGGTGTAGAAACGCACATTTTTTTTTTTATAGAAAATGTAAATGAAAAGCTTCCATTAATGTCCATTAATATTTTTAAAGTAAAACACATGTTTCCTATAGATATTTCCATGCAATAAAATGTAATATGTTCATGTTTTTTAACTATGCCTTCATTTGCACCCACTTTAGTTCAAATTAACATTATTAGAATAGGTAACATAATTTTCCCTATAGATGAGTGGCAGACATCACTCAACAAAAGCTCAGGAAGTGAACATCCACCAAGTACATTTAAAGGTGCGCGCCTAATTGCTGGTATTTGGATACACCCCTGTAAAAAAACAATTTGGGGGTGGGAGACGCTTTTGAAAATACTTTTGGTGGAAAAAATAAACACATCACATGAACGTCTGTCAGCAACAGACAATTCACAACATTGTCCATGTTTAAATTAAATAATACGTTATTATTGTAGAACAAAACTTACTAGAAAAAATTTATTAACAACTTAAAACAGTAGTTGTGTTTACAAGAGCAAAATGTATACTACAGTACTGTAATTATCACAAGAAGCATATAAATAAACAATATTATATATATTATATATAACTATATTATATATTATACTATATAGATATATATATTATATAATAACATCCCGACTCAAACCATCAGCTATCATCTTGTGATCTTTGCTTTAAGAGTCACACTTGTTCTTAAAAACCCATTTACATCCAACTACATGTTTGCATGATGTTAACTCGGTGAGCTCCCAGGCCTGGAGCTGGTGGAGAGATTTTATTTCTTCAGCAGCAGTACTTCTGCTTATAGTGGATATACTGCATGTCTGTGCATCTTCTGACAATATTGTGAATTAGGGTTGTGGTGTCCATTAAGCAAAGAAGGGCAAGTATTTGGCTTGAATGCTTCATGCTGTGAATCTTCAGCATCTAGATTTGTAGATCATATAAATAATTAGTTAATCCACTGTCCAAAAAGAAAGGGGTATAGGCTGATCAACCAGCGTCCCACTCATTGCACTCATAAAGAAAACCTCAGAGACAAGTCTTTGGCAAAATATATTCCGGTCATAGCTTTATTAAATATTCTTGTATTCGGCAGACAAGTGGCGTGTAAGGCTACTAAAATTTTCCAAATTTTCTAGTTCCATCTAGAAAAAATAGGGCATGTTCTGCGTACCCTGTAGGCACTGCAACAACGTCCTCCGGAGACCAGCCCTTAGCGTAGTTCACCTCCAATTTCTGAAAACCTGGCACGCCGCCCGTATTAGCCCAACCGTTGAAGCTGGAACTAGGCGTGCGGCCGTCTACCCAGGGTGATACTACCCGGCCCTGCTGGCTCACCACTTTTTAAGCCTTGCACACCACTTTCCCGCCCTCCCAAGTGTGACAAATGTGGCTTGAACAATTAATCACAGAGCATACAATAAAGCAGCAACTTATGCAAGTTATGCAATTATGCTTATAGATTTCGCAATATATATATATATATATATATATATATATATATATATATATATATATTTATATATATTTTTTATTTTTTTATTTTCTTTAACATATGTATGTATATATACTGTATGGGTTGGGTAGGTGGGAGACTGAGAACAATTCTACCTAAATTTTTCCCCTTCTCCTTTTAATCCCCACGCTCTGTCCCACCTCCTGTCCTGCCCCCACCTTTCCCTGAGTGGCTACCTGCACCACTCAGGTGTGAAATGCAGGACGGACTTCCCTGTCCGTTCCCCCTTATCTTTATGCTGCTCGCGTAGGCCACCTGGCATCCATCCCCCCTTATGCCTCTTCGACGCCATTGCTGCGCCAGTGATTCTCTTTAGCCTGAGAAGGCAGTGAACCCACAGAGCACGAACATGAATGTTAAAGAATTCCACAATAAATTTATGTTTTCCTGATTTTATAATATATTTGGAGAATCAAAGGAGTGGCGGCTGCCAAATACAATCATTGTTATAACTGGAGTCAGAGTGATACTACTCTCTCTCTCTCCCTCTTTGGCAGCTGGATCACTTAATTTAATGTTGCTTTGCTTCTTTCCCAGAGTGTTTTGATTGAGCATGTTGCTCAGGCTGAACTACTTGTGAAGATTTGTGAACATTAAATTATTGTTACCTTATTGTTACATTTCTTGATTGAGCATTCCACTTGGTACTCTTTTATTTTTGGGATATGTTCCGCTGTTCATTTGGAATTTTTCTCTGTAGCCTTACTGGGTAAATGATTTTGTATATTACAAAAAATGTTGTTGGCATATGTGTAACAATCATGCTTCATCTGCTTTCACAGAGAGTACTGTTCTTTTTCTTGGCTATATTATTCTGTTTGGGCTCATATGGTTGCGTTCTTTTCCAGTATGACTTCTGTCCTACTACTTCTGTATTCAGCCCATAATATACTATGTAAACATGGACATGGTTCATCAAGGAACGCAAAGTGAATGCGATTGACGTTTTTTTTAAAATTATACACAAGTACAACCATATTCAAGTACAAGCGGTTCTGAATCAAGTTTCTAGGATACAGGTATAAGTATGCTCTGCCTATACGGCACTTGCTGTATGCAGACAGACACGACACACTGCAGGAAGCGCACAATGCACAGAAAGTCCCATCAGAACGCCCAAAAAAAAAGAAATTAACCATTTGGAAGGTACTCCTTATATAGTCCTGTATATGCTGGCCCTTAATCAGCTTCTATCAGATCTATCCAACGCCTCCCATGGACTAGCTCAAACTTTTGTGCTATCACAATCTTGTCCCACAAATCATTCTGCTTCCTGTGCTTCGGTGTGCTTCCTCCTTAATGTGTTTAACACAGGTAAGGGTAACTGAACTAAATATTACAGATGGTTTATATAAATAACCTACTAGTACCATCCATATTTATATACCACATACAGAACTGTATAAATTTGAGATAGAACTTTGATTGTGGAGGAAGATTTTCCCCTACGCAAAGCAAACTTCCTGTCTATTGCCTGTGATAGTCATTGACATCCTGTCTTAAATGACAGATAGCATCAGATGTGTACATAGGGGTGATCAGCTGGTATACCATTCTATCACTTATGGTGCAACAATTGCTGGGATGAGTGGGGGAAGGTAAGGAGCTTACAGTGTGAAGAGTGTCGGGAGTGGGAGGAGAAAGGGGAATCAGTGGGCTCAGAGCAGAGCAGCTGTTGGGAGCAATCTCACAAGCGGAGATTTGCTGTCATACAGTATGTGGTTATTGTAAGTGTTCATACTTTTATTATTATTATTATTATTATTATTAATTTTTATTTATAGGGTGCCACAAAGTATCCATAGCGCCGTACAAGGACAGACAATGGGACTGTACAAGGTGAAACAGCACAGTACAAGTAACAGTAAGCACTATAACTCTGGGGGCTCAAGGCACAGCTAGAAAGAGAGGGAGGGGAAAAGTCAGTACAGGCAGGTAACTTGGGCCCAAGAGGGTGGACACGGATGACATGTTAAGAGCCACTGATGGGAGCGGAGAGAAGCGAGAGGAGACAGAGGGCAGAGGGATCAAGAGGAGGTGAGCTGAGTAGCTGGAGAGCGCAGTTAAAAGTGATGGAAACCCTTTGAGCAGGGCTCTCCTACCTCCTGTTTCCATCACTTTTAACTGCGCTCTCCAGCTACTCAGCTCACCTCCTCTTGATCCCTCTGCCCTCTGTCTCCTCTCGCTTCTCTCCGCTCCCATCAGTGGCTCTTAACCTGTCATTTTTTGAAAACATATGGGTAATTCAAGAGAAAAAATAACCCCTGTACCCATATGTTTTCAAAATTAACCTATTGTATTGTAAAATTCCTCGCAATGATGATGTAGGATGCAGTTCTCACTGTCTATACTTATTTTTCTGGTATTTATAAGTTGATTATTGAAGGAAAAAATTTACAATAATTTTTTTAAATTTTTTAATAATTTCAGCAAACATTTCTTGATGGATACTCTGCGGTGCTCTCATGTGACCGAGATTTCCAAGGACAGTTTTCTTTTTTCTGAACCAAAAATCTTAAACTCACAAAATGTTTTGTTTTTTTATTACATTCAGACTCCTACTGCAAGTATAACAGTATAAGTGGAACTGAAAGCTTTCTGAACTTAGTGCATTTTTTTTTCATTGCAGTAGAAGTTCACAGAAAGTGTTTTCAAAACATGTACAAATACACGGTCAGCCCCTATATTCTTTTCGGCTAGCATTTTACACTCCATGAATATGTAACATTTTGTGACTTAATTGTGCTAGTTTATTACAATAAAAAAATTTGACTAGAAGAAAAAGTGTCTGTTGTCATCTTATTGCGGCAGGTTCTATGTTTTTGTTTTTATTTGCTTTGTTCCAAACTGTAACAACCCCCCCCCCCCACCTCTAGAAATTTGCATTTGCCCATGAACAATAGCATACACTCAGTTTCATAGTAGTAAAGGTAAAAAACAACTTTAGACCTGTAATGATATGAAAATATTTCTATATCTACATTTTGGAACTTTACAAGAAGCTCTTTGTACAGAATAAATGTGAATTTTACGTTTAATAGCAATTTAAGCAGGGTGTAGAAAAATCTCCATTGGTCATACGTGCAACAGTTTTTTAAAACCAACTATGAAAAACAGACCTTACAAAACTGGTTCAATATATAAAACAGAAGTAAGAAGTTACAAGATCATTGGACTAATATCCATTATACAAATATAGCCATAGTCCATTTGAGAACAGTGAGATTAGTGGAAAAAATATAAAAGCAGATATCTACAATTCATTACATCTCACCAATTAGTTAACTAATAGATTAAATGTAACTAAATGAAACTTTGATTGACTGGCTCAAGAAAAAAACAATCTTGGCAGCCGAATAAATCTCCCACACAGTGTGGTTTTGCAAAGGCTTGAATGTGAAGCTCAAGCAAAACTTGCTGTTTAATGAGCATGTGGGATTTTGAAATAAGAGTTATAAAAATCAAGAAACTATAAAACATCATAATTCTCACCATTAGAAATATGCAACTTTAGTTAGGTCAAATTCCTATTGAACAGGACCCAAGTCACAATCAAACCAGGAGCATCAAACAGTTTGAATTTTGAACATGCTCAAACAGTTCGAGTATTTATAATCTTAAAGTGCTAACAGGGGACTTTTTTACTCTTCCCAATATATAGAGTGACATTTTTACTCCTCCTAACATATGCATAGAACATATGGACACACAATCTTGCAAAAGGTCACCCAAAGCATTTTTACAGGGGCAATTCACAGAAACAGTATGTGGGCATGTATCAATGCATGTGCTAGATAGACAAATAAGTACATTTGCAAAATGAAACAAATGGTGGGGCATGTGCACATTTAGGGGGGGTTTCAGTTGCCCAGAATCTCCCCTCCAGCCAAGACTTGATGACAGGATGGTCCCCTTCCCCGGGACCAGCAGCGGATCTATAGGTCTGTTCTGCCCCCAGTCTACAGTATGCGTCCCGTCTCCCTCTTTTGTGAAGCAGACAGCATGTCATAGTACAAGATATAGGAGAGGCAGACAGAGGAGTCTACCTTTGAAATATACAGATCCAAACAGAAGAAGGTAAGTGAAAGCTCTTACCGTAATAACGTTGGGCGCTAGGTATTATCTTAATGGTGAGGGTAGGTGAGAATCATTTAATAGTGGGTGGGAAATATTAATTTATTGTTGGGGGCAATTTATTTTGGGGCGAGGACTATATAATTTAATAGTGAGTCATAGTAATGACTATTAATTTGAGGTTGTGGCATAATTAATTAATGCTCCTCCCTCCTTCCTCCTCCCTGCTCCCTCCTGACTGATTGTCGGGCATGATATAATCACGTCCAGACACTATCAGTGAGGAGCCACGCAGAGAGGAGCAAGCACACTGAAGAAAAGACAGAAGAGGAAGAGAAGAAAACAGAAGAAAAGAAGGTCATAGCAAGGTAATTAAAGAATGGAGGGACCAGTGTGATTAAGGGGGCAACAGTGATGAAGGGGGCAGTAGTGTAATGACGGGGCCACAATGTGATGAAGAAGGGGGCACGACGTGATGAATGAGGAGGCACAGTGTGATGATTGAGGGGACACAGTGCAATGAAGGTGGGGCACAGTGTGATGAAGGAAGGGGCACAGTGTGATGAAGGAGGGGGTACAGTGTGATGAATAAGACAGGAATAGCTTGATGAAGGATTATGCAGTGTGATGATGGTGGAGCAAATGTGTAAATTACCAAAATGGGCCTTTTAAATGGAGCCCACCCATCTCTCTCCATTTATACCCAGGGGACCTTTATACTGGCTCAAACCATAGTCAAACACACTCTTTGGGAAGTTTTTTCCCACACCCAGACAATCTCCCTGGGGTATAAATGAACAGATTAGGATTTTTCGATATTACAAGAGCCCTGAAAGAAAAACAGTGGAAATATGAGTGGGCTTTTTTTTGTAAATTGTGCTTGTGCATAAATTGTTGTTTATTATCATAGTGTTTCAGTTCCTATATTTGGTTCCACACAGGCTGCATATGCTCCAATACACAGTTGTTTTCTTTCTTAACTTCATTTTCATTTAGGAATTTAAGCAAAAGAATAAACTTGAAATTATTCACAGAATTTAATTTTGATAAATAGGAAACATGATAATGGAAAAATAAAAACTAAAGCTGGGTACACACTGCAGAAAAGTAAACGATTAACGATATACCAATGACAGAATCAATTAAAAAAATCCTGATCAGCATACCGATTGACGTGTACACACTATACACGATTATCATCAGATGTCTGCTCTTCATCTGTCAAAATTATCGGCTGCAAGGTAGTCCATAAAAGGCAAGTCACAGCTCAGGTCTTAATTTATTGAGCGATGTTCAGCCCGGCATATGTATTGGGAAGCCTGTCTTGACACAGCACTGTGCCGAGTGCAGAACTGTAAACTGCCAGTAAATTCAGTGTGACAGCTTTATCTCCGGCAGCTGAAGCTTAACGCCAGGAACGGATGGACGCTGCTCTAATCTCCTCATGCTGCACTAATCCTATCCATTCCAGCCAGCACACAGAGGGTTAAGACTACATGTGCTGGGGGAGAGAGGGGGGAGCAGCCCGTACCATCGATATCAGTCTCTTCTCTAAAGAAAAACAGCCCCAGACAGTTGACAGAGACCGTGGATCATGACAAGATCAGCAGCAGGCAGACTGAGACCTGTCACTCTGAGATACATTATTGGCCGATAGTCGGGTGAATTCATACACACTGCAGGATTGGAAGGTGATTGGTCGGCAAAAACTAAACAGTACGACCAACCAAACCACACGATGATCGGCACTTTAGGGCGACTTTAGATAATTGTGTAAGTATACACACTACACGATATCTGACCAAATAGTCGGATGTCGGCTGATTTGTCCAATTATTGGACGAAAAACCTGTAGTGTGTACCCAGCTCAAGAATGCAATACATTCTGAACAAATAGAGTATTCATAAATTAATTAATTACAAACAATAAGCAATGATTGGCAGGTGTTAAGCTGTAGTAAAGTAAGGCAGTTTGGAAAGTTTTACCTAATATATACATAGCACACATAAGGATGTCTAATATTTTTTTTTACTCGGCTTGTATTTCATTAGTCCTACTAAGTTATTATATACTGCACCTGCCAAGAGCCCCAATTTTCCCTGCGACTGGCTCAATTTTAGAGAGTCAAAAGGGTGTTGCCTTAGCTAAAACATACATGCTTTGTGTGGATGCAGACATGGGTTGGGATGATCTGGATGTGGTTTGTCAGATTGTCCCAATTCAATTGGGATTGTTGGCAAGTGGAGGAGGAGGTGGTGAGGTGGGTGGAGGATTTTATCACCATATTTGATATAGAAATCTCCCTCCAAAGCCAAATAAAATCAGATTACAAACCAGTTGAAATTATTTGAGAATTTCCATCCTCTTACCTTTCTTCCATCAAACAACTGTGACATTCCAGGAAATAGTATCATTCATCCACAACTTATATTTATTTATTTATAATAGTTTTTTTTAGCTATGACCCCCACCCCCTCCCCTTCACCTCACTGTATTTTTCTTGGACCTGGAGCCCTCTATAAAGTGATAAAATGCCATTAGCAATCAACACTTGCATAGATTAACCATGCAAATTACAGAACATTGCACTGTTATTTATAACTTGAAACAACAAAAACAGAAGAAAACAATGACATATTGGTCATGTGCATACCAAATTAGATTTTGCTGAGAAGACAGCTCTCTTATCAGTTCACATTCCTTTCCTCTTGGTAATTGCACAAGTCTTATATATCAGTTGTCCTTTAATTAGGAACTACTGTTGAGACCCAAAAACGAACCAATAAAGATCTTTTATATATTCCACCATGGGAACTTGCATCATTATTTATTGTGGCAATAGGGGAAGTTTGCCACATACTATTAAAGAAGAGACTAATTCTTTCACTGTGAATCCGCAGGCTCAGACTACAGACAGGGTTAGGTCTGCACACTCTTCCACACACAGCACAGGAACACAGGTGGAGCACCTGGGAGTAATTCATTAAGGGAACAGTTAGTGTAGTGCTTGGGATGAAGCTTAAATAGCTGGACTTGTGCTGTGGGTGGTGCGACCGATGCCAGTGAGTGGCTGGTGTCTAGCGAGGGGATTATCTGTAAAGTTAGCATCAGCGTTGCATGACTTTGTAAATGTTTTAGGTGTGATTGATGAAACTACTACATGAACTGTTCATTCCATCCTGACAAGCCTGAATAAAACAGCAAAATGGTTCAGCAAACCTGTGTCAGCAGCATTTTTTGGCATGCTTTTCACATTATTTATTAACAGTTAATTATATAGAGCATACATATTACTTTATTTTTCAGAAAATATTTAATCATTTACATCAATCCCTGCCTCAGAATTTACAATTGATATTCATATTAGTTCCTGCCCCAGTGGGCTTACAATCTATATTCCCTACAACACACACACAACCACAAACACTAGGGTTATTATTTTCAGAGGTCAATTAACCTACCAGTATATCTCTGGAGTGTGGGAGAAAGCCAGAGTACCTGGAATAAACCCACGCAAACACTGGAAAAACATACAAACTCCACACAGATAGGGCCGAGGTTGGTAACGAACGTATAACCCAAGCTCTGTGAAGCAGCAATGTTAGTCACTGTGCCTTCATGCTACCACATAAGTCCAGTATGTAGAATTAGCATTTATACAACATTCCCATATTGTGGCATACTCCGATTCATATCTTGGATGCAATTGAAAGTGTTAATCATTTTATATTCCTCACTGCTCCAATTGTACTCTGGATCTGTACATGCAGGAGATCTTTACTGCTTGATAAAATGTTTGTGTCAGGAAACCAAGAGGAATTAGTGAATGGAGCCTGTTTACCAGTGGTTAGCGTCACTGAATGAAGAGGTGCAGAGTCTAGCACACACTCGGCCTTAGCCAGGGAACCACGCAAGTAGGTATTGGCTTCACTGTGTGGGACGTGCAGGTTGCTGTCCTCTATGTCAGTCACTGGAGAAACAGGTGGTTGAAAGTAGAGTGGTCAGAGAAACTTAGCTCAAGCTGAGCAGAGGTGCTGTACAGTATCAGAATAGAGAGCATGGTTAGGTAAGCCAAAGGTCAGAACCGGTCAGGATACACAGACAAAATCAAGATCCGGGAGCAAAATCAGGAGCCAAACCAAGGTCACAACAGGGAAGTTAAGACAATGGGAACAAGTGCAGGACACGGAGATAGGAACAGGTAGAAGTGTCCACCTTAAATAGGGATTCTTAGTTAGACACCCGGAAATCAGTGACATCAATTATTGCCGCCGAGGACAGGAGAATCGAGCCCCATGCCTAGCGACGGGGCACACATGCACAGAAGTCTCCAGGACAGCCGGGTGGAAGTCACGTACCATTGCTAGACAACAAAGAAAGAAGGTGACGTCCTGAGAGTTTGCTTGGGGCTATGGAGTGTGCTGATCCTGAATAGTTATAAGTATTTTACCTTACGGGTTCATCAGCCTTTTTTATGCTTGATTAAGTAGTGAGAAATTTAAAAAGATTACCAGCTACAAGTGCACCAAGGTATTAATTAGGGTTTGCAAAACAAAGGATATACCATATTCTGGGAATGTTGTATGTTTTTATTATAATGGCACTAATGCTAAAGTTTGAGCCAATGGCTATATTTCTCCACTTGTCCCTTTGGGGACATTCTGGAATCTGGATATACTATATAAAAATGTTGCTGAAAAGCTACTCCTCTATCTCATATATGAGGGCCTGTCCCTGACGGAGATAGTGAAGTATAGTGATTTTCCTGGATTGCATGTAGGATAAATCAGATATTTTCCCATTACGTTTGAATGCAGAACACTGAAATATACTCTCTTGACCTAAAATAGTCTCTGTTTTTTTTTCTACTTGTTAATTCACGTTGGTAGACATGTAATGGATTATATGTGCCTTCGTTTACAGACTACCATCCTTCATTTTCATTCTGAACCTAATTGTTGGCCTCATCTGCCAACTACAGCACGTTCATGATTGTCTAACATTGATTTCAAATGATGACCTTATCGATATAGAAGCTGATACAGTTCATGGTAAGATCACCCTAAAGGAATCACTGTTTGTATCATCTGCCAACACTAGGAGGGCTGTGGATCCAAGTTGTCATCTGCCATATATCTGGCAGATAATTTTATAAAATTAGGATGTCGACTCCCTATTACTCTCCTCTTTTACACTTGTGGGACATCCCCATCGTCCCAGAGTTATTCACAGTCCTTTATACTGCATGGTGAAACAGGCACAGAATAAAATCTGAAGTGCTGTCTGGAGGATCTGTTCACTCTGCATATGCTATCTCTGGGACTTTATATTTATTGAGAACATATATTTGAAAGCAATATGATTTCTGCCTAAATTATAAAGGAACTTTTCTCTGGTATAAGGATCTATATCTTAAAATAATCAGAAAGGCCCTGAAAAAATATTTTATAGGTGAGTTTAACTCATACTGTAATTGAACAGATTGGTTACAAACTTATTTTTTATTATTTGTTTTTGAGCACTTTCCATTGTGGAATAATTTCATACAAATGAAGACTGCCACTTATCTAGAAGAATTTGTGTGTCGCCTGAATAAGGAATTACACCATTGATGAGTTTGAGCGAACCTCTGTTTGTTACAGGTTATATAAAATACCTGTGATAGGTAAATTTGGCTTACGAAAATTTCTTTCTCAGCAATATTGCGTTGTTACACACTATATTGGGTTTTTGTTTCATTTGTGGTTATTTTTTCGCCAGATTTACTGTTTAACTTGTCTTTGGAGCTATTTTGGAAACCTCATTATCTTATTATGGCAGTATAATGCCGGTCTTAGTCTGCCATAGGAATTCAAGATATAAAACAAAATTCGGTTGTCACTGGTCTTACCGTGAGGATTAAAACACTTGCTGATGTTTACTCCAATGGGCTATCCTTGCTTTTGAGCATTTGAAAGTGAAAAACAGATATTCCACAGATTTTTTAAAAGAAAATTCCTGTAGCTCCATCTTTGATTACAACCCCAATTTCCAGTATGTGAGGTTACCTTAGAAGACCCTGGCATAGTAATACATCTCTGTAGATGTCATCAGAAGCATAAGTTGTCCTCTGCTTATTCCTGTCTATTACGCTTTTATACAGAATACTTTTTACAGTTCAGTGCCAGATGGGTACATGATGTGTGGCCATTTGAATGTGAGGATGAGAGAATTCCCTCCTTCTTTCTAAAAATGGTTCACCTGTCACAGCTCTTTATGCTGCACAGAGGTTATTATACACCACTTAGACTATTTATGATAGGTGTCATATTTTCTAAGCTTGCCCAGTAATACAACTGTTTTGGAAAACAATCCTATATTTTCTGGGAAATGGATTGCAGAAACCCCAAATATAAATAAGCCTAGTGTTTACCTTCTTGGTCTGCTTGAGGGTCTTACTCTTCTGCATCATAAAATAACATTCTTAACAGAAACCCTCTTTTATATAAGTAAGTACTTAATGTTATGTTGAAAGGGTTTGATGCCTCCAAATCTTAAGGATAAGTATAAAACTTATAAACCATTTCCTCTCATTACAAAAGTCAGTACACCTACGTAGAGGGTGTCCTTGGAAATTTTAGGCTATTTCGACAATAAGATTTTATACTCCTCCTTTTTTGAACCATAGTCTTTTGCTCCATAGCTCTGTGCTAATATAAATTTAGCACCTGTAGACATGTTGATCCATGCATGCATAGTGGTGTTCCCGGCTGCCAGTAAGAGACTACATCTCCCGGTAGGCCAGGGATCTAAAACAAGAAGGGGGAGCATGGAGAGCCTGTGCATGAAAGAGAAAAGGAGGAGGCAGTTGAAGAAGGCAGTTGAAGCAGAACAGAGGAGAGATAGACATATGTCAGCCTGATAGGGGCTGTGACCGTGAAGCAGGGGGAAAATAAAACTAGCAAAGCGTAATTGTTTGTGCCAGCAAGAGTGGAAGAGAGGGATTGAGGAGACTGCAGGAGAAGGAACAACCATGGTGATCTGTGAGGAAAATGGAGCTGTTTATGAAAGAAGCAGCCTTATCATTCTGCCTGAGAGCCATCTTGAAAGTAAGGCACATAAGGAGAGAAATATTGACAAGTACACGTATATATTTTAATATTTATGCAAGTGGACTGATTTACATTCTAATAGATAATGTTATGGTGGGCAAAGAAATTTAAATTGCACCCTTTTTGTCAGACGCCGTCTCCGTGCTATGCCTGCCGCACAGAGACGGACGTCTGCTTCTGTGACTGAGCGCTCGGTTGCCAGGCAACCGAGCGTACTTCCGGGTCAGCGGTCGCGCGTTCCGTTGCTAGGCAACGGAACGCTTCCTAGTAACTCCGGCGGTGGTGTTTAGCGTCACCACCGCCAGTGATTGGTCTGCACCTGTATAAAAACCTCACTCTGGCACATGGAGAGTGCCAGAGTATTAGGTCTCATCCTAGCTCCAGCGTTCCTGTGTACCGTTTCCAGCGCTTCCTGTGTATTACCCGGCTTGTTACTGACTACCCCTGTTCTGTGCTCCCTGTGAACTTGACCTCGGCTTGATATTTGACTCTTCCTCCTGTGCTTCTGACCTCGACCCGGCTTCCCTGACTACGGCTTTGAACTATCCCTTGGACATCTCCTGAATTCACGGTTTGGACTGGGCCTGTACGACACCGCTTTCATCTACTGCTTCACTGATTACTCCCTTAGAGGACCGCGACCTGCGTGTTCCCGCAGCTAAGACCACACTTCCTTGCGGGGGTCCCTGGTGAAAACCAGGAACACGTTAGACTCCGCACCTCTTGGGTGAGTAGTGCAAAAATCAGTAAGCAAATACCCTAAATCTGTGACAGTATACTCTGGCCATGACGTCAGATGGAAAAGGTGAACCTACAACTCGGGACCTCATTATCCACCTGGGCCGCCGAGTGGAACAACAGGAGGCGGACCAGGCTCGTTTACTCCAGTGTGTGCAGGGAATCCTATCTCGCCTGGACTCTCTACGGACAGGACAAACCCCTCCTACGGAACCATCTGCGGCTCCTTCTCGCTCTGCAGTGTCCCCTGCGGCTCCTGCTGCCCCTCCAGCCGCCACTACTGGACTAAGAATACCTTCCCCCGATAAGTTTGACGGGGATCCAAAAAGATGTAGAGGGTTCCTTAACCAGTGTGCCATTCACTTCGAGTGTAACTCTACAGCATTCTCCTCGGAACGTACCAAGGTAGCCTTCATAATTTCGCTACTTAGTGGGCAAGCCCTGGCCTGGGCATCCCCGTTATGGGAGCACAATGACCCTTTGCTGGAGGACTCCGCAGCCTTTATTGACATGTTCAGGAAGGTCTTTGACGAACCGGGCAGAGTCTCTTCTGCCGCATCTAGCCTATTGAACCTGCGACAAGGTTCTATGTCTGTCGGGCAGTATGCCGTACAATTTCGGACTCTCTCCTCTGAGCTTCGATGGAACAATGAAGCCCTCATTGCTTCCTTCTGGCAGGGTCTTACCGATCGAATTAAGGACGAATTGGCTACCAGAG
Source organism: Mixophyes fleayi (assembly GCF_038048845.1). Classification (NCBI taxonomy): domain Eukaryota; kingdom Metazoa; phylum Chordata; class Amphibia; order Anura; family Limnodynastidae; genus Mixophyes; species Mixophyes fleayi. The sequence continues at coordinate 304,566,171 of NC_134402.1, read as the reverse complement.
AACTCCCCTCGGAGTTGGACGCCCTCGTTTCATTATGTATCAGGATCGATCTGCGTTTCAGAGAGAGAAGTTCAGAAAGGTCCTCTACAAGACGGACTCCCCGTTTGGCTCCCCAATTTCAAAACCCAATATCTTCCACTGAAGAACCTATGCAGCTTGGCCGCTCTAAACTAACGTCTGAAGAACGCGAGAGACGGTTCAAGCAGAGATTATGTCTATATTGTGGGGAGTCTGGTCATGTTCTAAGTCTCTGTCCCAAGAGACCGGGAAACGCCTCCTCCTAGACGGTAAGAGGGAGGCCGCCTTAGGAGTCACCGTTTCCACTCCCTACTCCACCTCCAATCTCGAGTTTCTCATGCCTGTCCAGCTCTTGACTACTAAAGGACCCCAACTAATCTCTGCCTTCGTGGACTCCGGTGCCGCAGGAAATTTTATTTCGGCCTCTCTTGCTTCAGAGCTCCAGTTAACCATTCAAGATCTGCCCCAACCGCTTACCCTCACTGCCGTGGATGGTAACCGTGTCAGCAACGGTGTCATCTCCAGCATTACGAGTGCGGTTCAATTGTTGGTAGGAGCCTTACATCAAGAGTGGATCCAATTCCTAGTATTACCACAGTCTATTAACCCACTGATACTGGGCCTTCCTTGGCTCCGGAACCATTCTCCTCAATTTGACTGGATTCGTGCGGAGGTAATTTCCTGGGGCCCGCAGTGTCATAAGCAATGTATTCCCTCACACCGCTTTCAAGTCTGTCATACTCAGACGAATTCTAAAACCTGTACATTACCTTCGGTCTATTTAGCCTTTAAGGACGTCTTCTCCAAACAAAGATCAGAGATTCTTCCACCCCATCGCCCGTGGGACTGTCCGATTGAATTAATCCCGGGAAAACAAATTCCTCGCGGTAGGACGTATCTCCTGTCCTTACCGGAGACCCAAGCTATGTCACAATACATATCTGAAAACCTAGCCCGAGGGTTCATTGGAAAATCATCTTCTCCAGCCGGAGCAGGATTTTTCTTTGTTAAGAAGAAAGACGGATCCTTACGCCCGTGTATTGATTATCGGCATCTAAATAAAATTTCTATCAAGAACCGTTATCCATTACCCCTTATTATGGACCTTTTCGACAAGATTAGTGGAGCCCGCATCTTTACCAAACTAGATCTCAGAGGGGCATACAATTTAGTACGGATACGTCAAGGAGACGAGTGGAAGACAGCGTTTAACACGCGGGACGGACATTTCGAATATCTAGTCATGCCATTCGGGCTTAGTAACGCCCCCGCAGTATTTCAATCCTTCGTTAATGAAATCTTCCAAGACTGTTTATATCACTTCGTCGTTGTCTATTTGGACGACATTCTAATCTTTTCCCAAGACATTGCCTCCCATCGACACCATGTGAAGGAAGTCTTACTCCGATTACGAGCTAATCAACTCTTATGCAAATTAGAAAAATGTATCTTTGAAGTGGAACAAATCTCTTTCCTTGGGTACATTGTTTCCGGAGCAGGATTAAGCATGGACCCACTAAAGGTGTCTGCCATTACCAACTGACCTCTTCCCCAGGGCACCAAGGCCATCCAAAGGTTTATTGGATTCGCCAATTATTACAGACAATTTGTTAAAGGGTTCTCCTCCATTATTGCACCTATAACAGCGCTGACACGAAAATCAGCCAACCCCAGGAATTGGTCTCCAGAAGCCCTAAAGGCATTTAATCTCCTGAAACAGGCCTTTTCATCCGCTCCAGCCCTGTCTCAACCGGATCAATCTGAACCCTTTTTTCTAGAGGTTGACGCCTCTGCTATAGGTGTGGGGGCAGTACTCTTCCAAAAATCCAAAAACGGTTCTCATTTACCTTGCGGGTTCTTTTCCAAAAATTTTTTATCCCACGAGAAGAATTATGGAATTGGTGACAAAGAGTTACTAGCTATCAAAGCTGCCCTAGAGGAGTGGCGACACTTACTTGAAGGTTCACGTCATCCAGTAACGGTTCTTACCGATCATAAAAACCTGCTTTATGTTAGCGAGGCTCGATGCCTTAATCCACGCCAAGCTCGATGGGCATCGTTCTTCGCACGTTTTGATATCATCCTGACCTACCACCCAGGATCCAAGAACATCCGAGCTGATGCTCTATCTCGATCTTTTGACAACACGGATCTCTGTACTTCCTCGGAACCTCTACCCATTCTAAATCCTACCAGGGTTATCGCCCTTACCAAAACCACGGCCAAGACACCCCCAAGGGGCTGTTCCTTCTTAGAGCCTAATTTGCGAATTAAAGCCCTCCGCTGGGCGCATTCCTCTAAATTGGCAGGACACGCTGGTGTTAAGAAAACTCTTGAATTTCTTCGTCAGAGATATTGGTGGCCGACACTACATTCAGATGTACGAAGTTTTGTGGCTTCTTGTGATACATGTGCCCGTTGTAAGAACCCCAGAATGGCCCCTTCTGGACTCCTTCAACCACTTCCCATTCCAGATTCCCCTTGGCAAAGCATATCCATGGATTTCATCACAGACCTTCCCCCCAGCAATGGATACACCACTATTTGGGTTGTTGTGGACAGATTTTCTAAAATGGCCCACTTTGTACCTTTGTCTGCTCTACCATCTGCTTCTCAGTTAGCTTCTATCTTCATTAAAGAAATATTTAGACTTCATGGATGTCCTCGTGAGATCATCTCTGACCGTGGAGTGCAATTCGTTTCCAAATTCTGGAGGGCCTTTTGTAAAATACTTGGGTCTGACCTCAAGTTTTCATCAGGTTATCATCCACAAACCAATGGTCAAACAGAGCGGGTTAACCAAGATCTCGAAGTCTTCTTACGATGTTTTTCTTCAGATAATCAAGCAGAAAGGGCTAATCTCTTACCCTGGGCGGAGTTTTCTCACAATATCCATCATCACGAGTCTACTGGTGCCTCTCCATTTTTTATTGTTTATGGTTCCCAACCCACCCTCCCAGATTTTTCCAGCCAAAGTTCCTTGTCAGTCCCCGCAGTGGAGGATGTCATGCGGAACCTTTCTCAGATTTGGTCTAACACAAAAGCTAGACTCCAAGAGACTTCTCTACGCTATAAGCAAGCAGCAGACCGCCATCGGAGACTGGTCCCTCTTTTACAGGTTCACGACAAAGTATGGTTATCCACACGTAACCTTAAGTTAAGAGTACCTTCTCAAAAATTGGCTCCCCGTTATATTGGTCCCTTTTCCATAACACATGTGATCAATGCAGTAACCTACAGACTCCGGTTACCCTCTTCCCTGAAGATCCACAATGTCTTTCATATCTCTCTTCTCAAACCACTTGTACTCAATAAATTTCATCAGTCACCCCATCGTCCAGCTCCTGTACGTACTACGGAAGGTGAAGAATTTGAAGTTAGTCGTATCCTGGATTTCCGTATCCTTCATGGACGACACCAATTCTTAGTACATTGGAAAGGCTTTGGGCTAGAAGAGAGATCCTGGGTGCAAAAAGAAGATCTCCACGCCCCACGGTTATTGAAACAGTTCTTCAAACAAAGATCTATCCAACAAAGTAGGGGAGGAGGTACTGTCAGACGCCGTCTCCGTGCTATGCCTGCCGCACAGAGACGGACGTCTGCTTCTGTGACTGAGCGCTCGGTTGCCAGGCAACCGAGCGTACTTCCGGGTCAGCGGTCGCGCGTTCCGTTGCTAGGCAACGGAACGCTTCCTAGTAACTCCGGCGGTGGTGTTTAGCGTCACCACCGCCAGTGATTGGTCTGCACCTGTATAAAAACCTCACTCTGGCACATGGAGAGTGCCAGAGTATTAGGTCTCATCCTAGCTCCAGCGTTCCTGTGTACCGTTTCCAGCGCTTCCTGTGTATTACCCGGCTTGTTACTGACTACCCCTGTTCTGTGCTCCCTGTGAACTTGACCTCGGCTTGATATTTGACTCTTCCTCCTGTGCTTCTGACCTCGACCCGGCTTCCCTGACTACGGCTTTGAACTATCCCTTGGACATCTCCTAAATTCACGGTTTGGACTGGGCCTGTACGACACCGCTTTCATCTACTGCTTCACTGATTACTCCCTTAGAGGACCGCGACCTGCGTGTTCCCGCAGCTAAGACCACACTTCCTTGCGGGGGTCCCTGGTGAAAACCAGGAACACGTTAGACTCCGCACCTCTTGGGTGAGTAGTGCAAAAATCAGTAAGCAAATACCCTAAATCTGTGACACTTTTGAAGGATTATATCAATAAGACAAGGGTGAGGATAGGGACAGTTAGTTAAGGAGGAGAGACTGAGCTGTATTAGCAAGAAGTTGATCAAAGTGTTCTTTTGTCTAAATAATTATTGGAAAAGAAGATAATTTGATGGACAAGGAGCATATTATATGGATATCATGGCATGGTTACTTTGATAATGGAAAGCAAGTGAGGAAATGTGAAAGGTGAAGCTACCTTTAACATGAATGTAATAAAAGCTTATATAATCTACTGGGCATATTGAGGAGGATTCTTTAACTAAGAACTGTAAATTGTGGCATTGGAGTGAACCATGCAGCCAGGAACCTCAACGGGTCAGAACAATGTCTTCAACATTTGAGTAGAAAGAGGGAGAGGCCAAAATCGAAACCACTTTAAGACAAAGCTGTTTTTATGTATATATTTGTATTTGCTTCATACCAACTGTACTTCTATATATATATATATATATATATGTATATATATATTTAATTGACTCATATTGATATTGGTGTATAACTTTACGTTACTTATATTAGTCAAAAAGATATTGTTGTAGCATAAAAGAGGTACCTCTTAGCTGTAGGATACTAGAGAGGCTGGAAGATATCTGTGTGATAAGATAGGTGTTAGGATTGTTTATTTATTATATAAAATTGTCCATTTAAAATACAAAATATATTTTTAATACTAAATACCAGAAAATCCCTTTAGAATCTTAGGCCTCACAAATAAATGTGCTGCTGTGGCTTTTAAAGATCAGTTTTGTGTAATAATACTAATTTGAGTGTGCTCGTGGTCCAGTGAAGGGGTTTTGCTACAAGCAGGACGCTGCCCAATGAAAACCCCTCGATAATGAGACCAAGGTGAAGGCACATGACTCGGAATGCAAGGTCCTGAATTCATTTGCAGCCTGCATACACAAATTGATAAATACATTCTAACCGGGAAAAGAGATGTTACATATAGATAATTGTGTATTTGGCATTGTGTTGTGTGAAGGTAAGCAAATAGCTTAACAAGTCACATGTGAATGTGCATGCTCAACTTCAAACCATGTGTTCCTTAAAAAGAAAACCTTTGAAAAAAACAAAGCAAGCGGCTAGTGAGTGACTTCCTAGCAAATATTTGCACTCTGCTCAGAGCTAGAAATGCCCGAGCTACAACAAAAATATTGGTGAATTCAGGCCATTTCCTGTGGTTTGCATCTGAACATGAAGCACTGTGTGATATACAGAAGTAAAACTAGTATTCTCAACTATAACATGGTCTGATATAACCTTCAAAATGGAGTTTATGTGTAGAATATATATATATATATATATATATATATATATACTTATATAAATATATATATATATATATATATATATATATATATATATAGAGAGAGAGAGAGAGAGAGAGAGAGAGAGAGAGAGAGAGAGAGAGAGAGAGAGAGAGAGAGGTTTTCTTTTTCTTATTACCGGTATGTGACCTAATTGTCATTTACTTGTTGACAATTTTGTCAGCCTGATCCACAGGTTCATACATCTTTGTATATGATTCAACATCTAACCCGGCACTGTTAGTTTATGCGTTCCATAATTAGTGAAAGTCTTTTTCTAAGTCTACAGATTGATTTAACTAAATTCTTAGGTGCTGAACTGGGGAACTGCCATGTCTAACACAGCACAGCACAAGCACTTGCACAGATTCCTTTTTGCAAGATAATTACCAATGACCAGAGAAGGAGTCAGCAGTTATGTGCTGTATTGTAGAATATGTAAATACATGACATTGTTAGTGGAATAGAAATAGTTTACAATTATACCAGATATTGTTATGTTGCCTGGGTGTCATATCTGCATTCTTAATCTACGTTCATTGTCTGTTGCTCATTAACTTCCCCATAGATTTCTATGGAAACAGACGACAACCGCATATGATACGACCCAAACATGTATATGTGGCTTTATTTTAAAGTTCTCATTTAAAGTCCTCAATACAGATGTACCCAAAAAACTGAATTCTGACTTGCAACACTCCTGTATTACTAGAAATATAGTTTTATTCGTTGTCAAAATAATTTTGGTATTTTTAATTACCAAAATAATTAAAGTTTTACACTCTATTTCAGAAAAATCAGATTGCAGAAAGATAAGAAATTAATCTAGTTGCTCAAATTATTTGAAGATCAAATATCAAAATAAAAATGCTTTTTGCACAGCAAAATATTATTATTATTATTATTATTATTATTATTATTATTAATAACAATAATAATAATAATAATAATTATTACTATTAATTATTATTTACTGTTATCTATTATTTATTAAGTGTCATCACATTATGCAGCACTGGACATTCAGGTGATATATTTAAATCAACTACATACAATGACATGCAGCACAAGGTAAAGATTGCCCTGCCAAAACAAGCTCACAATGTAAGAAAATATAATACATTTTTACATTAATATTAGTTAAATATTTTCTACTCTCATTCTCTAGATTCTGTCTTGCACCTTTAATTCTATTCACTGTCCTGTGCTGGACAGAATCTGTCAGCTAAGTTGCCGGCAATGTGAACTGTTTTTTTTTTTTTATTTACTTATTTATTTTTAACAATTAACATTTCCTGTGATTAATGCATGCATGCTAGGGAACAGAGGCATACCAAAAATGGCAAAAGGGGTTATTTTTGCTTATATTTGGTTTTTTTTTCTAAACATAGAGTTCCCCTTTTTACATAGCCTCCTCTGTTTTAGACGTAAAATTATTGCTAAGAAATAGAAGCCTAATTTAGCCAGGAATGTCCCCTAAATCTTTAATTGTTTGGAGCTGGGGACATAATGCCATATTTGCACTGTACTTAATCAAGTCCTTACTATGAACTTACCTGGTCCCGATTATAAGCAGCAGCAGAAAGGTTTTGTTTGTTACACATATCAGGAAATAAGCATTTTCAAACTTAGCCAGACCACTAAATTATGTTATGAAAGTTTTGAGACTACCAGCATCCTTTTTGACTAACTAGAAGAGGTACAAAATAAAGGGCACATGGTAGCAGAATAGGGGTACTGGTCTATTGTGTGTCTGCTAGAAAATAAACAGTTCTGTTATCAGAGTCATTATCTTCAACAGTCAATAAAGGTAATTGAATTATAGAGGATAACGGCAATACTTCTGCTCAGTCTACTTCTAAAATTACTACCCCCAGAGTCACATTGTAATACAGTGCCCTGGGCTTCAAGGCAAATATTGACTACACCATAGCACACCTCCCAGCATTATAAGTATGGGAATCATCATGTTGCAAAATGCAGTGATCCCCTACACCATGCAAATTGCTTCTTAAGTGTTTAGCATCCCCAAATGCTCAACCCTCCTCTAGATACGTGCCAGCTGGGCACAGCTGCCAACAGTCACGACAGTCAGGACAAAATAACTGGGACTGCCCCATCTACATTGCGACCATTCAGAAATATATCATAAGAGCATATTCTATAAAAGTAAAATTGGCCTTAGCAGCCAACTAGAAGAAGCCTGAGCCTCCCTCTCTTACAGCTCTTATCAACAAAATATGGCAAACACAGTAGCTAGAACACATAAAGAAGTATCCTGAATGAGTGTCCTATTACACTCCACAGCAGAACTCCTGGACAGAATCCCATGGGGCAATTGGAAGACTTAAATAACCTAATTCCCAACAACAGTAGCCATGTCTCCAACATTTACATCTAATTAATCTACCCCCTCCATCCCATCCCTTCCCCATACACTCTTACTATGAGACCCCCTCTACCCTTCTCCATTCTATACAGTATAGATTACACACCATTACCTCTTAAATCCATTTACTGCTCGATATTTGAGTCCTTGGCTATTTAAGTGTTATGTATGCTTCTGTAGGAGGTTTATGAATATAAATATTAAATTACATTGACTGATATGATATAAAGATTTTAGCTCTCTGAGCTATGCTGTTCCCCTTCCCTCCCACCTCATATTTTCTTTTATGTATATCAGCCTTATTATTAATCTTGAGAATATAATAAAATGTACTTTATAAAAGTAGAATTGGCTAAAAGTGACTTTAAATGGTGTTAAATGAACACCATACAATATAAAAAATAACACCACATTTATCTCCAGTTTAGCACCACAAACTTCAAATCATGCGCAATTGAACAACATTGGGCATGGTCATAAACTGCCCTAAAATAATCACATATTTTATAGCGTATACTTTGGATACCTTGTGTACCATCCATGCAGATTCTATATGGTAAAATGTATTTATAATTACAAAGCTACCAATAATAACAACATTAAAAAGTACTAATATGACATATAAAAATGAATATAGTTCCAGTTAAATATGCTTTACATTTGCATTTTGTATGGTGTTACTCTATACCAGTGAGGTAGCGCTAAAAGCTGAAATAATGTTTGGAAACAGGTGAATGTGAGTTTGGGATGCAGGGTTGCCGAATTACAAATACTGGTGTCTGTTTTGAGGCATTAATGCTTTAAGCCTTTAAGGAATGTTTAAAGAAATGCAAAACATTCCACCCTCTTGACAAGAGCCAAGGGGGTGGAGAGGGAGGAAAGTGAAGCATAGCCGATAAGGAGAGGCCCTTTTTAAAGCAAAAAGAAATACCTAAAGGAGGCAATAGACTTAAGTGTATGCTTGCAAATGCAAGAAGCCTGACAGGTAAAATGGGGGAGTTAGAACTAGTAGCAATGCATGAGTAGTATGATATTATAGGTATTACGGAGACCTGGTGGGCAGTCAATTTGGAAGGCTATACTCTCTTCAGGAGGGATAGGGTAAAAAAAATAGGGGAGGAGGAGTATGTCTGTATATTAAGCCAGAGATAAAAACCAACTACTCAGGAAGCTATTTATGAGAATATTGGTGATAATATAGAGGCATTGTGGGTGGAAATATCCAGCGGAGGAAAAAGTTCAGAGAAGTTGCTGATAGGGATATGATATAAACCGCCAGATATTAGTATGATTGATGAAGCCCAACTTCTAAAGCAAATTGAAAAGGCTACACAACTAGGTCAATTTGAATTATGGGCGATTTTAATTATCCGGACATTGATTGGAGTACTGAGACCTTCAGTACAGCTAAGGGAAATAGGTTTCTGAGCAAGCTAAAAGGCCATTACATGTCCCAATTAGTAGAGGAGCCAACTAGGAACCGGACTATACTGGACTTAGTCATAACAAATAATGTAGACGTAATATCAAATATTCAAGTAAGAGAACACTTGGAAAACAGTGATCATAATATGGTCTCATTTGAAATTAGTTTCCAGAAGCAACGGTATAAGGGATCAACTAGGACTTTAAACTAGGTAAGGGAAGAAATGCAAAGGAAGTAGTGTGCATTTAAATTGTTTAAGTCTGAATGGTCTGAGGAGTTCTTCTGTAGGTACAAGGAATGTAATAAAACATGCAAAAGGGAAATTAGAGTGGCTAAATTAGAAAATTAAAAATAAGTTGCAAAACAAAGTAAGACAAACCCCAAAAAGTTTTTTAAGTATATAAATGAAAAAGGATTAAAAAAGATAATATAGGATCCCTAAGAAGTGAGAGAAGTGAATTGATAAATGATACTAAGGAAAAAGCAGAGGTATTAAACACTTTATTTTCTTCAGTATTTACCAGAGAGGAACAAATGGTAGGAATAATCCTTAAAAATGGAAATGAAACCATACCATTAATTAATACTTGGTTAACAGAGGAAGAAGTCCAAAGGTGACTGAAGAATATTAAGAGAAATAAAGCTCCAGGTCCAGATGGCATACACCCAAGGGATCTTATGGAGCTAAACTCAGAAATAGCTAGACCGCTATTCTTAATTTTCATAGATTCACTCTCAATAGGATCAGTACCAAGGGATTGGTGAATAGCAGATCTGGTGCCGTTGTTTAAAAAGGGGACGAGATCACAACCAGGAAATTATAGACCTGTAAGCCTGACATCAATAGTGGGGAAACTACTGGAAGGTATATTAAGGGATAGTATTCAGAATTACTTGGTGCGCAATAAGATTATTAGTGGGAATCAGCATGGATTTATGAGGGATAGGTCATGTCACACTAATCTAATTAGTTTCTATGAGGAAGTTAGTGGGAACTTAGACCAGGGCAGTACAGTAAATGTGGTCTACTTAGATTTTGCAAAGGTCTTTGATACAGTGCCACACAAAAGGTTGGTTTACAAAATAGTACCAAAAGAAAGGAGAGAGAAAGAAAGTGTATATGGGGCACTCCAAGCGGTATAAGTTTAAAACCTCTGAATTTTATTGGTATGCATTAAAAAGTAGAACTGAGAGCGAAATATTAAAAGAAAAACATATAAACACACAGTGATACAAAATATAAAATGCAAACTATGTTGCAAGAGCTCCGAAATTAACCCCTAAACTTATAGAGGCAGTATTTAGCTAGAGTAAGCCTATCTGCCCAAGTGAGGCTATAATAAGCCCAATATAATAATTAAGTGTGACTCCTTAATGTTGTTGAAGTCAATACCTATGCCAATATAAATATTCGTTAGGTACCAGTATAATATCGGTAAAAAGCTCCAATAGTAATCACTAATTATAAGTGAAAAGAATGTGTCTTAATAGTATCACAGTCATTAGGAGCAACATAAGCGTACCTATAGTAGATCCCTACTAAGGTATAATATCTAATGCAATCGCAAATAATGGCATAAGGTAGGAGTATGCAAGTGCGGTTCCTACTGATCGTGGGATTTTGTGAAGGGTCCCTGCCTATAGTTACTGGGAGGCGATCAGGAGGATAGATAGATCAAAACAAGGAGAGGGATTACAGAGCCCTGAAACGCCAACGCGCGTTTCGCTCGGCTGCTTTCTCATTCTGGAAGCGGGGAGGCAGATGACAGCTCTTATATAGTACCGAGTAATGGATGTGTCAAATCACTTGATTAGTGGAGCCAATCAGTAGATCAGTATTATAGTGAAACTTGATCAGCATATATTAGAACCAATCAGTCCGTTCTGTGTTTATATTGAACCTTTAAATAAATATACGGAATGAAAATAAGGATAAATACAAGCTTTAATGATGCAGTACTCTCACAGAAACCTATTTAGGAAAAGTCTGCTAGTACAAGGTAGTTTGGAATATAATACTATAACAGTATGAACATGTCGACTGTTGTCCCAAATCCCTTTAGTCATAATAAACAGCACTCGTACAGATAGAACTTGCTATTATAAAGAAAAGTATAAAGTATAAATTACTGTACTGGGGATGAGCGAATATTGATATAATCTAAAGAAGGTAAGTAAGGTGTCACACAGGTTTTCCAGGAGTATTATTTCAGTCAGGCAGATGCATCAAAACCAAAATAAAATATGATTAGATACTATGCGTATTAAATGAGCCTTCAATGCTCTCTTAGTGACAAACATAAAGCTCAGAAAATATACACATATAAAATATTAATCTAAAAAGGACTGGAAATTTTATTAGTATAACGGCAACCTGATATATATAGATATCCCCAAGACTAACAGTTAGTTTTTTCCGTGGCTGGATGCACGAAATAATATTAGTAAATACATACAGTTTTAATTACACAATTGAGTTCAGAGATAAAATAGTCTCCTAGTGTAAAAGTGAGCTGATGAATTTACAAAAAAGATATTGTTTAGTGGTAGCAAGAAAACCACCAAGATTGATTGTACATTAATATGGAATTAAAAAATTGATTAATAATACATCCACTTTTTCTGTTATCCTTATCTCCGTATTTCAAATTATATAGGGATCAGGAAAATATTCATTCTATTAAATATTTATCAAAATGTGATTTATGTGGTTTAATAATGGAAACTGAACTGAGACTCACACAAAGGACTTGTAGCTATTGTAATCATTAAGACCTGCTGGGATCATGGTTCCCATTAGAAAAATCTTTCTAGTTTCTCTCTTAAGGAGTTCTTTTTGAATGTCGCCCCCTCGGATTCCTAAAGTGATCTTTTCCATTGCATAGCCCTTCAGAAATCTTGGATTACATTAATGGTGGACCATAAAGTGCTTAGCCACTTTGGTAATAGTTTTAAAATTCCTCTGGTCTCTTATCCCATTTTTGATATTATAGATATGTTCAGATAGTCTTTTTTTAAAAGTTCGGGTAGTCATCCCAATATACAGTTTTGGGCAGGGACAGGAGAGACAATAAATAATACCTGTGGAATTACAATTGAGGAATTCTTCTATATACCAGGTTCTGTAAATTTATCTGTATAAGATTTTGTAGGAATCATGTACTGGCAGAAATTGCAAGTGCCACATTTGAAAAAGCCCTTTGGCCTGTCAAGTGCCAATTTATTCTTTTGTAAGTGACTATGGAATAGTTTATCCTTCAAGCTGCTGGCCCTTCTCCAACTGAAGGAAATGTGCTTATCTAACTCCACTTCTAGATCTTTATCGGAAAGTAAAACATGCCAGTGCTTCTGAAAAATACCCTGAAGATGTCGCCACTCAGTGCACAAAGTCCCAACCATTCGAATTTTTGGGGTTTTGTTTTCCGATTTATTCTTGCGGTAAATCAATGGCTCTCTGTCTATTTTGGAGACAGATTTGATTGTATTTTGCAGAGTCTTATTACTATATCCCCTATTTTTGAGCCTGACTGTTAGTTCTTCTGCTCTTTTTTCATAGGTGGACTTATCTGTACAATTCATTTTAATTCTAAGGAGTTTCCCTTTGGGGATACCCCGAATTAGTGGTGGAAAGTGGGCGCTTTTGTTGTGCAGGATAGTGTTTGTGGCAGTTGTTTTCCGATATACATCACTCTTGAGGGTTCCTTCTTTGGTTTTATAAATTGTCAGATCCAGGAAATTGATCGTTGATGTATTGATCTCTGATGTTAATTTCAGATTGAGATCATTGTCATTTAGAATCATGGTGAAGGTATGAAAGTGGTTAATATCCCCATCCCATAAGATCAGGATATCATCGATATATCTCAGCCACATGATTACACTGTTGGTGACTTCTTCATTTTTGTCCGTGAAGACATACTCTTGCTCCCACCATCCTAGGAATAGATTTGCGTACGAGGGTGCACAAACTGTCCCCATCGCCGTCCCTCTAACCTGCAGATAGAAACCCTTGTTGAAGACGAAGTAATTCTTACTTAGTACAAATTGGAGCAATGTCAGAACAAATTTGTTCCTGTCTCTATTAAGATCCATATTGAGGTAATAACTAACAGCGTTAAGACCTTGTCTGTGACCAATGTTAGTATATAGTGACTCTACGTCAAAAGATGCCAATTTGACGTTGGGACCGACTGTTATGTCCTGTATTTTAGACAGGACGTCTAGGGTATCCCTGGTATATGAGGGTAGACTCACCACAAATGGCCGCATGAAATGGTCGACAAAGGTACTAGCATTTTCTGTTAGACTACCAATCCCAGAAATGATGGGCCTTCCTGGTGGATTGGTTTCATTTTTATGTATCTTAGGCAAGATATAGATTGTGGGTATCTTAGTGCCATCTTTCTCTCTCCTTTCTTTTTGTACCATTATTGCCGAGTGCAGGGTGCACCCCCTGGGGAATTTATTCCAGGTAATCCATTTAAATCAGACATCTTCTGGAGGAGGAATTATTGTTATTTTGTCTTGTGCAGTGAAATCTTTTGTCTATATTCCATGGTTTACAAAATAAGGGAACTGGGTCTAGGAAACAACATTTGTACTTGGATCGAAAACTGGTTAGAGAATAGGGAAGAGAGAGTTGTGATAAATGGAACATTTTCTAATTGCTCAAAGGTTTTAAGTGGAGTACCTCAAGGTTCCGTTCTGGGGCCACTCCTTTTTAATATATTTATTAATGACCTTGGTGATGGTTTAGAGAGTAAAGCTTCTATTTTTGCAGATGACACTAAACTCTGTAAGGTAATAAAATCGGAGCAACATGTAGCTTCTCTACAGAGGGACTTAAATAAACTGAAGCATTGAGCAGCCAAATGGAATATGAGGTTTAATATAGATAAATGTAAGGTTATGCATTTAAGGATCAAAAACAAGAACGCAATCTATAAATTAAATAGAATTAATTTAGGAGAATCTATAATGGAGCAGGCAGTTTCTTACTCTGGATCAATTTCAAATATAAGTGAAGGGTCGCAGGAAATCCAAAATAGGTTGAACTTGATGGACTGGTGTTTTTTTTCAACCTCATCAACTATGTTACTATGTATATATAAATTAATAACTTTCAAATATGATTGATTTTAATGTTATTAGTAAATCAGATTACAGAAAGATAAGAAATTCCTCTAGTTTCTCAAATTCGAGTTAAAAAATCAAATGCTTTTTGCAAAGAAATATAATAATAAATAATTTATTATTTATTATTATTATCTATTATATATAAAGTGCCATCATGTAATGCAGCACTGGACATTGAGGTGTTCATGATAGAAATAAATTACATACAATGACATGAAGCAGGTGATAAAGATTGCCCTGCACAAACGAGCTCACAATCTAAGATAATATAATACATAATTGCATTAATATTAGTTAAACATTTTCTATTATCATTCTCTAGTTTCTGTCCCGTCCCTTTATTTATATTCACTGTCTTGTGCTGGGCAGAATATTTCAGCTAAGTTGCCGGAAATGTGAATTGTTTTTATTTATTTATTTTTAATTAATGTGTCCTGTGAGTAATGCATGCATGCAAAGGAAGAGCGGTAGACAAAAATGGAAAAAGGGATTACATTTGATTATTTTTATGTTTTTTTTTCTAAATATGTTGTTCCCCTTTAACAGTTTCACATAGCTTCCTCTGCTTTGGACATAAAATTATTACTAAGAAATAGAAGCCTAATTTAGCCAGGGTTATCCTCTAAATCTTTAAGTGTTTGGAGCTGGGGACATAATGTTATATTTGCACTGTACATAAGCAAGACCTTACTATGAATGTACCTAGTCCCTATAATAAATAGCAGCCTCAGAAAAGTTTTGTTTGTTACACATATCAGGAAATAAATATTTTCAAACTTAGCCAGACCACTAAATTATGTTATGAAAGTTTTGAGACTACCAGCATCCTTTTTGACTAACTAGAAGAGGTACAAAACAAAGGGCACATGGTTGAAGAATATGGGTACTGGTCTATTGTGTGTCTGCTAGAAAATAAACAGTTCTGTTATCAGAGTCATTGTCTTCAACGGGCCATAAAGGTAATTAAAATATAGAGGATAATGCAAATTCTTCTGCTCAGTCTCCTTCTAAAATTACTACTCCCATAGTCACATTGTAAATCAGTGCACTGTGCTTCAAGGCTTTCAAATATTAATTATTTTTAATGTTAGTTACTAGAATCAATGGACCAGTTGCTCTTTATCTACTAACATACATAAAGCTCCGGTGCTCTGTCTTTGGCACATAGCAGCCCGTATGTAATACTGAGATATCATATATAATGCAGTTTTTCTCCAAAAACCAGCAGAGCTGACCTCCTCAGAGGTGGTGCAGGATTTTAGAACAAGGAGGAGGGAAAGGAGCACCCTCGCTTCACCCTCCAGAGGGGAGGGCTGACAAATTTTAGTCTGGGGGCAAGACTCAACTCAGCAGCCTATTAGGAACATTTTAAAGGAAAAAAATGCAGGTGGCCCAGTGACCTATCTCAGTGTAACCAATGGGGGACCAGCCTGGGGAGCAGATGCACCCCTAACTCAGCCTGCCCTCCAGTCATGCCCCCCCAGCCCCTGCTCACTACTCCCCGACAAATGGTCATGCAAAGAAGACATCTGAAGGCAAATATGGAGGAATGTGCTGAAGGTCCTTATGTTTCTATATGTTTATGAAATATGGAGCTAATATCATGAATATTTTACATTTATACCGTTATAGTGAAGGAATTAAGCCCAATCATGTTTACAACAAGTTGTTGTTAGTATTATTATTAATAAGATTATTATTGTTTATAAAGCACCAACAACTTACAGTGTAATTTCAATTACAATTTCACACAGACGTTACAATAAATGGTGAAGAGGGCTCTGCTCAAAAGCACGTACACTATAAAAGCAAAAAGGGAAGGAAGGGGGTCACAAGGAGGCTCATGTAGAGTTGGACATACAAGTTGTTTTTTGCATAAAATATGCTTTTTGGTCTTGGTGATGCGCACAAAACATTTTATGCATGCTCCATATGCAGCCTGGGCTGCATCGTACACCTACGGCTCCTTAGACTTACAGAGGCGGAACGTGGGAGAGAAGTGGCAGGCAAGCATAGGCCACATAGAGTAATTCTCTGCACAACCAGAGGTGGAAGCAGCAGAAATATGCCTGTCAGTAGGCATGTCTGTTATGGGTGCTCAACCCCTGGTTCTAGATCCATGCTGATGATGATGAAAGAGGCCTGAGAAATAAAATATGGGATTTCCCCCTAGAAAAAAATCATCCTTGTGTTGCACCAACACCAATGGGTAGCAGTTTTAAATAGTAAAATAATTGCATTTTTGTATGTGCCACTGCAGGTCCGAGAAAGCCCTGGCAGCCATAAACTGCTTGAGTATGCTGGCGCTTGTAGAACCGCAACTACCAGCATACACATGGCTGGGACCTGTAGTGATAAATAAAAAAAATACTGTAAATACACACACTGTGAAAAACTTATTTATTTAAATGGATACTCCCCTAATCACTTGTTCACCATTTCATTATCCATCTAATTGCACAGGGATCCTCGTCTTTCTTTTAATCAAACTGCAATTAGCTTAATTGATAAAATGTAAAAGCTGGAAGACCACCACTGGGTATGTTTTATACAGCATACACAATATGGATCTCCATATTATGACCAGCAGTGGTTGAAGTGGAAGTTTAGAAGTGGCCGTATGGAAAGTGTAAGTAAATGGAATTTGATTGTTTTGCAATCAAAGCAGTAGGAGAAGTAGCGGCATGACATACCATTGTATACCAGCCCACTTCGAACACTGATGACTAGTATATAATGCTGAGTCCCCTTATCTGATAATCATAATACGAGATGGTGACCAGTATGCAATGTAGTTCCCTATTATCTGATGACCAGTATACAATATGTAGTCACATCATCTAATATGATTACGCACGTCAGACTCTACTATCAACAGCTCCTTCTCAATCTCTACCCACTATTGCTGATAGAGTAATTACAAGTGATCACAGCTGTAATTGGTCATTTTGCCTATCTTTTCTTGAAGTGAGCTCCAGCAGGTAATCAGATTTAAGTGCAGTTTAGTGATTTCCAATTTACTCCTGGGGGTAAATTTATCAAGCTGCGAGTTTCCGGTGGGTTTGAAAAGTGGAGATGTTGCCTATAGCAACCAATCAGATCCTAGCTACCATTTTGTAGAATGTACTAGATAAATGATAACTAGGGGCCTGAATCATTAAGGATCTTAACTTGAGAAACTTCTTATTTCAGTCTCCTGGACAAAACCATGTTACAATGCAAGTGATGAAGATTAGTATTCTGTTTTGCACATAAGTTAACTACTGACTGTTTTTTCATGTAGCACACAATACTTGATAGCTTATTTGTACACTGAAATTTAAAGTTGATATTTGTGTGCTACATGAAAAAACAGTCAGTATTTAACTTATGTGCAAAACAGAATACTAATTTGCACCCCTTGCATTGTAACATGGTTTTGTCCAGGAGACTGAAATAAGAAGTTTCTCAAGTTAAAATCCTTAATGAATCAGGCCCTAGAATCTGATTGGTTGCTATAGGCAACATCTCCACGTTTCAAACCCGTCGTAAATTCGCAGCTTGATACATTTACTCCCTGGAGTTCCCTGAAGAGAAGTAATCAGTGCAGTTTATGATATGGTTGCTTTCATTCTCTTAGTGTCCTGGACACAGTACAGTTGCATGTGGGAAAAATGCAAAATGTGCTGTATGTGAGATACTAGGAGACAGAAACCAAAGATTTCTGAGAGATTCTGCAAGTTTGAACTTTCTGACTTTATGCTGAAATCTCACTATATTTATGGCCAGAGGAACAAATGAAGCAATGGAATTGCAACTTCCCTAAATGTTGGACCCCTGGAGAGGAAAATACCAGACACTAATATGTTATATTCCATAATTTTGGGGCAAAGTAGTATATGTGCACAATATATGCAACTTGTTGCCCATTTGCTCTTTAAATGCTTATTTAGTCTTTTCTTATGTCAGTGGCATTCAGGTATCCTATTAGTTCATAAAAGCACTGCTAGTGAATACAGTATGAGGAATATACCAGAGTGTTGGCAAAAAAAGGAAAAATAAATCATAATTATAGTGTTTATTTAATACTACAGTATAAGGACGTATAGACACTAAGATCAAGGTAAGATCAGTAAAATCCTAATTTTATGTAAAAGAGGATAGACATTTAATATTTATTCATGTAACAAGGCTATTTGCAAACATATAATTTAATTCCAAATCCTTCTTTCAAATATTTGCTCTAGGAATCTAATCTAATAAATAGAAATAATGAACTTTTCTCAAATGCAGAGGAAAGTAATATAGAAAGTCACTGGCAAAGTAATCACCATAAATTCACTTCAAAATCTAGAGAACAATAAAATTGCCTCATACATATAAGGGAATAAATCACCAAATAAAAGTAATGTATTACATACTGATATCACAAAATATTACCAAATGTAACCATGCAGTAAATATCTTCAAGGAAATGTATCATATATAATCATTCTCCGTCATTCTCCATCGAAGATAAATATATTTTACATTTATGTATTGAGGCTTTGTGTCCACTGTGTCTCTAAATACATGCACTTACAAGCTTTTTTTTAAACATAATATAATTGTTTCCAATGTCACCATACTAGTCTCACGTTATCAAGCATGTTAATGTTTGACATGCTGTGTTACTGGTTTGTAGATGCCCTATTGCAAGTTTCCACAAATACATTTATTTAAGTCACCTGAAGATCATCATCATCATCCGAATGAGCATCTCCCTTTAAAACTCAACAATCAACATTAAAGAAAAGATGGTTAAAAGTTTAGTTTCTTAAACTACAATATATTATTAACCCCAAAAATGAAAATATTGTCATTTAAAATTGATTGTAAGAAGTCACTAATTAGCTAAATTTCATCTGTAAGTGGTGCTATCATGATATCCTCTCTCAAAGTGGTGGGTATGGTGCTGTGAACATTCATAGAAAATACTATTCTCACAACAGTCTGATTTCATCTGATTCCCTATATATTTGTTTTTTAAACATGTTTTTTTATTAGATTTCAAATTTACAAAACAATACAGTAATTGATACATAACTACCAGTAATAAAAAATAAAATATGCTATTAAAAAGAGTGACATTTAAACAGTTAAAGGGGGGACACAAGTGTACTGCAGCAGGCGTTGCTGTTCTGGCATGCAAACAGCAGTTAGTTAGCTGCACTTTATAACAGCTCTGTGTTCTACTTCTCACATAGAGCCTCATTTAGTGCTGTGAGCAAATTCAGCTAAAGCAGTGACGGGTATCTCTGTGTTTCTGGAGGAAGGCATCTGCGTCCCAGGGGCACACACAGGAATTTTAAAGGGGGGTTGCCCCCCCCACCCAAAAAAAGAAAAAAACACGAGAGCTGCATGCACCCGCGAATGCGCAGAAGCTCCGTTTCAGCAGCAATGTACTATACAGCAGCCGCGGCGCTGTCAAAGAAGTGTCAGCACCGCCGCAGACGCTTATTTGACAGCGCCGCGGCTGCTATATAGTACAGTGCCACTATGTAGGGGCACTTCTTTAGCGGAGGGGTTTCTGGAGACCCAGAAACCTCCCCTGCGTGTGCCCCTGCATCTCTCCAACCTTTCAATGGGCTGCACCTAGGAGGGAGAGAGAGCAGACTGCAGCGTTACCTTCCTGCGTCATGTGAGGTCACAGGGTGCTGAAGTCGGCTGCCCTCAGCCAGAGAATGAGATTGGGAGTAGCCGGCCGGGGGGCTGTAGGGGAACGCTCAGCGGGCCCTCTGTTGCCCACCACTGAGCTAAAGGGTAATATTGTATTTTTTTTATTTTTGTATGCAGGGAAAATACTACCTGGTTTTGCATGAAGCACACAAATGCTTTAGCACTGATTTAGAGTTTTGCTAGACTCTGCTACTCCTAACTCTATATCGTTTTAAAATTTTCAATAGTTGCAACGCAACAAGGTTTTGAAAAAATGTGGGCTTGAACATATGCAGGAAAAGAAGCCATTGAAAAAGTGCACATACATATGTTCAGTAGGACATAGCTGAAGCACATCACTGCCATTTGTACCAGGTATACGTCAAGAGTAACAAGTGTGTATATTTATGCCCCACAATACCATAGAGAAAGTTAGATAGAGAAAGCTAGATATAACATAGAGAAGTAATTTGACAGTGTTTGTAATAAATTTAAAAGTCACATTACCCTATTTGTACACAGCATAATAATATAAAGTGTCATATACACAAGAGATAGTACATTTTGGAGATATATAAATATAAAACTTGCATTTTCAATATAAAATGTATTTAAATACAAATATAATTCCCAAGCACAAATACAAATTAGACTAAATTAAATTAAATACAAACATCCTTTTTTTCCCCTTTAAAAATCAAATTGAAATCTTCTTTCATGCTGTAGTTAAAATGGAAATATCAAGTAACACGAGTAAATGCCAGTGAGTTCATATAAAATATTAGCTACACTAATTATTTAATCTAAAGGGGTTAATACACAAATACGTGAACATGCATTGAATGATTGTGCAAATGCGCAGATTTAAGCAAAGGTATGGATGGCATGTTGCCATGGTGATTAGCATTTCTACCTCTCAGTGTTGGGGCCATTTCCAGCCAGGGCACCATCTGTATATTGGCCCTATATTCGCATGGGTTTTCTCCCACAGTCATAAAAATATATCGGTAGGTAATTGACTTTGGAAGTTGCTCAGAGGAAATATTCCTCTCACAACAGAAATTGACCCTAGTGTGTGTCAGAGAATTCAGAGTGTGAGTCAGGCTCTGATGGGAATGATTAAACATTCTCTGGAAAGTGCTGCATAATGTGTTGGAGATATGTAAATAAAGATGAATAAAAGAAAATTCTAACAAATCCTCTTATTGTTTATCTACAGTATCTCTATCAAAACATGTTTATTTTGTTGATTGTATTCCAAAACAGTGACCCTAAATTACTCCCTCAAAGACCAGAATATCATTTTAACTTTTTAACTCTACTGAAACCCATTTTATATTGCTTTTGTGTGACTGGATGGTTGGGGGAAGAGGTTATTTAGAAATATTGGTCTGTCTGGCTTAACCTTTTACACACTGGTATATAAAGAGTTAACCAAGCCAAGCAATCTCTCTCTTATAAACAGGCAGTGAATTTGTTCAGAGCAATAAGGACATCACTATTACATTTTTAAATTTAGTATACAAAAGTACAATGCTTACAGGTTAATAAAAGAAAACAATAAACAAATGATACACATACATTAGCAAAACAGCTTAAAATAAAGGGATTACATTCAGAGTATAACTTACAGATAAGTGGTATATTCTGAGCCAAGGGAAATTGGCTTGAAGATGGACAGCTTATCAATGAAGATTGATTTGCCAAAAGACTTCTTCTTTTGCATGCAAATAAAATACTGACTGTTTTTTCACGTAGCACATGATATTTTTATTTGTACCCAGAAATTTAAGTTGATCTAGAACATGCCCTATCCCAACTATAAATATGTCCCCACATTTTAAAATGACCTCCCCCAACGTGGTTTTGCCAAGGTACAAAGTTACTCCTTTTTTTTGCTTTGCTCCTCACTCAGCATCAGGCCCAATGTGAGCAAGGACATAGTACAATTAATATGAAAAACATTAAAAGTAACAATAAAAAGGATTAAGAAGTAGAACATTATGCTCAGCAGTATTGGAAGATTATGTTATTTATTTATGCATGTGTTAATGTATGTTAATGTCATGTATGTTACAGCTCTTAGACTCCTTTAGGAGTAGGTGTAAATCTAGCTAGAGGGTGTAATTTTGCACCTTAGCAAAACTTTGCATTGCAGGGGGGGTTAAATTGTACTGGAAGATTTACAGTTGGGAGTGGTGTGCAGCCTATGGGCCTCATTTAGAGTCGGACGCAAAGTCCATTTCAGGCGCATCCTGCACATTTACACTGATGGGACATATGCAGTAAGCAACAGTTCCCTGCAGTTCCGACTGCTTTTCAGACGCAGTGTACACTTGCGACAGTTTGATTCTCAGTACGAGGGAAAGGGTGGAACACAGAGTTATGTAGGCGTGGGCATGAATAATTCAGATAATATGGGCGTCTACCCGCAAACACTACCCTAGTCGGATCAAGATGCAGGCGGAAGACACGTCAAAAAAGACAGAAAAAGTGCGGCAGGAATTAGGTGGCGCAAATAGTTATCTAGCTGCAGGAACTGGTCACAGCTTGGTAGGGTATTACGAGTGGGACGCAACTGGGGTTGCATGACACTCGTAATACCCTACCAAGCTGCGGCACACTCCCACTCCTGCTCTTTCATGTAAGTCTTAGACGCACATTGGGTCCGACTCTAAATGAGGCCCTATATCAACAAGCAATATGCACACCTTGCATCGCAACATGGGTTGTCCTGGTGCAAGTTTACACGCATTAGCTGGATTTGCTTTTAGTCTAAATGAGGCTCTTTGTGCGTATATGCAATACCTACTATGGCCTCTTTTAGAGATGTCTAGTTTTGTGGTGTAAATATATGCATTTCATGCACTTGTCGACTTAAATGTGTTTGCATATAGATATATAGATTTGTGCATATCTTAGACTGAAGCCACTTACACCTGGAGAAACAGTACACGGGGGAGGAGGGTTAAACTTAAGATGAGTGTAGTAAGGATGTGTTCCTGCAAGTGTAACATACCTCTTTGAGATGGAATATAATGAGATTTCTACACATCCCCAGATATGGGTCTTAGGAAGTGTATCTACTGCGGGTACTTGAGGCGTGTAAAGACATGTGATGATGGCGATGACACCATCAGCACTATCTAGCTGCTTCTGATTGTTGCTTGGATATTGACTCCTTCAGCCAAAAGTACTTTATTTATTGTGACAGTTGCGGCGGTGTTTGTTTTTCATTTATTTTTATATGGAAAATCCTATTTTTCAGCTTTAATAATTAAGCAGTCTAGACACTATTCTCTCTTGTGTATATAACACATCATTACATTATAATATGTACGAATAGGGTAATGCGCCTCTATATTTACTACTAACACTATGAACTCACATACCTATCAGGGGCGTAAGTATACGCATTTGTATGCCTGAAGCGGAAATACTGTTCTGTTTTGAGTTGGATGTATCTTGAGATAATTACACAATGTTTGTCCAACTCTAAATAAGGCTTATTGTTGGCACTACATAATGATTTCAGGAATGGTAACTGTGACTTCTAGCTTTAGAGGCAATTGCAAATTGTGAGACAGAAACACTCGCCATGCACTGAAAATGGTCGTACTTTCCTGTCCATGCAATAAAATGGTTCAAAGAGGCATTTGCAAAGAAACCTGAAGTGAGTGTCTGGTTGCCTTTTGCATTTGCTTGTGGTAGCATATTCATATGCATAGAATATAATCTAAGAGTGCACACAATTTCCTTTATGGTTGCCAACCATCAATACATTTATGTGTCAGTAAAAAATTGCTAAAAAATGTTTCCGTCACTAAAAAAAAAAGAAAAAAAAAAAAGCCCTCTCTAATGGCCCATCAGCCCGAGCACGTCAGTGGTTTGGGATCTGAATAGTTTTATGAATCCTTTATTTCCAAACTCTAGTACTTTAGTCAATCGACACAAACTAGAGATGAATAAACCTCTGATAACTTGGTTCATATAGCGATTGAGAATATTGAGCCACTAGCTCTGTTGTTGACGAATCAATTACCAAATATTTATTTTATTGGTTCAAGTTAAATGGATTAAAAAAATATTTGTTCAAATTTGTTGTTCAAAGTGCAGTCCTGAACGTTTTCCAACATATTCTTCGCAATGTGCTGCCTTAAAAGGATACTCAAAGCCATAGAAGTTAAATTCTTGCCTCAACAGTGACAAAAGGGCCATTTTATATAGCTGGCCCATGGCATACCCGATGCAGAGTTATAGCCTAAGCTTGCTTTATTTTTATTATTGCTCGTAATTGATCACTTTCACAATGGTTTTGTTCTATATGCACAAAAATGTCCATCTTTACAAATATGTGATCTGTAGGCATAACTACAATCCCTCAGTGCGTGTAAAGCACCTGATGCAGAGCACATTCACACACAGTCACACACAAAAATATGGTGGATGTAGGGTCCTAAAAGTTAAGTGTGGCAAACAGGGAAGAGAACTCTCTTTTTTTTTTTTTTTCACAGTTGTAAGTTGATGTGACGCTGGAAATACAATAAGAAACTATATGTATTTATGTGACCTGAAAAGCAATGAACATAAAATATTTAGCACTCAAAAACCCTGCAATTTATACATAAATATTAATGTGAAGCTCAAAAAAGTAGGACAACTAGAGTAATTTGGTAATACAATACATAAAGAATATAGAACTAAAAAACATAAAAGGTTTCCTCTCTAATGGTAAATCATTGGCTTTTGGTGTATGTGATTTTGTAGATTTTTAACAGAACCTGGAAATCTCTTGCATTCCAATGAAAGGGCAAACTCTAGTTTAGCTCTTATCGCAATCTGGAACGCGCCGCTACTAAAACAGACCCAGGATGACATCATGTCATCAATAATTACACATGGAAATATATATTAAGAAGAAATATTCAGTTTCTTGAACTTTTTTCATATTTGGGGAAGAAATAAGCAAAAACTGTGAAGGTTAAACCATAACAACAACCAGTAAGAGAAAAAATACATTACACCAGCTTGTGTGCACCCAAAGAAACATGGCTCCAAATTGTGTGCCCCATTAAAAAAAATTCACCTCTTGCGCCATTGAACAGCATATTAGAACTTACAGACATAGAGTTAAGCAATGGAAACAATCATTAATATTGCTTTCATTTCTGTAGTAGATCATAAGTGTAACGCCACCCAAACCTCTATGTGAACGGCTATGATCACAGTAATAATAATAATAATAGCAGTTCATAAGCTGAGCCTTATATCTGTAGATGCTAGATATCGTAACCATTAGATCTGGTACCTGGAATTTAGCATTTACAGACACAGCTCTGATACACCGGAAATGGGCCTGCTGTCCAAAGACAACATTCAAGGGCTGAGTACAAGGAAAGATGGCTTCCTCCAGACACCAGGAAGCATTTTTTATAGTCACCATGGCAACTTGGAGACTAGGATTTGTCCAACACTGTTTATATACTGTATGTGGACTGAACAGCACAAAGAAAATAAACAATGGAAAACAGATCCTACATATTCCACTGCATCATCTATATGAACATAGTGGTAAATGTAAAAGTAATGAATACATATTCTCAGCTAGGAGTCAAGTGTAATACATCACACGAAACACACAATAAAATGCAGAAACAGATGTTTACAATTACAACATAGTTGTACAGCATTAGTGGAAAGGAATCATACAAACAGGGAACATCTAGGCCAGGGGTCGGCAACCCCCGGCACGCGGCACGCAGCCCCTTGAGTCCTGGCACGCCGTCCGACTGTTCTAAATGACAGCCGGAGAAGAGCTGAACTGTTGCGCAAGCGCAGCAGTTCAGCTCTTCTCTGGTTGTCATTCCT
This sequence comes from Mixophyes fleayi, assembly GCF_038048845.1. Taxonomy (NCBI): domain Eukaryota; kingdom Metazoa; phylum Chordata; class Amphibia; order Anura; family Limnodynastidae; genus Mixophyes; species Mixophyes fleayi. The sequence goes on along the minus strand of NC_134402.1, from coordinate 304,540,122 downwards.
TCCCCAACACTGAACTGCTGCGCAAGCGCAACAGCTCAGCACTTCTCCGTCTGTCAGAGAAGAGCTGAACTGCTGCGCCTGCGCAGCAGTTCAGTGACGGCAGCGCAGTTCCTCCCAAGCACTTTTGCGGACCGTTTCACTGCTAGAAGAAGTAAGTATAAAATTATATCATTTTTTATTAATTTATTAGTGTCCTAAAAAATGTTTTTATCCAATTCTGAGGCCATAAGAGTCAATGGGGACATTACTGTGGCATAAAATGTATTGGGGGCAACTGTGGCATACTATGTGTTTCTGGG